>NC_045785.1:124803098-125403098 GCF_009873245.2 Balaenoptera musculus
TATTTCATGCTGTGTGATCTTCCTCTTTCTAGGTCCATACATGGAGGCTAGGCAGTGAAAGAAAGTAAAAAAGAGGAGGAGCTTCAAGATGGCGGGAGAGTAAGACGTGGAGATCACCCTCCTCCCCACAAATACATCAGAAATACATCTACATGTGGAACAACTCCTACAAAACACCTACTGAACGCTGGCAAAAGACCTCAGACCTCCCAAAAGGCAAGAAACTCCCCACATACCTGGGTAGGACCAAAAAAAAAGAAAAAACAGAGACAAAAGAATAGGGATGGGACCTGTACCAGTGGGAGGGAGCTGTGAAGGAGGAAAGGTTTCCACACATTAGGAAGCCCCTTCGCAGGCAGAGACTGCGGGTGGCAGAGGGGGGAAGCTTCGGAGCCATGGAGCAGAGTGCAGCAACAGGGGTGCAGAGGGCAAAACGGAGAGATTCCCACACAGAGGATCGGTGCCGACCAGAATTCACCAGCCCCAGCCTGTTCACCCGCCAGGACAGGTGGGTGCTGGGAGCTGAAGCTCCAGCTTCGGAGGTCAGATCCCAGGGAGAGGACTGGGGTTGGCTATGTGAACACAGCCTGAAGGGGGCTAGTGCACCACAGCTAGCCCGGAGGGAGTCTGGGAAAAAGTCTGGACCTGCCTAAGAGACAAGAGGCCATTGTTTCAGGGTGCATGAGGAGAGGGGATTCAGAGCACCACCTAAATGAGCTCCAGAGATGGGCGCAAGCCGTGGCTATCAGCGCAGACACCAGAGACGGGCATGAGATGCTAAGGCTGCTGCTAGAGCCACCAAGAAGCCTGTGTGTGAGCACAGGTCACTGTCCACACCTCCCCTCCCAGGAGCCTGTGCAGCCCACCACTGCCAGGGTCCCATGATCCAGGGACAACTTCCTCGGGAGAACACACAGCGTGCCTCAGGCTGGTGCAATGTCACACCGGCCTCTTCTGCTGCAGGCTCGCCCCGTACTCCATACCTCTCCCTCTCCACGGCCTGAGTGAGTCAGAGCCCCTGAATCAGCTGCTGCTTTAACCCCGTCCTGTCTAAGCAAAGAATAGACGCCCTCAGGCGACCAGAAGAAGAGGCAGGGCCAAATCCAAAGCTGAATCCCAGGAACTGTGTGAAAAAATAAAAGAAGGAAATCTCTCCCAGCAGCCTCAGGAGCAGCAGATTAAATCTCCACAATCAACTTGATGTACCTGCATCTGTGGAATACCTGAATAGACAAGGAATCATCCCAAATTGAGGAGATGGACTTTGGGAGCAACGAGAGAGAGATATATATATATATTTATATATATATATATTTTCTCCTTTTTCTCTTTTTGTGAGTGTGTATGCGTATGCTTCTCTGCTTGATTTTGTCTGTATAGCTTTGCTTTTGCCATTTGTCCTAGGGTTCAGACTGTCCGCTATTTTGGTTTTTCTGTTTTTTTTTCTTTTAGTATAGTTTTCAGCACTTGTTATCATTGGTGGATTTGTTTTTTGGTTTGGTTGTTCTTTCTTTCTTTCTTTTTTTTAATTACTTAAAAAAAATTTTTTTTTTTTTTTTTAAAGAAATTCACGTTCTTTTATTTATTTATTTATGACTGTGTTGAGTCTTCGTTTCTGTGCGAGGGCTTTCTCCAGCTGCGGCAAGTGGGGACCACTCTTCATCGCGGTGCGCGGGCCTCTCACCATCGCAGCCTCTCTTGCTGCGGAGCACAGGCTCCAGACGCGCAGGCTCAGTAATTGTGGCTCACGGGCCCAGTTGCTCCGTGGCATGTGGGATCTTCCCAGACCAGGGCTCGAACCCGTGTCCCCTGCATTGGCAGGCAGATTCTCAACCACTGCGCCATCAGGGAAGCCCAAAAAAATTGTTTTAATAATTATTTTTTGTTTTTTTATTTTAATAACTATTTAATTTAATTTAATTTAATTTTATCTTATTCCTTCTTTTTTCTTTTTTTCTCCCTTTTATTCTGAGCCGTGTGGATGACAGGCTTTTGGTGCTCCAGCCAGGCTTCAGGGCTGTGCTCCTGAGGTGGGAGAGCCAAGTTCAGGACATTGACTGCCCAGAGACCCTTCCAGCTCCACGTAATATCAAACATCAAAAATCTCCCAGAGATCTCCATCTCAACGCCAAGACCCAACTCCACTCAACGACCAGCAAGCTACAGTGCTGGACACCCTATGCTAGAAAACTAGCAAGACAGGAACACAACCTCACCCATTAGCAGAGAGGCTGCTTAAAATCAAAATAAGGTCACACACACACCACCAGACGTGGACCTGCCCACCAGAAAGACAAGATCCAGCCTCATCCACCAGAACACAGGCACTAGTCTTCTCCACCAGGAAGCCTACACAACCAACTGAACCAAACTTACCCACTGGGGGCAGACACCAAAACAATGGGAACTATGAACCTGCAGCCTGCGAAAAGGAGACCCAAAACACAGTAAGTTAAGCAAAATGAGAAGACAGAGGAACACACAGCAGATGAAGGAGCAAGGTAAAAACCCACCAGACCTAACAAATGAAGAGGAAATAGGCAGTCTACCTGAAAAAGAATTTGGAGTACTGATGGTAAATATGATCCAAAATCTTTAAAATAGAATGGAGAAAATACAAGAAATGTTTAACAAGGATATAGAAGAATTAAAGAGCAAACAAACAATGATGAACAACACAATAAATGAAATTAAAAATTCTCTAGAAGAGATCAATAGCAGAATAACTGAGGCAGAACAATGGATAAATGATCTGGAAGATTAAATAGTGGAAATAATTACTGCAGAGCAGAATAAAGAAAAAAGAATGAAAAGAATTGAGGACAGTCTCAGAGAAATCTGAGACAATATTAAATGCACCAACATTCGAATTATAGGGGTCCCAGAAGAAGAAGAGAAAAAGAAAGAGACTGAGAAAATACTTGAAGAGATTATAGTTGAAAACTTCCCTAATATGGGAAAGGAAATAGTTAAGTCCAGGAAGCACAGAGTCCCATACAGGATAAATCCAAGAAAAAACACAACAGGACACATATTAATCAAGCTACCAAAAATTAAATACAAAGAAAAAATATTAAAAGCAGCAAGGGAAAAACAACAAATACCGTACAAAGGAATCCCCATAAGGTTAACAGCTGATCTTTCAGCAGAAACTCTGCAAGCCAGAGGGAGTGGCAGGACATATTTAAAGTGATGAAAGGGGAAAACCTACAACCAAGATTACTCTACCCAGCAAGGATTGCATTCAGATTTGACGGAGAAATTAAAACTTTTAGAGACAAGCAGAAGCTAAGAGAATCCAGCACCACCAAACTAGCTTTACAAAAAATGCTAAAGGAACTTCTCTAGGCAGGAAAGGAAAAGACCTACAACAACAAACCCAAAACAACTAAGAAAGTGGTAATAGGGACATACATATCAATAATACCTTAAATGTAAATGGATTAAATGCTCCTACCAAAAGACATAGACTGGCTGAATGGATTAAAAAACACGACCCATATATATGCTGTCTACAAGAGACCCACTTCAGTCCTAGGGACACATACAGAATGAAAGTGAGGCTATGGAAAAAGATATTCCATGCAAATGGAAATCAAAAGAAAGCTGGAGTAGCAATTCTCATATCAGACAAAATAGACATTAAAACAAAGACTATTACAAGACACAAAGAAGGACACTACATAATGATCAAGGAATCAATCCAAGAAGAAGATATAACAATTGTAAATATTTATGCACCCAACATAGGAGCACCTCAATAGACAAGGCAAATACTAACAGCCATAAATGGGGAAATTCACAGTAACACGGTCATAGTTGGGGACTTTAACACCCCACTTTCACCAATGGACAGATCATCCAAAATGAAAATAAATAAGGAAACACAAGCTTTAAATGATATATTAAACAAGATGGACTTAATTGACATTTATAGGACATTCCATCCAAAAACAACAGAATACACTCTCTTTTCAAGTGCTCATGGAACATTCTCCAGGAGAGATCATATCTTGAGTCACAAATCAAGCCTTGGTAAATTTAAGAAAATTGAAATTGTGTCAAGTATCTTTTCCGACCACAATGCTATGAGATGAGATATCAGTTATAGGAAACAATGTGTAAAAAATACAAACACATGGACGCTAAACAATACACTACCTAATAACCAAGATATCACGGAAGAAATCAAAGAGGAAATAAAAAAATACCTAGAAACAAATGACAATGAAAACACGATGACCCAAAACCTATGGGATACAGCAAATGCAGTTCTAAGAGGGAAGTTTATAGCAATACAATCCTACCTTAAGAAACAAGAAACATATCAAACAAACAACCTAACCTTACACCTAAAGCAATTAGAGGAAGAAGAACAAAAAACTCCCCAAAGTTAGCAGAAGGAAAGAAATCATAAAGATCATATCAGAAATAAATGAAAAAGAAATGAAGGGAACTATAGAAAAGATCAATAAAACTAAAAGCTGGTTCTCTGAGAAGATAAACAAAATTGATAAACCATTAGCCAGACTCATCAAGAAAAAAAGGGACAAGACTCAAATCAATAAAATTAGAAATGAAAAAGGAGAGGTAACAACTGACACTGCAGAAATACAAAGGATCATGAGAGATTACTACAAGCAAATATATGCCAATAAAATGTACAACCAGGAAGAAATGGACAAATTCTTAGAAATGCACAACCTCCGAGAGGGAACCAGGAAGAAATAGATAATATGAACAGACCAATCACAAGCACTGAAATTGAAGCTGTGATTAAAAATCTTCCAACAAACAAAAGTCCAGGACCAGATGGCTTCACAGGCGAATTCTATCAAACATTTAGAGAAGAGTTGACACCTATCCTTCTCAAACTCTTCCAAAATATAGCAGAGGGAGGAACACTCCCAAACTCATTCTACAAGGCCACCATCACCCTGATACCAAAACCAGACAAAGATGTCACAAAAAAAGAAAACTACAGGCCAATATCACTGATGAACATAGATGCAAAAATCCTCAACAAAATACTAGCAAACAGAATCCAACAGCACATTAAAAGGATCATACAATATGATCAAGTGAGGTTTATCCCAGGAATGCAAGGCTTCTTCAATGTACGAAATCAATCAACGTGATACACCATATTAACAAATTGATGGAGAAAAAACATATGATCATCTCAAGAGATGCAGAGAAAGCTTTCAACAAAATTCAACACCCATTTATGATGAAAACCCTCTAGAAAGTAGGCAAAGAGGGAACTTACCTCAACATAGTAAAGGCCATATATGACAAACCCACAGCCAACATCGTCCTCAATGGTGAAAAACTGAAACCATTTCCACTAAGATCAGGAACAAGACAAGGTTTCCCACTCTCAGCACTATTATTCAACATAGTTTTGGAACTTTTAGCCATAGCAATCAGAGAAGAAAAAGAAAAAAAAGGAATCCAAATTGGAAAAGAAGAAATAAAGCTGTCACCATTTGCAGATGACATGACACTATATATAGATAATCCTAAAGATGTTACCAGAAAACTACTAGAGCTAATCAATGAATTTGGTAAAGTACCAGGATACAAAATTAATGCACAGAAATCTCTTGCATTCTTATACACTAATGATGAAAAATCTGAAAGAGAAATAAGGAAACACTCCCATTTACCATTGCAACAAAAAGAATAAAATATCTAGGAATAAACCTACCTAGGGAGACAAAAGACCTGTATGCAGAAACCTGTAAGACGCTGATGAAAGAAATTAAAGATGATACAAATAGATGGAGAGATATACCATGTACTTGGATTGGAAGAATCAACATTGTGAAAATGACTATACTACCCAAAGCAATCTACAGATTTAATGCAATCCCTATCAAACTATCACTGACATTTTTCACAGAACTAGAACAAAACATTTCACAATTTGTATGAAAACACAAAAGACACCGAATAGCCAAAGCAATCTTGAGAAAGAAAAAAGGAGCTGGAGGAATCAGGCTCCCTGACTTCAGACTATACTACAAAGCTACAGTAATCAAGACAGTATGGTACTGGCACAAAAACAGAAATATAGATCAATGGAACAGGATAGAAAGCCCAGAGATAAACCCATGCACATATGGTCACCTTATCTTTGATAAAGGAGGCAAGAATATACAGTGGAGAAAAGACAGTCTCTTCAGTAAGTGGTGCTGGGAAAACTGGACAGCTACATGTGAAAGAATGAAAGTAGAACACTCCATAACACCATACACAAAAATAAATTCAAAATGGAATCAGGACCTAAATGTAAGGCCAGACACTATAAAACTCTTAGAGAAAAACATAGGCAGAACACTCTATGACATAAATCACAGCAAGATCCTTTTTGACCCAGCTCCTAGAGAAATGGAAATAAAAACAAAACTAAGCAAATGGGACCTAATGAAATTTAAAAGCTTTTGCACAGCAAAGGAAACCATAAACAAGATGAAAAGACAACCCTCAGAATGGGAGAAAATATTTCCAAATGAAACAACTGACAAAGGATTAATCTCCTAAAATTTACAAGCAGCTCATGCAGCTCAATATCCAAAAAACAAACAACTCAATCCAAAAATGGGCAGAAGACCTAAATAGACATTTCTGCAAAGAAGATATACAGATTGCCAACAAACACATGAAAGAATGCTGAACATCATTAATCATTAGAGAAATGCAAATCAAAACTACAATGTGATATCATCTCACACTGGTCAGAATAGCCATCATCCAAAAATCTACAAACAATAAATGCTGGAGACGGTTTGCAGAAAAGGGAACACTGTTGGTGGGAATGTAAATTGACACAGCCACTATGGAGAACAGTATGGAGGTTCCTTAAAAAACTAAAAATACAACTACCATATGACCCAGCAATCCCACTACTGGGCATATACCCTGAGAAAACCATAGTTCAAAAAGAGTCATGTACCACAATGTTCATTGCAGCTCTATTTACAATAGCCATGACATGGAAGCAACCTAAGTGTCCACCTACAGATGAATGGGTAAAGAGGATATGGCACATATATACAATGGAATATTACTCAGCCATATAAAGAAATGAAATTGAGTTATTTTTAGTGAGGTGGGTGGACCTAGAGTTTGTCATACAGAGTGAAGTAAGTCAGAAAGAGAAAAACAAATACCATATGCTAACACATATATATGGAATCTAAGAAAAAAAAATGGTCATGAAGAACCTATGGGCAAGATGGGAATAAAGATGCAGACCACTAGAAAATGGACTTGAGGACATGGGTAGGGATAAGTGTAAGCTGGGGCAAAGTTAGAGAGTGGTAGTGTATATATGCACATATATACACTACCAAATGTAAAATAGATAGGTAGTGGGAAGCAGTCACATATCACAGGGAGATCAGCTCGGTGCTTTGTGACCAGCTAGAAGGATGGGATATGGAGGGTGGGAGGGAGGGAGCTGCAAGAAGGAAGAGATATGGGGATATATGTATATGTATAACTGATTCACTTTGTTATAAAGCAGAAACTAACACACCATTGTAAATTAATTATACTCCAATAAAAATGCTAAGAAAAAAAAAGTAAAAAAGAATGAGAAAAGAAGAAAGTAAGTAATATATATGGAAGATTTGCATATCTATATGTCATTTCTTCCTACCTTGGTTCATTTGACCTGCAAAAGTATATCCTTAAGTAGATGCTGTAATGTTATTCCTATTTTCTTAGTGGGATAAACTGAGACACAAGGATGATATGATATTTACTCCCGTTCCTGTGGTCAATAATCAGAAAAGAAGCATGAATTTGAATCCAGGAGTGATTCCAGTATCTATTTTTGGAATTGTAATGGACTGGTATTTCAGAACAGATACATAACTTCCTTCTGCCCACTAAAACATTGGGGGTAGTCTACTGCGGGGTGGAGATGGTGCTTGAGAGAAAGGCTTCATGGTACACATTCTTCTCTATAGCATTCCCTTCTGGAAATCCCTTGTAGCAGACTCCATTAGCTTCAGGTATCAGGCAATCATGTGCTTCAAGTCAACATTTTTGGTAATTCAATTGGGGTAATTCACCTTTCCAGGGATATTTAAGAATGGGCATGTGACACTCACTATTCTGCCTAAAGAGACAAGAAGGGAAATCTGTTTGGAGGGAAGTAATGGTCCAAGAAAGATTTTGTTTGGCTTTATAAAAAAGGAAGCATGAGGAAAAACTACTCTTTTCTGTGTTTAGATTTGCCATCGACATGTGATGCTTACAGTTGTCATAGCCATCTTGGGACCATGAGGTTAGTCATCCTAAGGAGATACACCAGCTTGCTGAAGAAGGCATAGTGGAGAGGTAAAAAGAACTTACGTTCCTGATGATATTGTTAAGCTGCTAAATTTACTAACCTAGAACTGTCCTAACTGTGAATTTCTCTTTATGTGAGATACTATATTTCTTTGTGTTTAAACCATTTTGTATTTGGCCTTTTGTTACCTCTGCCTGAAATGTCCGAACCAACAAAGTTCTTTATTCTCATGTTTGCCGATGGTGGCTTCTTTCCCCTAATATATTATTGTGTCTATGTGTGTGTGCATGTGTGCGGAATAATGAGGGAAGGAGAAACGTGTCTTTATTTATCAAGAATAAGGCTTTCGGGCTTCCCTGGTGGCGCAGTGGTTGGGAATCCGCCTGCCAATGCAGGGGACACGTGTTCGAGCCCTGGTCTGGGAGGATCCCACATGCCGCGGAGCAACTAGGCCCGTGAGCCACAACTACTGAGCCGGCGCGTCTGGAGCCTGTGCTCCGCAACAAGAGAGGCCGCGACAGTGA
Source organism: Balaenoptera musculus (assembly GCF_009873245.2). NCBI lineage: Eukaryota > Metazoa > Chordata > Mammalia > Artiodactyla > Balaenopteridae > Balaenoptera > Balaenoptera musculus. The sequence continues at coordinate 124,811,928 of NC_045785.1, forward strand.
GAGGCCCGCGCACCGCGATGAAGAGTGGCCCCCGCTTGCCGCAACTAGAGAAAGCCCTCGCACAGAAACGAAGACCCAACACAGCTAAAAATAAACAGATAAATAAATAAATTTTTTAAAAAAAGAATAAGGCTTCCTACCAGAATCCTTAGAAAGTTAGTAGTTTCAGAGCAAAATTTTAAAGTATAGAGAAAAACTTCAGATTAATTTTCAGGATCAGAAATTCAAAACAGAAAAAGGACAAGTACTATGCAGCAGAATGGAAATATCCTCAGTATGGAATGTGTGTGTGTTTTCCCTCCTCTATATGTTTCATTTTCATTAACTACCCGAGACCAAAAAATCTTGAACTAACAAGTTTTGGGGTGGTTTTCCGTCAGGGTTATGACTGGGGCAAAATTCAAAGTCAGTAGGAACTTCCAAGCACTCAGACCTTCAAATGATATCTCCTTTCATGCTCAAAGTCAACTTACTTCTCCACTGAGGCAGAAAATGCAAATAGAATATGTAAGAATGGGGGAAACCCCAGAGTAGACATTTGTTGGTTGTCTCCTCAGAATTCCCCTTATCCCTTTCCCAGCAATCTCTGATTTCCATTTAAAGATCCATGTATTTTCAGGGAAACTGAATCCTGTCTCTGTGCCAGATTTGCAGCATAGATGACCTATAAGTCACCAAATACATTTCATCCCCCAGGCCACTGTGATTGATAAGGAGCTGGTCCAATCACGGTAACTTTCAGAATGGCTGTTGGGAATCCAGTGCAAACACATTCTCTCTTTTCTGCTACATGAGGTACCATGTAGTCCTGAGACTTTTGGCTACCATCTTGGGACCAGCCTCAGGATGAAGTTGATATCAAAACCAGGTGACACTTTGAGACATTAAATTAGCCCTTATCTGAAGCCATCCCCATTTCTGGAATTTTCTATTTCACTATCCACTATATTTCCTTTAGTTTTAAATCAATTTGAATTTTGGGGGGTCATTTACAACCTAAAGCCTCCTAAGTGGTGCAGCCTGTGAAATTACCCAGTGCTTTCTTCTCATTTTACAAATGAGAAAATGAGGCTCATAGAGGGGAATTCACTTACCCAAGGTCAAACAGGTACATAGTTGATGGTTTGAAACTAGAAGATGAATTTCCTGTCTCCTGGTCTGTTTTTTTCTTGTAAACTTCTCTGCCCACAAATTATATAGATTGATGCTATTTTCTAGTTAAATTAGGATGCCAGGCAGACTTTCACTTACAAAACTAGTGAAAAATTATTCCTTTCTGTGGCTACTTGGACTCTGGATATGTAGTATTGAGAAGGGTTTGAGACTATGGAATGAAACCATTCTGGGCCACCGTGCTTCTAAGTCTCTTCCTGAACTTATATGTTATTTGCATTGCGAATGTCTCCCTTTGGGGGCTAGACACGAAACATGTGGCAATTCCTCAGACTATTTCCATAGCAACCAGCCGCATAAAGAAGACTATTCTGAAACACAGGGTTTAGGAGCAGATATAGACTCCCAATCTGATTCTTCCTAATTACATGTTTTCCTTACTTGTATACATCTCTCTGTGTGTGTGTGTGTGTGTGTGTGTGTGTGTGTATAAGTGGTATGTATAGAAGAATATGATTTGGGAAGCTCTGTGACTAATCCATCTTTACTTATCTTTTCCTTTTTCTTTTTTCTTTTTCATTGAGAAGACTCTTTGTACCTCTCATTCACATTCTCTTCCTCCCTCCCTTCTTCTTTCCTTTCCTTCCTCCCTCTGGTCTTGAGACATGTCACCATTATTCGAAAGGAGAAAATCCTCTGTCTGTTTCAGCTAAGCATATGTCATTCATAGTGGTGGCTATGGAAATACTCAAAGAAAATACCTGAAAAGGGATATCAAAGTGAAAAATAAACTTTTCTCCAAGCAAGGAATATGGAAATGAAATGAGTTACTTTATAAAGCAACATATTACCTGTCACTGAAGTGTATACCAGAAAGCTTGGATTTTCTAACCAAATGCTTGGATTTTATAACTATGCCAGCAAAACGCCTGCATGCTGGCACTCAACTTCCTGAAGCTGCAAAGACTAGTCCATGGTCCTGCTCTTTTTCACAATGAGACATTTCCTCTGGGTAACTTATCTTCCCCCATCTTATTCTCAGAAAAATCACAACCTTCCCCATTTCCCCAAAGCACTTAAATATAAACTATTTATTCCTTTTTAAAATTATTAATTCATTTATTCAGGAATATTTGTTGAGTACCGACTATGTGCCAGGTACTGTACTAGGTCCTGAAGATATAACGGTGAGCAAGACACAAATAATTTTTAAAACAAAAATTAAATTCCTGATAATGCCTGCCCTGTAGAGAGAAGGAAGGAAATGGGATTGTGGTTTTAACCACAGTTTTATCTCTTGAAAAAATAGTTCTGAAGTAAATGTGAAAGTTGTTAACATTTAGAAAATTTTAGTTGTTGATTATATGGGTACTTGTTATATTATTCTTGGTTATTTCTTGTATTTTTCCATTGAAAAACAGTTTGTAAACATAAATAAGAGGAATGCTAATACGACATCAGATTAAAGTGTGCCAAGGATTGAGGTGGAGGGGAGAAAAGGGGGACAGTGAGTTTGGGCCATTCTTTCAAGTTATTTGGCAGATAAGGGAGGGGAAAGATAGGGTAGAAGAAGGAGGAGGGTTGAGTCATATTCTCTCTCTTGGGAAAGATTTGAGCATGTCCAAATGCTCATGGGAAGGATCTGATTGAGAAGGAGGGTCTGAATATGCAAGAGACAGAAGGGAAAATTGTTCACGAGAAGATAAAGGGGAAAGGTCCAAAGCACAGAGAGAGGGGTCAGTGTTAGGATGGACAGCTTCTCTTTCCACAGAAGGAAAGAAGGTGCTGATGTAGGTAGGTTTGGAATCTTCATGGTTAAAAGTTGAGGGTGTTCTGGTTGATGGTTCCATAAGGCAAACACATACACACACACACAGTGACACACTCATATATATCTAAAACTTCAGAGAGGTCAGGGGTCATTGTGGTAACTGGGTTAATTAGCTCTTCATTGCTAAGCTGAGCAAAATGCCATCTCACTACTGAAGTTCAGGTTCTCTTGACTTCTTCCACCCCAGGAATGCTGGCTGCTGCTGTTTCCTACCTTCTCACTACTACTAGAATCCAATTTTTTTTTCTTTCATCTCTACAACAGCTGTCTTGATTCAGGGCATCTTCATCCCTTATCTAGATTATTTCAACAGCTTCCTAATTGACCTTTTTGTTTCCAATCCAGTTTCCAAACTGAAATAAGAATTCTATTGCTGAAATATAATTCTATTAAAAGAATTTCCATGGTTAAAACCCCTCCATAGCTTTTCTCTTTCTTTGAGATGAAAGCCAGCCTCCTACAGCCAACCGACAAGATGCTTTATAACCTGGACCTGGCCTGACTCTCTCATCTATCCTCCCTGCACACTTGTTCTCTAAACTGTACAGAAATGCTTATAGTTCCTCAAATTTTGTCATGCCCTCTCTTGTCTGTGGGCTTTTGCACTCGTTGTCTCCTCTGTCCAGTTCACTTCCTCCCACTTCCTAAACTTTACCTGGATAACTGCTAATTTATTCCTCAGGTCTCCTCTTAGATGTCATTCTTCCAGAAACCTCTCCTGATCCCCCAGAACTGGAGTGCTTGCCTCCTGAAAAGGTACCAAAATCACCCTGGCTATATCCTGTCATAGCATTCATTTATCTCTATCTCACTCTGAATTATATCCATATTTTAAGACAAGGTCTTCATTATGTTTACCACTGTATCCCCAACATTTTGCACAGTGTCTGGCTTATAAAATAAGCATTTAAAAATTATTTGTCAATTAAATGAAAGAAGAAGTGAATGCACGGACTTTTTACAGAAAGTGAAATTGTCACTCAGGATGAGCATAGACCTTGCCTGAAGTCCTCACCAAGTAAGTGAAGAGTAAATCTGAGTCTTGAGCCCTCCCCTCCTTTCCCCTCCCTTACCACCTCCTCTCCCTTTCCCTCCCTTCCTTCTTTCCCTTCCCTTCCCTTTCCTTCCCTTCTATTCTCTTCTCTCCATAATCTCTTACCCTGGAAGATTTTATCCACATGGCCAGCCATCTATATGATGATGATTCACAAGTGTATATTTTCAGGGCTTTTTCAGGGCTCCAAAGTCATATCCAGGAGTCTAGTCAACATTTCCCCTTGGAAAGATTATGGGGATTTCAAGCTTAACACCATCTGACTAATTCCAACTCTACGTTCAAAACTTTGTTGAGAGTCTGATTGGCCCAGCATGGATCAGGTGACCATTCTTGTTCCCAGTGTGTTATGTACTAGGCAGAGATGAGCATGGAATGATGGAGACACAGAGAGAAATGTTCCAAACTATACCAGGAAAGTCAGATAAGACCTCCTAAAGAAGTGATACAGAAAGGGAATATTTACAACAGAATTCTCAACATTACACCTCCATTTTTGGATCCAGGAAATCAGTTGGTCAATTAACAATACCATCTCCTCCTTGGTTAGCAGATGTCCCTGACTTTGAATATAAACATCTGACATTCCACTTTAGACTCCTCCACAAGAGCTGGACTGTCATCCTGTCTTGGCTTCCAGCTCAGTTCCTCCGCTGCAAGTCCTGACTCCAAAACCCTGTGTGATAATAAAATACAAGATCATAGCTTGGAAATAGAGTGTGCATTTGGTGTGAATTGTTGTTTTGGTTTAATTAGAATTTGCTGTTTCCTGAATTCCTATAATTTCATTTGATGAATTGTGTTAAGTACTTGCTTTGCAGACTTTGAACATGAGGTATTTATCAGGGAAAATGACTCCCTCTTTCCCCTTTAAAAATCATCTTTTGGTGCATTGAAAAGGCAAATGTGTTTATTTGTTTGTTTGTTTATTATCTATCTATAGAATTACAAATGCTCTGATAGATATTTGCTTCTCTGTAGGAAGAAGGGCCTGGCTCCGATATGCATTCAGCACATTCTAAAGTGCACCTATGTTTGCACAGCACTGTGGGAATTATGAAAATGGGTAAAACAGTCTTTAGTCTTCCAGTATTTCTCAAAGCAGTTCAGGAGACAGATCCACTGACAAGTTAACTACAATCCAAGGTAGACCAAGATAAGAGCCATAATAGAGGTAATTATCCCTTTCATTTGTTTATCCTGGTTAGGTTTTACAAAAAAAATTTCACATCAAATTTTACATCATTTGATACTCACAAGGGCTCTAGGAGATAGGTGTTATTATCCTCATTTTAAAGTCATAGATAACCAAGGCTCACAGAGATTACATGTCTTGACCATGTTTCCACAGCTAGTAATTGACATATGGACCTTTTAAATCCAGTTGAGCACAATGGAAGGACAGGGGAGGGAGAGAACGACTTCAGCCGAAGCAGTAAGAGAAAAGTCTTACGGAGGAGGTGTGATCTAACTTGAGTCTCTACCTTCTGGAATAGAAGAGAAAGGGAAAGGAATTCCAGAGAGAAGAAACTTTTAAGTAAGGAGATCTGTGGAGGTGGGAAAATAGGAAGTAGTCTGGGTATCTATGAACTTCCATCAAAATTAATGGAACAAATATAAATTGAGCACTATATTAAGTACTTGACATAATTCAAAAGAAAAAGGTTCTTACCCTGAAAGATTATGTAGCTTGAGGGAAAACATAAACACAAAACAAATGAGATTAATACAAGAGAATATCTACATAGTAGTTCTACTGTGAAGTACACATAATAAGTATTATAGGAGTAGGGCTTTTATTTTTATTTATATTTTAGTTTATTGATATATTGATTGACTGCAAGGAGGGTGGTTCTTCAAAAAAGTGTGTGGGGATTAAATTGCTCTAAAGAAATCAATGTTTTAGGGAGATATTATACATTAAGTTGGGCCTGGAGAAGGAGAAAATTGTTAAAAGCTCTGAGTAAGCAGGGCTGCCGTGCTCAGCGCACAGCGAGTGTTCTCGGGGTGCATGTTGGGGCGAGCAGTGCTACCTAGCAATGCTTATTGGGCTGGAGGAGAGATTGATGGATTTAAGGAAAATAAGGGGAGCTTTCCCTGTGAGGTGCTGAGCTGTGCTGACTCATCCCACCTTGAAACAAAGGGAAAAATAGGGAAGAGGGAAACTGGAGGAAGATTGTGTCTCTGGAGCCCAGGCAGGCAGAAGTGTAGCACTTGGATATTGACTGAGTCTAATGTGTTCCTGGCAGGGCACTGGCACACACAGAAACATGATTTCATTCAATCCTTGTATCACGTTTCAAAATAGATCAAACAGGGATCATACATGCATTTTGCAGGTAGTAAACACTCTCAGGGAGTTAAGTAACCTACTCAAAGTCACATTGTTAGGCTGCAGCAGAGCCAGAATTCAAAACTAGGTCTGTTGGATCTGTAAGTCTGACAACTCTATATTAACAGAGTAACCATTTTCTATTAATTTTCACCACAGTTCATTATTTTAATAAATAATGTGGCAGAGATATCATGCCTAAATTCACAAAATTTGGGGGAATTTATGAGGAGTGTTGTGATCAGATTTGGGGGACTGCATACATGCATGTCTGTGTTAAGTATCTGTGTGTGTGAATGTGTGTATATGGGGCAGTAACTAGAAGGATATACTTAGTTAAAGAAGGCTTTTATTTTGTTTTTAAAAAGAAAGATAACAAGAGCACATTTGTGTTCTGGTGGGAATAACCGAAGGAACACAAAAAGATTGGTGATAGGTGACCGTGGGAAAGCTAAGGAGCCAAATTCTGATGAAGGTCCAAAGGGTGGACCCAGAGCACAAGTGGGGGGAAGGGAAGACATTTCTTCCATCACAGAGGAGAGAATAAGGGGACAATAGGGGAGATGCAGGCACTTCATTGTAGCAATTCCAGTGTCTGCCTTTAGCAAGGTTTGTTGTTGTTGTCTTTTTGTCTGTTTGCCATCAATTAACCTTTTTGTTTGTTTTTGCAGCTTTATTGAGATATACTTAACATACAATAAATGGTACATATTTAAAGTGTATAATTTGATAAATTTTGACTTATGCATACATCTCTGAAACCACCACCCTAAGCAAGACAATGAACATAACCATCACCACCTGAGTTTTTTTTGTGTCCCTTTGTAATTTCTCCTTCCAGCAAAGATGGTTTTATGTTTTCCTTCTTAATCTGTATACTTTTAATTTCCTTTGATTGCCTTATTGCATTAGCAAGGACATCCATTACTGTGTTGAAAAGGAGTGGTGAAAGGGAACATCCTAGCCTTGTACTTGATTTTAGTGGGAAAGCTTCAAGTCTGTCACCATTAAGTATGATGTTTAGCTGTAGGTTTTTGTAGATAGTTTGATCAAGTTGAGAAACTTTCCTGTATTCTTAGTTCACTGAGAGTTTTTATCATGATTAGGTATTGAATTATATCAAATGCTTTCTCAGCATCTGCTAATATGATCCTGTGATTTTCTTTTTTAGGCTGTTGATGCAATGGGCTACAGTAATTGATTTTGGAATATTGAACCTGGGCTAAATGACACTTGGTTGTGTTGTATAATTATTATTATTTTTTTAAATTTATGGCTGTGTTGGGTCTTCGTTTCTGTGCGAGGGCTTTCTCTAGTTGCGGCGAGCGGGGGCCACTCTTCATCGCAGTGCGCGGGCCTCTCGTTACCGCGGCCTCTCTTGTTGCGGAGCACAGGCTCCGGACGCGCAGGCTCAGTAACTGCGGCTCACGGGCCCAGTTGCTCCGCAGCACGTGGGATCCTCCCAGACCAGGGCTCGAACCCGTGTCCCCTGCATTGGCAGGCAGACTCTTAACCACTGCGCCACCGGGGAAGCCCATATTTTTATACTTATTTGGATTCAGGATTTTTTCTTTATCTTTGATGATATGCCTAACTCTTGCTTTGACATTTATCCTCTTTATAGTTCTCTGAACTTCCTAGGTCTGTGGTTTGGTGTCCAACATAATTTGGGAAAAATTATCAGTTTTTACTATTTTGAATATTCTGTTCCTTTTTCTGTTTCTTCTCTTTCTGATATTACCATTATATTTATGTTATTCCTTTTGTAGTTGTCACACAGTCCTTGCATATTCTGTTCTGTGTTCTTCAGTTTCCCAATATTTGGGATTTTCCACATATCTTTCTGTTAGTGGGTTTAATTTAATTCATTTGTAGTCAGAGTACACACTTTGTATGATTTCAGTTCTTGCAAATTGGTTGAGATTTGTTTTATGGTGCAGAATATGGTGTATTTTTGGTAAATATTCCATGTGCACCTGAAAAAAAATGTGTGCTCTGCTGTTGTTAGATGAAGTCTATGAATGTCAATCAAATCAAGCTGGTTGATAGTGCTGTTCAAGTTTTCTGTATCCTTACTGATATTCAACCTAATTGTTATGCCAGTTACAGACATACCTTGTTTTATTGCACTTTGCATTATTGTGCTTTGCAGACATTGTGTTTTTTCACAAGTTGCAGGTTTGTGGCAACCCTGCGTTGAGCAGGTCTATTAGCACCATTTTTCCAACATCATTTGCTCACTTTGTGTCTCCACATCATATTTTTGCAATCCTCACAAAATTTCAAACTTTTTCATTCTTATATTTGTCATGGTTATCTGTGATCAGTGGTCTTTGATGATACTATTATAATTGTTTGGGGGCACCATGAACTGTGCCCATATAAGAGAGTGAACTTCATTGAAAATGTTGGGTGTGTTCTGAATGCTCCACTGACCAGCCATTCCCCCCCGCCCCCTCTCTTTGGGCCTCTCTATTCCCTGAAACATAACAACATTAAAATTAGACCAATTAATACCATTTAGTGGCCTCTAAATATTCAAGTGAAAGAGTTTCACATCTCTCACTTTAAATCAAAAGTTAGAAATAATTAAGCTTAGTGAGGAAGGCATGTTGAAAGCTGAAAGCGACCAAAAGCTAAGCCTCTTGCACCAAACAGTTAGCCAAGTTATGAATGCAAAGGAAAAGTTCTTGAAGGAAATTAAAAGTGCTACTCCAGTGAATACACAAATGATAAGAAAGCAGAATAGACATTTTGCTGATGAAAGTTTTAGTGGTCTGAACAAAAGATCAAACCAGCCATAACATTCCCTTAAGCCAAAGCCTAATCCAGAGAAAGGCCCTAACAGTTTTCAACTCTAAGAAGGCTAAGATTGATAAGGGAGCTGCAGAAGAAAAGTTTGAAGCTAGCAAAGACTGGCTCATGATGTTTAAAGAAAGAAGCCATCTTTATAACATAAAATTGAAAGGGGAAGCATCAAGTGCTGATGTAGAAGCTGCAGCAAGTTACCCAGAAGATCTAGCTAAGATAATTAATGGAGGTGGCTACACTAAACAACATATTTTCTATAGATGAAACAACCTTCTGTTGGAAGAAGATGCCATTTAGGACTTTCATGGCTACAGAGAAGTCAATGCCCAGCTTCAAAGCTTCAAAGACAAGCTGACTCTCTTGCTAGGAGCTAATGCAGCTAGTAACATTAAGTTGAAGCCAATGTTCATTTACCATTCTGAAAATCTTAATGTCCTTAAGAATTATGCTAAATCTACTCTGCCTGTGCTCTATAAATGGAACCACAAAGCCTGAATGAAAGCATATCTGTTTACAACATGGTTTACTGAATATTTTCAGCTCATTGTTGATACCTACTGCTCAGGAAAAAAAAGGTTCCTTTCAAAATATTACTGCTTATTGACAATGCACCTGGTCATTCAAGAGCTCTGATGTACAATGAGGTTAATGTTGTTTTCATGCCTACTAACACAACATCCATTCTGCAGCCCATGGATCAGGGAGTAACTTAAATTTTCAAGTGTTAGTATTTAACAAATACATTTTGTCAGGCTATAGCTGCCATAGATAAGGATTCCTCTGATGTTTCTGGACAGAGTAAATTGAAAACCTTCAGGAAAGAATTCATCATTGTAGATGCCATTAAGAACATTCATGATTCATGGGAAGAGGTAAAAAATATCAGTAGTTTGGAAGAGGTTGATTCCAACCCTTATGAGTGACTTTAAGGGGTTCAAGACTTCAGTGGAACAGTAACTGCAGAAGTTGTGGAAGTACCAAGAAACCTAAAATTAGAAGTGGAGTCTGAAGCTGTGGCTAAGTTGCTGAAATCTCATGAGAAAACTTAAATAAGGAGATGCTTCTTCTGGAAAAGTAAAGAAAGTGGTTTCTTGAGATGGAATCTACTCCTAGTGACGATGCTGCCAAGATTGTTGAAATGACAACTAAGTATTTAGAATATTATATAATCTTAACGGATAAAGCAGTAGTAGAGTTTTAAAGGACTGACTCCAATTTTGAAAGAAGTTCTACTGTGGGTAAAATACTATCAAACAGCACTGCATGCTACAGCAAAATAGTTCATGAAAGGAAGGGTTAATAGATGCAGAAAACTTAATTGTTGTCTTATTTTAAGAAATTGCCACAGCCATCCAAACCTTCAGCAACCACAACTCTCATCAGTCAGCAGCCATCAACATTGAGGCAAGACCCTCCACCAGCAAAAAGATTACGATGCACTGAAGGCTCAGATGTTGCTTAGCACATTTTAGCAATAAAGTATTTTTTAATTAAGTTAGGTACACTATTTTTTTTAGACATAATGTTATTGCACACTTAATAGGCTACAGTATAGTATAAACATAACTTTTATATGCATTAGAAAACTAAAACATTTGTGTAACTTGCTTTATTACAATATTCCTTTATTGCAATAATTTGGAACCAAACCTGCAATATTACCAAGGTATGCTTGTGCTGAGAGAGGGATGTTGAAATCTTTTGCTCTGACATCTAATTTGTCTTATGTTAGTACAGCCACTCCAGTTTTATTTTGTTTTTGGTTTTTTTTGAGCATTTTGTAAGGTATCTCTTTGTACATCTTTTTACTTTTAACTTATTTATGTCTTTATATTTAAAGTGGATTTCTTACAGCAAGCATATATTTGAATCTTGCTTTGTAATACAATCTAACAATTTCTGCTTCTTAATCAAGCGTCTAGCTTATTTACATGTAATGTGATTATTGACATGGTTGGCTTTAATTCTAACATAAGGTTATTTTTTTTTTTTTTTGTCTCATTTGTTTTTTCCCCTTTTCTCTCTTTTCCTACTGTCCTTTGGATTAATTTTTTATGGTTCTATTTTTTTCTCATTTGTTAGCTTATTATCTATAACTAATTGCTCTGCTTTTAGCTGGTTGCTTTAGGATTTATAGTATATATACTTAAATTGTCAAAGTAAATTTTCAAGTAATATTATACCATTTCACGTAGAGTCGTAAGAGTGAAAATGTATTGCTACTTCTCTCTTCCCATTCTTTGTTCTATTTTTATTTTGTACAATAAAGATTTGCTCTGCTGTCTTTGCATTGTTTCCAAATGGAAGTCTGCTGTTCTTCTTATCTTTGTTCTCTGCATACAGTATGCCCCTATCCCCACCCCACCCCACCCCTGCCAGGAATTTTCTACATTTTTCTCTATATCACTGATTTGAAGCAATTTGATTATGATGCCCAGAGGGTAAGTCTGTCATCAGGGAGACCTAAGAAGAGACTGTGCATGATGCAGTCCACATGTGACACAAGGAAATCCACAGTGGTCATGAAGAAACAAGATGAGAAATGCTGTCAGCAAGGATTTGGAATGAGACCTGGCATGAGAATAAGGAGAAGGAAAATAGAAAGAGGAAAATGGGGAAGACTTTTTTCCTCTCCAAAACATAGAAAAGACTAATGTCAGTTCTCTGTTATATCCAAAGGGCAAACATGAAAGAATAGTCATACACCAGGGTGAATTTTAATTTTACATAGAGAATAATTTTTTAATAATCCATGTGATAAAAATATGTTAATTGAGAGCTCAGTATTTACCTCCCCAGGAGTTGTGAATTACACCAGATTATCCCTTGAACTCTTATCTCTGAGAATCTATCAATTTATGAAGACAAATACGTGTGAAAAATATTTCTTAGGGTGACTTAAATGATCTCTAAAATTGATATAAATTGATATTGCAAGTGAATTTCAAGAGAATGAGATCACAAGTATCTTATTCCAAAGATAGGACCTTTATTTTAGCCCTGCTAACATTCTATTTGTGTGACCTTGAGCAAGTCACTTAACCATTGAAGCCTTAATTTCTTCAACTATAAAATTAATGCAATAAAATTAATGTAATAAAATTTCTGTTCCTTATCCAACTGATTGGAGTAGTACAAGGATCAGATAGTACAATACTTATGAAAATGTTCTGTCATCTATAAAAGACTACACAAATATTAATTCTATTTTTTCATAAATAATTTAATGTATAATAGCTTAAGGTGAAGTGAAGGTTCATGAATGCACTGACTTTATAGCATGCAACAGCTAATAACAAAAATAATTTAGAAAAAAATTAAATCAGGACAAGAAAGGATTGAGTCCACCTGCTTTTAGATGGCAACCTATGTAAACCATTCCACAAATGGGTATAGTCTTTGAATTGCCAATGTTACAGTTACCCATTTCTAGCGAGAGTGGACGAAGGACATAGGACAAGAGAAAAACCACTCTTTTAAACAAGCATGATTTATTCCTAGTCCCCAAATTATGATAAGAAGTTGGTTGACTATGAAACCCACACACAGAAAACAGCAGTGTTCATTTAAGCCAAGAAGGAAGTGAACTTTTTTCTCTAAGTCAGCAATACTATTGCAATAACACACACTGTATATAAAAGTTTGACACCTAGTGGATATATTAGGCATAAAATCTAAAGTCATAAACTAAAGGAAAGCTTTATGAATGCCAAGGAGTTAGGAAGAAGATCCACCTTGAAGTAATATCAGTATATCGTTTTCTTTGTACACTGAAAGAGCCTTCATGAAACTATTTGGTGAGCCTGACTAATTTTTCTGCAGTTCTCTCTTAGTACTCTCTGCAAGGCCAATAAAAAAATATGCTCATTCTTGAAAATTCTTCATATAAGTTGCCCAAATCAGAAGGTTTCCCAATTCCTCTGGCAAATTCCAATCATCATCCACCATGTGACTCCTATTGAAACACGATGTTCACCAGTCAGAAGAACATAGAATTGGGGCAGATCTTGAAATTTAGTCATTCATTCATTTCTTGGCATTATTCATGTTCTGCATGTCAAGCACTGTTCTGTGTACTTTACACATATTAACTCATGTAGTGATTAATTATTTAATCATCCTAATAACATTTGTTGAGCTTATACTGAGCTCTTACAATATATCAGACCCTATGCTTGTTGTAAAATAGTCTTTCCTTCAAGAAACTCAGAGTAAACTAGGTGAAGTAGACATATAACACAGAGTGTTATAATTATCTAAGAGCAGTGATTAAATATTCAGGGAGAAGTGCAGAGTCGTGGAGAAATTATACTTAATCTCGGAGATGGGAATGGCGGAGGTGTCAATGAGAGCTTCCTAAGAAATGTGTCACCTGAGTGCTGAGTCTCATGTGTGAGCCAGTCGGTGGAGTAGGGCTCAGTGTTGCTGGGAGATAAAGACTGAGACAGACAGTGCAAGAGATGAGACTGAAGATATGGACAGGGCTAAGTGAAAGAGCTTAGTCCTTGAACTGTGTAGAAAATGGAAGTTCACTGAAGAATTTTAATTAGCGGAATAAGAGTCCAGATTTATATTTTATATAGTTCACATAATTTAGATAGTCTGGTTGATAGAGGGTGCATGATTGGTAAGGTACAATCAGTTAGGACATCTATACTATTAAAATAAATATAAGCCCAGAAAGTGACTGTATTATCAGTATAATAAACTACTGTACAGTTTTCAGTAGTGCGCTTGAATGTACACTAATAGTGAATCAACTATACCAAGGAAATCTTAACTTTTTTTTAACTTTCATGAAACTTTAAAATTTTCTCCTTGTTATTTACTTGAAGGGAGCCATGGTTAGGCTCATTTCTGGCTGAAGACTAAAGAGAATCAGAAAGAGTCAGACCTTCTCTCTCCTACTCTTGTCTTGACCGTTAGCTAGCTGTGAGTCATTGGAACAAGACTCAAGTTCCTCAACCACAAAATAAATGGATTGGTTTAAGTTCTGTTTAAACTCGAAAGTTCTATGAAGCAATTTTTATTCTTTTTAGCATTTTCTTAGTCTTCAAAGGGAATTGGAGACAGATATATAAGTACCTTTATATAGCTTATCTTTCAGTGTTTGTGAGACAAGTAGTGTGAATATGTATGATAATTAAACCTCACAGATCTGCAACATGAACATTGTAGATTTAAACACACATACGGTACTCATATTAAATAGTACATAATACATTTCTCTACATGCCAGGATACTAAATTAACTATCCAGAATACCTTTATGTGCCAACATAGTGAGTCAAGTCTAATTTTTTTAATTTAATTTTTTTTTAATTCCTTCTTTACATATCCTTGAAAGATGCTCTGATTGAATCTGTAATTTGGAAAAAAGTTAAAAAGTGGCTGAAGGCTTTAATCAAGGAAAAATTCCAAATATTTTAAACTGAAATTATATTAACATTTAAATTGTCAATAATGACAATTTCTTGAAATGTTCCACTGGGACAGAAAACTAGTGGTCATTGCTATAAAATGACAGTGTGTTTCCAGAACATATTTAATTTTTAGCACTATAAATTTCATACTAGGCAGTAAGTGTTAGGATATACTTTGCTTTGCTGAAAATGATTAATAATGCTGGATAAGCCAGAAAATGATTAGCCTTCATATTCAAATGTAAACAAGACCCTGATTTATGATCTGGATTGTTCTTTCTCTTTAAGGGTATTCATAGGAGGGCTCTAGTTATTCTACCTGGGAACCACCCCATCTACAACCGTCATTTTTATGGTCTTTGATTGATTTCAGCTCAGCTGATTAGATCTACCATCTACCACCCAAATCATTAAAATGTACAAAATAAATGTCTAACTATGGCACTGTCTTATGATCAGGGATGTGATGCCTTGTCAATAACTTGGTATATATATTTGACTTATAAAGGAGAATTCAATTATTACATCACCAATTATCTACACTGTCCATCTGTTTAAAATAAAGACATAATTATTTATTTCCTTCTCTGGGTGTCAACACAAACTTTAAAGCAGTTTTCCTTGAAGAGCATGATTGTATGTGAGCACATATGAATGGAAACACACAAACACTCGCTCTATGAGAAAAGAGAGCAAGTTCTATGTGAGGAACCCATGGTGGGAAACAACAAAGTGACATGGATCCAGAAGTGTGCATAGGTGGTCATAAGACTGCCAGTGGCTGGCAGAAAGTTAAGGGGAAATGCCTGCCTGGAAAAAAGAATGCCTTGTGCAAACATCAAAGCATTGCTTCTGAGAGGGGCAATTTTTATATTGCTGTTGGCAGGGATGAACACTCATTCAAATCATTCAAAGTCCCTACAAAGGCTTGGCATATTCTGTGCTTGGCCGGAGCTGATTGGGACTGTGGCATTTATCCCCTTCCAAACCTTTAAACTGACGTGACGCCTCCCTGTCTCCAATCTTAGACTGACGGCTTGGGGTGGTCGCTTTCAGGCCACTGTGACAGGAGCAGACTGCAGTGGTTTTGTATGTGATGGAGCAAGGCAGCAACCCACAGCTGAAACACAATGGAGACTGAGACAGAGAAGCTGCCTTTAGCTGAAAAGTTCCTAGAGCCCTGAATAGCTATGTTCAGTGGTCTTTCGAGTGGGGTGCCTGCACCCCAGGGGTAAAGGTGATCCATTAAGACACAGGACAAAATTATTAGGATGTGTAATATTTACATAAATTTACATTTAATTTCTGTTTTGTGTATATTTTATGATACATAATATATTAGTACAAGTGTATATGTATTATAAATACATATATTTAATGGGGGAACAACTTAAAACATTCTTTTAATAGGGATGCATAGTCAAATAAGTTTGCAGATCACTGGGGTTGTTACTCTGGTTAGTGCATGCATTTCTGGAGGTGGGTCTTTCTTTGCCTCTGAAAGAGTGCCTTAAATTCCAGAGTCCAGTTTTTTGACCACTCTTTCTCATTGTTATTAATTGTCTCTTTGCAAAAATATCACCTATATCTATAGGTATTCTGTAATCTGTCACTGTTTTTCTAGGAGCTAGCTCTTCAAATATTTAATTTTTAAAAATATAGAGGAAGGTACAATTTATCTGAGGCTCTTAACCAATTGGAATGATATTAGGAATTTATAGGGGAAGTGATGAATGATTAGATATTTCAAGTTGCAGTGTGTACTGGGCTATTATAAGGGGCTTTATTTTATCTACATGTGCTGTAAATATAAAATTGAGAATAAAATGAGACTATGTATGTATAAAGTGTTTGGGTAGTCCTCAGAATAGAAAAGTAAACAGAGTAAAGAGTAAAAAATTAAAATAAAATAAACACCCAAAGCACACAAACATAAAACCCTCACTAATAGGTGCTATTATTGGCAGAAGTAATAGGACAATAGATCTTTCATTTATTTTTTAAAATTATTAAAACAGAATAATGTTTCACTGGAATTCAGTTCTATTTATCTGCACTGTTAGCTCTAAATACCTCTATCACCGTGTGCTGGACCCTGCTCCACTTTCCCCCAAAGGCCTGAGTTACCAGCACAGTGAGAAGAGTCCTATGATTGGAAAATTTCCTAATCAGTGTTTCATATAAAATTGTAAAGGAATGGAAAATAATATGAAAACAAAGCAAGTAAAAAAGATGTCATTGTAATAAAGTGACAAGATTACACATTATTTTTCCCTTAATATTTTTTTGCATGTTCTATCATAAGTCTAGCCAAATATAAGAAGCAAGTAAAATTGAGATCTTTGAGGTACTAATTGTGGTATTCTGATGGTCAGTAAATACCTACATGTGAATTTAACTCCAGCAATGGGAAGACATTTTTTACGGTAACCAGGTCATTGCAATATTCTGTGTAAACCTATATCTAAAGTTCTTATAAGTGATGATTGTGCCTTCTGGAGAATATCCAAGTCTCTTGTTCTTCTGTTCATCGAGATGTTTTTGTTTTCTGGGAATGAAACCAGAAACTAGTTGATTTTAGAAGTGGGGAAAGTTACAAGCTTTCATCTGTGGTAAATGTGCTGAGCACCAGCCCATTGGCAGAGCTGATCCACTGTATGTGAGATACAGGAATATGCTGAGGAGGCTCTGAAAGCTCTCTTGGAGTTATCGACTCAACTTCTTGTATGTCAATAGATATCTCCAACTCCACATGTCCAAAGAGGAACTTCTAATCTTCCCTGCTCCCTAACCCCAAACCTGCTGTACCCACGACATTCTTCATTTCAGTTTTCACAATTCTCCTTCCAGTTGGGTGGACCAAAACCTTGGAGTCATCCTTGACTCCTCTTTGTCTCTCACACTTAAATAATGCACCAGGTAGCCTTGTGGACTCAACTGCTAACCAGTGCCATTACCATGTGCCTTCACAGCTTTTTTTTTTTAACAGGTTGCAAGTTTGTACTATTCTTTTTTTACATCTTTATTAGAGTATAATTGCTTTGCAATGTTGTATTAGTTTCTGCTGTACAACAAAGTGAATCAGCTATATGTATACATATATCCCTATATCCCCTCCCTCTTGAGCCTCCCTCCCACCCCTCTAGGTCATGACAAAGCATCGAGCTGATCTCCCTGTGCTATGCAGCAACTTCTCACTAGCTATCAGTTTTACATTTGGTAGTGTATATATGTCAATGCTACTCTCTCACTTTGTCCCAGCTTCCCATTCCCCCTCTGTGTTCTCAAGTCTGTTCTTTACCTCTGCATCTTTATTCTTGCCCTGCCACTAGGTTCATCAGTACCATTTTTTTAGATTTCATATATATGTGTTAGCATCGGTATTTGTTTTTCTCAGCTTTGAAATGTAATGCAATTAAAACTATGAGATCCAGAAAAGACGGATGTTTATTGATCAGCTACCATAATGCTGGTTCCAATGCTAGGCATTTTCACATTTTCACCAGAGCTTAATCCTCACAAAAATGCTGAGAGGTGGGGTTAGTCCCATTATACCCATGAAGACACAGATGCCCACCTGATCATATGTGGCAGAATCAGGACTCAGACCCAGAGAACTGACTCCAAGTCTAAAGTTCCAGAGTATCGTGTCATATTCTCACTTGTAAACCACCAACCCAGGTGGGCTTTGATGCCTTAAAGCCTCTCAGGCAGGGCTCCCAGCCAGTCTGTTGATAGAGCAAAGTTAATACAGATCATTTATTAGACAGCAGCCTCAGGGGCTGCCTGGATCAGACAGGTACTTTCTTGTCATAAGCCTTAATTAATTGGATACCATTTCTCCCTCCTGTATCACATTGAATATGGAACCCATTCACTTCCATTCATAAGCTGATATTCATTCATTTCCACTGCTCAGAAAATATCTGCCTGCCTTAGGGCTTGAAGTTTCCCAAAGTTGACTGAGGATCAATAACAAATGTCATACAGAGTGAAGTAAGTCAGAAAGAGAAAAACAAATATCGTATATTAACATATATATGCGGAATCTAGAAAAATGGTACAGATGAACCTATTTCTAGGGCAGGAATAGAGATGCAAACATAGAGAACAGACACGTGGACACAGCAGGGGAAGGGGAGGGTGGGACGAATTGGGAGATTAGGATTGACATATATACACTACCATGTGTAAAATAGATAGCTAGTAGGAAGCTGCTGTATAGCACAGGGAGATCAGCTCCATGCTCTGTGATGACCTAGATGCATCGGATGGTGGGGGGGTGAGAGGGAGGTCCAAAAGGGAGGGGATATATGTACACATATAGCTGATTCACTTAGTTTACAGCAGAAACTAACACAACATTGTAAAGCAATTATACTCCAATAAAAAAAATAAAAATATCAATAGTTACTAAAAGTAGAAATGTGTCAGTACAAGAAGTTCAATAATACCAGTGAACACAGGACAACAAACATATGCAAATAGTGAGTTAAATGATTAAGACAATTTAATTATCTTATTTATATAACTACTTTAATTATATTACTACTATACAAATTATATGAATATCTTAATTAAATTGATAAACCAACCATCTAGCAAGACTCAGAGGTAATGTCATATAAGATATTTGGAGCATGGCATGCATTCATTTTTATGTTATTTTGTTTTATTTTGCTTTTGTTTTTTAGAGAGAGAGGGAGATAGAGAGTTACTAAAAGGGAGAAAACATGGGCCTACTGAAGCATTTAGAAGCAGGCAATGAGTTCTAAGTATCTTAGGTCTTGTGAAGGAGGGTCCAGAAAAAAAAAAATTCCTCCAAAAAAACCAACAACAGTAAAAAGTTTAAAATATTCCCTAATGGAGATTTAATCTAGTTGAGATGAAGACATTATATGTCTTATTCATTATTATATTATTATTTATACTATATTATTTTATATTATTTCATTACTATATAATGAAAATGAACATATGAGTTATATATATACATAGTATACTAGAAGGTAAGAAGTTCTATGGAGGAAAATAAAGTATGGAAAGAGAATAGGAGTGCTGATGAGCACTGTATCTAAGTTAGCCTGGGAAAATGTAGAAAACTCCTAAATTGTACTCTGAAGAAAAATTTGGTAATTTCTTGTTTTTACAGACAATTGTCCATTTCGTTTGGATGTTTAGATTTATCATCATGCCGGTGTGCTCAGAGAGGGGGAAAGACTTGGGAACCAAAGAGGAATGGGGGAATCCATTTTTACAACTTATCAACCTATAGCATAGATTTCTTCATTTCATGCCTTCCCCAAAATACCAGTTAAGGAAGTTGCCCAATTTCACAGAATCTAATAAAGTGTCAGAGCCAAGATTCACACTCCAGCCTTATCCCATTTTTTAACTTTGCCTACACCCTGCTGACTTCTTGACAGTGTTCCTGTGATTTTATACCTCCCTCCAACAATAACTGAGTAGAAAGAAAAGTCGAAAAAATTCTCTTTCTTTTATTTAGCATAAATGTTAAATTACGTTGTCACAGGTGTGCTCACTACTTCTGTTCTCCACTCTATAGTGGTCATAATTTTTGTCAGCATTCATGATGACAGGAAGGAAGGAGAGCATAACTCGTCAACACAATTTTGATGTTCTGGCTGTTGTGGTGACACTTTTGCAGAACTTCAGCTGCCTCTGTGTATCCACTGTTTTTTTCAGTCAGTAAATATTTTAAATGCAGTCTTCTTCAAGAACTGCATGAACATGACCTGTGTCTGTAGTCACTGTGTACGTGAATCCATCAGATCATAAATATTACTTTATCTCCTTGGAGTAGGCACCTGGCTGCTAAGGGCCCCCTGGAAAGCCTCAATGATTCCCACGATGCTCTATACCCTTGCTTGTTTCTGTGCTTTATGGACACAAGGACAGAGTACATGTCTATTCCTTTTGTTTAGGCAGCTAGACATGAGTAAGTGATGGCCCTGTCATCATCATCATGATAAAATAAGCAGTCTGAAGTCTGACACCTGAGCTCCCACAGGAATACCTGTGATGGTGTGGCCAGGTGATGGGGGAGGGTGGAATGGGCAGGAGAGAATCAAAGAGATGATGTCAGGTAATGAAAGAAGTGCATTTACTGGCTCAGAACCTGAGGGAGTATCACCTTTCTACGCATAACAAAGAACAAAAACACTTCAGTTGGTGAACTTGCCCTAATACCCTGTGACGAATTTTTCAAGATACACAGAGGTGTTCCAGGTAACAGAAATAGACTATAACCTTGAAATCAGGGAAAAGGAGAAAATTATGGCTTATCCACCTTAGAATGGATATTCTAAGAAAGCAAGTCTGGTTATAAGACGTGATGGATAAAGAACCTAAATGGTAACCTTTTGGCAAAAGAGAGCACCTGAATTTTTCTGACCTCCATGGTTGGCATGGAAACAGAGAGAATAAGTGGCCTCAGGCTGGGAGCAGTGCCAGATGCTAGCAGCTCAGGCAAGACGGCTTTTCCTTCAGTGATCCAGGGATGAGAGTTCCCCAGCACACAGTGCCTTGCAAGGGGCTCCCTGGAGACTTTCACATCCTGTCTTTATTTTTACTAAGCAGAACGCATCAGCTCCATGTGGCTGCTCTCCTGGAGCCAAATTCCCTTGCAGTCATCTGCTCTATTAATTTCCTAGGGTTGCCGTAACAAAGTACAGTACTAAAAACTGGGTAGTTTAAACAACAGAATTTAAAGTCTCATGGTTTTGGAGGCTAGAAGTCTGAAATCAAGGTTTTGGCAAGGTTGCTTCCTTCTGAGGGCCATGAGAGAAGGATCTATTCCAGGTTTCTCTCTTTGGTCTGTAGATAGTCCTCTTCCCCCTGTTTCCTTACATTGTCTTTTAACTGTATGCATCTGTCTCTGTATTCAAATTTCCCTTTTTTATAAGGACACCAGTCATACTAGATTATGGCCCACCCTAAGGACTCATTTTCACTTGATTATCTCTGTAAAAACCCTGTCTCCAAATAAGGTCACATCCTGAGGTACTGGGAATTAGGACTCCTGAGGTACCTGTGGGGAGAGGGGGCACAATTTTACCCATAACACATGCTGAGCAAAATTTTGGGTTGTTTTCCTTATACGTCCCTCCACTAATTTTACCTGGTACTATGCTACCATCCCTCCTATTCTCACCCAACGTACAAGAATGCAGGGCTTCAAGAAGCCAGAGGAAAGTCTGATGGATTAATTTTTACCAGAAGAGTCGGTGACAGGTAGAGGACAATGAGGTAAGGCTGGGATCAATAATACTGATACATTTTCTTTCCAGAAAAATCTCCAAGATTCAAGATGGCCTTGGATGTACAGGACAGGTGGAGAGCCCCAGACCATTTGGTCAGAACAGTCACAAAGAAGGTTAAGGGAAGGATGTTAATTATAGTAATAATAATAAAGTGTTATTTTTGTATTATGGAATCATCTTCTCTCATAGACTTTAAAATTTTAATTTGTCACCTTGGGGGGTTTGCAGAAGAGAAAACATCATGGTGTGACAGTTGGTAAGAGCACTGGCCATGGAATCAGACAGCCCCAGTTTCAATTAAGCCATCTAACCCACACAGACTCCAAGCTCTGCCACTTACTAGTCATGTGACCTTGGGCAAGTTACTTAACTTCTCAGAGCCTTGTTTCCTTTATCTGTTAAATGGTCATGAAAATACATGCTTTTCATATTTGCAGTAAGGATTATGACTTTCACAATTTAAAATAGCAATGATTCACAAGTTGATGTGTAATATAGAGTCACTAATAGAGTTCTTCTGGATATAGAATCACTGATAGTGTTATTATAGATGTAGAAAGATGGTCAGTGGTTTTCAACTTTGGCTGTACACGAGAGTCACTGGGAGATTTTTAAAAATTCAGATGCCTAGGCTGCACCCCAAGTCTATTAAATAAGAATATCCAGAAGATTCCAATGTGCAGCCAAGAGTGAGAATCTCTCTTCTAGATTACTTATACCAATTTAACTCTACTGTGGGCTAGGATAATACCTACTTAAACCATTAAAAATTCCATATGTGTGTATATGTCTATTTCTTAATGATTTGAATATATATATGCTTAATATATATATATTTAGAGAGAATGCATCAATGTAAATTTAAGTTATTTAATCTATTTTTAATCACTTTTATAACTGAAGTGAAATTAAAATCACATTCATCAACTGAGTTAGGATATATTCACTCTGGTTGCCAAAAAACTTTTAAATTTTAGAAATTAAGAAGCCTCAGATGGAAATGTTTAGCAGATTGATGAAAATTATTCTGTAAGGTAGTGTCAGCATATGGGCCAGTAACCTAGGAGATAGTGGTACTTTCCAAGCCCCTCTCTCTAATCATAATAGGCCTGAATACCTTTCATTTCTCCTCCTCTTTAGGTTTACTTACTACACTGCTATGATCTGAATGTTTGTGTCCCTTGTCTAATTCATTATGTTGAAATTTTAACCCTTTAGGTGATGTATTAGGAGGTGGGGCCTTTAGGAGAGGATTAGGTCATGAGGGAAGGACCCTCATGAATGGGATTAGTGTTCTTTAAAGGAGGTTCCAGAGAGATTCCCTTGCTCTTTCCACCATGTGAGAATAAAACAAGAAGTATGCAACCCAGAAGAGGGCCCTCACCCAACCATGCTGGCACTCTGATCTCAGACTTCCAGCCTAAGAGATAAAATTCTGTTGTTTAAAAGCTACCTAGTCTGTAGTATTTTGTGACAGCAGCCAGAATGCATTAAGACATATGTCATCTTCCTACCTGAACTTCTGGCCCACTTCCAGCAATGGAGAATACACCTCCTCTGAAGTCATTTCATTGTCACTCTGAGTGATGAAGGTTCACATCAGGAGACCAGAGTACGAACGTAAGAATGAATGTAATCTCATATCTTGGGTATCCCAGTGGCAGATATGCTTGCAATGCAATCTTTGGTTGTGGAGATTCTTCTGAGGATATAGTCAATTTAATGGAGCCAATTTATAGTCAATTAAACAGAGTATGGGACTGTCTACATGGTAAGATTGGAGGAACAAGTGATTGAAAGTCTAGCCGCAGATACCTTAACCACTGGCCTGCCAAGTGGTTGATATTCCCACTTTAAGGATTACTTTGAGTTGAGGATTAAAGACCCCAGAAAACATGCAAACATATTATTTGGGAGGAGTTAATATTGTAAACCATTATCGATCGTCAATTCCTTAGAACAAATTAGTTTATTGTGCTTGTTAATCAGTCAATTTATAAAAATGAAAAGAGTAAATAGAAAACCATGAGGGCCAGTGGGGGGATATAAGATGTGATATACTGTTCTGCTGTGTTTGTAGGAAAAGAAGAACAATGGCACTCATGTATTTATTGCAATGATCTTGGGAGGTAAGCTTTGCTGTCCATTGATGTGTTGGGCTTAACTAGGAAGTTCCATGATGCAGCATTAAAAGAGGTAAGTTTAGGATGTTAATTGCCTGTGTCATGATAGGCAGGCTGAAGGAGGGTGAACAAGCTATTTAAATGGAAATGCCATAACAGAAGGGTATCCAACTCCTGGCTACTAGAGGGTGGTTCTTACTATCACAAAGGTGAGACGCCAGATGCTCGGGCTAAGAGTAGAGGGTTTTGGAGTGAGGGTTTTAGAGTGATGCTCTGCTAAAAAACCTTCAAAGGCTTTCCTCTACCACCTGGATGACATATAAGCTCTTCTGCCTTGCATAAATGGCCTTCCATGATGGGTGTCTGCTGACTTCTCTGGCCTCAGTCTGCAGGACAGGTACTCAGAACTTCAGCAACACTAATCTGTAATCCCTTGCCACCCTGTGCTCTTTCCCGCTCTTCTGCTTATCTAACTTCAGTTCATCCTTTAAGACCTAATTTGAACATTACTTCTTTCACTGAAGCTTTTCCTGACTCTGTCAGGTCCCAAGAGCCCCTTCTTCCTCCTCCTGTAAATCTCCATGTCTATCTGTTATTATAAGACCTATGGCATAGATTAGGTGTCTTTCATTATTCTATCAAGTCTTTGTGTAGAGGGACTATGCTTTATTCATCTTTGTGTCCTAGAGCCTAGGGTAATAAATAAATAGTTGGATGGATGGATGGATGGAAAGGTTTGCCTGGCTGAATTCCAAACATTTTTGGAAACTCATGTATTATCATCCATGGCTTGGTTAGTCTAAGATGTGGAAACTGAGTGTAGAGTGAGTGTGTAGAACTTGTATCAACATTTTTATGTCCCTAAATTACTACAGTTGAATCTTAGTTGGATGGCTTAAAAATTTACTGGTCCCAGAAAGCCTATTTGGATTAGCCATGTCTCTCCATTTCCTCTATTTGTTTCTTTTTTTCCCAAAACAATTATTTAAATAATTGATACACTTTGCATTTTTTAATATACTGCTTGTTGATTACCTTCCAGTTATGATTTTGTTTTTTCCTAAGCATAAAATAAGCCTCTATAATCTTCCTTCTAATGTTTAATGGTTTGGTCTGCTGTCATGGACACTGCAGTGTAATGATTATAAGCCTATCAAACTTCATAGCCTAGTGTTGCCATTTACTCATTGCATAAATTTTGCAAGTTATTTAAGCATTAGTGACTCATTTTTTTCCATATATAAAATGGAAATAATACTAGTTTTTTCTTGAAAAGACTGTTCTTTCCCCATTGTATATCCTTGGCTTCTCTGTTGTAAATTAGTCAAGTGTCCACTGATGGATGAATGGATAAGGAAAATGTGAGATATATATATATCAGACAGAGAAAGACAAATACCATATGATCTCACTTATATGTGGAATCTAAAAAACAAAACAAAACTCAAAGAAAGAGAACAAATTCAAATTGGTGGCTGGCAGAGCAGGGGTTGGGGCTTGGCAAATGGGTGAAGGGGTGAAAAGGTACACACTTCTAGTTATCAAATAAATAAATAATCATGAGATATAATGTACAGCATGGTGACTATAGTTAACTATATTGTATATCTGAAAGTTGCTAAGGTAATAAATCTTAAAAGTTTTCATCACAAGAAAAAAAATTTGTTAACTATCTGTAGTGATGGACATTAATTACACTTATTGTGATGATCATTTCACAGCATATACAAATAGCAAATTATTATGTTATACACCCAAACTAATATAATATGTCAATTATAGCTCAATAAAAAAGAAAAAAACACCAAAAAGAAAGAAATGAAATCATGTGTGTTAGAACATGCTTAGAACAGTGCTTAGCATATAATCAATTTAGGTTAAGTCTTTTTATTATTGCCTTCACATGATAATTGTTAATGCCTTATACATGTTCAATATTTTTCTAAGGGCCCTTTATGATGAATGAAAAAAAAAAAACATCAAACACATCATTAGGGAATTTCAGAACACTGACTATAAAGACATTCTCAATACTTCTTGAGATAGGAAACAGATAAACAAAAACAAAAAAGGTCACGTGCAAACAACTTGAAATAGAATGATAATGAATTTATCAACAAAATCTAGAATTTAGAAGATAATGAAGATATGCTTTTAAAATACTAAGGAAAATTTAAATTCCAGTCTATATTGAATACCCAGATAAATTATCACTGAACTGTGAGAGTAGAATAAGGAGACTTTTGTTTATATGCAAAATCTCTAAACACTTATCCCCCTGGGACCATATCTTAATCTATTTGGGCTGCTATAACAAAAATACCACAAGCCTATGGTATGGGGTGGCTTAAATAACAGAAATTTATTTTACAGAGTTCTAGAAGCTGGGGATTCCAAGATCAAGGTGCCCACAGATTCAGTGTCTGGTCTGGGCCTGCTCCCCAGCTCACAGACAGTGATCTACTTGCTGCGAGGGAGGGTGAGGGTGAGAGAGCTCTCTGAGGTCTCTTTATCAGGACACCAATCCCACCCAAATGATCTGACCACCTCCCAAAGGCCCTTCTCCAAATACCGTCACATTGGGTATTAGATTTCAAAGTATGAATTTGGAGGGGATGCAAACATTCAGTGAATAGCAAACTGTTTTCCATCAAAGTAGAATAAACAAAAAATAAGGAAGGGCAAGGACTTGAAATCCAAGAGGCAAGATCCAACATAGGAAAAAAGCAAAGGACATTTCTGGAATAACGGTGAAGAGGAGGCCCAAGAAAACAGCTGTTTATCACATTAGTAAACATCTGGTGGAGGCAGGAGCAAAAGGGTGGAAGGCTCTAGAGGTGATGTCTTCACCAAAAAAGGAAAAAAATATACATAAACTTTGTGATATACTTGATGATAATGAGAGGAATCTTACAGACCTGATAGAGAGTTTGGAAGTGAATTAGTGACAGGACAATGAAAACTAAGGAAAAAATCACAAAACTGATGATTAATTCCACTAATAGAAAAGTTGGATGAGAAATATAATGCAATGACTCCATGTAACCCAGATGTGAAGTCTATTAATATCATAACACTATAAGTCCTGAATAGTTATATAACCAAATTTGTGACATAAATATATTTGGAATAAAGGGAGAGGGGAAGTGTAAGTGTGCAAAGGGGACAGAGAATAAGAGACTTAAATCCTCATTTTCTACTGTAGGACATCAACTAAGTAAAACTGAAAAACCAAGAAATAGCAATGCAAATATTTATCTAGCAAGATGGAGGTAAATAACAGAAAAATGAGCTAAATGAATTAAATGGTTCTATATTTGGAGTAGAAATCAGGAGTGGGACAAGGTGAAGCTGAGAGATGCTGTTTTTCATTACACACTTTGTAGCCTTGTTTGAATTTTTAGACTGTGCACATGTATTATTTTGACATAAGTTAAAAATTCAAACTTGTGAAGCAAATTAAATGCATAAGAACTTAATGGTAGAGAATTTTAAGAAGTTTGGATGCAAGTTTTTTTTTTTAATATCAATTTGGGCATGATCATGTAGAAATCTAAATCTAATTATATATTTGAAAAACATCTAATTTTATTCCTTTCATTTTTAAGATAAATCATAAATCCTGATCATTCTCCCTTTGCCTGTTGGGAGGCTGTTGATGGTTCTAGTAAATGTTTAGTTTGGGAAACTAGAACATCAAAGCTTTCCTCTTGGCAGGCGTTAGGATATGAATCATCGACATAGGAGCAAAATGTTCTGAGCTAACCCCAACCTCTCCAGTAGCATTTAGCATTCATTGATGCCAACATTACTACCGAAATGACTGTAACCAAAAGATTACGCAAACCCAGGGCAAAACTGAGGAGTATTTGGGATGCTTTAATTAGGTTTATTGACTGAAGACCACAAAACTTCCCCCTCTTCCATTAGTACACTTTCTCAGAGTATATATGATGAAAGGCTGTTGTGAAAAGAACACAATTTCTTACATTTGCTAAAAGTCTTTCCTAAGTTTCATATATTCCTTAGGAATCTTGGGAAGGCACAAAAAATAGTATGCTAGCAATGGTAATATTCTATCAAACTAATTTTCAGGAAAACTAGGAGAATGGTACATTGACTCTGGTGCACATTTATGTATAAAACAAGTTGATATTATCATAGTATGGGGACTTTAAGTCACAGATGGAGAGAAAGAAGAGCATGCAGGGGAGACTGAAGGAAAAAAGGGGGAGGGAAAGGGTTATACAGAGGGAAGAGAGAAATAACACAATCAGGGGAAGCCGAAGAGAAAGGGTTGAAGGGGAAGAGAGATACAGGATGAAACTTGTGCAGCATATGTGGCCATGTCCCCAGCCTTTCTCATGTTACCTAACAACCCAACCATTTTTCCTGACTTTTTCCCTTTTTCTGTACCCAAATAGACCAGGGTACCCTAATTCCACCCCAGACCCTGATCTCTTTACCTAGTGTCAGAAAATTCCTTTTATAGCCCTCCAAGGACTTTTATTCTACCTGGCCAGAGACCACAGGACCCAGATGCCCAGGCCAATATGCCCTCAGCTTCACCTGTTCTTTAATAAACAAATGGATCTAGCCTTTCTTCTATTCTCACTCTAGGGGAAAAGAGGGAGAACTTATCACAAGCTCTGCTCCTTCTAGAATGGCACAATGTGCCTGATGAACATCCCTGCTGTATATGCAGTAGGGCCGTGTATGAGGGTGAAGATATAAGTGTAGATATGGGTGGGTGATACATGGTGTGGTATGTGGATCTGTGTCTGTGTGTGTGTGTTTGTTTGTATACATGTTTGTGTCTCTTTAACTTTTGAATAGTCTCCTGATATCTGGTGATCATTTTCTGTGAGTTCATACCTAAGGGGGAGGCCCTAAAAAGCCAACTGGGAGCTCTCTTTGCATAGGTAGAACTTCTGAGCCAGTGAGACTCACTCACAAGGTGGTCAGACTGGCATACAGATGTTTCTCTGTGAGATCCCATGACTCCCAAAGATACCTATGCCCTAATCCTGAACCTGTGAATATATTAGGTTACAAGCAAAGAGGAATTCAGGTTGTAGGTGGAACTAAGGAATCAGTTTACCTTAAGATAGGGAGATTATCCTGAATCATCTGGGTGGGCCCAATGTAATCACAAGTGTCCTAAAAGTGGAAGACAGAATTGGAAGAGAGAACCAGACAGATGGCCGCATGAAAAGGACTTGGTCTGATGTTGCTGGCTTTGAAGATGGGAGAAAAGGGACATGAAGTCAGCAAAATGGAAAGCCTCTAGAAGCCGGAAGAGGCAAGGAAACATATTACCCCCTTGGTCCCCGCAAAAGGCCAACACCTTGAGTTTAGCCCAGTGAGACTCATTTTGGACTTCTAGCCTCCAGAACTGTAAGATAATAATTTTTATTATTTTAAACTGATAATTTTGTGGTAATTTGTTACAGGAGCAGTAGGAAACTAATTCACTCCTAAGAGCAGTATAGCAGTATATATACACCTTTTCTTTTGCCCAGAAGTTTCTCCAGAGAGGAGAGAAAATAATCCTGACTTCTTGAAGTCTGGGAACCAAACAGGGGGTCTTACCATTTAGACTGCAAACTCTCCTCTAAGCCCCATGTTTTGTATAGCATTGCATCCCTCCTTGGCTCCCAGGATATTTGCAGTCATTCCTGTTTTCAGTCCCACCTGATACTCTTTATTTCAAAGGCAACTAGTACTCCTGATCCTGAGCCTTTATAGAGTTTTATGGTATAAATCAGTTTGCTTGTTGTTGGCTTTCCTCACTCCCACTTGACTTTGGAAATTTTATTTGTTTTGTTGCATCAAATCAGTTATCATTCATGAGTCCACTATCTATCATCTGAAATTGCATAGATCTTCCTAATCTGCTGTCACTCTCCTCAAATGTTTACAAATTATAACATTATTACACTTTATACCCATTTTACTGGGGTTTCAGAAAGGAATAGAGACAAACAAGTCATTAAATTCATTATGCTTAACTGGAAGAATTTTATCTCTTTTTAAGTATTTTATAGATTAGAAAACTGAGACAATGGGTGACTAAGCAGTTTGGGAGATTTTAAAATCCAGTCCGGATTGACCTCCAAGTCCTTATTCATGTGAACTCATGGCCTGAAGCAGTTGGTGTCTGAAAAGCAACTGGAGCCTCCCAGGTTGACCAATAGCAGATCTGTGGCATCCTTATATTCATGGAGGCTGCACAAAGATACCTTGACGTGTTCAAAATTTATTTTATTAAATTATCAGGCATAGAAATCTCCTTGAATCTTAAAAGTGGCTGCCCAGATATGAGTCATATTTCCCAACTCTTCCCCCCTTTCACCTAGGGGGTTCCAAGTAACTAGTTCGTATCAATGGAATATGGGCAGAAGTGAGGTGTGCTACTTCCAAGTCAAAGAGGTTAAGAAGCAGGTTGACCTTCTCCATCCTCTGTCTTCCCCAACCTGCCTGTCGGAGGCTAATAAGTAACTTTAGTGTGAACTAGAGGCAAACTTTTATGGTAATAAGCCACTGGTAATTTTTAGCTTGTTTGTTACAGTAGCTAGTATTAGCTTAACTACCACTTCCGTGCTTATTATGTAAAGAAGGGCAACAACTTTTCAGAGGAAGGAGTACCTTTTTGCTTCTCACAAAGTCTCCTTCTGCTAGGCAAGTTGTACAACTTTGGGTTGCATCTCCTCAAAGATGAGATATTTTGCCAATGCACAAAGGTTATATATAGGTTAGTGGTGGCCCTCTAGGAATTAACCATCATGAGGAAGTTCTGTAAGTATGGACAATAAGCCTGAATTAAGTCTCTGCCCTTTGGATGTATCATCCACAGATACAAGAAACTGGATAGTCTGGAACAGTCCAGTGCAATGTTGAAGAAGTGAATTTGATCATAAGACAAGTCAGTGATTTTTGAAAACTGGTTTAAAATCTTGGTTCTCAGTGTGAGAATGTGAGGTCCCCCTCCTGTTTAAAAGCTAACTCTCTGATAAACTACATGAGGGAGAGGAAATGAATCTGGTCACAAACCAAAAGCTAAATTTTCTAGCCTGATGTAATTCCTCCAGGAAAAGTATAATGCCATGGAGAAATAGGGAATGGCTAGACAGAGAATTCTATTAGCCCTCTGAAAACTGAGGTTGCTTATACATTTTAAGCTAAAAATTATATTTAATGTGTCCTTTCTCCTCATATGGCCTGCTGGATATGTGGCCAAAGCACATTTTCTTATGGTCCTTCATTTAGTTGTGAATCAACTTCTTGGATGCTCAGTGGATACTTAGAAATCATTGTAACTTAGAGGAAGAATATAAAGAGAATGAGGAAAGAAGGAAGAACTAAAGAGAAGGAGACAGAGGCAATGATTCTTAGACGTACTCACCCAACATTTTCTTGAATGCTCTGCCTGAAAGTATAGACGCATGGGGTCCTTGCATCTGTATTCTAGGGGGCTGAGTTCCCCATCACTGAAAGCACTCGAGAAGGCTGGGAGTCCCTTTTTCAAAGTTAATACTATTTAGGGGAGAAAGCTAGAGGAGATGATTGGTAAAGCCTTTTCCCGACTTAAGACTCAATGACAAAATGAAATGGCCACCAACATGTCTTTTATATCTAGAAGCCCAAATAGGCAGTCCATTTTTTTTTTAATTTCTTTTTCTTTCTCTTTTTTTTTTTTAACAACTTTATTGGAGTATAATTGCTTTACAATGGTGTGTTAGTTTCTGCTGTATAACAAAGTGAATCAGCTATACATATACATATATCCCCATATCTCTTCCCTCTTGCGTCTCCCTCCCATCCTCCCTATCCCATCACTCTAGGTGATCACAAAGCACCGAGCTGATCTCCCTGTGCTATGCAGCTGCTTCCCACTAGCTATCTATTTTACATTTGGTAGTATATATATGTCCATGCCACTCTCTCACTTCGTCCCAGCTTATACTTCCCCCTCCCCGTGTCCTCAAGTCCATTCTCTACGTCTAAGTCTTTATTCCTGTCCTGCCCCTAGGTTCTTCAGAATCTTCTTTTTTTCTTTTTTTTTTTAAGATTACATATATATGTATTAGCATACGGTATTTGTTTTTCTCTTTCTGACTTACTTCACTCTGTATGACAGACTCTAGGTGCATCCACCTCACTACAAATAATTTCATTTCTTTTTATGGCTGAGTAATATTCCATTGTATATATGTGCCACATCTTCTTTATCCATTCATCCGTCAATGGACACTTAGGTTGCTTCCATGTCCTGGCTATCGTAATTAGAGCTGCAGTGAACATTGTGGTACATGACTCTTTTTGAATTATGGTTTTCTCGGGGTATATGCCCAGTAGTGGGATTTGGGTAGTCCATTATTCTGAGACCTGGGAAGTAAACCCACAGGAAGATGGTGGGTGCCATATAGTATGGAGGATGGAGGAGTTCCTATTTAACATAGAATTTGCCTACTATAAAGGCACATACAGTTCTTTGATTTAAAGCAGTAATTACTTCCTTGGCTTGCCCACATTAGGCCGTCAGCCTTTGAGCTCTGTTGCTGCTGTGTCATTGCCAGAATCAAATTACTAAAAAGGTCAGCATCATTAATATGTGGTTTGAAAAGAATGAAAATGCCAGACAGAAAGTCTGTGAGCATCTAGAGCCTTGAATCAACATCTTGGCCCTTGTTTGTTTATTTTATGTTTTTATTATTTGCTTCAAGTTTTATAGGTCAAGATCATAAGCCTAAACCACCTGTGGAAACTTAAAAATCACATGGTCACCTAATCACCTTAGATGTTTCATCTAACCTGGATGGAACATACCCCCCTGAGACTCTTTGCAGCTACATGGAAACTTCTTGACGGTTGAGACCCCGCTTCTTTGAATTTCAGATGGCAGTTACCTTGGGGCACTCATAAATATTTGAGTATGGATTAACTAACTAGTTTAAAACTTACACACAAGTAGAAATATAGTATGAAATAAGAGCCCACTGAAGAAGTTCTGGGGCTCAAGATAAAGGTTTCAAGGAGGCCAATAATCTGAGTCCTGATCCCAGCTAAACCACTGGTACTTCATATGACTTTAGATTAGTCACTTTAACTAGAAACCACTAGCTTTTATATCTTGTAGAATGGAAATTGCTTTCTCTTTGATGTAACTTGAGAGGAAACTGTAATATGTAATTGGTTCATAATTAATATTCAGGATTTTTCCTTCACATAATGAGACCCATTAATTATGTTTGACATCAGTTCTTAATTAGAGATTAAATTATTTCAGAACAATAGGCAAGTGCTAATTCTTAAAATTGCTAAAATTTATGGCTTACAAATCAAAAGACCTAAATTTTAGTCTCATGTAACTTGGTGCTGCTAGTTTGCTGCTAGCTGGATTCATGACTTTGGATAAGTTGTGTTTGTTTGCTTACTTGTTTTTTGGGTTTTTTTTTTTTTTTTGACCCCTTTAAGCCTCAGTTTCCTTACTTTAAAATGAGAATAACAGACTATGTGGTTTCTAAAGTCCCTTTCAGCTTTAAACTTCCGTGATTCCAAAGGAGATTGTGTGCATGTAACAGCATGTAGTATAGTATATTTTGACTACAGCTTGTTATGGTGAAAAAATTCTCACGATTTGAACCACTGCTTATGACCATGAGTTTTAGATGGGCTCTGTGCTACCATCTTTAAATATGTAACACCAGAGAAAAGCAGCTCATTACAATATAATTTTTTGCCCATAAGTTTACCAAGCAAACTAGCCATAGATTAGCAGACAGTGGGCTCTTCAAGAATTGAGACCCGGTGATGATCTATATTAATGTATCCTGTTGCAGAACCTAAGTGCTGCTTGGGGAAGGAAAGCTAACCACAAACTCCTTGCTTCAGTTTTGCCTAGAGTGGCCTTGGTTCTCACCTTACTTTGAAAATGTAAATAAGACATTGCTCATGATGAAAATTATTTCTTTGGAATAGAGAAGACAACAATGAATAACATGGTATGATAAAGAAAGCTTAATATTAAGAAATAATTATTAGTAATTAAAGTCACTAGTATAATTACTAATACTATTTAGTAATAAAACAGAGAAGGAGAGAACAAAGTCTTAAAAAGTTACTATAAAGGATCAAAGGCAGCGAACTTTATCTCCTCACTTTCGTATGCATTTACTAAAATATTGAGCTCTTTCCCAGAAATTTTGCATTAGCCTACCTGTTTCTCAAGATCTATATGAAATAACATTTCTTCCATAAAACCATTGTTCTTCCCAATAAGATGTACTCTCCTTCCTATTTTCAGTTAAATAAGCATTTATGGAAGGCTTGCTCTAAATCAGGCCCTGAGCTCAATACTATAAGAACTGAACACATTCCTAATCACCCTATGTTCTAAAACCTTCACAGCATTTTCTTTACACCAATACTTAACATTTTCTTTACACTAAAGGCATATATTATGTTCTAACTTGATTAGGGTATACTTGTTTGTCTGGCACTATCCTTTGAACATAATGGGTACTCAATAAACATTTAAAGAATTGTAATGGAGGCAGTAATTTCTCCCAGTTGTAGACCATTTAGCAATGAGAATAAATAGTATTATCCCTAAAATTATAATGTAATTGAAAGAGAACATAAAACCTGATCTATCAAAATTCAGTTACATAAGACCTTTGGGGATAATGTTTGTTGCATGCATCTCTATTACTAATACAAATAAATACTTATATCTCCTTAAAAACATATTTAGGTTAATTCAGGCAAAAATAGCAGTCCAGGTCCACAACCTAATCCTCTAGCATTAGCCACAGCACTGCCCCATGAATCAAATATTCTCAAGAGAACTGAGGATCAGAGAGACACTAAAAACAACCTCGTAAATTCTCAACCTTGCCTGTGCATAATAAAAACCCTCTAGAAATAACCCTTGAAATAAAATAAAAATTCTGCAAGTCTTGGGCGAAAGTCAGGGGATTACCTAAACTGGCTTTCTGTGTGCAAAACTGGGGAAGTGGGAGATTTGAGATTGGACGCACTGGTTGGGAATTTCCCCAAGCTATAACTGCATCCTGGGTTAGGTCTTGAGATGATTCTTCACTGAGGGCAGATTCCTCTTCATTGTGCTCTAGACAGTGACAGTGCCTAACAGAGAAACAGGGGATCCAAGCACAGGTAGTAGTGTGGGAGGGGCTGGGGGGGGTTGCTCTTTACCAAGATATAAACAAATAGCTGAGCTTTAACTCTTTGAAAATGTTTAGCTAAGAAAAACATTTTACCTTACTTGCAAACTAAAATTAGCCTTCCTGCCACATTTTCACAGATGCAAGTGTATCACTATTTTCTTGCATGGAGTCACCCTGTGGGAATCAGGATTCGGGGTATCAGGTGACAGTTACCATTTCAAATGGACAGCATTACAGGAGAGGAGCCCTGAGCTTAGGGAACCTGAATCTTTTCTAATGTGCAGTAAGCTTTTCTGATCTTTGCCTCTGTGGGAGACACTATCTCTATCTTCCAGAGGGTTTACAAATGTTCTGGAAAAGGTAGTTTGGACATGCAAACATGAAAGACTCATGTCTCATGAGAGAAATGTCTTCCAACACATGGATCTTATAATGACAAAGACAAGTATATGAATGAATGAAGAACTAGTAATTTGTAATGTGGATGAAAAAAATCAGAGTGTTGCCATGAAGATTGAGAAAGAAGGCTATTTTCAGGAGCTTTGTTAGGAAAGGCTTTTAGGAGAAGGTAACATTTGAGCAGAGACAAAAACAAATTGAAGGACAAAGCCATGTAAATATCTACCCCACGAATATTCTAGGATGAAAGAACAACCAGTGTTAAGGACAAATGCTAGAGGAGAATGCTCAGTGTATTTGAGAAACAGCAAGAAACCCAGCATGGAGAGAACAAAAGGATGAGTGGTAGGAAATGAGGTAGGAGAGTGAGTCAGGAACTAAATCATACCCTAATATGCCAAGGGAAGAATTTTCTTTAAATTTTAAGTTTGAAAGGCTGCAATTTGGCAAATGAATAAACAAATGAATAACTTTCCCTCATTTCCCTGAATTCAATTATAAAAAGGCTATAGAATGGAGAGTGGTTGAGAAATCTTCATCCCAAACCACGGCCAGTCCTGGAAGGATCAGAACCTAAAGAAGAAAGACAGAGTGTCAGCAGCAAAGATAAGAGGCCATGGACCAGGTACCTGGGGTCTGAAGAGGGAAGGCATGCACTAACACCTGGCTTAGGATCTTGAACTGGGTTTAAGTGTCTAAAAGGCGGGAGACCCCATGTTCCTCAAGAGGAGCATACGACCCAGATACAGTGAAGTAACTGCTTCTCCAGTTCTCTCTCTACATTTACACATTCTCTCTAGTTCTAGCTCGCTCACTCCCTGTCTTGTCCCATTTCCATATATACATTTTTTTCTTCCCATCTTCTTCTATTTCATTCCCTTTGTCTTAATCTCTGCTTTTTGTAGTTCCCATTTCTCAAATCTCTTGTCTTACTGCCCCTTTGCCCCATCTTTTGTGCATGAAAACCTCTTTTCTCTCTCTCCTTACCTTTGGGGCTCCCCCTGATTTGGGAAGCCCTGTTTTACCTTTTTTTC
Organism: Balaenoptera musculus; assembly: GCF_009873245.2. Taxonomy (NCBI): domain Eukaryota; kingdom Metazoa; phylum Chordata; class Mammalia; order Artiodactyla; family Balaenopteridae; genus Balaenoptera; species Balaenoptera musculus. Next base: position 124,848,520 of record NC_045785.1, read on the forward strand.
TGAAACCCTATGGTTGGTGCATCTCTCACCAGTTAGAGAGACAGTGGGAAGAAGGAAGAACCCTCCGTCCTCCACCTGTTCAGGTAGGGGTAAAGTGTCCTTCCTTTCTCAGGCTGAGGTCAGAGCATGGTGCCCACGGGATGATGGTAGAAGGAAAGAAGCAGTTCCCTCCCGGCAACAACATAGTTGAAAAGGGCCATTGTTCCAGTGCTCATGGTAAGAGTCATGCCAGCATTTATACACCGTGTCTGGTACATGGTAGGTGCTTTACAAATGTTTGTGAAATTAATGAATATACTATTATGATTATAGTTATCTTGGAGTATTTGGCATGAACTTTTACATCTAAATTAGGCAGCATCTCAAAACTGGTTTTTCTCTCTCTCTCTTTTTTTTTTATTTTTTAATTCGCCAGCTTTTCTTTTTTTTTTTTTTCATTTTCTTTTTCTTTTTTTATTTTATTTTTTTTTTTGGTTGCATTGGTTCTTCATTGCTGCATGCAGGCTTTCTCTAGTTGCAGTGAGCGGGGGCTACTCTTTGCCATAGCGTGCGGGCTTCTCACTGCGGTGGCTTCTCTTGTTGTGGAGCACGGGCTCTAGGCATGTGGGCTTCAGTAGTTGTGGCACGTGGGCTCAGTAGTTTTGACACAGGGCTCTAGAGTGCAGGCTCAGTAGTTGTGGTGCATGGGCTTAGTTGTTCCATGGCATGTGGGATCTTCCCGGACCAGGGATTGAACCCATGTCCCCTGCATTGGCAGGCAGATTTTTTAACCACTGCACCACCAGGGAAGTCCCAAAACTTGTTTTTCTTTTATGGGCTCAAGGAGAAAAGTTGTTTTGTTTTGTTTTTTACAAGCAGTGATTGCCATGGCAGCGTGGAAACTAGTTTCTGTGTTCTTACCACCAAACCACAGAATTTGTGATGGACAAGATATAAACAGCATAATCTCAGATGACATTTTTCCACAAAAACAACAAAGCTAGGCACTGGGAGATCCAAAACAAGTGGCAAGTCAGTTTACATCTCCAAAACTTGGTTGCAATGAATTTTCATTTTCCTCTGATTCCCATTTTAATTTTAAACTCACATTCCGACATGCCCCTCCCTTCCCACTGGTTTCATCATTGTCCTTAGCCTGTCACTGAGACTGGCAAATTGTGGTCAGATTTATTCCTACATTCATCAAACACCTCTTGAGGGCCTTCCAGGTGCCAAGGATTGGGCTGGGTGCTGACACTCAGACCTGCTGCGAGCCCTTAAGGAGCCAAAGTCAAGTGGAGAGACAATTGTGTACAGATCGACAGAGTCCAGGGTTGCAGGCCTGTGTAAAGGACACTATGGGGTGCGAGGATGGCCCAGAGGAGGGGTTCAGTCATCCGTAAAAGTGTTAGTTAGCATTGGTAAGGGAGTCAGAAAGATTTTTCCGTGGTATGTGACACTTTTGTGAGCTGTATCTTGAATGAGGGTTGTTTGCTAGGTGGACATTTGCAAAGGCACAGAGGTGGGCAAGACTTAGCCTCGTCAGGGAGTGTCAAGTGATTCAGTATGACAGGAGTGGAGGATACGGGGGAAGATGATGGGGAGATGGGCCCAGCAAGCGAGGAGGCTGTAGAATTAATCAGCTGGGGGATCATTTCTGCAAATGTCCATAGAGGAATTACATAACGCTCTATATCTGGAAGAACCTACCAAGTACATTCCCTGCCTTTCTTATTTGGTTACAGTGAACTTTTGAAGAATGAGTCAACATCTCTGTTAGATCAATGCCTCATATATATACACATATATGTATATATGCCCATATAGGTACACATGCACACATGTATATATAAAGCTGCCCACAGCTCTACCCCACCCAAACATTGTAAGAAGTCAGTAAGTAGTCAGTATTGCTTCAGAAAATAGACGGATTCCAACACAAGGAAATTTAAAGTTTGCTAAGGGTTTTTCATTATAAAAGTTAACATACATTTTAGTATATAAAGTTGGAAGAAGCAGAGAGAAATAAATATATTCATATTTCCCAGATAGTTATTATTATTTTATTTCCTCCCAGGCTTTTTTCCTATGCACAAGTTTTATTTGTTTATTTGTCAACCTAAGTGTAAGTCTGAATAATTTTTAGACTGTAAAGAAGGAAATGGTTTAATGAGATTTCACTTCAAGTAGATAGTCCCAAAGGTCATCCAACAATATTTATTGATTTTCTGTTTTGTGTCAGGCACTGTGCTAAGTGCTGTAATAGAGCAGTAAACACAACAGGCACAGTGCCGGTCCATGTAGGTTACCATGGAGATGTGAAGGCCTGGAAATAAAAGGGGTGTCATGGGGAGAGGCAAAGACTGACCAAACTTTCGGTTCTCTTAGCAACAACTCCCCACTACCACTCACTCTGCCCCCTTCTCTTCATTGTCATGAAGTCACTGAGTGCTCCCATTAGGAGAGGCCTTTGAACTCTTATAGTCCAAATAATAGTGTGTGTTGGTTGAAACACACAGGACATGTTTAGGGCTGGCTTTTTTTCTCCTGGTTTCTGGACCGGTATTGACTTTTAAGCTACCCTTCCTCTGGCAGCCAATGCTCCCCCCTGCCACCATGGCAGCCCAAAAAACAGGAAACCGGAGGTGGCCCTGCCAAAGCCCTCAACCCCAGCAGGCTTCTTCCTTCCTGCCACAGGGGTGATAAGATACAAGGCCAAGGGGAGCAGCCCCATGGGCTGAGCCCATCATGTGTCATCCTTGTCTTAGAAAAATAAGGCCATCACTTCTCCTTCCCACCAAAATAGCTGGTCACCCCAGCATGGAGAACAAATGAGCAAGCTGAGCACAGTCAGAATTACTTCAGCCGTCGAGAGATTCAGCATCATGTATATGCAGAGTTGACAGTTTCTAGTCCTCCACTGCCAGCCACAAATATTTCTTCCCTCAGGCAGCACAGCACCTCCTATTTCTTCCCTCAGGCAGCACAGCACCTCCAACTGCACCTTTAGAAAGCCATCTCTTCCAGTTAAGAGCTGCAGTTTCCCTAAATCCAGTGCTAAAATGGACTAACCATTAGCTACACAAAATCACCTCAAATAATTATTAGTTACTGATCACATCAGGTAACATACACCAGATTCCATTGCAACCTGATAAGTATCATTATGAGACACTGGCTGGTCCGTGTTGATGGATGATTTAAGTTTGGCCCAGGCAGCCCTGGGTGTGTTATCACAGTGGGGCCTCTGAGAAGCCAGAGATAAGAGGATGCAGGAATCCTGAATGGTTTGAAGGAAACATTATAAAAGTAAACTTTATTTACTTCTCTGTTTTGCACTGTACCCACCTTGGTACATCAAGGTTGTTCTCACAGTAACCGGTCATCCTATGAACTTTAGAATCCTTTCAGGGAATCACATTTCTCCGTCGGCTATACTAAATGTCTTTGAAGCTAGGAAATTCCTTTAACTCTGGTTAAACATTACGTAATACATGCCTGCTTTGAATGGGCAAGCCATAAACTGTACAGCAGAGTAGGGGAGAAAGAAGAACCTTGGACTTGGAGCCACCATATATGAGTTTGAGTCATTTCTAGTGGTCTGACCTTGAGCAAGCACTGATTCTCTAGATTTTAATATCATTCAAAACTGTGCTTTATTGGAATCACTTATATAAAATATTCCCTAGCTCTCTTTTCTACCAGGCTCGGGCAGAATAAGTTTACTCTTTCTTTATGGTCTTCCTGTACTTTGTACAGATTTGTATTATGGAGATGTACCTACATACATCATGTTTATCCCCCTCCGTAAACTATGATTCCTTCAGGACTCTTGGCTTTGATTGCCCATGGCCTGGCCAGTGTCTGGCTCTTAGTCATCCTCAATAAATGATCATCATACTTACCTGTCTGAACTACAAAACGGAGCCATAATAAACACTTCTTAAGGGCTCCGAGAAGGCTCAGAGAGGACAGTGCTCAAGCAGGTGCTTCATAAACCATAAATCTGTGTGTGATTCTAAGGTGTGGTCATTATTTGCAGGGCAATATTATTTCTCAGAGTAGCACAATTCATGAAAATCAAGAAACCAAAGGAAAGGAAACAAGAAACAGTCCACAGTGATTAACTCCGGGGCCCAAGCAAGGAGCACTAGGGAAGGTGAAGTGGAGGGGAGGGCAGGAGACTTTAAATTCTTACTATATATCAATTTCTAATATTAGAAATATGGATGATTTTTACACTGATGTCTTAGTGTTTTTTCAAATTTGAAAAATAAGTGCATGCAATATCAGTCAGCTCCTTTAGTATTTACCTGGGGGCCCATGGACATAGGTCAAAGGTTAACTGAAACCAAAGCTTGCCTTGCTGTTTACTACATTATTATTGACCAGGATAATATTTTTCTCACTTTTATATTGCACTTTAAGCTTTCTGAGATGTTGTTTATTATTTACATTATTCTCACAGCAACCCTGATGTCATTAGCGTAATTACTATTAACTGCATTTAATGAATAGAAAAACTGTGACCAGAGAGATTTAATAAATTACCCAAGATCCCAAACACAGTGGACAAGTCAAGACTAGAACTCAAGAGACCCAACTCAAGCCCTTTGCAGTAGGTGAAATCCATGGAACAGCCCCGGAATACAATATTCTGTACCCTCTGTCCTTGGTAGAGGCCGTGGCTCCCAGAAAAGCTGTTACCAGCAAACAGATGGCTTCTGATATCTTATTTACTGCTACTCATTGTATCATTCACTGAGTTCCAATGCATGCCTGAGAGAACAGTGAATTTGGAATCTGACAGCCTGCCGGCTTGAATCTGGACCCTGCCCTTAAATGAGCTGTGTGACTTTGAGCAAAGTTACTTAAACTTTCTGGAAGTCAGTATCCTTACCAAGAGGGAATGACACCACGCCTCACTCTCAGGGATCTTGTGAGACTCTAGTGAGATAATGTATGTGAAACTGCTTTGTAAATTGTAAGGCGTTTGGTAAGCGTCTGGTATGTTACTTGCTTACGAGCTTCTGAAAGCTACTTGGCAGAAACACATATTCCCAAGGCCACCAAAAGATAAGAAAATCTAACAGGAAAAGGATAAAATTATTCCCAAGAGGAGGAAAGAAATATTCCAACTCTATGAGCCACCTTAGTCTATAGTAATTTTATCCCAGTGTTCTTAAATATCTATTTACTTATCCCTCCTGGGACAGTGTTATCTTCCCCCTGCATATCGTCCTAGCTGTGACAGTCATTCAATTAGTGCAGATATCAGAGCAAACAAACGTCACTCTCTGGGTCCTTTGCCTGAAGCTTCACAGTAGGATAAAATATGTTGTAAATGCCTCTGTCCTTAATCACTGAAAGGGAATCATACAAATATTGAGCTTCTTATTACGTTTGGTAAAATTCTTTTTGCTGAAGAATATAGAGACCTGAAATCCTTCAGTGTGTTGGCTGAAAGTATGGATTAGCTGGAACATGAAATTCTGCTTTATATAAGATGGTTCCTCAAAATACCTCTAATAGCCTGTGCTGCAATTATGCCCTACGTCTGTAAGTAAAAGAACAGAGAGAACTGTGTCTTGGAAAGAAACAATTCAGTGGTCAATGTAGGGAATCTGACCAAAGAATCTATCACAGAAAATGACAGACTGCATATAGAGTAACCAAACTAAACCCAGGTCTGGAGGAGGAACGGCTGAATGGGGGTGTCAGACCATTACATACCTACGCAATGAAAGCCACATCTTGAAAACTGTTCCTTTTTCCTCACCCTCAAATAGATTTCCTAATATTGATCTTCTAACTTACAAAGTATCTCAAATAATTGTTCTAATAACTTGTCTGCAGATAGAAAATTTTGTTCCTCCCAGTCTGATCTTAATTCTTCCTATTTCATTTTCATACCTCTATGTATTGCCTGAGATCTCCAGTATGATGGATAGAAACAACAGTGGGTATCTCAGATGTATTTCTGACTTTAAAGGAACAGATTCTAAGGTTGTAAGTATGGTGTTCACTGTGCACATTTCTTAGATTCTCTTCATCAAGTTAAGGAACTTCTCTATCTGTTATAGTTTGCTAAGTATTGTATGTAACCACAAAGAGTGGTTAATTTTTCATCAAATGACTTCTCTTCATCTATTGAGCTGCTCATCTGATTTTTTTCCTTGAATCTGTTAATGTGGCAAATTACACTGTAGATTTCTTAATGTTACTATATCCCTGAATGTCTGGAATAAACATATCTTGATCATGATAGATTTAAAAAATAGTAATAAATGGCTAGGTTCAGTTTCCTTATGTTTTATGAAATGTGCATTTATATTTATAAATGAGAGCTTGCCTTCAATGATCCTTTCTGGGACTGTTCTTGTCTTTCAAGTTAGGATAGCTGCATGAATCGACTTGGGGAAATTTCCCTTACTTACTTTACTCTGGAAAAGTGCTTATAGGATGAAGAATATGGGTTAAATTCTCTCTTTTGATAAGTAAAGTGCTCTAAACATATTTATTAAACCAAGTTTGTTAATACTAATATTAAAATATTTTTAATTTTACCAGTTATTATTTGCTTGATCTTGTATTTGTTTCAGTTTTTCTTGTTATATATAATGACTATTACATTAACCTGATATTCTTTTAATCAACAAGAACTAACCATTTTAATAACCATTAATGGTTGTGTCTTAAAATCTAAATTTGTCTGCTAGGACTTCCCTAGTGGCACAGTGGTTAAGAATCTGCCTGCCAGTGCAGGGGACATGGATTCGACCCCTGGTCTGGGAGGATCCCATATGCTGCAGAGCAACTAAGCCCGTGCGCTGCAACTACTGAAGCCTGTGCACCTAGAGCCCATGCTCCACAACAAGAGAAGCCACCACAATGAGAAGCCCATGCACTGCAATGAAGAGTAGTCCCCGATCACTGCAACTAGAGGAAGCCTGCACACAGCAATGAAGACCCAACACAGTCAAAAATTAAAAAAAAAAAAAAAGGAAAAATTTAAAAAAACCCTACTTGATTAAAAATAAATAAATAAATAAATAAATTTGTTTGTTATTAATAATGCAACATTAGCTTTCTTTTTTCCCAATGCATTTTTTATTTAAAAATTTTCTGTTCTTACTAATCATATTAATAATGGATCCTTATAATTTAATTTAAAATTCCCTGCCTTTTATCAGTGAGTTTAATCACTTTATATTTAATGTATATCTGGATTTATTTCTATCTTTTTTGTATGTGCTTTCTATTTTCCATTCTGTTTATCAGCTTTCCCTTTTACTATATACTATCAAAATATTCCCCTTTTATTTAATCTATTCTTTTGAATATGTATTTTATTTCCATTCTTTAACATAGATATCTAATAAAGATTAATTTTAATCACTATTCCTTATTGACAAATAGAAGAAGTTTAGAATGCTTTAACTCCAATTCTCTCCTATTTTCATGTTATTTGACATTAGTCTCACCTTGTTTTTAAACTTCCTCAAATAATCTCTTTTTCTGTTGTTTATATAATCAACAATTATTTTGACCTACCAGCATGCTTACTAATTTCTCTATCATCTATCGTTTTTTGTTCTTCAAACCTTCCTTCTGGAATAATTTTCCTTTTTGTGAAGTCCACCTTTTAGTAATCTTTTCAGTGAATGTGATTAGTAAGCTCAGTCTTCTTTTGTATGAAAATAATTTTATCATACCTTTCAACAACAACTTTGTTTAATATTTTGAGGATATTATTCCCTTTTACTCTGGCTTCTATTGTTACTGATGTAGACTATGACTCACTAGTTTTCCTTGTGGATAATATGTCTTTTCTCTCTTGTACCTTATAAAATGTATTTGTCCTTGTCTTTGTTATTCTGCAGTTTCACTGTGAAATTCCTCTTCCTTGGGATTGCTTGTGCAGTTCTAATATGAGGTCTTATATCTTTCCTCAGTTCAGAGAAAATTGAAGCCAGTATCTTTTTGAATATTGCCTAATCTCCATTTATTTTTTCTAACAGATGTATATTCAATATTCTCATTCTAATGCCCACATTGCTTAATTTCTTTAGAGAGCACCCCATCTCTAGCACTCTTTCCTGAATTCTGGATAGTCTATTCAGATCTATCTTCCATTAATTAATTCTGTCTTCAGCTGCTGTACTTTACTGTTTAACTCATATTTTGAGATTTTAGTCTAATTACTAAAGTTCTTAATTTAAGAAAGTATATTTTTTCTGCTTTTTCTTTTCTTATACTATTTCTTCTTGTCTTCTGACTTCTACCCCTTTTCTAATGTTCTAAAGTGAATACTTTAAATATATTTATTTTCTCATTCTCTTTTTCCCAACTGATTGTTTTCTATTCATGTTGTTGCTAAGTCTCTCTAAGGACTTGCTTGTGTTAATGGTAATTTTATTCCTAAATTTATTTTTACTGGACGTGGTTTTTGGAGGGGACTCAGTTGTGCTGATCTGTGGAAGTACACCTACAAAGCATTTTCACATTTGCTTCTACCAGGGCCTCAAGCTTTTCACCAGGGCTGGACCAGTTTTTTGCTAATTTCTAAATCTAGGTTCCTGCACAACAAAGGTAGGGTAAATTTAGACTCTACACCTATTCCTTTATAATATGGTGATTCTGAGTTTTATGGCTGACACTTTTCCCATCCAAGGCTCCAGTGGGTAAGTAGTTCCTTGTCAGGACCTCAAGTGAGTATGTGTAATTCTTCTAATCAATCCCTTTCCCATGGACTGTATATGCTTTCAAAAATCTTAGCAATAAACAGGAGACTCCTTTACAGTTGCTCATCTCAAATGGCTTCAGATGTCATAGCCTATCCTCTGTGAACATGAAAAACTCAATACCCATCTTCTAAAACTTATATCCAAGACCAGCTGTCCCTTGAGCCACTGTGGCTTCAGGCTATTACTCCTCCTCTTGACTTTGAGATTCTCTTTATTTCTGCTACCTGTGGGTTTCCACTTCTTTTGAGCTTAGCAATATATTTAACTATTGTTGGCATATTTTATCCAAATTTTCTATGTTTGGAGAATGAAGAAGTTCTTTCAATTGAATTTCCATTGTCTTCAAAGTAGACTTTGGGCAGCACTCTACCTTGGTGTATTGCCTATAGGTTTTAAGTACATACAAAGAAATACCTGCAATATTCTTGAAAGCATGCTCCAGCTACTCAACTCAATGGTTTAGCTTAGTTTTCAGTGTGAACTCCAGCTGGCCCAGTGAACTTTGTTTCCAGTCCCTATTGCAAAATTGACTTGATAACTTAAAACCTTTTTTTCCTTAAGATCATGAGATATCTCAAAGTTTCTGAATTTTTGTATTGAAAGACAATGATGGGTTTTTATGACAAAAAGGCCTATGATAATTATGTCATCAATGCCACCTACTGTGTGACCCTGCAAAATTCAGGTAAGTCCCCTTAGCCTTAGTTTCTTCATATGGTAAATAAGGAAAAAATATCTACTTTGTAGAGTTGTTGTGAAATAGATATATTTATCGTATAGGAAGATGTTCCCATTGATTCAACTTGTATTATTTATTGAGCATATGCTTTGAGAAGGCATTATATTTATGATACTCCAAACTTTTGGTATTCTGGATCAGCTGTTGATTTTAAGTCATTGGATTTGAGATGTTAGACTTAGCAAATAAAAATACAGGACACTAAATTAAACTTAAATTAAATTTGAATTTCTGATAAGCGATGAATAATTTTTTAGTGTAAGTATGGCCCATGCGATATTTAGCCCATGTAATATTTGGCACACCCTTATACTAAAAAATTACTTGTTGTTTATCTGAAATTCAAATTTAATTGGGCATCCTGTATTTTATCTGGCAACCCTATACTGGATTCACCTCTTCTCATTTGAACAGTAACAGTCATTTGTGAAAGATCTCTCACACATGTGTTCCAATTTTGCCAGTGTCCTATTTTAAATGAGAAAGCTAAGCTCAGCTATATTTTCATGTAGAATCTCTGCTCAAGGCATAAAAGATTTTTAAATCAAATGGTTCTTTCCTGCAATTAAATTCCAGATATTATTTTTGTTTCATCTGTACTTCCTTTGGATTTAATCAGCCATGTTTGCAATGACATCAGTAGAATATGGGATTTTCAGACATCCTATAAGTTAGCTGATTTTAAAAGAAAAATAACTGAGGCCTCAGCACATGGTAAGTTAAGAAGTGGGTATTTAGAGAGGAACATTTTCTTGTCTGTGTTTTCTGACTGCTCTGTGGCCTCTGATGGTTAAAGGCTTTAAGTCACAGCTCTGTGACTCACTGGCTGGAGAGCCCTGGAAAAAGAATTTTCTCTTCCAACGGTCTGTTTCCCATCAGAACATATATGGGTAATCATTCCCACCCACTTCGGGGACTGCTGTACTGTGAAGTAGGAAGGCATTTTACATACAATAGATGATTCTCCAGGACCACAACTGAAACAACAAAGATTTCTAAAACACAAAAAGTAGAATTGGGACATGTGCCAGAAGAGGTGAATTGAATTTGTGTCCTCTCGAAGAACGCTGAGGCGGTTCCTCTTGATCTGGAAATGGGGTTCCTTTGTCAGACTGTTCATTAAGATCTCCACCCAACAGGTGCCCCTCTCCTATCCCCCATGCCAGGCTCTATCCTCCCTAAAGGGAACTCTTCAATTCCTTCCTCTCTGGTGCCTGTACCTTGTCACTGGGGAGCGCCACTTCCTTTAAGCCCAAGGCCAGAGGAGTGCTGTTGTGTCCACACAAACGGGGAAAACATGTGTTTCCCTATAGATTTTTCCATTTCTAGTGCATGTGTCACCAAGGTCCCTGTAGAGTTATTACCCATTACCAGAAACAAATTAAATCTCTAGAAAGTGAGAGTGAAATGAGAGAAAACCATTTACTACTTGCTTTTTCTTCCCTCTATTTTCTCACTCTCAGTAACTTGAGAATATCAATACTGAAGTTCATCTTAAAATTGAATACAGCTCAGTTGTGAAACCATGGTCCCCAGGGGAAAGCAATAGAGCTGGATAAAGGTGAAAAGGAGAGGAGGAAGGCACACATTTATCTATGAAATTCCTATCTTAGAGACTACAATGGATTTGCATAGAGCTACCTTGCTTTTATGTAGCAGATTTATCCTTTAAGGTTGTGAATAATGAAATGCTTAGAAAACTGGCTTGCATCTCACTGACTGCTGTTAAAATTGGAGCACTGCAGGTTCTTCATTCCTATCTTCATTTACAGTGGCTTCTGACACTTTCACATTTCTCTACCATGGTATTTAAAGTGAATATCCATAAAATCAAGATTCCTTTAATCACGAGACTATTCATCATTTTTCTCTTCCAATCTCCCAACATTTTTCCATCCCTAGAGGCAGTTGTCCAAAGTGGGAAAAAGGAACTTGGGACAGATTACTTAGCCATTCTGTGCCTCTCAGTCCCCTGTGCATGGGAGAATAATAGTACATAACTGTAGATTAGGTTCTTCTGTTATATGCTTTCATGGCATATCATATTTCCCCTTTTATCACATCCATCGCTCTTGTAATGAGTAGATTAGTACCCACATTCCCTGTGAAATATACCCTCCTTGAGTGAGGGGACTGTGTTTGTGTCTGTCTCTTTCGTCACTGTAACCTTCACACCTAGCACAACGCCTGACACATAGTACATAGTAATTAAATGTAGCTATTATTAGCATTATTGTCTAGGGATGATAAACACAGTTGCCTTGTTATTCACCATATTTGTGTTCTACAAAATCTCTGCAAGCAATAAGTTACTGAATACTGAACTATTGCTCCTAGTAGAAATACAGGGTTAGGTTCCTTCAAGCCTCTGGTCACAACATTTTTGTCAACTGATCAATACATAATGTTGTTTTATATGTGTTTCTTCTTAAAGATGTTTTAATATATATTGTTGATTAATTAACATTGAACTCATGGCCAACAGCACTGTAAATCATTCCTATCACACTTATCCAACACATGTATGTTCTCTGTCAGGCACATCAAAATCTCGCAGTTAGGAATATTAAATAGCATTTCAGCCTATGTCTGGGGTCATTTTAAACAGTGATATCATCAACAAGAAGCATAAAAATGCAAAAAACCTGGCACTAAATAGACTGCAAAAATTACACTTATTTATAGTATGAGAGCTGAAATAAGAAGGTGGAGTGTTGCCTTATTTGAATCTGCGTGTTGATGACTCAATGTTTTTTTTTTTTGGGCTCTGATGTGTCCATGAATGACTGCAGAACCACCACAAGTGTTGAAATAAACTCTAGCAAGTAGGTGAATTTGAAAACACAGAATTCATCAACAATAAAGATCAACTGTACTTGGCAAAACTTTAGTCATGCTTCATCGTCATGCTAAGCCTAAGGCAGGCTTTGTTAGATGAACAAGACATTTCATCATTCATTCATTCATTCATACTGAATGATGTAGTACATCTGGGATGCAATGTAGTGCAGTGTAGTGCTTTAGAGCATAGGCTTTGAAGTCAGCCTGACTGGTTTCAAATCCCATCTCTGCCATTTACAACTTTAGGCCATTTACTTGATTTTTCTGAGCCTTAATTTTCTTATCCGAAAAATGGGGGTATTAGTAGAAGTTACCTAAAAGAGTTGCTATGAAGATTAGCTAAGAAACTCTTAGAGAATTTGATGTATAACATGGTGACTATAGTTGATAACAGTGTATTGTGTATTTGAAATTTCCTAGGAGAGGCATATATTAATTAACTCAAGGAAAGGAATCTTTTTTATAATGTATACAATATTTCAAATCATCATATTGTACCCTTTACATATCTTACAATTTTATGTGTCAATTACACCTTAATAAAGCTAGAAAAAATAAAATATAAAATAATGAAAAAAAACCCCCACAATATTGACCAGTACATAAAGAGCGCTCAAAAATATAAACTATAGTAATCTTTACTGATTTATCTTGCAAGTTGAAAGGGCATTTCTGGGCTACTGTGCTGCTTTAAGCTCTACCAAGTCTTTAAGGCCCTGCCACAAAGCTTGAAGTCTCAAAGAATTTTTATTCTTTTTGATTCTCTTTACCTCTAAATTTTGTGTTCTTCTTAGGCTGGAAACACAGATAAGATATTTTTTCCCAAGATTTCTTTATTTCTGTCTTTTCCTGAAGTCAAAATATTTCCATCCTCATGGTCTACCATAAACAGAATCTGCTGAAGTTGCATCTTTTCCTTCTTTCCTTATACCCACCTGAGCTGGGCCTAGAAGCAGAAGCTGCAGAACTGAAACTGCATAGCAAAGTCCTCCTCCTAAGATAGGTCAAACCTGAATGATCTGGCATGCTCCTACCCTAGCCAATCCTTGTTTTCCTTGGCTGTGTGAGGATATGAAAGCTGGGCCCAGAGCTAAGAACATGGAAGTGAATAAAGTGACGGTTTAACCAAGCATCACAGCAGCACAGAATTTTGCCTCTTGAGAAATCCTTAGACATAATCTAGCTTAATTTTCTCAGTACGCCAGACAGATCACCTCTAAGGCCGTATATTTATTTTTCAACCAGGTATTCTTGGCTGGATTCCACTGAGACTGATATATGGAATTAAATGAGTCACAACTAGGTAGGTCCAGTATTTGCCCCATAATATTTTCTAGCATAAAGGAAAACAAAACACCAAACAGTAGACACCAAGATGGTAAAGGAAATAGGAAAGGGAGTTGTTTTTAATGTCTGAATAGCAAACTGAATTCTCCTTATACTAAGAGATGATATGGTAGAAGGAGAGTCCTTTTAGATACCTTGGATTTATTTGGAAGTTCTATTTTCATTTGTTCATGCTTCAGTTGGACTTTTTATAAAATAAGGATACATTTTGAATTATCAAATACCTTTCCAGATTATTTGAAAAATTAATATGAAGAAGTTAAGCTCTTTTGCTAAAACACATTATGATTTAGAACTTGACCTTTCTAAGTTTCAATTTCCCTATCTGTAAAATAAAGCAAAGTGTAGATTATCTCTAATACTGTGTCAGCTCTAAAATGTCACAAGACGAGACTATGAGTTTATGGTTTATTGGATGTCAGAAACTAAAGATTAGACAGGCTAACTGCTGGAAGCCAGTTCTCTAGTCCTGTCAGCTCTTTCTCTATGCTGTTTCTCAGGCCCATCTCCCTCTTTCCACTTATAATATCCATCTCTAGTTCAAGCTCCAGTCTTTCCCTCTTTCCAATTCTGTCCACACACTTCCACCAGAACTCTCTTCCTTATTCCTAGCTTTGATCATATCATTCCCTTGATCACAAACATTCAGTTACTCCCTACTGAACAGATAGGATCAATTCCAAACCATTCAGCCCAGCCTTCCACAGGCTGGCCTCTAATTACGTAATTCCATTTCCTCCATTCCACCTAGAAAATTCATCTGAGATTACTCTCTATTTCTCAAATAATGCTCTTCTTCCTTCTGCTTTGGGCCCCCGTTCAAGTTCTGGCTTCTATGTGAAATGTTTCCTCCTTCCTTGCTAATCTTCCCCATCGTTTATTTATTTATTAAACTGCATTTCCTTCAAGGTCCACTCACATTTTAGATCTTTCAGGAGGCCTTCCCAGACTCACAGAGAAAGAAATAATTCTTCTCTCTCCCATAAAGCATGTTTGTAACCATATTTTAGCACTCATTACAGAGTTGTATCAAAGTTATTTAGATGTGTTATGCATTTTAATTGGCTTATAAAATCTTGAAGTCAGAAACCATGTACTTTTCACCCCTGAATCCCCAGTAGCTCCAGCATTGAGCTTTGCACGTGATCAATAGTTGCTTTTTAAAAGTGAATTTGATTGATTTTCTCTTAGTCACTTCAGGCTGAAAAGAGGCAGTGTAAAGCAGAGATCCCCAAAACCACATGCCCTCTCAGTTACCTGTCTAACTGATCTCCTCTCAACAGAGCCAAGGATGCCAGGAAGCCTGGACCTCTGAGTTGACCCCACCCTGTGCCCAGAGACCTCCCAACTCTCAGAACAGGAACTGAATGGTTGACATGCTGTGGAAACCAAGGCCTGCCCTTCGTAAAGCATGAAATCAAATAGTAAGTCCCTCCTTTATTGAAAATTCTTGCTAAACCAGTTCTTTCAGATGCACTTAATCCTTTCACTTTGAGAGTAATAAGCTCAGAGAATTAATGTTGACCATTCAAAACCTCCTCCCTCTAGCCTTCGCTTGAGTCTCTCTGGATAATGAGTTTAACCTTCTGAGTTCATGGTCTCTGGGGTACACTTGCTGGTAGGAGAAAAGAAGACTTCCCTAGAAGGCTTCAGCCAAAGCCCCCTTGGGAGCAACAACAAAATGCTCTTGTCCAATCCCTACTACTTTGACCCCTTCGGGATATTTGAGATATTTGTATTCTAGGTCTCTTTTATCCCTCACTTGGTAAGACTACGGGGATGTAGAATGAGTGGGGAAAGTGGTGAAAGTGCATCTGAACAAGATTAGCAGGAGATGCTTCAAGATACTGCTTATATCACATAGGGATACCTCTGGGTTAATAAGAAATTATCTCCAAAGTACTCTTATATGCATGCACAAAAATGATGAGACTCTCAGATAAAGCAATCAAATCCTCAGGTGTGACTTGTGGAATTCATTTCATTGCTTTCCAGCTGGTAAGTTACCTAAGCTGCTGTGTAGAGAAAGATGTCAACTCATAATCACAGGTGGGTTCTTCAGGCATACAAGGCAGCATTGGGAAGGACAGGCATCCTCTCTATAGAGCACATGCAAACCTTAAGAATTCTTCAAGAATTCCTCAGTCCATTGCCTGACAGGTTCTTCTCACAGACCCCCTCTTTCATCAGTGCTCAGAAATGGAGAAGTCAATCTTCATTTCAAGAGACTGAATTCTGAGAAGGCACATTCCCAGAACTATTGGGATTCAAGATTGGAAGAGACCTTAATCATAATGTAGTCCAATTTAAAAAGTAAGCCTTTGTAAATGTAAAACCTAAGTCTCAGAGAGGACAAATGTGAGTTGTCCAAAGGCACACAGCCAGGGTTAGGGCTCAGATATCCCAACATCTAAACCTGCATTTTCTCTACTACATCACCATTCCACCAGATTTGTATACTGGATTGTCTGTTATTGACTCTGTACTATTCTTCCCCTGCTCCCTACTCTCCACCCCATGCTGCCTCTGTTTTCCAGAGGCTCTGAGTCTGAGATCTAATTTCTCAGAATCCGAACCAGTGAGGTTCTGGGTTAGGTTCCAACAATGAAAAGCAAGTACAAAATCTGGAAAGCAGAGGGGAAGCAGAGCCATTAAGTTTCCTGCAGCAGCAATAGGCAGTTGTATGAGTTCTGTGAACTTCAGAAGAAAGTAGATGTGACTGCCCAGCAGTTTCCAGGTTCCCTTATTAGAATTGTGCCCCATTGGTGTTGCAGCAGCTAAGAATATCAGCGATGGTTTCCTGCAGTTCCTTAAGCTTCCTGGTTTCCAGAAAACCAGTGGTAGTTTTCCTTGACCTTTGGTCCACCCACCCCAGATTCTAATTCCCTGTATTAAATCCCTTCTTACTTACAATACTAAAAATGGTTTCTGATTCCTGACTCTTCCCTGAATGATACTTCATTCTCTAAGGTTGTTTCTAAATTATCAATTACACATATGGCTTTTGAGGCAAAGAACAGAGTGCAGAAAATGTCCCATGTGATGATGGTGAATCAACACCAATAGGTCATTCAAAAAGACCACTTGCTTTCAAAAAGAACCAGAGCTTCTATGACAAGGTCCAAATCATGCTACTGAGAAACATGGATTAAAGTTTAAGTGACCTTCATAAATAAAATGAAAGAGATTGGTTAAATTGCTTCCTTAAGACACAGCTAGTCATAGATAGAGAGGTGGTAACATTAGAATGTGTAGATCAGAAGTTGTTAAATTTTCATATGCCGTGGACCCCTTTGGCAGTCTGGAAAACCTACATAACCCCTGCTCAGAATAATGTGTTTAAATGAATTAAATTAAATGTAATTTGTTACAAAGAAAAGCAATTTAAAAACAGTTCTCAAAATACTAAAAATTTAAAATTGTAATATGAGTGAATATATATATTATATATATATATTTTTTGAATTTTATTTCATTTATTTTTTTATACAGCAGGTTCTTATTAGTTATCCATTTTATACATATTAGTGTATATATGTCAATCCCAATCTCCCAATTCGTCACCCCCACACCACCCACCCCCTGACACTTTCCCCCCTTGTCCATATGTTTGTTCTCTACATCTGTGTCTCTATTTATGCCCTGCAAACTGGTTCATCTGTACCATTTTTCTAGGTTCCACATATATGCGTTAATAAACGGTATTTGCTTTTCTCTTTCTGACTTCCTTCACTCTGTATGACAGACTCTAGACCCATCCACATCTCTACCAATGACCCAATTTCCTTTTTATAGTGGAGTAATATTCCATTGTACCACATCTTCTTTATCCATTCGTCTATCGATGGGCATTTAGGTTGTTTCCATGACTTGGCTATTGTAAATAGTGCTGCAATGAACATTGCGGTGCATGTGTCTTTTTGAATTATGGTTTTCTCTGGGTATATGCCCAGTAGTGGGATTGCTGGACCTATGGTAATTCTACTTTTAGTTTTTTAAGGAACCTCCATAGTGGCTGTATCAATTTACATTCCCACCAACAGTGCAAGAGAGTTCCCTTTTCTCCACACCCTCTCCAGCATTTGTTGTTTGTAGGTTTTCTGATGATGCCCATTCTAACTGGTGTGAGGTAATACCTAATTGTAGTTTTGATTTGCATTTCTCTAATAATTAGTGATGTTGAGCAGCTTTTCATGTGCTTCTTGGCCTTCTGTATCTCTTCTTTGGAGAAAGGTCTATTTAGGTCTTCTGCCCATTTTTGGAATGGGTTGTTTGTTTTTTTAATATTGAGCTGCATGAGCTATTTACATATTTTGGAGATTAATCCTTTGTCCATTGATTCATTTGTAAATATTTTCTCCCATTTTGAGGGCTGTCTTTTTGTATTGTTTGTAGTTTCCTTTGCTTTGCAAAAGCATTTAACTTTCATTTGGTTTCATTTGCCTATTTTTGTTTTTATTTCCATTACTCTAGGAGGTGGATCAAAAAGATCTCAGTGATTTATGTCAAAGAGTGTTTATCCTATGTTTTCCTCTAAGAGTTTTATAGTGTCTGGTCTAACATTTAGGTCTGTAATCCATTTTGAGTTTATTTTTGTGTATGGTGTTAGGGAGTGTTCTAATTTCATTCTTTTATATTTAGCTGTCCAGTTCTCCCAGCGCCACTTATTAAAGAGGCTGTCTTTTCTCCATTGTACATCCTTGCCTCCTTTGTCATAGATTAGTTGACCCTAGGTGCGTGGGTTTATCTCTGGGCTTTCTATCCTGTTCCATTGATCTATATCTCTGTTTTTGTGCCAGAACCATATTGTCTTGATTACTGTAGCTTTGTAGTATAGTCTGGAGTCAGGAAGTCTGATTCCTCCAGCTCCAATTTTTTCCTTCAAGACTGCTTTGGCTCTTCAGGGTCCTTTGTGTCTCCATACAAATTTTAACATTTTTTGTTCCAGTTCCATAAAAAATGCCATTGGTAATTTGATAGGGATTGCATTGAATCTGTAGATTGCTTTGGGTAGTATATCATTTTCACAATATTGATTCTTCCAATCCAAGAACATGGTATATCTCTCCATCTGTTTGTATCATCTTTAATTTCTTTAAATAGTGTCATACTTTTCTGCATACAGGTCTTTTGTCTCCTTAGGTAGGGTTATTCCTAAGTATTTTATTCTTTTTGTTGCAATGGTAAATGGGTGTGTTTTCTTAATTTCTCTTACAGATTTTTCATCATTAGTGTATAGGAATGTAAGAGATTTCTGTATCCTGCAAATTTACCAAATTCATTGATTAGCTCTAGTAGTTTTCTTGTGACATCATTAGGATTCTCTATGTATAATATCATGTCATCTGCAAACAGCGACAGGTTTACTTCTTCTTTTCCAATTAGTATTCCTTTTATTTCTTTTTCTTCTCTGATTGCCGTGGCTAGGACTTCCAAAACTGTGTTGAATAATAGTGGTGAGAGTGGACATCCTTGCCTTGTTCCTGATCTTAGAGGAAATGTTTTCAGTTTTTCACCATTGAGAATGATGTTTACTGTGAGTTTGTCATATATGGCCTTTATTATGTTGAGGTAGGTTCCCTCTATGTCCACTTTCTGGAGAGTTTTTATCATAAATTGGTGTTGAATTTTGTCAAAAGCTTTTTCTGCATCTATTGAGATGATCATATGGTTTTTATTCTTCAATTTGTTAATATGGTGTGTCACATTGATTGATTTGTGTATATTGAAGAATCCTTGCATCCCTGGGATAAACCCCAATTGATCATGGTGTATGATCGTTTTAATATGTTGTTGGATTCTGTTTGCTAGTATTTTGTTGAGGATTTTTGCATCTATATTCATCAGTGATATTGGTCTCTAATTTTCCTTTATTTGTAGTGTCTTTGTCTGGTTTTGGTATCAGGGTGATGTTGGCCTCATAGAATGAGTTTGGGAGTGTTCCTTCCTCTGCAATTTTTTGGAAGAGGTTGAGAAGGATGGGTGTTAGCTCTTCTCTAAATGTTTGATAGAATTCACCTGTGAAGCCATCTGGTCCTGGACTTTTTTTGATTGGAAGATTTTTAATCACAGTTTCAATTTCACTACTCGTGATTGGTCTGTTCATATTTTTTATTTCTTACTGGTTCAGTCTTGGAAGCTTATACCTTTCTAAGAATTTGTCCATTTCTTCCAGGTTGTCCATTTTATTGGCATAGAGTTGCTTGTAGTAGTCTCTTAGGATGCTTTGTAGTTCTGCAGTGTCTGTTGTAACTTCTCCTTTTTCATTTCTAATTTTATTGATTTGAGTCCTCTCCCTCTTTTTCTTGATGAGTCTGGCTAATGGTTTATCAATTTTGTTTATCTTCTCAAAGAACAAGATTTTAGTTTTATTGATCTTTGCTATTGTTTTCTTTCTTTCTATTTCATTTATTTCTGCTCTGATCTTTATAATTTCTTTCGTTCTACTGCCTTTGGGTTTTCTTTGTTCTTCTTTCTCTAGTTCCTTTAGGTGTAAGGTTAGATTGTTTATTTGAGATTTTTCTTGTTTCTTGAGGTAGGCTTTTATAGCTATAAACTTCCCTCTTAGAACTGCTTTTGCTACATCCCATAGGTTTTGGATAATCGTGTTTTCATTGTCATTTGTCTCTACGTATTTTTTTATTTCATCTTTGATTTTTTCAGTGATCTCTTGGTTATTTAGTAACGTATTGTTTAGCCTCCATGTGTTTTTGTTTTTTACTTTTTTTCCCCCCCTGTAATTGATTTCTAATCTCATAGCATTGTGGTCAGAAATGATGCTTGATATGATATCAATTTTCTTTAATTTACTGGGGCTTGATTTGTGACCCAAGATGTGATCTATCTTGGAGAATGTTCCATGTGCACTTGAGAAGAGAGTGTAATCTGCTGGTTTTGGATGGAATGTCCTATAAATATCAAATCTATCTGGTCTATTGTGTCATTTAAAGCTTTTGTTTCCTTATTAGTTTTCTGTTTGTATGATCTATCCATTGGTGTAAGTGAGGTGTTAAAGTCCCCCACTATTTTTGTGTTACTGTCGATTTCCTCTTTTAGAGCTGTTAGCAGTTGCCTTATGTATTGATGTGTTCCTATGTTGGGTGCATATATATTTATAATTGTTATATCTTCTTCTTGGATTGATCCCTTGATCATTATGTAGTGTCCTTCCTTGTCTCTTGTAACATTCTTTATTTTAAAGTCTATTTTTTCTTATATGAGTTTTGCTGCTCCAGCTTTCTTTTGATTTCCATTTTCATGGAATATCTTTTTCCATCCCCTGACTTTCAGTCTGTGTGTGTCCCTAGGACTGAAGTGAGTCTCTTGTAGACAGCATATATATGGGTCTTGTTTTTGTATCCATTCAGCAAGCATGTGTCTTTTGGTTGGAGCATTTAATCCATTCACATTTAAGATAATTATCAATATGTATGTTCCTGTTACCATTTTCTTAATTGTTTTGGGTTTGTTTTTGTAGGTCCTTTTTTTCTCTTGTGTTTCCCACTTAAAGAAGTCCCTCTAGCATTTGTTGTAGAGTTGGTTTGGTGGTGCTGAATTCTCTTAGCTTTTGCTTGTGTGTAAAGATTTTGATTTCTCCATCAAATCTGAATGAGATCCTTGCCAGGTAGAGTAATCTTGGTTGTAGGTTCCTCCCATTCCTCACTTTAAATATGTCATGCCACTCCCTTCTGGCTTGTAGAGTTTCCGCTGAGAATCAGCTGTTAACCTTATGGGAGTTCCCTTGTATGTTATTTGTCATTTTTCCCTTGCTGCTTTCAGTAATTTTTCTTTGTCTTTAATTTTTGCCACTTTGATTACTATGTGTCTCGGCATGTTTCTCCTTGGGTTTATCCTGTATGGGACTCTGCACTTCCTGGACTTGGGTGGCTATTTCCTTCGCCATGTTAGGGAAGTTTTCGACTATAATGTCTTCAAATATTTTCTCGGGTCCTTTCTCTCCCTCTGGTACCCCTATAACGCAAATGTTGTTATGTTTAATGTTGTCCCACAGGTCTCTTAGGCTGTCTTCATTTCTTTTCATTCTTTTTTCTTTATTCTGTTCTGCAGCAGTGAATTCCACCCTTCTATCTTCCAGGTCACTTATACGTTGTTCTTCTGCCTCAGTTATTCTGCTATTGATTCCTTCCAATGTATTGTTCATTTCAGTTATTGTATTGTTCATCTCTGTTTGTTTGCTCTTTAATTCTTCTAGGTATTTGTTAAATATTTCTTGCATCTTCTCGATCTTTGCCTCCATTCTTTTTCCGAGGTCCTGAATCATCTTCACTGTCATTATTCTGAATTCTTTTTCTGGAAAGTTGCCTATCTCTTCTTCATTTAGTTGTTTTTCTTGGGTTTTATCTTGTTCCTTCATCTGGTGCATAGCCTTCTGCCTTTTCATCGTGTCTTTCTTTCTGTGAATGTGGTTTTTGTTCCACAGGCTGCAAGATTGTAGTTCTTATTGCTTTTGCTGTCTGCCCTCTGGTGGATGAGGCTATCTAAGTGGCTTGTGCACGTTTCATGATGGGAGGGACTTGTGGTGGGTAGAGCTGGCTGTTTCTTTGGTAGGCAGAGCTCAGTAAAACTTTAATCTGCTTGTGTGCTGATGGGTGGGACTGTGTTCCCTCCCTGTTGGCTTTTTGGCCTGAGGCAACCCAAAACTGGAGCCTATCTGGGCTCTTTGGTGGGGCTAATGGTGGACTGCGGGAGTGCTCACACCAAGGAGTACTTCCCAGAACTGCTGTCAGTGTCCTTGTCCTCAAGGTTAGTTACAGCCATCCCCCGCCTCTGCAGGAGACCCTCCAACACTAGCAGGTAGGTCTGGTTCAGTCTCCTACAGGATCACTGCTCCTTCCCCTGGGTCCTGATGTGCACACTACTTTGTGTATGCCCTCCAAGAGTGGAGTCTCTGTTTCCCCCAGTCCTGTCAAAGTCCTGCCATCAAATTCTGCTAACCTTCAAAGTCTGATTTTCTAGGAATTCCTCCTCCCGTTGCCAGAGCCCCAGGTTGGGAATCCTGATGTGGGGCTCAGAACCTTCACTCCAGTGGGTGGACTTCTGTGGTATAAGTGTTCTCCAGTTTGTGAATCACCCACCCAGCAGTTATGGGATTAGATTTTATGGTGATTGCGCCCCTCCTACTGTCTCATTGTGGCTTCTCCTTTGTCTTTGTATGTGGGGTATCTTTTTTGGTGAGTTCCAATGTCTTCCTTTTGATGATTGTTCAGCAGTTAGTTGTGATTCTGGTGCTCTCTCAAGAGGGAGTGAGAGCACGTCCTTCTACTCTGCCATCTTGAACCAATCCTCTCTATGTATATTCTTTATTAACTCAAGGAGCAACAAGATTGTGCTGTGCAGTGTACCTAATAACTACCATAAATTTCAAGGTGGTGATGCGCTTGCATAAAATTTTCATATAATTCTTCAGCAATTGTAATGTGGTGGGGTGTTTAGTGGTGACTTATGGTTTGTTACCTATAATCATAATGGAACAAAATGATAAATCTCAGTTAGAAGTTAGCAAAAATAATGGTGTAATTTTTTTCCATTCAAGTTCATGGACCCAAGGTTACGAATCCTTGTCTAGATGTGTGGGAGAGCCATCCTCACATTCCAATGTACTTGAGAGGAGTCTGGAGGCTGGGATATGCTTCTGAACCTTAGATACTAAAATAAAGATGTGTTTGTAATCCACAATCTATACAATATATATGCAATATTTTTAAGAGAGGAAAAGAATTCTCGGACAGGAATCAAAAAAAAAAAATGATACAAATGAACCTATTTACAAAACAGAAATAGAGTCATAGATGCAGAAAACTAACTCATGTTTACCAGGGTGGAAAGGGGAGGAATGGGATAAAATGGGAGATTGGGATTGACATATACACCCTACTATATATAAAATAGATAACTAATAAGGACCTACTGTATAGCACAGGGAACTCTTCTCAATACTCTGTAATGACCCATATGGGAAAAGAATCTAAAAAAGAGTGGATATATGTATATGTGTAACTGATTCACTTTGCTGTACAGCACAAACTGACACAATGTTGTAAATCAACTATATTCCAATAAAAATTAAAAACAAAACAAAACAAATTTAATGATAAGGATGAGGCTAAACCTATTATAAATAAAATAAAATTGAATAGATTAAATTAAAAAAAAAGAATATTCAGACATAGTAAATGCAATTTGTGCAATTTCTCTAATGTGAGAAAATGTCAAAAGATTGAACAAAAGCCATTTTTTGATGCCAACATTGTATGGGGTAAGTTAGACATGGGAGGACAGCACCCCTTTGTTGAAAGACTGGAGAAGAGTACCTCTTTATGTATCTTCCCTTCCTGAGGAGGGAGGAAATTAGCCCCCATCCTTGTTGTCTGGAGTAATCATGGTTAAGATCTGCCCAAAAAAAGTTGTGGAGGGGAGTAAAATATCATAACATATTCCTTATTCTCCTTTCTGAAAGGGCTTACCACATTTGATGTACACATCAATCCTGACCTCCATCCCAGCCCTGGAAATGTGTGAACGCTGTGGGAATCCTTAAAATAAAGGATAGAAAATTCAATTTCTCTCATATGGTCTGAATAATATGCTTGAAATCTCAGTTGCTTTGAAAACGGAAAATTGCTTGAATATTTAAACATGCATTTGTTCTTGGGAAACAAAATGTTCAGCTCTAGTGGTTGCCACAGCAACTGCCTAGGCTAAAAATACAAAATCCGCCATAAGAAGAAAAAGTATGTACTGAGGGGGAAAGGGGAGAGAAAAATGGGAAACCTCCCAAAAGAAGATCATTGGCAGATCAACCTGTAAAGACAAGGAAGGAAGTTGGTCTTTGGCAAACGTTTTCCTGTGGGGCAATGTGCTCGGTAGAAACCTACATCCCCCCCAACCCCAACCCAAAGCATTCCTTATCCTCTCCTACGTCCTTATAACTCCCTCTCTTATAAAAATCACATCCACACTGACTGTGGGCAGCCCACCACTCTGAGGACCATCTTGGTTAACACTACATATACAGCTGGGAGGGGGTGGAGTTCCTGCTAGGATATCACCAAAGCTAACCCTCTTCTCGTGGCTTCTGCCTCTGGTTTGGTCTGGTCTTCACTGTTTCTCCTTCTAAATGGAGATTGAATGAGTGGTTTGCCCTCCCACCCAGTCAAGATGGCTTCTTCACTGTCTCACGTAGACATCTGAGCTGTTCCTGCCTTTAAACTTTTGTTCATGTTGTCCCTTCACTTGGAAATACGTGCCTCCCCCTTCAGTCTATTTAATTCTTCACCTATATCTGACTTGTTTTAAATGACACCTCCTTCCTGAAACTTCCTGCAGCTATGCTTGCTCTCACTGGTCCCTTCTTTCCCTGAAATGCTGTTTCAAGAAGAGCTGGCACCACACACTTTTGTGTGTGTGTATGTGTGTATTTATTTTGTCTAGATTTCAGGCTCTGGGGAACAGGATCTTGTAGTAAACTTCTTTTCTATTCCCAGTGGTGCCCAACATGTTGCCCAAAGCACACTTGACAAAATCTGCTCCACCGCTGTGGGAGAGGAAGGATAAGGCTGAATTATGGGGCAGCATTCGCCTCTGTGGAAATCTGCAGTTCAGGGCATTGGGATGCACCTATAATCACAATCTCAAGCATGACTTGAGGTTACATACAGTCCCCAGGCTGGCTCTATGTAACTCTACATGAGATCTCCAAGCCAATAGCAAAACCCCTCAAACCTGCACAACTTCACTGACTATACTCCACACCCTCTTTTGTCTAAGGTGTAGCATAGTGGAAAGAAAACTGGTTTAACAATAAAATCATATTCTAAGTACACTGGGAGATTTTAAATCATGATTCTACAGTGCAGTAGAAAGACTAAAGGTTTGGAACCAGAAGAGTAGGTTTCAAGTCCCAGCCTCACCCTGACTCCCCATGGACAATGGAAAAACACCTGGATATCTCCTTCCTCATTTGGACAAAAGTGTTATATTGTTATCCCCTTCCTATGGTTACTGTGAGGGTCAAAACAGATGAGGAATATGTTAAAGTGCTTTAAAACATACAGGCTGTTGTGCAAATCATAGGTATCACTATGAGTTTATGCCCTCCAACAAGAAAAAGCCAAAATGCATTCTTCCTAATCTCCCAAACTTATTTATATTCCTATTTCCTTTTGGTTCAGGTTCAATTTACAAATTCTCTTAACTTCTGTTAATTTTTTTTTAATTGGGGTATAGTTATTTTACAATGTTGTGTTAGTTTCTACTGTACAGCAAAGTGAAGTAGAGTTCTCCGTGATATACAGCAGGTTCTTATTAGCTATCTATTTTGTACATATTAGAGTACATGTGTCAATTCCAATCTCCCAATTCATCCCACCCCACACCCCCCAACTCCTGTTAAAGTAACTGGGCTAATTTGCGTGGTTCATTTTGTCACAGGTATTATTCTAGGTAGCTATGGGTCATTTCTTTGCAATTCAACATTTACCCTTCAAATAATAATATATAATAATATAGTGATGTTTTATATTTTCATAACATCTCTCCATGTATAAAGCACCCTTACATCCACACCTAGTGAAGAAAAGCTGCACCATTCACTGACAAACAGCAATTCCCACCTTTCATCTCCTGCTTTTCTGGTTAAGGAGAGTAATACTCCAAGGAGGCTGGAGCTAGACCAGAAAGCAATAGAATATGGAGGGAATAACCTATGAAGACAAAGACAAATGTGAAGGATATCATTCAGTAGCCCTTCCCCCCTTCACCCCTCTTCCTGCCTTTGCAGTTGAAACCAAGGAATGTTTTTGCAGATTACAGGATGAGACTGCATCCAAAAGGCTGCCCCAGAATAGAGTGTCATCATCCCTGCTGAGCCCAGATGCATATTATACATATGACGTTTGTGCTTCCAAGTGATGAGAGCTCCCACCTAACACTGAGAAGGCCTCTGAGAGATCATCCAATGCACACTCTATGGCCCATAATGCAAAACACAATGCCTGGAGGAAAGACATTCTGGCCTGGGATTCAGCAGCCTCTTGGGGCTACTTGGCACTCTGGTTGCAAATCTCTTTCATCTAGAAGATTCTTTAACTCCTTCAGACCACAGTGGACTTGTGTGTAGAGGCTTTTGTCCATATTATCCCTTGAGAAAAGGGAAACCACCATGTTTAGCATGCTTGCTCTTTTTGTACCTATAGAATATGCATAATTATGTTTAATCAGCAGTCTGAAGAATTCACTTAAAACATCCTACACAAATGGCCTAAAATAGTCCAGGTTCTGCCTCCAAGAGTCTAATTCCCACCTAGATCTTGAGGAGAATTTGAATTAACTTTTCTTTATGTTAATTCTCATAATGCCCTAGGGATATTGGAAGACTCAGAAATAAGCCTGCTAAATTCAGGCACGGTAAAAATTTTATTTTCTCATTTATTTTTTTTAATGCTTTGATAACTATTTATTGAGGGCTACCATGATCCAAAACTAGCCTTGTATTGGTGACAACACAGTAATCAGAGTTCAGATCTAGAGAATTGTTGGTAGGGCTGGGAAGTAGGCCATAATGTCAGAAATTAGCAGTTGAGAGGGACAATTAGTCTGTATTTTTGTGGGGAAGACTTTGTATTCTGGAGGTACACAAGGGAGGATGGGAGGGAGACGCAAGAGGGAGGAGATATGGGGATATATGTATACGTATAGCTGATTCACTTTGTTATAAAGCAGAAACTAACACACCATTGTAAAGCAATTATACTCCAATAAAGATGTTAAAAAATAAATAAATAAAATTAATTTTAAAAAATGGATTTGAAACTTATCTTTGTCATTTGCTATCTGTGTAATTTTGAGCAAATCATATAACTTCTCTGAACTCAATGTCCTCATCTGTAAAATGGGGATAATTATAGTACCTCATAGGATTGTTATGGAAGGTTAAAGAACATAAAGTGTATAAAGCACTTAGCTCAGTGCCTGGTGCAAAGGAAGGACTCAATAAATGTTGAGAAAGGATATGTATCATTGGAGCCTAGTTATTTTTATTTTATTTAATTTATTCCACAAATATTTGTTTATAGTATGACAGGTACTGGTTTAAGGACTTGGCATTAAAGGATGAGTAATCTCTGGTTCTAGCTTCTAAGTAGCATGATATTGACTGTGCTCAGTAAGGAGGCTATTACCTAAAAAGGCAACTGCAATATTGAGAAAGAAGAGCTACAGTGGAGGCCAGTGAAGGTTATTATAGGTACAGTCCAGGCTGGAGCCACAGAGACGTTTCCTGGAAGAATTGGTAAGATAAGGTTTTGAAGAATGGTGGGGGGTTATCTGGATAAAGATGTGTGTAGGGGTAGAAATAAGGGAAGGTTATTCCAGACAAAGAGAATAGCAAAAGCAAAGACATAGAGGTATGAAAGTTTGTGGAGGGAGATTAAAATACTTACCTCATTATGATCCAGGGGAAGGATAGATTCAGGAGGGAGAAGGAAATGAGGATGTGAAGGTAGGTAGATTTAGGTCAGGGAGGCCTTATAGACTGGGACAGAGAGGCTGAGCTTTATCTTAATATGTATTTGAAAGATTTGAAAGGTAAGAACATGGTTAAGGGCTTCCCTGGTGGCGCAGTGGTTGAGAATCTGCCTGCCAATGCAGCAGACACGGGTTCGAGCCCTGGTCTGGGAGGATCCCACATGCCGTGGAGCAATTAGGCCCGTGAGCCACAGCTACTGAGCCTGTGCGTCTGGAGCCTGTGCTCCGCAACAAGAGAGGCCGCGATACTGAGAGGCCCGCGCACCGCGATGAAGAGTGGTCCCCACTTGCCGCAACTACAGAAAGCCCTCGCACAGAAACGAAGACCCAACACAGCCAAAAATAAATAAATAAAGGAGTTCCTTTAAAAAAAAAAAAAAGAACATGGTTAAATTTGCATTTTAGGTAGACTATCTGTGTAAAAACTGGAGAATCTACTCAAAGGGACAAGACTTGAAAGCCACTTCAGTGTAATACTGAAAGCACTCTTTCAAGAACCACTTCAGAAACCAAGCAGGATAAACACACACACACAGACACACACACACACAGAGGGAGAGGGGGTGGAGGCATGTCATATTAAAACTCTTGAAAAATGGAAATTAAGCAAAAGTCTTCAAAGCAGCTAAGAATAAAGAAAATACTTTTTAAGAAGCAACAAAACAGTTGACTTCTCAACAAAAATAATGGGTGCCACATTTAAAGCATTGAAAGAAAATAACTGCTAATCTAGGATCTTATGCCCAGTGAATACATCCTTTAAAAATGAAGATGAAATGAAAAACATATGGATTTAGCTCCTGCCTCACCTCCAGGTCTCAGATTATTTATGGCCAGGATATATGCATGAAAATATATACTAAATATCAATAATTTCTTTGGGATAAAGAAGTATGGTCCCAGATAATGTGGAAATGCATAAAGGAATTAAGAGGTATACAAAAGGGAAATATATGAGTGAACATAATAAATATTGACTATATCAAACAAAAAATATCATGTCTTATGGAACTTTAAAAAAATACATAAAACCATGACATCAATAACAAAGGAGGAAAGGTTAAAAATTGTTAACGTATTTTAAGGTCTTTGAATTCTCAGGGAAGTAGTAAAACTACAAATTTATATTAGTCATAGGTGTATATTGTAATCTCTGTGGGAATCACCAAAATAATAGTTTAAAAAATGTATAACTAGCAACATTAGGGGAGAAAGTTGGAAGTAATAAAAATGCTTGATTAATCTAAAAGAAAGAAAAAAAAAAGAATAAGAAAGCACAGAACAAGTAATTAAACATAGAAAATGCATACTAAAATGAAAGATTTTACCTCACATTACCAAATGGACACAGATTTTTTTATTGAAGTATAATTCACATACATTAGATTCAGAGGTACAACATAATGACTTGATATTTGTATATATAGCAAAATGATCATCACAATAAGTCTATTTAACATCAGTCACCATATGTAGTTACAAATTTTTTTCTTGTGATGAGAAATTTTAAGATTTACTGTCTTAGCAATTTTCAGATATGCAATACAGTATTATTAATTATAGTTACCATGCTGTACCTTACATTCCTCTGACTTATTTATTTTATAACTGGAATTTTGTACCTTTTCACCCCTTTCCCCCATTTCACAAGCTCACCAAAAAACTGAGACCTAATCATTAGACTATATAATACTCCCCTGCCACAACATACCACTACATTACAAAAGGCCTATTTACATCAGTTCCTTTTAACAAGTACACAATGCCCACTTTCAACAAAAGAATACAAGTCATACTAAAAGCAAAATCACAGTTTGAAGAAACTGAATAAACAACAGAACCAGTGTCAGATATAGCAGGAATGTTGGAATTATCAGACCAGAAAAATTTTAAAACTAACATTAACATGCTAAGAGCTTTAATGAAAAAAGTAGACAACATGCAAAAATAGATGGACAATGTAAGCAAAGAGATGGACATTCCAAGAAACAAGAATAAAAAAGAAATGTTAGAGATTAAAAAAAACACTGTAACAGAAACGAAGAATACCTTTGATGGGCTCATTAGTAGACTGGCCATAGCTGAGGAAAAAAATCACTGAGCTTGAGGATGTGATGATAGAAACTTCCCAAAACTGGAGAGCAAAGAAAATTTTAAAACTGAAAAATAGAACAAGATATCCAAGAACTGTGGAACAACTATAAAAGGTATAATATATATGTAATGGGAATACCCAATGGAGAAGAAAGAAAGAAAAAAATAGAAGGAATATTTGAAACAATAATGAAAGAGAATTTCCCCCAAATTAATGTTGAACACCAAATCACAGATACAGAAAGTTTAGAGAACATCAAGCAAGGTAAATATCAAAAAAAAAAAAAAGAAAAAATCCACCTTGACACCATATCATAGTCAAACTTCAGAAAACCAGAGATAAAGAAAAAAATCCTGAAAGAAGCCAGAAGAAAAGAACACCTTACATATAGAGGAACAAAGAAAAAAAAAAAAAAATTTGATTTCTCCTCAGAAACCATGCAAGCAAGAAAGAGTGCAGTGAAATATTTAAAGTATTGAGAGAAAAAAAAACATCAACCTAGAATTCTGTACCCTGTGAAATTACCCTTCAGAAGTAAAGGAGAAATAAAGACTTTCTCAAATAAACAAAAATTGAGGGTATTTGTTGCCAGTAGATTTGCCTTTCAAGAAATGTTAAAGAAGTTCTTCAGAGAGAAAGAAAATGAAATAGGTCAGAAACTTGGATTGACATAAAGAGCGAACGTTGGAGAACAGATAAGTGAAGGTTATATTAAAATTAAAAAAAATTTTATGTTTCTTATTCTTAATTGATCTAACAGATAACAGTTTGTTCAAAATAATAACAACAATGTATTCAATTATGTATACTTATATGTAAGTTAAAAGAATGGCAGTAATGATGCAGGTATGGGAGGGAGGAATTAGAAATATGTTGTTATTATAAGATGCTTGTACTATCTGTGAAATGGTATGTTGTCATAGGATTTGTGGACTTGGATTTGTTATAAATGTATATTGCAAACTCTAGGACAACCACTAAAAACAGTATAAAAAGAACTATATGCTAAGAAATGAGAGAAAATAGAATCATATAAAATGCTGAATTAAAACCACAAAAGGAAAATAAAAGTGCAGAAGACAAAAATAGAAACAACGAACAAGGGCAACAGATAGAAAACACTAACAATTATGACTGGTATTAATCCAACTGTATCAATAACCACTTTACACCTCAATGGTCTAAATACACAAATTAAATGACAGAGGTTGTCAGAGATCAAAAAACAAGACCCAACTCTATGTTGTCTACAAGAAATCCAATTTAAATATTAAAACGCATATAGGTTAAAAGTAAATGGATGAAGAATGATATACCATGGTAACGTTAAACAAAAGAAAGCAGGAGTAGCTATATTTATTTCAGACAGAGAAAACATCAGAGCAAGAAAAGTTGTCAGGGATAAAGAGGGGCATTTCATAACAATAAGAGAGTCAATACTCCAAGAAGACATAACAATCTTTAATGTGTGTGCACTGAACATCAGAGTGTCAAAATACATGAGGCAAAAACTGATAGAGCTGTAAGAAAATATGGATAAGTCCCCTATCATTGTTGGAGACTTTAACTCCCCTTTGTCAGAAATGGACATATCCAGCAGGCAGATAATCAGTAAGGGACTTAGTTGAACTCAACAGCACCATCGATGAACTGGATATAATTGACATCTTTAGACTACTTTATCAAACAACAGCAGATTACACATTCTTTTCAAGATCGTATGGAACATTCATAAACATAGACCATATAGTGGCTCAAAAAACGTACTGTAATGAATTTGAAATAATAGAAATTATACAAAGTCTTCTCTCAGAGAACAGTGAAATTAAACTGGAAATCAATGAAAGATAGCTGGAAAATCCCCAAATACCTGGACAGTAAGCAAAACGTCTAAATAATACATGGGTCAAAAAAAGAAACCTCAGGAAAAATTAAAAATATTTGGAACTAAATTAAAACAAACACATAACATCACAATTTGTGGGATGCAGCATAAACAGTGCTTAGAGGGAAATTTATAGCATTGAATGCATATATTAGAAAAGAAGAAAGATCTAAAATCAATCATCTAAGCTTCCACCTTAGGAAGCTAGAAAAAGAAGAGCAATTTAAATGTAAAGTAAGCAGAAGAAAATAAATAATAAAAATGAGACCAGAAACCAATAAAATCAAAACCAGGAAATTAATAAAGAGAAACAACAAAACCAAAAGCTATTTCTTTGGAGAGATCAATAAAATCTATGTGCCTCTAGCCAGGTTAACTGTGAAAAAAAAAAAGAGAGAAGACAGAAGTTACTAATATCAGAAATGAAAGAGGGAACATACTACAGATCCCAGAGAAATTCAAAGGATAATGAAGGAATAATATGAACAATTCTATGCCAACAAATTTAATAACCTAGATGAAATGAACCAATTCCTTGACACAATCTGCCAAAACTCACACAAGAAGAAATAGATAATCTGAATAATCTTGAAGATGAACAAAGCTGGAACACTTAACAACCAAAAATTGAGGCATATTACAAAGACATTTATAATTTGTACAGTGTATTGTGAGTATGATATTAATGTTTAAAGTTTT
The DNA here is from genome assembly GCF_009873245.2 of Balaenoptera musculus. Lineage (NCBI taxonomy): Eukaryota > Metazoa > Chordata > Mammalia > Artiodactyla > Balaenopteridae > Balaenoptera > Balaenoptera musculus. The sequence continues at coordinate 124,881,396 of NC_045785.1, forward strand.
AAAGTAAGGATCAGGAGGAATGAGGAATAAGAAAAGATAATGGGCTTTAGCAATTAGTATGTCAATAGTTATCTTCAAGAGAACCATTTTCAGGAGGGGGAGATTAACATATTAACTTGTGGTAAAATATACAAAGTAGTTTTTTGGGAAAAAAATGGTGAGAAAGGAAAAGAGGAAGACAGAATATTTTTCTAAGGGGCAGTAAAATTAGGATAAGGATTTGATTTTCTAGAATGGAGGATACTAAATTATAATTTTAGGTAGAGTCACTCAGAAATGAACAGGCAGAATAGAAAATGAAAAATTGGTAAGACTTGGCTTGACAGAGATAAAAGGAAATGAGATTAAATATACCAGCTTAAGAAAGAAGGGGAATTCTTCATCCTCCGAAATAACGGAACGGAGCAGAGAGAGGTAAGATACAGAGACATTTTGAAATCAGGAGCAAGTTGAGACTCTCGTATTAGATGGCCTGAAAAAAATTGATTAGGAGCATAGTAGGGTGCACAATAGTTTCTCAGTTAGCATGTACTGAATGAATGAATCATTTAAATTACGTATACGTGAATAAGTTAAAAGTCATCTACAGTGAATAAGGAGACAGTGGTAGGTGAAGAAGTATAAACACAAGAAAACTACAAATTTTAGGTATGCAGCAGAGTGTCAACTGGAGGTAAATGAAAGAATTGCTCAGTATCTGGGGGCCTAGCTGTAGGCGGAGAATAGGAATATTTAGAGAAAACAACCTGTGAGCTATTTTACTTTATTTTGCAACACTCATCAGCTTAGGAACAGAAATGGAGGACACATATAGTGATGCTGTTTAACCAGATGTGGAGATATTTAAGGTAGAAAACAGGTTGAAAGAATCTGGGTGTGGGTTTTTGAAATCAGAAAAAGACAGTTGACATAAGTAAGCATTGAGTCCTTAGTAGCATGGCAAGTGAAGAGAGAACAAGAGAGAGAGAGAAAGAGTCAGAGAGAGACACCCGAGGCCTGAAGATTTTGATGAAGGCAAAGACCAGGGAGTGTTTGCGAGGAAGGGGTTAGATAGGATGATAACGAATTATTGTCAAAGAGGGGGATTTCAGAGTTTGAAGTCTTGGAGGTGGGATAGAAAAGATTAATCCATATGTACAGCCATGGTGTGACTGCTCTTTGTGTGGCAAGAACACTAACAGAGAATAAGTCAAAGAGACCGATCATGCTAAAGTCACCGTGGAAAGACAGAGGAGTTGTAAGATGCACAAGATTAGAAGGATTCAAAGACAGCAAGTCGTCTGAATGAGACAGTACAGAGAATGGTCCCATAATGTGCATTACAAAGGGACCCACAGGGAGGGGAGCTATGAGTCTGGTGATATTTAGGGATGAGGAGTATTGGGTCAGGAGTGAAAGTACAGGGATTGAGGAGGCATGGGGTTTGCCGGGAGAGAAGTTTATTTCTGGCATGGTATGGCAGTACTGTCTTGTGATCACTAAAGTCCACACTTTTCCTCCTGGGCATACACTAGACCACATCTCCCAGCCTTCCTTGCAGTTAAGTAAGGACATTTGACTGAGTCCCGGCCAATAGAACGTGATGGGAATAATGCACACCATTTCCAAAAATGTCCCACATGATCCTCCACTTCTTCCCCTCTTTCATTTGATGGCCCAAATCAGAGGATTCTGCTCTAGGGCCCTAGGAAAGGGGTTGACAAACTTTATTAAAGGGCAAGATAGTAAATATTTTAGGCTTTGATGGCCAAGAACCAAAATCAAGGATATTATGCATGCATTTTTAAAACTGTTTAAAATATAATCATTTAAACAGGAAAAAAATAATTTTTAGCTCATGGGCTGTACAAAAAGAGATAGCCGGCTGATCTGGCCCACAGGCTATCATTTGCTGCTCCCTGCCAAAGTGACCTTGGACATTCAAGATGGGAGGAGCCTGGGTCTCTGAATGACTGTGTGGAGCAGAGCTTCTCTACCCATTGCTGACTGGACATTACATAGGTGGGAAATAAACTGTTATTCTGATCCCCTAAAATTTAGATGTTGTTCTTTATAGCAGTTAGTCAATCCTGACTGATAAAGAGATTGAGAGAAATTTAGAAGAGGAAAGTATGCACTGAAATAAGATTTAATGTTTGCTATATGTCAGGCACTGTACTAAGTGCTTTACATGCATTATCACATTTCATTTATACAAAAATTAGAGGTAGTTACTATTATCATATGCGTTTTACCGAGGAAGAAAATAGAGCTTAAGTGAACTGTTCAAGTCATAAGGCTAAAAAGTGGTGAACTTGGACTCAAACCTAAGCCGCTCTGGCTCTGAAGCTTGTTCTCTTTAACATTCAGGCTATACTGCCTCCCAGAAATGTAGGAAAACGTGCTGTGTAGAGCTGAATTTTGTTTACTTAATTATTTATCCAATCCTTCATAATTCATAACTTGTCTAGATCCAAGAATGATGTAAGTAAGTTTTTGTTATTTAGCAGAATGTAAACAAACTGACCCAAAGTTCTAATTAGAGAACTAATATATGGTTGTAAGCCCTGGGGAAAATGCCTCCCAGAATCTAGTTATTGCTAAAGTAAATACAAGAGATCTTTGAGCAGTAAAATTCCATGCAATGAAGTCCTCTAAACCTCTCTCAGAGCCTTCTTTCTCTCATTCTTCCCACCAGTATAACAAATTTGGTCATCTGGTTTCAAAACCCAAAGCAATATGTTCTCAGGTGAGTGAGGGGCTACAAAAAATTGCCATGCTATCCCTGGAGGACCTTATAGGTGACAGATCATTAGTATAAGGACCGCAAAAATACAAATGTGCCCTTGCTTGCATTTAAACACTGGGACAAATGGCTCCATGCGCATCAATAGCTCCTGAGGTGATCACTGTATTAACAGGGAAGGTATAATAATTGATGTTCATAATGAAACCTGATCATCTAGAAAATTTTAAAACATTTATAACTATTCTGGTGTTAGAAAAGTATGTATTTTATCAAATATTCCAACAAATAGTATCAATTTAAAACTAGGATTGTGCTTTTATAAAGATACTAATTGCCTGAAAAATTCATGTATGGGATACTTTTCACTCCTCCAAATGTGAAGAAGACAAGAAATTATCAGGAAGAATAGATATTTACTTGCTGGCCAACTCTGAAACTAAAATTTGATGAGTTATCTTTATTGTCCAAGGAATATTACAAACAGGTAAAATTTAGGAGGTGATGTATACAAAACAAAGCCTATACTCTTGCATTTTTAAAATGTAGTATATAAACTTCCCAGTCCAACAATCCTGATTATTCACTTTCCCAGAATAAATTTGGATGTCAGCTATCCGGACACCTTGGATAAATGTAGTCTTTGGAAAATTGCGGTAAGAAATTGTTTTTCAGGCTTGCATACACTAGATAATTGGTATACATGGAACCAACAAAGGATGAAAAATGTGAACGTGTCCTCACATAAAATGGTATTTCAGATTCCTCTGTTATGCTCAAATCCCTAGAACTTATGTACCATATATCAACTGCCACACTGTCTCTTGGTTCATAGTTACAATCCTAATGGGGAAGAGAAAGAATGGCCTAGTGGGTTTGCTTTAAACAGAGTTTTTAAAAGCTGGAATTATTTAAAACACAACACTAGCAACATTTATGGTAAAGAATACCTCTGAGTAGTATAAAGAGTCAAGGTAGTATAAATAAAAGCAACCAAGAGAAAATCCTGGGTAACTTTTTTCAACCAACATTAGACAAGTCACTGCTCCTCTTCAAGCCTCAATGCCCTCCTCTATAAAAGGAATGGGTTTGATATGAAAACCTCTCTGGTCCCTTCCAGCTCTGACGTGCTAAAAGTTGTCTATTGCTTCTTAAATGTCACTATTAGTCTTGATAACTCAGGAAGATGTACTCCTTGCTTATTAGCCTCCTAAAAATTGTGAGTTCTAAAATAAATCCAATATCTATTTTTTGATTGATTTGTGTGTCTTGGATTTCCACTCAGTTTCTATCAATTGAATCATTAAATCTTGGTAGTCTAAGAAAGCTTAAATATTATCCAGTTTCTATGTATTGAGATGAGTAGCTTAGGGTTTAGGAATTTGCTCAGGTTCACACTTAATGGCATAGTCAGGACTAGAACCCAGGCTTCCGGACTATCATTCCTCCACAGAACGTTCTCCAGTCTATGACACTGCCACCTTACAATATATTTGAGACAATGTCTACATTAAAATTACAGGAAATGTCAAAAGTCTACAAGCTTCTGGAGTCAGTATTGGAAGCAGGGGAGCCAATTTATTTATGAAGAAGTAGAAGTTCTTTGAAAAAAATTAATAAAACATTGTTTAAGAGGTTAAGTGTCTGCAGGGATAAGGATCTGGTCTCCTTTGCCTATACAGAACTCATTGAAAACTGAGTCTTATGTGTAAATGTATTTTTGTTGAAGTTTTCCATTGAGATTGAGGAAAGGCAAACTGATTTAGATAAAACGAGAACTGACCTCAGCTGACCCAAAACTTTTGCTCAAGGCACAAAACAAAGCCCCAATCAAACTCCAGTCTCAGTTCAGAGAAAGGGCAGCAAAGGGGAGGGCAAGTGAGGATGGTGACTGAGAAATAAAAACATTTGTCCAATTCTCCTCTTCCTGACCAGAATTCATGCTGCCAAATTGTCATAAGAAAGGCTGTTTATACAGACATCCCAGCCCAGCCAAAATAAAAGTAGGAGTCAACTCATCAGATTTTTTTACTTGGTTCCCGAAGAATAATTTAGTGAAGCTTCTGAATTTCTGGCTTCTTAGATAAACAGATTTGTCTTACGTCAAGAAGGTGTGTCTTGAGTGGAAAAGGTTTGTGCCTCTTTCCCAGGGAGGCGGGGCCTGAAAAAGTTATTTAGTATTCGAATGTACCAAAGGTAAAAAGCAGGAGTCACACAAAGCCAAGGCCAGCCATTGTGTGGACCATTGTGTAGACAGGCCTCTTAGGTCTGCTAAGATGGATACTGGAAGTAGATCAGCATCTACAAGACCATAGTGAGAACACAAACTTGATCCCAAGAACTAGGGACAAATCCTGATGTTCCCTAGTTCCTCACAGAAACTCAAGAAACATTAAGATTAATCCATGATGGTGAATCTGTAAAAGCCTTTGAAGAATTTTTTTTGTATTTTAAATTTATGCCATGAAACTCTTAGGCTCTGTCCCAATCCTTACCTAGTGACAGCAGCAGGGACTGAAGACTGGGTTGAATGGACCGACGTTTTGATTTAATGTGTCATATACCATAATTCGTATGGAATTCAGGTTACCATTTGAAGGGCAAAAATAAATGATTTGGGACAAGCATGTTTAGGGGCAGCAGTCATCAGACATTGACTTTAGTTAATCCATTTAAAATGCAATTTGCATTACCCCAAGCTGCATAGTGAACCGGAAGTGTAGCCCCAGCCAGAGTGAAGAAAAACAGAAAGCAGGTCATGGAGACATTCAGTTCTCCCTTCCCACTGTGATGGCTGTTCTTCATGGGTATGATTTGCATCTTGGGAGAGGAAAAGTAAACATAGAAAGGTCTGGCTTAGGGAGAAAAGGAAATAGGTACTGCAGACATTGGAAATAGCTGTATTCCCCACTGACCTCCATCCCATTACCTGCACAAACAATTGAGTTTCTTATACAATAATAATATCAATGGCTAATTTTATTATAATTAGTTGATTAAACATTTACAGTGATACAGTACTTACAGAAAGTCACAGAGAAAAGTTAATTCAGTTATAAATACGTGTTGAGCACTGATTTTGTTCCAGGAATTGTACAGGTAAAAGGTTGAGTAAGATTTGGTGCTGCTGTTGAGAAGTTTATGGTCTGGTGACCCCAGGAGATACAAGTGGTAGTGAGGCCTGAACCTTGAGGACAGCAGACTTGCTTTCTGCAGAAACATGGAATCCACAGGGAAGGTTGAGATTCACCCTGTGAACTTCACCCTTATAGCTTCATGGGGGAAAGGGAACTAGAGGAGCAGGCAATATTTAAAGGGTGCCTTCTAAGTTCCAGGCAGGAGTTGGGCAAGTGAAGTGGGATGAAGGACTAACCTTTTTTGAGTTCTCTGTATTCACTCTCTCATTTAGTCATTTTAACAAACCTCAGAGGTAGTTATGGTTATATCAATTTTATTGCATCTTAAAGAGTTCAAATTTTTTTGTAAGTCCTCACAGCTCATTTTAATATATTAAGCAACAATTAGTGTCTCCAGCAGCACTAAGGTGTTACATATATAGACTCAACCCCTTTAAGTAAATACCGCTATAGGACCCATTTTGCAGAAAAGAAAGCTGAGGCATGGGGATAGGGGTTGAGTTAAGTGCTTTCCTAAGGTTACCCAGCTGGTAGATAGGATATCTGGAACTGGAATCTAGATATAGTCTGGCTCCCAGCCCCATAACCAGTCATTGCAAGCCTGAGATGCCAATCTTAGATCAGAATCTGCTGATTCCAAAACCTATTTTTCTCTACACAGCACATTTGTGTCTTTGCAAAAGATATACTTAATTAATTATAGCAATTTCATTTAAAATGAAAAATAACTTTTTAACAAAAAAGGGAGTGTACTGTAAATAGTGAGCCCCCCGCCATGGAATGTGTTGAGGCAGAGGCTAGGTAACCAAATATACAGTGGAAGGAAGCTAAGCATTACAACAGGGGGTTGGGAGATTAAACTAAATGATTCTAAAATTATTTGAAATCCACGAGTCCATAATAGAATAACATAAGTGGGCCTTAATGAGTCAGAATTTCAATTATTTTTCCAAGTGATTTTCCATCAACCAACTTGGAATCTTTGTAATTTCAAAATAACACCCTAAAACAATGTGAAAATTCTTTCTGAAACACTTATAAATAGTACTTATTTCTATAACAAGTTTCATAGCAGGACTGGGCTCGTGGGAGAACAAGAGACCTCTGTTCTGAACTTGAAAGCTTCTACCTCTTTCCCTCACCCACTAAGTTCTCGTGTCTGAATGTGATCGTCACTACTACTTCCTACCCACTGGCCATGGCCTTGATCCTTCTTCCTCATAGAATTCTTATTTTGTTCAAGGGTCACCAAAGCTATAAGAGGCTAAGTCTTCAGTGGTTTAAGTCAAATATGGTAATTCCATTGTTCTTGGAAAGTTATTAGTTTAAGCACAGGCATGTGACACAATTTTGGCTAAAGAGACATCAAGGGAAATGTGTTGGTGAGGATCTGGGAAGGTTTTTCTCACACTTAAAAAGGAACACAAGTTTAGTAGTTTCATTTTCTGCCTCTGGATGGAGGCAGAAAATGGATGCATGGATGGATGGATACTGAAAAGATGGATGGATACTGGTTCCTCAATGATCACTGAACTGTTGAATTAACCAGCTTTGAAACTCTTCTATTTCTGGATTTTGCTTTCAGAGAGAGAATAAATACCTTGTTGTTTACTTGTTTATGCCATTTGTCTTTTTTTTAGCTTGGAGCTGAAAGCATCCTAAATGACAAATTAAACTACCACATTTATTCATAAGGTTTAAAGCATCACATCTCTGTGAATCCCATCATTGAATCCCATCGTAGAATTATTTCTCTGAGGAGACTATGAAATAAAAAATTAATAACAGTAAAAAATGATTAAAGATGATAAAATCATCATCATCATCATTATTAAGCATCAGGAAAAGCATAGGTTTTGAAATAAAATAGATCTAAGTTTAAAATCCAGCTTTTCATCTTGCCAGCTTGGTGATCTTGGAAAAAATATTTAACCTCTCCGATATTGACACTTCTTATTTTAAAGGGAAGTGATATAACAGTATTTTGCAAAGTTGCTGTATGAAATGTGATGGTATACATAAAGCACTTGAAACCAATAATTGGTAGCTCTGTCTATTGGTCTCAATTTCCTCACCTATAAAACTGGTATAATAAAACTCAGCTCATATAGTATATGTGAGGGATTAGGAGACAATGAATGTACATAATCAACACCTTATACACAACTATAGTAATCTTTGGGGGAAGGAGAATAGAATGACCAGGGAATGAATTGAGGGCATTGCTATCTGTTGAGGGATTTGGGAGACACAATGCGGCTTTAAATGGTAGGAGAGGTACACCACAGGAGGGGCAGAGGGCCCGCAAAACAATTACCTTCTTCAGTGTTTGACCAGGGGTTAGCTCTCCTTAGAACTAGAAAACAGGAAGTAAAATTCATGTTATAGACCCCTAGAGTTATCAAAACGAATAGTCCAGGTGGACTATCAAAAGAGCATTTCTGGGCTTCCCTGGTGGCGCAGTGGTTGAGAATCTGCCTGCCAATGCAGGGTACACGGGTTTGAGCCCTGGTCTGGGAAGATCCCACATGCCGCGGAGCAACTAGGCCCGTGAGCCACAATTACTGAGCCTGCGCGTCTGGAGCCTGTGCTCCGCAACAAGAGAGGCCACGATAGTGAGAGGCCCGCGCACCGCGATGAAGAGTGGCCCCCACTTGCCGCAACTAGAGAAAGCCCTCGCACAGAAACGAAGACCCAACACAGCCATAAATAAATAAATAAATAAATAAATAAATAAATAAATAAATAAATAAATAAATAAATAAATAAATAAATAAATAAATAATAAAAGTAAAAAAAAAAAAAAGAGCATTTCTTTAGTAGATCTTTGGCTCTTCCTTAGTGGTTCTCCTCTCTGTCAGTCTCTCTGCTTCTCTCTGTCCCTCCGCCTGTCTCTCTTTCTCTGTCTCTCTCTCTCTCCGTCTTCCTCTCTCACATTAAATGCCTACTCCACTCTGTGCTCTTAGACAATCAGAGACTTTTAAGAGTTCTGAAGAGCTTCTTCAAAGGTATACCACTAAAAAAATAAATAAATAAATGAAGTCGATTAACTTAACTTTGATCTCAAACCAGATCCAAGCAGGCTTTTCTCCAAAGAATGCTGGCATTTGTGATCCTACTGCACTGGTCAGGAAGTACACTGGCCTAGGCGTCCTAGTTTCAGCTAAGCTGTTGATTTGCAGTGACTCTGAGCAGTCCACTTTGATTACCACTGTCATCATTTCCCTGTTTACAAAACAAGAGAGATTGCATTAAGTCCCTTCTCTGAGGTCAGAATTACCCCCTTGTCCCTCCTTGTGACCTTTTGATCACATTAGTCTTTTTAATCTCTCTCTATAACAATGTAAATCTCTCTGTTTGGCTACCATATTGTATAAACATCTCCCTGTGCATATTTCTGCCACACCTGGATGACCTAGCAGATGACATAAGTAATTTCCTCTTCATGTTTAGTATACAGTTAAACTACGTTTCTTGGCCACCCTGCAGAGGTGGAGTCACATGAGTTCTGATCACTGTAATGTATAGCAAATTGATATAGCACCTCTAGGAGTGACCATAAAAACAATTCTCCACCCTCTCTGTCTCTTTCCTCATTTGTTGGTGGAGCTGAAAGATCCAGGGGCAGACTCGGAGGTCCTGGCAGGTGGTGGAGCCACGTGATAGAAGCAGTCAGCCCCAGCTCTCTACCCCCTATTCATTGCCCAGCTCTGCCACCTCTCACTGGATTACAATGTAAGAAAGAAAGACATTTTTGTGTTGTTAAACCACTGAAATTAGGGGGTAATCTGGTATATCATTTAACTCACTCTGACTGTACGACCCAGCTATAAAAACTCTTTAGACACCAAGTATATCTCAGCTTCCTTTAAGAAATAAAGCAGGGGTGTGGAGTCAAGATGGTGGTGTGGGAAGACACAGAGTTAGCGTCTCCCCACAACTAGGGCGCCTGCCGGCTGCTGGTGGGGGACTCTGACACCCAAGGACACAGGAGGAACCCCAAAGTGAACCAGTAGGACATAGAGGGACTGAGGGGGGAGGAGAAGTGGAGGCCGGACAGGATCGGGGCCCCTGAGGCTGGGGAGATCAGGAGATGCAGGAGGGAGAAGCCATCCAGGAGGGGTGGGAGAGGAGCGGAGGGTGATTGTCCCGCCTACTCAGGCCGGGGAGCCTGCTGAGCAGGCCAATCCCCTGCCCTCCAAAACCCCCTCCAGGCCACGTAGGTCCTTGGGGCCATAGGAGGGAGACCAGGGAGATCAGGAGAGCCAAGTGGGAGGGGCCCTCCCTGACCAGAGGAGCAGGAGAGGAGAGGAGGGCTTGCCCCACCCACTCGAGCCCAGGAAGCCTACTGGGCTCCCAGGTGAGGTCGCCTGCCCTCTGAGACCAGGGGTGAGGGGCACAGCCTGGGTCCCTCTGTTCCATGAGCCTAAGTGCCACCTCCACAGCAACCAGGGCCTTTTCCAGCCCTATGGGTCCTGAGCATTAGTCGCGCCCACCACCCAAACCTCACCCTTACATAGGCCCCACCCTCCACAGCCAAAGCCTTTACCCCCCACCCTTTTTTTTTTCCTTTTCCTTCCTCCTCTTTTTACTATTGTGGTACTGATGTACCTTCCAGTTGTTGATTCATCTATATTTTTACTTTTATATTCTTCCTAACATATCTGTTAATTTCCTAGTCTAATTTTATTTTTTACTTTGTTATTGCTTTTTTTTTTTTTTTTACCACCCCAGTCAGCTTGCGGGATCTTGGTTCATGAGCCTGGGATCGGGCCAAGGCTCCTGCAGTGGGAGCTCTGAGTCCCAACCACTGGCCTAACAGAGAACCTCATACACCAGGGAATATTCATTGGAGTGAGGTCTCACAGAGTTCCTCATCTCAACACCAAAACCCAGCTCTACCCAATAGCCTACAAACTCCAGTGTTGGAAGCCTCAGTCCAAACAACCAGTAAGACAGGAACACAATCCCACTCATTAGAAAAAAAAAAAATGAGACTGCAAAAAAATATGTCACAGATGAAGGAGAAAAGTAAAACCTGCAAGACCAAATAAATGAAGAGGAGGAAGGAGGAGCTTCAAGATGGCAGAAGAGTAAGACGTGGAGATCACCTTCTTCCCCACAAATACATCAGAAATACATCTACGTGTGAAACAACTCCTACAGAACACCTACTGAATGCTGGCAAAAGACCTCAGACCTCCCAAAAGGCAAGAAACTCCCCATGTACCTGGGTAGGACCAAAAAAAAAGAAAAAACAGAGACAAAAGAATAGGGATGGGACCTGCACCAGTGGGAGGGAGCCGTGAAGGAGGAAAGGTTTCCACACACTAGGAAGCCCCTTCGCGGGCGGAGACTGCGGGTGGCGGAGGGGGGAAGCTTCGGAGCCACGGAGGAGAGCACAGCCACAGGGGTGCGGAGGGCAAAGCGGAGAGACTCCCGCACGGAGGATCAGTGCCAACCAGCACTCACCAGCCTGAGAGGCTTGTCTGCTCAGCCGCCGGGGTGGGCGGGGGCTGGGAGCTGAGGCTCGGGCTTCGGTCGGATCGCAGGGAGAGGACTGGGGTTGGCTGCGTGAACACAGCCTGAAGGGGCTAGTGCGCCACAGCTAGCCGGGAGGGAGTCCGGGGAAAAGTCTGGAGCTGCCGAAGAGGCAAGAGACTTTCTCTTGCCTCTTTGTTTCCTGGTGCTCGAGGAGAGGGGATTCAGAGCGCCGCCTAAACGAGCTCCAGAGACGGGCGTGAGCCGCGGTTATCAGTGCAGACCCCAGAGACGGGCATGAAACGATGAGGCTGCTGCTGCTGCCACCAAGAAGCCTGTGTGCGAGCACAGGTCACTCTCCACACCGCCCCTCCCGGAAGCCTGTGCAGCCCGCCACTGCCAGGGTCCCGTGATCCAGGGACAACTTCCCTGGGAGAATGCATGGCGCACCTCAGGCTGGTGCAACGTCACGCCGGCCTCTGCCGCCACAGGCTCGCCCCGCCTCCTCTGTACCCCTCCCTCCCCACGGCCTGGGTGGGCCAGAGCCCCCGAAGCAGCTGCTCCTTTAACCCCGTCCTGTCTGGGCGGGGAATAGACGCCCTCAGGCGACCTACAGGCAGAGGCGGGTCCAAATCCAAAGCTGAACCCCGGGAGCTGGGCGAACAAAGAAGAGAAAAGGAAATTTCTCCCAGCAGCCTCAGAAGCAGCGGATTAAAGCTCCACAAACAACTTGATGTACCTGCATCTGTGGAATACCTGACTAGACAACGAATCATCCCAAATTGAGAAGGTGGACTTTGGGAGCAACAATATATATATATATTTCCCTTTTTCACTTTTTCTCAGTGTGTATGTGTATGCTTCTGTGTGTGATTTTGTCTGTATAGCTTTGCTTATACCATTTGCCCTAGGGTTCTGTCTGTCTGTTTTTTTTTTATTATTACTTAAAAATTTTTTTTCTTAATAATTTTTTATTTTAATAACTTTATTTTTATTTATTTTACTTTATTTTAATTTATTTTATCTTCTTCTTTCTTTATTTATTTTTTTCCTCCCTTTTATTCTGAACTGTGTGGAGGACAGGCTCTTGGTGCTCCAGCCAGGCGTCAGGGCTGTGCCTCTGAGGTGGGAGAGCCAAGTTCAGGACACTGGTCCACAAGAGACCTCTCAGCTCCACGTAATATCAAACAGCAAAAATCTCCCAGAGATCTCCATTTCAACGCCAAGACCCAGCTCCACTCAACGACCAGCAAGCTACAGTGCTGGACACCCTATACCAAACAACTAGCAAGACAGGAACACAGCCCCATCCATTAGCAGAGAGGCTGCCTAAAATCATAATAAGGCCACAGACACCCCAAAACACACCACTAGACGTGCACCTGCCCACCAGAAAGACAAGATCCAGCCTCATCCACCAGAACACAGGCACTAGCCCCCTCCACCAGGAAGCCTACACAACCCACCGAACCAACCTTAGCAACTGGGGAGAGACACCAAAAACAATGGGAACTACAAACCTGCAGCCTGCAAACAGGAAACCCCAAACACAGTAAGTTAAGCGTAATGAGAAGACAGAGAGACACACAGCAGATGAAGGAGCAAGGCAAAAACCCACTAGACCTAACAAATGAAGAGGAAATAAGCAGTCTACCTGAAAAATAATTCAGAAAAATGATAGTAAAGATGATCCAAAATCTTAGAAATAGAATGGAGAAAATATAAGAAACGTTTAACAAGGAACTAGAAGAACTAAAGAGCAAACAAACAGTGATGAACAACACAATAAATGAAATTTAAAATTCTCTAGAAGGAAACAATAGCAGAATAACTGAGGCAGAAGAACGGATAAGTGACCTGCAAGATAAAATAGTGGAAATAACTACTGCAGAGCAGAATAAAGAAAAAAGAATGAAGAGAATTGAGGACAGTCTCAGAGACCTCTGGGACAGCATTAAATGCACCAACATTCGAATTATAGGGTTCCCAGAAGAAGAAAAGAAAAAGAAAGGGACTGAGAAAATATTTGAAGAGATTATAGTTGAAAACTTCCCTAATATGGGAAAGGAAATAGTTAATCAAGTCCAGGAAGCACAGAGTCCCATACAGGAAATATCCAAGGAGAAACACGACAAGACACATATTAATCAAACACCCAAAAATTAAATACAAAGAACAAATATTAAAAGCTGCAAGGGAAAAACAACAAATAACACATAAGGGAATCCCCATAAGGTTAACAGCTGATTTTTCAGTAGAAACTCTGCAAGCCAGAAGGGAGTGGCAAGACATATTTAAAGTGATGAAGGAGAAAAACTTACAACCAAGATTACTCTACCCAGCAAGGATGTCATTCAGATCTGACAGAGAAATTAAAAACTTCAGAGACAAGCAAAAGCTAAGAGAATTCAGCACCACAAAACCAGCTTTACAACAAATGCTAAAGGGACTTCTCTAGGCAGGAAACACAAGAGAAGGAAAAGACCTACAATAATAAACCCAAAACAATTAAGAAAATGGCAATAGGAACATACATATTGATAATTTCCTTAAATGTAAATGGATTAAATGCTCCAACCAAAAGACATAGATGGGCTGAATGGATACAAAAACAAGACCCATATATATGCTGTCTATAAGAGACCCACTTCAGACCTAGGAACACATACAGACAGAAAGTGAGGGGATGGAAAAAGATATTCCATGCAAATGGAAATCAAAAGAAAGCTGGTGTAGCAATTCTCATATCAGACAAAATAGACTTTAAAACAAAGACTATTACAAGAGACAAAGAAGGAAACTACATAATGATCAAGGGATCAATCCAAGAAAAATATATAACAATTGTAAATATTTATGCACCCAACATAGGAGCACCTCAATACATAAGGCAAATACTAACAGCCATAAAAGGGAAAATCAAAACTAACACAATCATAGTAGGGGACTTTAACACCCCACTTTCACCAATGGAGAGATCATACAAAGTGAAAATAAATATGGAAACACAAGCTTTAAATGATACATTAAAAAAGATGGACTTAATTGATATTTATAAGACATTCCATCCAAAACAACAGAATACACATTCTTCTCAAGTGCTCATGTAACATTCTCCAGGATAGATCATATCTTGGATCACAAATCAAGCCTTGGTAAATTTAGAGAAAATTGAAATCATATCAAGTATCTTTTCTGACCACAACGCGATGAGACTAGGTATCAGTTACAGGAAAAAATCTGTAAGAAATACAAACCCATGGAAGCTAAACAACACACTACATAATAACCAAGAGATCATTGAAGAAATCAAAGAGGAAATAAAAACATACCTAGAAACATATGACAATGAAAACATGACCATCCAAAACCTATGAGATGCAGCAAACGCAGTTCTAAGAGGGAAGTTTATAGCAATACAATCCTACCTTAAGAAACAAGAAACATATCAAATAAACAACCTAACCTTACACCTAAAGCAATTAGAGAACAAAGAACAAGAAAACCCCAAAGTTAGCAGAAAGAAAGAAATCATAAAGATCAGAACAGAAATAAATGAAAAAGAAATGAAGGAAACGATAGCAAAGATCAATAAAACTAAAAGCTGGTTCTTTGAGAAGATAAACAAAATTGATAAACCATTAGCCAGACTTATCAAGAAAAAAAGGGACAAGACTCAAATCAATAGAATTAGAAATGAAAAAGGAGAAGTAACAACTGACACTGCAGAAATACAAAGGATCCTGAGATATTACTGCAAGCAACTATATGCCAATAAAATGGACAACCAGGAAGAAATGGACAAATTCTTAGAAATGCACAACCTTCTCAGACTGAACCAGGAAGAAATAGAAAATATGAACAGACCAATCACAAGCACTGAAATTAAGACTGTGATTAAAAATCTTCCAACAAACAAAAGCCCAGGACCAGAAGGCTTCACAGGCAAATTCTATCAAACATTTAGAGTAGAGCTAACACCTATCCTTCTCAAACTCTTCCAAAATATAGCAGAGGGAGGAACACTCCCAAACTCATTCTACAAGGCCACCATCACTCTGATACCAAAACTAGACAAAGATGTCACAAAGAAATAAAACTACAGGCCAATAGCACTGATGAACATAGATGCAAAAATCCTCAACAAAATACTAGCAAACAGAATCCAACAGCACATTAAAAGGATCATACAATATGATCAAGTGAGGTTTATCCCAAGAATGCAAGGCTTCTTCAATGTACGAAATCAATCAACGTGATACACCATATTAACAAATTGACGGAGAAAAAACATACGATCATCACAAAAGATGCAGAGAAAGCTTTCGACAAAATTCAACACCCATTAATGTAAAAAACCTTCCAGAAAGTAGGCATAGAGGGAATTTTCCTCAACATAATAAAGGCCATATATGACAAACCCACAGCCAACATTGTCCTCAATGGTGAAAAACTGAAACCATTTCCACTAAGATCAGGAACAAGACAAGGTTGCCCCCTCTCACCACTATTATTCAACATAGTTTTGGAAGTTTTAGCCACAGCAATCAGAGAAGAAAAAGAAATAAAAGGAATCCAAATCAGAAAAGAAGAAGTAAAACTGTCACTGTTTGCAGATGACATGATACTATACATAGAGAATCCTAAAGATGCTACCAGAAAACGCCTAGAGCTAATCAATGAATTTGGTAAAGTAGCAGGATACAAAATTAATGCACAGAAATCTCTTGCATTCCTATACACTAATGATGAAAAATCTGAAAGAGAAATTAAGGAAACATGACAATTTACCATTGCAACAAAAAGAATAAAATACCTAGGAATACACCTACCTAAGGAGACAAAAGACCTGTATACAGAAAACTATAAGACACTGATGAAAGAAATTAAAGATGATACAAAAAATGGAGAGATATACCATGTTCTTGGATTGGAAGGATCAACATTGTGAAAATGACTCTACTACCCAAAGCAATCTACAGATTCAATGCAATCCCTATCAAACGACCACTGGCATTTTTCACAGAACTAGAGCAAAAAATTTCACAGTTTGTATGGAAACACAAAAGACTCTGAATAGCCAAAGCAATCTTGAGAAAGAAAAACGGAGCTGGAGGAATCAGGCTCCTTGACTTCAGACTATACTACGAAGCTACAGTAATCAAGACAGTTTGGTACTGGCACAGAAACAGAAATATAGATCAATGGAACAGGATAGAAAGCCCAGAGATAAACCCACACACATATGGTCACCTTATCTTTGATAAAGGAGGCAAGAATATACAGTGGAGAAAAGAGAGCCTCTTCAATAACTGGTGCTGGGAAAACTGGACAGCAACATGGAAAAGAATGAAATTAGAACACTCTGTAACACCATACACAAAAATAAACGCACAATGGATTAAAGACCTAAATGTAAGGTCAGACACCATCAAACTCTTAGAGGAAAACATAGGCAGAACACTCCATGACATAAATCACAGCAAGATCCTTTTTGACCCACCTCCTAGAGTAATGGAAATAAAAACAAAAATAAACAAATGGGACCTAATGAAACTTAAAAGGTTTTGCACAGCAAAGGAAACCATAAACAAGATGAAAAGACAACCCTCAGAATGGGAGAAAATATTTCCAAATGAAGCAACTGACAAAAGATTAATCTCCAAACTTTATAAGCAGCTCATGCAGCTCAATATCAAAAAAGCAAACAACCCATTCCAAAACTGAGCAGAAGACCTAAATAGACATTTCTCCAAAGAAGATATACAGATTGCCAACAGACACATGAAAGAATGTTCAACATCGTTAATCATTAGAGAAATGTAAATCAAAACTACAATGAGATGTCATCTCACACCAGTCAGAATGGCCATCATCAAAAAATCTAGAAACAATAAATGCTGGACAGGGTGTGGAGAAAAGGGAAGCCTCTTGCACTGTTGGTGGGAATGTAAGTTGATACAGCCACTATGGAGAACAGTATGGACATTCCTTAAAAAACTAAAAATAGAACTACCATACGACCCAGCAATCCCACTACTGGACATATACCCTGAGAAAACCATAATTCAAAAAGAGTCATGTACCAAAATGTTCATTGCAGCTCTATTTACAATAGCCAGGACATGGAAGCAACCTAAGTGTCCATCAACAGATGAATGGATAAAGAAGATGTGGCACATATATACAGTGGAATATTACTCAGCCATAAAAAGGAACGAAACTGAGTTATTTGTAGTGAGGTGGATGGACCTAGAGACTGTCACACAGAGTGAAGTAAGTCAGAAAGAGAAAAACAAATACCGTATGCTAACACATATATATGGAATCTAAAAAAAAAAAAATTGTCATGAAGAACCTAGGGGCAAGACAGGAATAAAGATGCATACCTACTAGAGAATGGACTTGAGGATATGGGGAGGGGGAAGGGTAAGCTGGGACAAAGTTAGAGAGTGACATGGATATATATACATTACCAAACGTAAAATAGGTAGCTAGTGGGAAGCAGCCGCATAGCACAGGGAGATTAACTTGGTGCTTTTTGACCACCTAGAGGGGTGGGATAAGGAGGGTGGGAGGGAGGGAGATGCAAGAGGCAAGAGATATGGGGACATATGTATATGTATAACTGATTCACTCTGTTATAAACAGAAGCTAACACACCATTTTAAAGCAATTATACTCCAATAAAGATGTTTAAAAAAAAAAAAAAGGTGGAAATAGGCAATCTACCTGAAAAAGAATTCAGAGTAATAATAGTAAAGATGATCCAGAATCTTAGAAACAGAATGGAGGCACAGATTGAGAAAATACAGGAAATGTTTAACAAAGATCTGGAAGAACTAAAGAACAAACAAACAGAGATGAACAACACAATAATTGAAGTGAAAAATACACTAGAAGGAATCAATAAGAGAATAACTGAGGCAGAAAAACGAATAAGTGAGCTGGAAGACAAAATGTTGGAAATAACTACCAAGGAGCAGAATAAAGAGAAAAGAATGAAAAGAATTGAAGTCAATCTCAGAGACATCTGGGACAACACTAAACATGCCAATATTCGAATTTTAAGGGTCCCAGAAAAAGAAGAGAAAAAGAAAGGGTCTGAGAAAATATTTGAAGAGTTTATAGTTGAAAACTTCCCTAACATGGGAAAGGAAATATTCACCCAAGTCCAGGAACCAAATTGAGTCCCATATAGGATAAACCCTAGGAAAAACACACCAAGACACATATTAATCAAACTAACAAAAATTAAATTCAAAGAAAAAATATTAAAAGCAGCAAGGGAAAAACAAAAAAGAACATACAAAGAATCCCCATAAGGTTATCAGCTGATTTTTCAGTGGAAATGCTGCAGGCCAGAAGGGAGTGGCAGGATATACTTGAAGTGATGAAAGAGAAAAACCTACAACCAAGATTACCCATCAAGGATGTCATTCAGATTCGATAGAGAAGTCAAAAGCTTTTCAGACAAGCAAAACCTAAGAGAATTCAGCACCACCAAACTGGCTTTATAACAAATGCTAAAGAAACTTCTCCAAGTGGGAAACACAAGAGAAGAAAAAGACCCACAAAAAGAACCCAAAACAATTAAGAAAATGTTAATAGGAACATACATATCGATAATAACCTTGAAAGTAAATGGATTAAATGCCCCAACCTAAAGACACAGACTGGCTGAATGGATACAAAAACAAGACCCATATATATGCTGTCTACAAGAGACCCACTTCAGACTTAGAGACACATACAGACTGAAAGTGAAGGGATGGAAAAGAGTATTCCATGCAAATGGAAATCAAAAGAAAGCTGAGGTAGCAATACTTGTATCAGATAAAATAGACTTTAAAATAAAGACTGTTACAAGAGATAAGGAGGGACACTACATAATGTCAAAGGATCAATCCAGGAAGAAGATATAACACTTATAAATGTTTATGCTCCCAATATAGGAGGACCTCAATACATAAGGCAAATGCTAACAACCATGAAAGGAGAAATTGACAGTAACACAATAATAGTAGGGGACTTTAACACCCCACTTACACCAATGGACAGATCATCCAAACAGAAAATAAATAAGGAGACACAAGCTTTAAATGACACAATAGACCAGATAGATCTAACTGATATTAATAGAGCATTCCACCCAAAAGTGGCAGAATACACTTTCTTCTCAAGTGCACTTGGAACATTCTCCAGGATAGATCACATCTTGGGTCACAAATCAAGCCTCAGAGAATTTAAGAAAATTGAGGTTTCTTGCCCTCCCATCCCCCTCCCACTGGCATGCCGGCCCGGCTCCCCTCCCCAGCCCTGATGGGTGGGCGGGCTGCCCTGAGGAGGCGGGGAGGGGAGGGCTGGGCTGGCCGCGCACGGACGACACAATGCAGAACTTCTGGGCAGCCCCCAACTGCACTCGGAAGAGCATGCAGTTGGACCTGGCCGTTTTCAGGTTCCTGCAGGATCCAGCCAGATGCCAGAAGTGGGTGGAGAATAGTAGGAGAGCAGACTTAGAAGATAAAACACCTGATCAACTAAATAAACATTACTGATTGTGTGCCAAACACTTTGAGACTTCTATGATTTGTAGAACTAGTCCTTATAGGACAGTTCTTCGAGATAGTGCAATAACAACAATATTTGATCTTACCAAACATTTGAATAATCCACACAGTAGACACAGAAAACGAATAAAATAATTGAGTGAAGATGAAATCAGGACACTGAAACAGAAAAAAATTAATGAAACTTCTGAACAGGAACCAAAACATAAGGAAATAAACAACAGCAATGCTCAGAACCCCAGTACAGAAGAAGGGAGTGAAGAGCAGGATGAAGACATCTTGCCTTTAACACTTGAAGAGAAGGAAGACAAAGAATACTTAAAATCTTTATTTGAAATTTTGATTCTTATGGGAAAACAGAACATACCTCTGGATGGACATGAAGCTGATGAAATCCCAGAAGGTCTCTTTACTCCTGATAACTTTCAATCACTGCTGGAAGTGCCAGATCAATCCTGGTGAAGAGGCTCTGAGAAGGCGCTTTGAGACAACAGCAGTTAACACATTGTTCTGTTCGAAAACACAGCAGAAACAGATGCTAGAGAGCTGCATTCGGGAGGAACCCTCAGGGAAGTGAGAGACTCTCACTTCTTTTCCATAGTCACTGACAATGTGGTGGACATAGCAGGGGAAGAGCACCTGCCTGTGTTGGTGAGGTTTATTGATGAAACTCACAACCTGAGAGAGGAATCTGTGGGCTTCCTGCCTCATGAAGCTGATGCAGAAATTTTGGCTGTGATATTTCACACTATGATAACTGAGAAGTGGGGAGTAAACATGGAGTACTGTCGTGGCCAGGCTTACATTGGTCCAGTGGATTTTCTTCCAAAATGAAAGTTGTTGCTTCTAGACTTTTAGAAAAATATCCTCAATCTATCTACACACTCTGTTCTTCCTGTGCCTTAAATACGTGGTTGGCAAAATCAGTGCCTGTAATGGGAGTATCTGTCGCATTAGGAACAATTGAAGAAGTTTGTTCTTTTTTCCATCGATCACCACAACTGCTTTTAGAGCTTGACAATGTAATTTCTGTCCTCTTTCAGAACAATGAAGAAAGGGGCAAAGAACTGAAGGAAATTTGCCATTCTCAGTGGACAGGCAGGCATGATGCTTTTGAAATCTTAGTGGACCTCCTACAAGCACTTGTTTTATGTTTAGATGGTATAAATAGTGACACAAATGTTAGATGGAATAACTGTATAGCTGGCCGAGCATTTTTACTCTGTAGTGTGGTAACAGATTTTGATTTCATCGTTACCATTGTTGTTCTTTAAAATGTTCTATATTTTACAAGACCCTTAGGGAAAAATCTTGAGGGGCAAACTTCTGATGTCTTCTTTGCAGCCAGTAGTTTGACTGCAGTGCTGCATTCACTAAATGAAGTGATGGAAAATATCGAAGTTTATCATGAATTTTGGTTTGAGGAAGCCACAAATTTGGCAACCAAACTTGATATTCAGATGAAACTCCCAGGGAAATTTCGCAGAGCTCAGCACAGTAACCTGGAATCTCAGCTAACCCCTGAGAGTTACTATAAAGAAACTCTAAGTGTTCCAACAGTGGAACACATTATTCAGGAACTGAAAGGTATATTCTCAGAATAGCACCTCAAATCTCTTAAATGGTTATCTCTGGTAACATCTGTCATGGGACAGCTCAAATTCAATACATCAGAGGAGCATCATGCTGACATGTACAGAAGTGACTTACCTAATCCTGACACACTCTCTGCTGAGCTGCATTGTTGGGAGAATCAAGTGGAAACACAGAGGGAAAGATATAGAATTTCCATCCACTATTTATGAAGCCCTTCATCTGCCAGACATCAAGTTTTTTCCTAATGTTTATGCATTGCTGAAGGTCCTATGTATTATTCCTGTGATGAAGGTTGAGAATGAATGCTATGAAAATGGGTGGAAGCATCTCAAAGCATACCTGAGGAACACTTTCACAGACCAAAGTTCAAGTAACTTGGCTTTGCTTAGCATAAATTTTGAAATAAAACAAAATTTGGATTTAATGGTGGATACATATATCAAACTCTATACAAGTAAGTCAGAGCTTCCTACAGATAATTCAGAAACCATTGAAAATACCTGAGACTTTTAAAGTAGGCTTTCTCTTATATTTGATATTTGAAAAAATCTGTAAGAAATTTGAAAATATCTTACAGAAAAGTTGTAAGGTGTACATAAGCCACTTAATCACTGAATATCTTGACCTGTAGGCCTCCCATTGAGTACATTAGTCATTGATAATTTGCCTGTTTAAATGGCCCTTTCGAAGTCCCATGCTTTGGAGACCTAACTGTTCTTCCAGAAGATAGCATTGAAAGTACCATATTACACTCTGTGTGATCTATGCGAATGGCACTTTGAAATTGTATTAGTTAAGTCATTTTAGACATAACATTTATCACTATGGATCCAATTGTCAGGTACTGAGTTATCAGTTCTTTGAAGAAATAAATTTTGAGGAAGTATGGGAGGAAGGAATACATTTGATAAAACATTACAGTGAAGCTCATGACTGACCTTTGAATAGTAGGAGTTTTAAGTATGCTGTTACAAATCTGTAAGGGACTGATAAGAAAATTATCAGACTGTAAGAGAAAAGTGAGAGCTTGTCAAATAAGTATTTCAGTGTAGATTTTGTCTTTATCAAATAAAGTTAAAGGAACAAGTTATAGTTAAAGTTTGAATGGAAGAGCTTGCCATTGTTGTTCTACATCTGGTTGTTGCTGTTTATGTTCCTTTATTGAGCCTACATCTTCATAAGCTTTTTGGCAGGTATATGTTGAACACTTCTGTTTCATGGTCAAGACAGGATCAGAGACCATGGATACTGACAACTGATTTGTCTGTTTTCTTCTGTCTTTTTCCATGACTGTATCTACTGCCTCATCTTGATTTACAAGCAAAACTTACAAAACCTACAAAAATAAGTGTTTTGTGGCTTATCTAGGAATAATACAGAAAATATTGCTGTCATTTTTGGTGAAGAAAATCAATTTTGAATAATTTATTTCAACCTAAATAAAATGTGAATTTTGTTTTAAAAAAAAGGAAAGAAAATTGAAATCGTACCAAGCATCCTTTCTGATCAAAATGTTATGAGATTGGAAATCAATTACAGGAAATAAAAACTTTAAAAAGCACAAATACATAGAGACTAAACAGTGCACTACTAAATAACCAAGAGATGACTGAAGAAATCAAAGAAGAAATAAAAAAATACATAGAAAAAAATGACAATGAAAACACGACAACCCAAAAACTATGGGACGCAGCTAAAGCAGTTCTAAGAGGGAAGTTTAAAACAATACAATCTCACCTCAAGAAACAAGAAAAATCTCAAATAAACAATCTAATCCTACACTTAAAACAACTAAAGAGAGAAGAACAAAGAAAACCCAAAGTCAGTAGAAGGAAAGAAATCATAAAGATCAGAGCAGAAATAAATGAAATAGAAATGAGGAAAACAACAGCAAAGATCAACAAAACTAAAAGCTGGTTCTATGAAAAGATAAACAAAATTGATAAACCCTTAGCCAGACTCATCAAGAGAAAAAGGGAGAGGATGCAAATCAATAAAATTAGAAATGAAAAAGGAGAAATCACAACTGACACTGCAGAAATACAAAGAATCATAAGAGGCTACTACAAACAGCTATATGCCAATAAAATGGACAACCACAAAGAAATGGAAAAATTCTTGGAAAGGTACAATTTTCCAAGACTGAACCAGGAAGAATTAGAAAATATAAACACACCTATCACAAGTAATGAAATTGAAACTGTAATTTAAAATCTTCCAACAAAAAAAGTCCAGGACCAGATGGCTTCACAGGCAAATTCTATCAAATATTTAGAGAAGAGCTAACACGGATCCTTCTCAAACTCTTCCAAAAAATTACAGAGGGAGAAACACTCTCAAATTCATTCTATGAAGCCACCATCACTCTGATACCAAAATCAGAAAAAGATATCACAAAAAAAGAAAATTATAAACCAATATCACTGATGAACATAGATACAAAAATCCTGAACAAAATACTAGCAAACAGAATCCAACAGCACTTAAAAAGGATCATACACCATGATCAAGTGGGCTTTATCTCAGGGATGCAAGGATTCTTTAATATACGCAAATCAATCAATGTGATATACCACATTAACAAATTAAGGAATAAAAACCGTATGATCATCTCAACAGATGCAGAAAACTTTTGCCATAATTCAACACCCGTTTATGATTAAAAACTCTGCAGAAAATGGGCATAGAGGAAGCCTACTTCAACATAATAAAGGCCATATATGACAAACCCACAGCAAGCATCATACTCAATGGTGAAAAACTGAAAACATTTCCACTAAGGTCAGGAACAAGACAAGGATGTCCACTCTCACCACTATTATTCAACATAGTTTTGGAAGTCCTAGCTACAGTAATCAGAGAAGAAAAAGAAATAAAAGGAATACAAATTGGAAAAGAAGTAAAGCTGTCACTGTTTGCCGATGACATGATACTATACATAGAAAGTCCTAAAGATGTCACCAGAAAACTACTAGATCTAATCAATGAATTTGGTAAAGTTGCAGGATACAAAATTAATGCACAGAAATCTCTGGCATTCCTATACACAAACAATGAAAAATCAGAAAGAGAAATTAAGGAAACACTCCCATTTACCAATGCAACAAAAAGAATAAAATACCTAGGAATAAACCTGCTTAAGGAGACGAAAGACTTGTACTCAGAAAACTATTAAACAGTGATGAAAGAAATCAAAGATGACATAAACAGATGGAGAAATATACCATGTTCTTGGATTGTAAGAATCAATATTGTGAAAATGACTCTACTACCCAAAGCAATCTACAGATTCAATGCAATCCCTATCAAACTACCAATGGCATTCTTCACAGAATTAGAACAAAAAATTTTACAATTTGTATGGAAACACAAAAGACCCCAAATAGCCAAAGCAATCTTGAGAAAGAAAAACGGAGTTGGAGGATTCAGGCTCCCTGACCTCAAACTATGCCACAAAGCTACAGTAATCAAGACAGTATGGTACTGGCACAAAAATAGAAATATAGAGCAATGGTACATGACAGAATGCACAGAGATAAACCCACACACATATGGTCACCTAATTTATGACAAAGGAGGCAAGAACATACAATGGAGAAAAGACAGCCTCTTCAATAAGTGGTACTGGGAAAACTAGACAGCTACATGTAAAAGAATGAAATTACAACACTCCCTAACACCATACACAAAAATAAACTCCAAATGGATTAAAGACTTAAATGTAAGACCAGACACTATAAAACTCTTAGAGGAAACCTAGGAAAAACACTCTTTGACATAAACCACAGCAAGATCTTTTTTGATCCACCTCCTAGAGAAATGGAAACAAAAACAAAAATAAACAAATGGGACCTAACGAAACTTAAAAGCTTTTGCACAGCAAAGGAAACCATAAACAAGACAAAAAGACAACCCTCAGAATGGGACAAAATATTTGCAAATAAAACAACAGACAAAGGATTAATCTCCAAAATATACAAACAGCTCATGGAGCTCAATATCAAAAAAAAAAAACCAATCCATTTAAAAAAGGGGTGGAAGACCTAAATAGACATTTCACCAGGGAAGACATACAGATGGCCAAGAGGCACATGAAAAGATGCTCAACATCACTAATCATTAGAGAAATGCAAATCAAAATGACAATGAGGTATCACCTAACGCCAGTCAGAATGGCCATTATCAAAACATCTAGAAAAACTAAATGCTGGAAAGGGTGTGGTGAAATGGGAAAGCTCTTGCACTGTTGGTGGGAATGTAAATTGATACAACCACTATGGAAAACAGTATGGAGATTACTTATAAAACTAAAAATAGAACTACCATATGACCCAGCAATCCCACTACTGGGTATATACCCTGAAAAAATCATAATTCAAAAAGAGACATGCACCACAATATTCATTGCAGCACTATTTACAATAACCAGGACATGGAACCAACCTAAATGTCCATCAACAGATGAATGGATAAAGAAGATGTGGCACATATATACAATGGAATATTACTCAGCCATAAAAAGAAACGAAACTGAGTTATTTGTAGTGAAGTGGATGGACCTAGAATCTGTCATACAGTGTGAAGTCATACAGTGTGAAGTAAGTCATAAAGAGAAAAACAAATACCGTATGCTAAGGCATATATATGGAATCTAAAAAAAAAAAAAAAAATTGGTACTGATGAACCTAGTTGCAGAGCAGGAATAAAGAGGTAGATGTAGAAAATGGACTTGGGGACATGGGGTGGGAGGGCAAAGCTGGGGCAAAGTGAGAGTAGCATCGACATACATACACTACCGAATGTAAAACAGTTGGCTGGTGGGAAGCAGCAGCATAGCACAGGGAGATCTGCTCTGGGCTTTGCAATGACTTAGAGGGGTGGGATAGAGAGGATGGGAAGGTGGCTCAAGAGGGAGGGGATATGGTGACATGTGTATGCATATGGCTGATTTGCTTTGTTGTGCAACAGAAAATAACACAGTATTGTGAAGCAATTATACTCCAATAAAGATCTATTAAAAAAGTAAAAATAAATTTAAAATGTCTCTTTTAAAAAAAGAAAGAAAGAAAGCAGGGACTTACCCAGTGGCCCAGTGGTTAAGACTCCATGCTTCCAATGCAGGGGGTGCGGGTTTGATCCCTGGTCAGGGAACTAATTTTCCACACGTGGTCAAAAAATAAAAGGAAGAAAGAAAGAAAGCAGGTTACAGGCCCAGTTAGATTATTTGGGTTCCCCCAAATGGTCACAACATATTATTTAAAGAAATAAAAACAAAAAGGAGAAAAGTAAAGACAAGCTTTCTTAAGTAAAAAGTAACTATTTCTTTTTTTAAAATTTTATTTATTTATTTATTTATTTATTTATTTATTTATTTATGGCTGTGTTGAGTCTTCGTTTCTGTGCCAGGGCTTTCTCTAGTTGCAGCAAGTCGGGGCCACTCTTCATCGTGGTGCACGGGCCTCTCACTATCGCGGCCTCTCTTGTTGCGGAGCACAGGCTCCAGACGCGCAGGCTCAGTAATTGTGGCTCATGGGCCTAGTTGCTCCGCGGCACGTGGGATCTTCCCAGACCAGGGCTCGAACCTGTGTCCCCTGCATTGGCAGGCAGATTCTCAACCACTGCGCCACCAGGGAAGCCCACTATTTCTTTTTAATGCCTATGTTTTCTCTGCAATTAACAGTGCATACAATCTGGGAGCATGAAACCAAGGACTAGAAGGCCATATTGTCTCTGCCAGTATCCACTAACTCAAATAACTTCAATGAGAATACTAGGAATATCGAGTGTCCTATGGATCTGAGAGTTGGAATGGTTCTTAGAGGCTTTTCCATCCAGGTCCATCATGATTCAGCTGAAGATACTGAGGACCAGAGATGTTCAAGTCATCCAACAAGCTAGTGGAAGAACTGAGGCTACTTTTCTGACTCCAGTGCTCTTTCCTTTGCATCAGTAATTTTACAGGCTATAATTAATTTTGAAAATATTAAGAGAAAACATGATACCTGGATATTGGTTGGAACTGAGAAGGTTATGCAAGGAAATAAAGCAACATCAGCTGCCCACCACTATGAATTACACCATAGAGCAACTCCAGAAGCATGGGGGTGTTTTTGGATGTGAAAGTAAGAACAAGGATGCTAAATGTGTCTTAAACCTAAGGAGATCATTTGTCATTGGCCTCCTCATGCTAAAACACCAAACTGAAAAGAGAAATTGTAATCTAAAACCAAGTAATAATTTGAGAATATAGGTGGTGTTACACTGGGTCAACACCACTTTGTTCAGAAAACATGAAGACAACTGCATTCCACACTGGTGAAAACCATCACATTAATTTGTGTTCCCTCTAATCTTAAGTATCTTCCTGTAGGAATGTTTTAAAATTCAGAACAAGGAGAGTGGGGGAAAGCTAGACACAGAGAAAGTAATTATATATTTATGGCACTGTGAGACCATAATAAAAATTTAATGAGTACAGATTATCTGTTGCATTTATCCATTCATTTAACAAATATTACAAATTGCCTATTACGTACCAGGCACGTACTGGTCTATGCACTAGGAATACAGAGAAAAATAAATATATTCACTGCCCTTTCATTTCTCAGAAGTCAGGGAGCCAGAAAACTAAGATAAAATAAGATGGGGGTCACTGGAGCTCATAGGGGAGCTCCAACCATGTCTAGCTATATTAGCTAAGGATTCTAGAGGACAACTTGAGGCTTTCACTAGTTTTCAAAGGATAGGTAATATTAATCAAGTAAATAAGGAGAAAGGTATTCCTTGTAGAAAAAAATAGTCCATGTCAAAGCTCCAGAGCATGACATGATCAGGAAACTATAACAAACTTATTCTTTTTCAAGTGCATATTTTTGGTGAATATTTGGGGAAAGGTATAGGTATGTGCCATTCTCCACTTACTTGACTGTGACAAAAATCTAACCCAAAGCCATTTAAGGAAAGACGAGAATTTATTCATTCATATAAGTAAAAAATCCAAGGATAGATTTTCAAGAATGGTGAGATTTAGAAAGTCAGTGTCATCAGACTCAGTGTCTGTCTCCCCATCTCTTAGGGCTTTTTTCCATGTTATTGGCCCATTTTCCAGCAGGCTGTCTATTTAAGGAGACTGGCAGTTTCAGCTTTAAGTCATCCATACAGATAACAATCCTAACAAAAGGAAAAACAAAAAAAAGAGTTTTTATCCCAATAGTTCCAACATGTCTTGAAATTTCATCTCATTAGCCTGGCTTGACTCATATGTGCATTCCTGAATCACTTCCCTGGTAGCGTAAAGCTTAGTCCTAACACCCTGGCTGCCCCCCTCCAATTCTTCATATTCATCTCTGAATCTCAGTCTAGCCTATATTGAAGCTATCATTAGTTTTGCCTTAGAGTATAGAATTAAAACCCATCAGACCCATTTAAAAAAATAAAATGGGAGTCCTTCCTGACACCACACACAAAAATTAAACCAAAATTGAACATAGATCTAAATACTAAAACTCAAAAACTCTTAGAAGAAAATATAGGAGTAAATCTTTGTGACCTGGGCAACACCTTCTTAGATATGATACCAAAAGCAAAAATGATGGAAGAAATTATAGGTAGATTTGATTTCATCAAAAATTAAAATATTTTGCTACAAAAGATACCATCAAGAAAATGAACGACAGCCATAGAATGGGGAAAATATTTGAAAATTATGTGTATGTCTGATAAATGACTTTTATTCAAAATATATTAAAAAAACTCTTACCACTCATTGGTAAAAGATAAATAACCCAGTTAAAACATGCCCAATGGATCTGAATAGACATTTCTCCAGAGAAGATTTACATATGATCAATAAGCTCAGGAAAAGATGCTCAACGTGATTAGCCATTAAGGAAATGCTAACCAAAATCATAAGATACCACTTCACATTCTCTAGAAATACTATGACAAACAAGAACAAGTATTGGTGAGAATATGTAGAAATTGGAACCCTTGTGCATAGTATGAATGTACAATGTTGCAGCCACTTTGGAAAACAGTTTGATGGATCTTAAAAAGTTAAACTTAGAGTTATCATACGATCTAGAGAGTCCATTTATAGGCATACACCCCAAATAATTTAAAACAGATACTCAAACAAATACATATACACTCATGTTCATAGCAGCAGTATTCACAATAGCCAAAAGGTAGAAACAACCTGAATGTTCATCAACGGATGAATGGATAAATAAAAAGTGGTATATCCATACAAAGAATAAGTATTTGACAATAAGAAGGAATGAATACTGATCATGCTACAACATAGATGAACTTTGAAAACATTATGCTAAGTGAAAGAAGCCAGTCACAAATGCCCACGTATTGTATGATTCCATTTATATGAAATGTCCATAATAGGCAAATTTATAGAGACAGAAAGTAGGTTGGTGGTTGCCAGGGCTGGGAGGAGGATGGAATGAGGAAAAACTGCTAAAGAGTGCTGAGTTTCTTTTAGGGAATGAAAATATTATAAAATTATATTGTAGTGGTGGTTGCACAACTCTATCAATATATTAGAACCATTGAACTATACGATTTAAATGAGTGAATTGTATGGTATGTAACTTATGTCTCGATAAAACTGTTTATAGAAACACATCATTGGCAAGAGACTTGAATAGACATTTCTCCAAAGAAAATATACAAATGGCCAACAAGCACAAGAGAAAATGTTTAACAACATCAGCCATTAAGGAAATGCAAATCAAAACTACGAGATACTACTTCACATCCACTGGGATAGCTATAGTATTAATTTTTAAAAAGAAAATAATAAGTGTTGGCAATAATGTGGAGAAATCAGAGAATTTGATAGGAATGCAAAATGATGTAGCCATTGGGGAAAATAGTTTAGAAGTTCCTCAGAAAGTTAAACATGGAATAACCATGTGACCAGGAATCCCACTCTTAGGTATGTTCTCAAGAGAAATGAAAATATATGTCCAAACAGAAACTTGTATACAAATGTTTATAACAGCATTATTCATAACAGCCAAATGGTGGAAAAACCCAAATGCCTATCAAGAGATGACTGGATAAACAAATTGTGGCATATACATGCAATAGAATATTATTCAGCCATAAAAATAAATGAAGTATTGAAACATGCTACAAATTGGATGAAAACATCATGCTAAGTGAAAGAAGCCAGATACAAAGTTCACATATTGTAACGATTTCTTTTGTATGAAATAAATACCCAGCATAGGCAAATCCATGGAGACTACAGGCAGATGAGTGGAGGGGGAATGGGGTGTGATTACTTAATGGATACAGGGCATACTTCTGGTGTGATGAAAAAGTTTTGGAACTAGAGAGAAATTGTGGTTGTACAACACTGTGAATGCAGTAAATGCTCCTGAATTGTGCACTTTAAAATATGTCATTAATTTTACATTATGTGAAATTCATCTCAATTTTTAGAAAACACATCAGACTCAAAGCATAACACAAATCTAATCTTTTTCTTCAGAGAGCTCCCCATAGATAGCAAGACAAAAATCCCAAGTACTTATTTTGGCATTCAAGGCCCTTTACAACTTGTCCTAAACTTATATCCAATCTCTCCCACCCCCACTTTCCATCACTTCCCCCAAGTCTTCTACACTCCAGCCACACTGAATGATAGCTCAGTATTGCCCAGACATGTGGTTCTTTCATAACTCTACTTTGAAATGTTCTTTCATAACTGATTACATATGCTGTTCTTCCCAGCTACACTATGAGCATCTCAAAGGTAGAGACAGCATCTGATTCATCTTTGCATTTCCAGATCTCACCGCGGGTCTGGTCTTTAGTGCGCACTTAATGAATGTTTGTTGAATTGAATTGAATGTGCTTGGAAACCCTGTGGGGGAACCTCCAGAATCCTTCAGGGATTGTAAATGTTCAGTGAATAGGTGAAATGAGGCAGTTCCTTAGAATTAGAAATTAACCTATTTTGTGAAGAAAACATTAGGATGGATACACTATCTCCATTTGCCTTTGGGAAAATACCAGAAAAAAGAATGCTGAAATGCTGTGAATACTCTAAAGATTTATGTCATTTTAAATTCGACAATGGGAGGAAAAAAGGGAAGTAAAGTAGGTGGTATAACAGAAATTTTTACAATATGGCCTTGAAGGAAATGACAAGAGCTGAATCAAACACCCCTGGGCTTTCCATGGACCTGCATTCGATAGAGGGAGGTAAGAGGAAGGGGAGACATTAGACAAAGTGGAAATAGATCCAAGAGAGCATCCTCCCAGGTTCTGCCATGCTCTGGTACAGAATTTATCCACGACAGAGCTAAAGTGCTATACCACGTGTATGGTGGTTGAAACTGAGCTGAGAGATTGAAAAGACCCTCTGACCTAAATGAGGTCTCCCCTTGTTTATCATGTTACCAACAGATTACCCAGTGTTCTCCTAATAGAACCACCCAAACTACGCAGCATCCAGAGTCACACACACAATGAGTTTGGAAGTGGTGTTTAGAACCAATAAAAATAACAACAATGAAGATAACAGCTAACATTAAATACCCTTTATGTGCCAGTTAGCATTCCAGTTGAGGGCAACACGGAAATGAGTAATACACAATTTTTAATTACAAAAGCTTATAGCTTACTGGGATAGACCGACAAACGAGTGAAGTTTAACTCAGTGTTGTGTCATTGCTGACTTATGAACAAAGTGCTGCTGAACTCTCATGCCTCAGTGGTCTTATCCCCAGATCAGAGTTCTAAGCTGTCTTGAGCAGCAACTCTGATTCAAATAGGGAATTAAAAGAGATGGGGCCTGAGGAGCAGACGCTTCTTCTTTTCCCCAGAAAACTACTGTTGCTCTGAGCTATAGGAGGAAAAATCTACGGGGGAACTTCTGGAGGGCAGGGATGTGTATCTAATTTATCTCTGTATCTCCCCTAACACCTAACATATAGTGGATGTTCAAATCTAAGTTTGAGTCTAACTGAAGCAAGTAGAATATGTTGTGCTTCAAGGGTTCTTGCCAAATATCAGATCTGCCAATGGCAGCAGACATGCAAGCTTTCCCTTGCACATCACTAAAAAATGCAACTCCTGACGTAAAGGTAGGGAGTCAACCAAAATAGAAAGTGGTAGGCAGAAACTCTCTACTAATAATTTGTTACAGGGACAGAAATGTTGTTTCCTAGTAGAATAATACCTCAACACTCCATACAGAGACACAGAAAAATGGTCAGAAACCTTGCCCACCAATTCTTCTGAAACAAGTTTCTCTGAGTGGGGTGGTTCTGAAAGTCAAACCCCAGCCCTACTAGGGAAATGCATAACAGTCATTCATACAGCCACACTTCCTGATATTTTCCAAGGCAATTTAAGTTTCAGATGCTACATTCCAGTCAAGACATGCACCAGATGTTTCCTGAAGTGAGGTTTAGAAAATGGGCCGATCTTATGTCCCTGGTGAAAAAAGAGATAGGAAGATATCCAGTTCCCCAAATCTGGGTACCTCAATCAGATAATTCTGATGCAGACTTAACGGGAAGATATGCAGAAAATGCACTCTGGGCAGATCACAACACTGTCTACTTCTACAAGGATTTATGTGCTAAAGCCCTTATGTGCGGCACAGGTGAGCCAGGCTGGATGGTACAGAGGTTAGAGGATTCTTTGGCTCTTAACCTAAGAACACACTAGAGCAAGCCGTGCCCACATTCCAAGTCTGGCCCTGGATCCTATCGTGATTTAGGGCTAGTAGAAGCATGGGAACTTGAACCCAAAGGAAACTGTTTTAATGGGTTTTAAAGTGAATAAAGACAAATTTACTCAAGAAAAAGGCCAGTTTGCACAATTACCAGAAAGCTCCACTATCTGGGAATGTGGTTTAATTGTCTCCTTGGACAACCCATGTCCTTGACCCTCCACAGAAAGTGGTGTGAGGCAGTGGGATTTGAGCTGTCCCTCCCACTTAGAAGGACACCCACAGTCATCATAGCTCAGTATCTCTACTTACCCAGGGGTCAGACAGTATTATTAGTAGGAAAGACTCCTTCCGCTTGCCCTTTTTTTTCCTGGTGTGGTGATGGTGAAATTCTATCATCGAGAACTACTTACTTTGAGTGTAATATGGCTGTGGCTATGTGCTCCTCTTTAGAAAGCAAATACTCATGGAAAATGATATGTAAGTCACTTAACCCCTTACACATTCTCTTCTTAGTTGCTTCTCTCACCGCAGAAAAGACTGGGTCAGCAGGAGTTAAGATGGTGCCCAAAGTGAGAGAGGGATAACAAGTCTAAAAGGGGAGAAGATGCTCTCAAAATGTGTCATAGCTTTATTTTTTTTAATAGCAGCACAAAGAGGGGAAACGTGAGGTCTGATAACTTTGTGGTTTGCTTCAGCTGTCTGATCAAATGTGACTCATATTTTATACAGAACTTGATAGAATAATATATAATGAAAGTTTTTACTCTATTTGAAGCAACTCTATTTTAGGACCTGTAGTAGGCAGGTTTCTAAGGTGGTACCCAATGACCCTCATCCTTGTGTAATCCCCTCCCCTTGAGAGTGATGGGAACCTGAGAATATCGTGAGCTATCCCTCTCCTGATTCTATTACATTGTATGGCAAAGGGATCTTGCAGTTGTTACTGAAGTTGCAAATGAGTTGATCTTATCCTGGGGGGAGGCTGACTGAGTCAGATGAGCCTTTAAAAACAGAGTCTTCCTTGGCTGGCTTTGAAGGAAGAAAGCAAACAGCCATGTTGTGAGCTGCTTACAGAGAAGGGCAGGGGTCTCTAGGAGCTGAGGGTGGTCCCTGGAGAGCAAGAAAACATTGCCTCAGTCATATAATCCATGGAACTGAATTCTACCAGCAACCTGAATGAACTTGGAAGAGGACCTCCCAGATGAGAACCACAGCCTCAGTTGACACCTTGATCACAGCCTATGAAGCCTGAGCAGAGGATCTGGCTAAGCTGTGCCCAAACACCTTACCCATGGAAAATGAGATAGTAAATGCATGTTGCTTCAGCTGCAAACTTTGTGGTAATTTGTTATGCAGCAATAGAAAACTAAAACAGGACCAATATTGTCAAATTCTGCACAGTGGCTGATTTTTGCTGAGAACTACAAGCATGCTGAGTTAGAAATTTCCATGAGAAGACAGTTTTTAATGATCTGGGTATCCAAAGCATCAGAGTACTTAAACTTCTTTTTTCAGGAGCAATAAAACATTGACTTTTCTCACTCAGAAAACTCAAAAATAGCTGAACAGATTTTCTTTAGAACTTTCCAAAAATAAAGATATTCTTCTGGGCTGAAATCAGTCTGGGAAATGTTAATCTGGAAGGAAAAAGAAGCTTAAGTAGTGTAAATACAAGAGCTCAAGATAGGCTGCATTGTTCTGACCTATGGGGGCTCTGGAGAAAATTGCTCACTGTTTAGAACAGCAGAAATGCTTGATTACTGTAGTTGCATGCAAGGTACCAGAAGAAGCCACATGCTTGGTAATATCTTAGTCACTGCAAAGAGTAGATATAGGGCCAAAGATTGAACCACGAATAAGAGATCATCCTTTCATCCTAACTAAATGAAATTCCAAAATACACTCACACATCCAGAAGGGACTTTGTAAGGGTGCACAGTCCTTATTTATGGCTTAAACAAGATTGTGATTAATTCAAAATAACAAGATATACTTTTTCAAACTCTTCAGAAAGTAAATCAGTTAACTATCCTGGGACCATATTTCCTTGTCTGTAAAACGAATGTTTGGTCTAATCTCCAAGGTTCTTTCCAGCTCTGTGATTCTGTCACAAGCTTCCTCCATCATTTTATCTACCCAGTTTGTTAATGTTGTTACATGAGGCTGAATAGGAAAAGCATCCAGTACACTGAAAACACTCAACAAATGGAAATTCTTTTTAGTAAAGTATTAAACCAATGTTGGCTGCTTCTGCAGTTAGTGTTACAAAACCTTCCTTCATAAGTCTGATTTTTCCAAAACTTTTCATCACCTTTCCAAAGCATTCCACTTGACTTCTCTTTAGTTATGGAGCAATTAAAGACAAAATCAGTCCTCTAAAAAAGATTAGCTATAATAGGAGAATTCCAAAAAGAGTCTTAACCTTGACCTCCACTTATATCTTCCATTCACAGTTCCTTGTAAGTTTCAGCACTATATTGATTCCTGTGCTAGATATCTCTGCTTGGATGACTTGCCTGTTCTTCAAACTCAACTTACCCCAACGTACCCCAAAGATATTACTTTTCTTCCCCAATCAGCCCATCCCTGCCAGATTTCCCTATTTTCATGGTGTGTCATTGTCTAAATTACTCAATGGTAAAATATATGAATCATCTTTTTTTCTTCCTTCTCTGTCATGCTTCTTATCTATACATGCAAAATCCTCCTGACTTTTCCTTTTAAGATCAATAACATTTTAATTTTGTAAAAATGTGTTGAAATCATACCTTTCCAAGTCATTGGAAAAGTGTTTTACACATTTTCCTTTCCAATCTAACTACTGCCACTCTAGCTTGAGCTCTTTATACTGGGGGTATTGTACAGCCTTTCCACTGCCTCCATTTCCCAATGAAAATATGAATTCTTTGAGAACAGGAACATATTTGCTAGCCCAGTGCCCTGCACAGGCAGACACCCTCTAAACATTTGTTGCTGTGGATGACAATGACAATTACAACAGCACCTCAATTATGAAACAATCATTCTTAGGTAAATTGCAGACTCTAAATGCCAATATGTTGATACTCTTGATGAATTCTTTTTCTTTTTTTTGAATTTTATTTTATTTATTTTTTATACAGCATGTTCTTATTAGTTATCCATTTTATACATATTAGTGTATATATGTCAATCCCAATCTCCCATTTCATCACACCACCACCCCTCCACAGCCGCTTTCCCTCCTTGGTGTCCATACATTTGTCCTCTATGTATGTGTCTCAATTTCTGCCCTGCAAACTGGTTCATCGGTACCATTTTTCTAGGTTCCACATATATGCATTAATATACAATATTTGTTTTCCTCTTTCTGACTTACTTCACTCTGTATGACAGTCTCTAGATTCATCCACATCTCTACAAATGACCCAATTTTGTTCCGTTTTATGGTTGAGTAATATTCCATTGTATATATGTACCACAACTTCTTTATCCATTTGTCTGTCGATGGGCATTTATGTTGCTTCCATGAACTGGCTATTGTAAATAGTGCTGCAATGAACATTGGGGTGCATGTGTCTTTTTGAATTATGGTTTTCTCTGGGTATATACCCAGTAGTGGGATTGCTGGATCATATGGTAATTCTATTTTTAGTTTTTTAGGGACCCTCCATAATGTTCTCCATAGTGGCTGAATCAATTTACATTCCCACCAACAGTGCAAGAGGTTCCCTTTTCTCCACACCCTCTCCAGCATTTGTTATTTGTAGATGTTCTGATGATGCCCATTCTAACTGGTGTGAGGTGATACCTCATTGTAGTTTCGATTTGCATTTCTCTAATAATTAGTGATGTTGAGCAGCTTTTCATGTGTGTCTTGGCCATCTGTATGTCCTCTTGGAGAAATGTGTATTTAGGTCTTCTTCCCACTTTTGGATTGGGTTGTTTGTTTTTTAAATATTGAGCTACATGAGCTGTTTTATATTTTGGAGATTAATCCTTTGTCTGTTGTTTCCTTTGCAAATGTTTTCTCCCATTCTGAGGGTTGTCTTTTCATCTGTTTGTAGTTTCATTTGCTTTACAAAAGCTTTGAAGTTTCATTAGGTCCCATTTGTTTATTTTTGTTTTTACTTCCATTACTCTAGGAGGTGGATCAAAAAAGATCTTGCTGTGATTTATGTCAAAGAGTGTTCTTCCTATGTTTTCCTCTAAGAGTTTTACAGTGTCCAGTCTTACATTTAGGTCTCTAATCCATTTTGAGTTTATTTTTGTGTATGGTGTTAGGGAGTGTTGTAATTTCATTATTTTACATGTAGCTGCCCAGTTTTCCCAGCACCACTTATTGAAGAGACTGTCTTTTCTCCATTGTATATCTTTGCCTCCTTTGTCATAGGTTAGTAGACCATAGGTGTGTGGGTTTATCTCTGGGCTTTCTATCCTGTCCCATTGGTTTATATTTCTGTTTTTGAGCCAGTACCATATTGTCTTGATTACTGTAGCTTTGTAGTATAGTCTGAACTCAGGGAGTCTGATTCCTCCAGCTCCATTTTTTCCCCTCAAGACTGCTTTGGCTATTCGGGGTTTTTTGTGTCTCCATACAAATTTTAAGATTTTTTGTTCTAGTTCTGTAAAAAATGCCACTGGTAATTTGATAGGGATTGCATTGAATCTATAGATTGCTTTGGGAAGCATAGTCATTTTCACAATATTGATTCTTGCAATCCAAGAACTTGGTATATCTCTCCATCTGTTTGTATCATCTTTAATTTCTTTTGTCAGCATCTTACAGATTTCTGCATACAGGTCTTTTTTATCCCTAGGTAAATTTATTCTTAGGTATTTTATTTGTTTTGTTGCAATGGTAAATGGGAGTGTTTCCTTAATTTCTCTTTCAGATTTTTCATCATTAGTGTATAGGAATGCAAGAGATTTCTGTGCATTAATTTTGTATCCTGCAACTTTACCAAATTCATTGATTAGCTCTAGTAGCTTTCTGGTGGCCTCTTTAGGTTTTTCTATGTATAGTATCATGTCATCTGCAAACAGTGACAGTTTTACTTCTTCTTTTCCAGTTTGCATTCTTTTATTTCTTTTTCTTCTCTGATTGCCATGGCTGGGACTTCCAAAACTATGTTTAATAATAGTGGTGAGAGTGAACATCCTGGTCTTGTTCCTGATGTTACAGGAAATGCTTTCAGTTTTCCACCATTGGGAATGATGTTTGCTGTGGGTTTGTTGTATATGGCCTTTATTATGCTGAGGTAGGTTCCCTCTATGCCTACTTTCTGGAGAGTTTTTGTCATAAATCGGAGTTGAATTTTGTCAAAAGCTTTTTCTGCATCTATTGAGATGATCATATGGTTTTTTTTTAAAGACAACATCATGGACAGAAAGATTTTTTTTTTTTTAATTTATTTTTGGCTATGTTGGGTCTTCGTTTCTGTGCCAGGGCTTTCTCTAGTTGCAGTGAGCGGGGGCCACTCTTCATCGCGGTGTGGGGGCCTATCACTATTGTGGCCTCTCTTGTTGCGGAGCACAGGCTCCAGAAGTGCAGGATCAGTAGTTGTGGATCACGGGCCCAGTTGCTCTGCGGCATGTGGGATCTTCCCAGACCAGGGCTCAAACACGTGTCCCCTGCATTGGCAGGCAGATTCTCAACCACTGAGCCACCAGGGAAGCCCGATCATATGGTTTTTATTCTTCAATTTGTTAATATGGTTTATCACATTGATTGATTTGCATATACTGAAGAATCCTTGCATCCCTGGAATTATTCCCACTTGATCATGGTGTATGATCCTTTAAATGTGTTGTTAGATTCTGTTTGCTAGTATTCTGTCGGGGATTTTTGCATCTACATTCAACAGTGATATTGGTCTGTAATTTTCTTTTTTTGTAGTATCTCTGTCTGGTTTGGGTATCAGGGTGATGTTGGCCTCATAGAATGAGTTTGGGAGTGTTCCTTCCTCTGCAATTTTTTGGAAGAGTCTGAGAAGGATGGATGTTAGCTCTTCTCTAAATATTTCATAGAATTCACCTGTGAAGCCATCTGGTCCTGCACCTTTGTTTGTTGGAAGATTTTTAATCACAGTTTCAATTTCATTACTTGTGATTTGTCTGTTCGTATTTTCTATTTCTTCCTGGATCAGTCTTGGAAGGTTATACCTTTCTAAGAAGTTTTCCATTTCTTCCAGGTTGTCCATTTTATTGGCATAGAGTTGCTTGTAGTAGTCTCTTAGGGTGCTATGTATTTCTGCAGTGTCTGTTGTAACTTCTCCTTTTTCATTTCTAATTTTATTGATTTGAGCCCTCTCCCTCTTTTTCTTCATGAGTCTGGTTAATGGTTTATCAATTTTGTTTATCTTCTCAGAGAACAAGCTTTTAGTTTTATTGATCTTTGCTATTGTTTTCTTTGTTTCTATTTCATTCATTTCTACGCTGATCTTTATGATTTCTCTCCTTCTGCTAACTTTGGGTCTTGTTTGTTCTGCTTTCTCTAGTTCCTTTAGGTGTAAGGTTAGATTGTTTATTTGAGATTTTTCTTGTTTGTTGAGGTAGGCTTGTATAGCTATAAACTTCCCTCTTAGAACTGCTTTTGCTGCATCCCATAGATTTTGGATTGTTGTGTTTTCATTGTCATTTGTCTCTAGGTATTTTTTGATTTCATCTTTGATTTCTTCAGTGATCTCTTGGTAATTTCTTAACATATTGTTTAGCCTCCATGTGTTTGCGTTTTTTACGTTTTTTTCCCTGTATTTGATTTCTAATCTCATAACGTTGTGGTTAGAAAAGATGCTTGATATGATTTCAAGTCTCTTAAATTTACTGAAGCTTTATTTGTGACCCAAGTTGTGATCTATCCTGAAGAATGTTCCGTGTGCACTTGAGAAGAAAGTGTAATCTGCTGTGTTTGGATGGAATGTCCTATAAATATCAATTAAATCTCTCTGGTCTATTGTGTCATTTAAAGCTTGTGTTTCCTTATTAGTTTTCTGTTTGGATGATCTGTCCATTGGTGTAAGTGAGGTGTTAAATTCCCCCACTATCATTGTGTTACTGTCGATTTCCTCTTTTATAGCTGTTAGCATTTGCCTTATGTATTGAGGTGCTCCTACTTTGCGTGAATATATATATTTATAATTGTTATATGTTCTTCTTGGATTGATCCCTTGATCATTATGTAGTGTCCTTCCTTGTCTCTTATGGCATTCTTTATTTTAAAGTCTATTTTATCTGATATGAGTATTGCTACTCCAGCTTTCTTTTGATTTCCATTTGTATGGAATATCTTTTTCCATCCCCTCACTTTCAGTCTGTATGTGTCCCTAGCTCTGAAGTGGGTCTCCTATAGACAGCATATATATGGGTCTTGTTTTTGTATCCATTCAGCAAGTGTGTGTCTTTTGGTTGGAGCATTTAATCCATTCACATTTAAGGTAATTACCGATATGTATGTTCATATTACCATTTTCTTAATTGTTTTGGGTTTGTTTTTATAGGTCCTTTTTTTCTCTTGTGTTTCCCACTTAGAGAAGTCCCTTTAGCATTTGTTGTAGAGCTGGTTTGGTGGTGCTGAATTCACTTAGCTTTTGCTTGTCTGTAAAGCTTTTGATTTCTTCATCAAATCTGAAATAGATCCTTGCTGGTTAGAGTAATATTGGTTGTAGGTTCTTCCCTTTCATCACTTTAAATATGTCCTGCCACTCCCTTCTGGCTTATAGGGTTTCTGCTGAGAAATCAGCTGTTAACCTTATGGGGATTCCCTTGTATGTTATTTGTTGCTTTTCCCTTGCTGCTTTTAATATTTTTTCTTTGTATTTAATTTTTGATAGTTTGATTTATATGTGTCTTGGTGTGTTTCTCCTTGGATTTATCCTGTATGGGACTCTCTGCGCTTCCTGGACTTGGGTGGCTATTTCCTTTCCCATGTTAGGGAAGTTTTCGACTATAATCTCTTCAAATATTTTCTCCGGTCTTTCTCTCTCTCTTCTCCTTCTGGGACCCCTATAATGCGAATGTTGTTGCATTCAATGTTGTCCCAGAGGTCTCTTAGGCTGTCTTCATTTCTTTTCATTCTTTTCTCTTTATTCTGTTCTGCAGCAGTGAATTCCACCATTCTGTCTTCCAGGTCACTTATACGTTCTTCTGCCTCAGTTATTCTGCTATTGGTTCCTTCTAGTGTATTTTTCATTTCATTTATTGTATTGTTCTTCTCTTTTTGTTTGTTCTTTAATTCTTCTAGGTATTCTTTAATTCTTCTAGGTATTCTTTAATTCTTCTAGGTCTTTTAAAATATTTCTTGCTTCTTCTCGATCTTTTAAAGCTAATACTGCCCCAAAATCAAAACCATTAAAGTAAACTATGAGAAAAAAAAAGTACAGATTGATTGACTTCATAACATAGATGGGAAAATTCTCAGCAACTTTTTAGAAAATCAAATTTCAAAGCATATAAAAATGATAATACATCATGAAAAATGGATTTTAGTGGTCACTTTTATAGTCAAAAGTAATCAATGTAATTTACTGTGTTCATAGATAAAAAAGAAAAGTCAAATAAATGATCATCTCAATAGTTTCAGAAAAAGCATTTTATAAAATTCAATACCCCACACATGATAAAAACTCTCAGAAAACAAAGGATAGAAGGGTGCTTCCTCAACGTGATAAAAAGGCATCTACAAAAACCCTTGTTTCACTCCATATACAAAAATTAACTTGAAATGGGTCATAGATCTAACTATAAAC
The DNA here is from genome assembly GCF_009873245.2 of Balaenoptera musculus. Lineage (NCBI taxonomy): Eukaryota > Metazoa > Chordata > Mammalia > Artiodactyla > Balaenopteridae > Balaenoptera > Balaenoptera musculus. The sequence goes on from NC_045785.1 coordinate 124,923,338, forward strand.
ATAAAAGCTAAAACTATAAAAGTTCTAGAAGAATAGAAAGAAAAAAAGTCTTGGTAATTTAGACTTAGGCAAAGATTTCCAAAATAAGACACAAAAAGTATGAACTATAAGAGAAAAAAATGGATAAGTTGGACTTCATCAAAATTTAAGATTTTCTCTTCAAAAAACACTTCAGAAAATGAAAAGTCACAGACTGGGAAAAATATTTGAAAAATGTATATCCAATAAATAACCTTTTATATATCCAGAATATATAAAGAACACTAACAACAAGAAGAAGAAAACAACCCAATGAATAGCAGGGAGATGAGATTTGAATAGACTTCACCATAGAAGATATACAGATTTCTTAGAAGTGCACAAAAAGATGCTCAACATAATTAGTCATTAGGAAAACATATTAAAACCACATTGAGTTACCACTTCGAACCCACTAGAATGGCTAAAATTAAAACAATTAACAATTCCAAGTGTTGGTGAGGATATGGAACAACTGGAACTCTCATGCATTACAAAAGGAACAGCCACTTTGAAAAAGATTTTGGCAGTTCCTTACAAAGCTTACACTTACCAAATAATCTACTAATTCCATTCCTACATATTTACCCAAGAGAAATGAAAAATATGTCCACACAAAGACTTGTATACAATGTTCATAGCACCTTTATTCATGATGGTAAGAAACTTGAAACAATTCAAATATCCAATAACTGGTGAATAAAAAACCAAATTGTAATTCATCTGTACAATGGCCACCACTCAGCAACACGAAGAAGCAAAGTAATGATACATCCAACAACACAGAATTGCAGAAGTATTATGCTAGACACAGAAGCCTATACAGTATACAATTTTGTTTACATGAAATGTTAGAAAAGGCAAAACCAAATAGTGACAGAAAGCAGATAGGGGGCGGGGAGTTAGAGGAAAGGAATGCAAAGGGGCACAAGGAAATGTTTTACTGTAACCGAAATATTCTATACCTTGGTTGTGGCAGTGGTTACATGGAGATAAACATTTGTTAAATCTCATCGAATTGTACATTTAAAGTGGTGAATTTTATTGTATGTAAACTATACCTCAATAAAGCTTCTAAAAGTAACACATATGTATGTAAATTATACCTCAGTAAAGCTTCTAAAAGTAACACATACTGATTACAGATAATATTGTTGTATTTCCCTACTTATAGATATACTTTTCTATAGGACTTTAAAAACTAAAAAATATGTAAGCTTTATTTTCTACTTTCTAACTTACTCTCCAATAATATACATTCCCCATGTTACTAAAAACTTTGGAAACATTTAGTTTGTGCATGATAGCCCATTTATAAATATGCCACACTTAATCATTCCCCTATTGGTGGAAATTTAGATTTTCAATTTTTCTGTATACTAATATTCTGATATTCTTTGTGTGTATATCCTTGTATATTTTTTGAATTTTTTTCCTGATAATAGATTTTTCAAAGATACAATTTCTGGGTCAAAGTATAAGAACATTTTAAGGATCTTAAACATACTGTTAAATTGTTTTCCAGGAAGACCATACTGATTTAATTCTCACTAGCAGTATATGAAAGGACCAGTTGTACTGCACTCTTGCCAGAACTGAATGTTATTGTGAACTATTATTTGAAATATTTGCTTAAACTTTTCACTTCAGCTTGATACTGGTTTGTAACTCTTCCCTGTACCTTTGTTCACATAGAGTCAGTCCATATTGTTCACCCTGCTGTGGGTAGGGTTGTTTCAGTCCATTCCCGAGGATTTGTGACATTTGCAGACCCTCTGGGTACTGTGGGTCTATTCTGACATCATCTTCCTGATATTCCAGAGCCTGAGTCTGACTGTCTCTGTTTCTTGCCTCTATCTGACTAGTTATCTCTTAATGTGTTTTTGAGTCTTCCATGTTTATATCATCTCTAGTGCTTAAGATTTTAACATAGCATATCTTAGCTATTACACACGGCATCTCTTTTCCTGTGGTGCAGCTCAGCACATAGTATAATTCATCTTCCATGTAGTACAGCTGTGATTTGTTCTTCATTCCTATTTACCACCCCATCCTTATCTTTCCCCTTAGTTCTCCTCTCATCTCTCCCAACTGGCACCTCTTTCCCAATTACAAGCAATGATCATATAATAGAGAGAAGATAAATAAAAAAGAGGGCTGAGCCTTATCCTTTCTGTGGCTAGGCTGAGTCAAATTTCAGCCCATCTTCCCCACTCCCTTCCCTGCTGGATTCAGTGTTCCCTTCTTCCTCCTGCCAGGTTAATCCTATGCAGGTTCTGAGTTAGTACTGACCACTGCTGGCTCAGTTCCATCAGGCTTCACCTGGCTCTGGAATTGCTTTGAGGCAGGACAACTTTTTATTTCTGGCTCAACCTGTGAGACTCAGTTTGAGTATCATCTCCTCTGGATTAGAGCTCCCAGGGTGGCTTGATACCCTCCCTGTGTATTCCAGTGGCACCTCTGCTTGCCCCTATTATTATACATATCCCACTTGATTACAATTGCCTGGTTAAAAGGCAATCCAGCCTACCAGAAATGGGAGCTCCAGGAGGTCAGGGACTAGCTCTTTTATCTATATATTCCTGGCAATTTGCACAGTCCCTGGATTTCAGTGCAAGTCTTATATTTTTTCACTCTTGTCTTCCAACAGCCTTCTCTTCACACAACAGTCATGCTGATCTTTTAAAACATAATCATTCTTTCTCTCTAATTTATTAATTTTCAGAGTTAAGTGGTCTGTGTCCTACTTTCCTGCAGTGGCTACCAATGTATCGATTTTTGTTTTGGTTGGTGGTTTGTGATTCTCTACATGTTTTTATTTTTTGTTTGTATCATTATGAACTCACAGACTTTTAAAATATGTTCAATATGAGTCAATCAATTGCAGTTGCTATTGTTTTTGATTCTCAAAGTGCCCCATCTTACACCTGTGGAAGCTCCCTCATACTAGCTCCTAGATCAAATTAGATCTTTATGACACAGGCCTGCCCCCTTTTTTTTGATAGATTCTTTGCTTATTGGTACCACACGGCTTATCATCATCTTGTTTATTTCCAGCCTCAGACTTGGAATCAGCCCTTTCTCCACAAAACCCTGGCTCCTTTGAGGGTATAATGTTACTTACAGGCCGCAACCTGGACATTATGAATGTTTCTTGCCACTTATTTGTCATTGCTTCTAGAATTTTGGAGCAGACAAAGGTAGGGAATATGCACTTATCTTACCTGTCCTGTATGACTACATTTCAGAATAATCAAAAAAGCCCTAGTTGATGACACACTTTGTACCTTTAGAGAAGAATTGTAGTTATTAAATGTATAAGGATTAATAAAATCAAAACATCACCATTTGCAACCACTAATGAAGTAATTGATTCAGGCAATGAACATCAACAGATGCTAAAGCCATTAGGAGAGGATGATAAGGACCTTCACAGTGAAAGAATCAGGCTACCCCATGTGAACCCACTGATCAATTTTAGCGTGTCTTAAAATGAGACAACCAGACATTATGTACTGCATGATGTAATGCAATAAGAAATACACTGTACCACTTATGAAATATTCTTGCCAAAAAATGTGAAACCTGAATTTAATCAACATTTAGGTCTAACCTTTAGTTTGCAGAGCAGTAGGAGAACAAATAGACAAATTAAGAATTTGGTACAATTTACAGGACAACTAACCTAGATTATTCAACAATTCAAAGAGCAGAAGAAAAAAAAAAGGAGGGAGGAGTGGGGTCTGTTACAAATTAAAAGAGACTTAAAAGGCATTATAATCAAATGCTGCAATGATTGGACCTCATTTGTGTCCTGATCCAAATATATCCATGTAAAACTCTGTTTTGAGACAATTGGGGAAATGTTAAAGTACATTTAGAATTAGATGTTACTAATGAATTTTTGTTAATTTTGTCAGGCATGATAACAGAATTGTGGTTATGTAAGAAAATATCCCTTTTAAAAAGAATATATAAGCACAGACAACTCTACACAATACTCTGTAATGGCTTATATGCAAAAAGAATGTAAAAAAGAGTGGATATATGTATATGTATATGTAACTGATTCACTTTGCTGCACACCTGAAACTAATACAACATTGTAAGTCAACTATATATACTCCAATAAAAATATTTTTAAAAATTAAGATGTTTGCATGGCAAAAAAAAAAAATCATAGTAAAAAAGTTCAAAAGACAAAAAAAAGTTCCTATCTTAATCCCAAACTCCTAATTTGGGGTTAACATATACACACTACTACATAGAAAAGAGATAGGGACTTCTCTCATGGCATAGTGGTTAAGAATTTGCCTGCCAATGCAGGGGACACAGATTCAAGCCCTTGTCAAGGAAGATCCCACATGCCACAGAGCAACTAAGCCCATGTGCCATAACTACTGAGCCTGTGCTCTAGAGCCCACGAGCCACAGCTACTGAGCCCGTGCACCACAACTACTGAAGCCTGTGCACCTAGAGCCTGTGCTCTGCAACAAGAGAAGCCACTGCAATGAGAAGCCTGCACACTGCAACAAAGAGTAGCCCCCACTCGCTGCAACTAGAGAAAGCCCATGCGCAGCAAAACAGACCCAATGCAGCCAAAAATAAATAAATAACTTTACATTTAAAAAAACAGATAATCAACAAGGACCTACTGTATAGCACAGGGAACTCTACTCAATATTCTGTAATAACATATATGGGAAAAGAATATGAAAAAGAATAGATGTATGTATATATATATAACTGAATCACTTTGCTATACACCTGAAACTAACATAACATTGTAAATCAACTATACTCCAATATAAAATAACAATTTTAAAAATAATTTTAAAATTTAAAAAATAAAAGGAATATATATTGAAATATTTACAGTTAAGATGACATGAGAGAGATTTGCTTTAACAAAGCACCAAAAGGGAAAAAAAATAAGAAAGGAAAGAAATAATAAATTAGGGAAAAAGGAAGGAAAGAAGGAAGGGAAAGGAAGAATGGAAGGAGGGGAGGAGGGAAGACAGGCAAAAATATTACTAACTATCAAATCTTGAGATGGGTACTCAGGGATATATAAATTGTTCTCTCTACTTTGGTGCATATTTAACATTTTTCTTTTAAAAGTTTTAAACATACATTATATTAGATCATTTCCCTATTTAATTTCCCAATTAGACACGATTATTATGTGAGTGTATCTATTGGGAGGGGTGGGCAGATAGGAAGGAATTCAGACATGTATAAAAAACAAAGAGAAAATCATCCATGGTCACGTTGTCCAGTAATAACCAGCATTGCCATTGGGGTCTATTCTCTTCCAGGCTTCCTTCACATTCATGCCAATGATGGTTACTATTCTATGCTATCACTTTAAATGCCTCATCCTTGCTGTTTTAGGTGGCATTGCTTTCATTACCAGAGAGACAGAATATCCTCTCATAGGTTCATTGAATATCCTCTCATAGGTTCTATTTATATTTCTTCTTTTATGAATTACCTGTTTTGAGGGACTTGTCAACTATATTACAAACTTCTTTTTCTGCTGTTCCTGCATAGTTGAATAGAAATGTGCACCATGTTGCATAACCATTAACAGGAAAAGACGAAGGAGCCACTGAAGTTTGGCAGCTCTGAAGATTTAAGTGTCCTGTGTCTCAAGACCCAGACCAGCCTCCGTGATTCTCCAGGAAACTGTGTTGCACAACCCAGAGAGCATCATTCACCTAAAGACAATGTGCTACTCTATTCAGAAAGTATAAATAGGGAACTGGTTCAAGAGTCCCAGTTATTCTTGGATGCAAACCTCTGTAGGAGATAAAATATAAAACAAGGCTGACAGGGGCAGAGTCAAGATGGCAGAGTAGGAGGATGTGGAGTTCATGTCTCCTCACAGCTAGGGCACCTACCAGGCATTGGTGGGGGACCTCGGACACCTAAGGGGACTGGAGGAATCCCCACACAACTGGGCCAGGGGTCAGGCTTGAGCTCCTGTGGTGGGAGTGCTGAGTCCAAACCACTGGACTAATAGAGAACCACGGACTCAGGGAAAATTACTCAATGTGAGGCCTCCCAGAGGTCCTCATCTTGGCACCAATATCCAGCTCCACCCAACTGCCTGCAAACTCCAGTGCTGGAAGCCTCAGGCCAAACAAACAGCAAGATAGGAACACAGCTCCACCCATAAAAAAAATGAGATGAAAAAATTATGTTACAGATGAAGGAACAAGATAAAAACCTACAAAACCAAAAAAATGAAGAGGAAATAGGCAACCTACCTGAAAAAGAATTCATAATAATGATAATAAAGATGATCTAAAATCTTGGAAATAGAATGGAGGCACAGATCAATAAAATACAAGATATGTTCAACAAAGACCGAGTAGAACTAAAGAACAAAGAGACAGTGATAAACAACTCAACAACTGAAATGAAAAATACACTAGAAGGAATCAATAACTGAATAACTGAGACATAAAAATGAATAAGTGACCTGGAAGATACAATGGTGGAAATAACAGCAGAGGAGCAGAATAAAGAAAAAAGAATGAAAAATTAAAAAATGAGGACAGTCTCAGAGACCTCTGGGACAACATTATATTCACCAACATTTGCATTATAGGGACCCCTGAAGAAGAAGAGAAAGAGAAAAGGTCTGAGAAAATATTTGAAGAGATTATAGTCAAAAACTTCCCTAAGATGGGAAAGGAAAAAGTCAGTCAAGTCCAGGAAGGGCAGAGAGTCCCATTCAGGATAAACCCAAGGAAAAACATGCTGAGACACATATTAATCAAACTAACAAAAATTAAATTCAAAGAAAAAATATTACAAGCAGCAAGGGAAAAGCAACATATAACATACAAGGGAATCCCCATAAGTTTATCAGCTGATTGTTCAGCAGAAAATCTGCAGGCCAGAAGAGACCGGCAGGATATATTTAAAGTGATGAAAGGGAAAAACCTACAACCAAGATTACTCTATCCAGCAAGGATCTCATTCAGATTCAATGAGAAATCAAAAGCTTTACAGACAAGCAAAAGCTAAGAGAATTCAGCACCACCAAACCAGCTTTGAAACAAATGCTAAAGGAACTTCCATAGGTGGGAAACACAGGAGAAGAAAAAGACCCACAAAAACAAACCAAAGCAATTAAGAAAATGGTAATAGGAACATACATATTGATAATTACCTTAAATGTGAATGGATTAAATGCTCTAACCAAAAGACACAGGCTCACTAAATGGATACAAAAACAAGACCCATATATATGATGTCTACAGGAGACCCACTTCAGAGCTAGGGACACATACAGACTCAAAGTGAGGGGATGGTAAAAGATATTCCACACAAATGGAAATCAAAAGAAAGCTGGAGTAGCAATACTCATATCAGATAAAATAGACTTTAAAATAAAGAATGTTCAAGAGACAAGGAAGGATACTACATAATGATCATGGGATCAATCCAAGAAGAAGATATAACAATTATAAATATATATGCACCCAGCATAGGAGTACCTCAATACATAAGGCAAATGCTAACAGCCATAAAAGGGGAAATCAACAGTAACACAATAATAGTGGGGGACTTTAACACCTTACTTACACCAATGGACAGATCATCCAGACAGAAAATTAATAAGGAAACACAAAGGTTAAATGACACAATAGACCAGATAGACTTAACTGATATATATAGGACACTCCATCCGAAAGCAGCACATTACACTTTCTCAAGTGCACATGGAAGACTCTCCAGAATAGATCACATCTTGGGTCACAAATCAATCCTCAGTAAATTTAAGAAAAATGAAATCATATCAAGCATCTTTTCTGACCACAACTCTATGAGATTAGAAATCAGTTACAGGGAAAAGAACTGTAAAAAACAAAAACACATGGAGGCTAAATAATACCCTACTAAATAACCAAGAGATCACTGAAGAAAACAAATAGGAAATCAAAAAATACTTAGAAACAAATGATAATGAAAACATGATGACCCAAAACCTATGGGATGCAGCAAAAGCAGTTCTAAGAAGTTTATAGCAATTCAAGCTCCCCTTAAGACACAAGAAAAATGTCAAATAAACAATCTAACCTTACACCTAAAGCAACTAGAGAAAGAAGAACAAACAAGACCCAAAGTCAGTAGAAGGAAAGAAATCAAAAAGATCAGAGAAGAAATAAATGAAATATAAATGAAGAAAACAATAGCAAAGATCAATACAACTAAAAGTTGTTTCTTTGAGAAGATAAACAAAATTGATACACCTTTAGCCAGACTCATCAAGAAAAAAAGGGAGGGGATTCAAATCAATAAAATTAGAAATGAAAAAGGAGAAATTACAACTGACACTGCAGAAATACAAAGGATCATAAGAGACTACTACAAGCAAGTATATGCCAATAAAACAGACAACCTGAAATAAATGGACAAATTCGTAGAAAGGTATGACCTTCCAAGACAAAACCAGGAAGAAATAGAAAATATAAACAGACCAAACACAAGTAATGAAATTGAAACTGCAATTAAAAATCTTCCAACAAACAAAAGTCCAGGACCAGTTGGCTTAACAGGTGAATTTTATCAAACATTTAGAGAAAACCTAACACCCATCCTTCTCAAACTCTTCCAAAAAATTGCAGAGGGAGGAACACTCCCAAACTCATTCTATAAGGCCACAGTCACACTGATACCAAAACCAGAGAAAGATACAACAAAAAAAAAAGAAAGGAAGAAAATTAAGACCAATATCACTGATGAACAGAGATGCAAAAATTCTCAACAAAATACTAGTAAACAGAATCCAGTAACACATTAAAAGGATCATACAGCATGATCAAGTGGGATTTATCCCAGGATGCAAGGATTCTTCAATACACACTAATCAATCAATGTGATACACCGTGTTAACAAATTAAAGAATAAAAACCATATGATTATCTCAATAGATGTAGAAAAATATTTTCACAAAATTCAACACTGATTTATGATAAAAACTCTCCAGAAAGTGGGCATAGAGGGAACCTACCTCAACACAATAAATGTCATATATGACAAACCCACAGCAAACTTCATTCTCAATGGTGAGAAACTGAAAGCATTTCCTCTAAAATCTGGAACAAGACAAGGTTGTCCACACTCACCACTATTATTCAACATAGTTTTGGAAGTTTTAGCTACAGAAGTCAGAGAAGAAAAAGAAATAAAAGGAATCCAAATCAGAAATGAAGAAGCAAAGCTGTCACTGTTTGCAGATGACATGATACAATACATAGAAAATCCTAAAGATGCCACCAGAAAACTACTAGAGCTAATGAATGAATTTGGTAAAGTTGCAGGATACAAAATTAATGCACAGAAATCACTTGCATCCCTATACATTAATAACGAAAGTTAAGAAGGAGAAATTAAGGAAACAATCTCATTTACCATTGCAGTGAAAAGAATAAAATACCTAGGAATAAACCTATCTAAGGAGACAAAAGACGTGTACTCAGAAAACTATAAAACACTGATGAAAGAAACCAAAGATGACACAAACAGATGGAGAGATATACCACGTTCTTGGATTGGAAGAATTAATATTGTGAAAATGACTATACAACCCAAAGCAATTCACAGATTCAATGCAATCCCTATCAAATTACCAATGGCATTTTTCACAGAATTAGAACAAAAAATTTTACAATTTGTATGGAAACACAAAAGACCCAGAATAGCCAAAGCAATCTTGATAAAGAAAAATGAAGCTGGAGGAATCAGGCTCCCTGACTTCAGACTATACTATAAAGCTACAGTAATCAAGACAGTATGGTACTGGCACAAAAACAGAAATATAGATCAATGGTACAGGATAGAAAGCCCAGAGATAAACCCATGCACCTATGGTCACCTAATGTATGACAAAGGAGGCAAAAACATACAATGGAGAAGAAACAGTCTCTTCAAGAAGTGGTGATTGAAAACTGGACAGCTACATGTAAAAGAATGAAATTAGTACACTCCCTAACACAATACACAAAAATAAACTCTAAATGGATTAAAGGCCTTAATATAAGACCAGACACTATAAAATTCTTAGAGGAAAACATAGGAAAAACACACTTTGACATAAATCACAGCAAGATCTTTTTTGACCCACCTCCTAGAGTAATGGAAATAAGATCAAAAATAAACAAATGGGACCTAATGAAACTTAAAAGCTTTTGCACAGCAAAGGAAACCATAAACAAGACGAAAAGACCACCCTCAGAATGGTAGAAAACATTTGCAAATGAAACAACAGACAAAGGATTAATCTCCAAAATATACAAGCAGCTCATGCAGCTCAATATCAAAAAATGAAACAACCCAATCCAAAAATGGGCAGAAAACCTAAATAGACATTTCTCCAAAGAAGACATACAGATGGTAAAGAGGCACATGAAAAGATGCTCAAAATCACTAATTATTAGAGAAATGCAAATCAAAACTACAATGAGGTATTACCTCACACCAGTCAGAATGGCCATCATCAAAAAATCTACAAGCAATAGATGCTGAAGAGGGTGTGGAGAAAAGGGAACCCTCCTGCACTGTTTGTGGGAATGTAAATTGATGCAGCCATTATGGAGAACATTAAGGAGGTTCCTTAAAAAACTAAAAATAGAACTACCATATGACCCAGCAATCCCACTACTGGGCACATACCCTGAGAAAACCATAATTCAAAAAGACACATGTACAACCAATGTTCATTGCAGCACTATTTACAATAACCAGGACCTGGAACCAACCTAAATGCCCACCAACAGATGAATGGCTAAAGATGATGTGGCACATATATACAATGGAATATTACTCAGCCATAAAAAAGAATGAAATTGGGTCATTTGTAAAGATGTGGCTGGACCTAGAGTCTGTCATACAGAGTGAGGTAAGTCAGAAAGAGAAAAACAAATATCATATATTAATGCATATATGTGGAATCTAGAAAATTATACAGGTGAACCTATTTGCAGGGCAAGAATAGAGATGTAGACATAGAGAACGGACGTGTGGACACAGTGGGGGAAGGTGAGTGTGGGATGAATTGGGAGACTAGGATTGATATATATACACTACTATGTGTAAAGATAGCTAGCAGGAGCCTGCTGTATAACACAGGGAGCTCACATTGATCTGTGATGACCTGGATGGGTGGAATGGGGGGGTGGGGTTGGGAGGGAGGTCCAAGAGGGAGGGGATATATGTATATATATAGCTGATTCACTTCATCATACAGCAGAAACTAACACAACATTGTAAAACAATTATACTCCAATTTTTTTAAAAAAGGCTGGGAAGGAAGAGAAATTTAAAATATGGATTTCATTTTGATGAAAATATAAAAAGAGCATGTGATAAACCACTATTTCATTATTAAAAGATTTTGCTCCTCCTATTTAAAGAACATTAGTTTCAGAAAGTGGGTAGAGTACAAACAAACTGTCATCAGGTATCACTCAACTTCAGCCAAACATGGCAGGATCCTTTGCTGCTCTGAGTTTTACTGTTAAGGTGTCTCTTCTACATTCTTGTATTTGTTCTCTTTGTTTTCCATTCCATGATCATGTTCTGCCCTTGTCTCCAAGATTCCATTCTTAAAACCATTCAGTATAAAAGAGTTTACCCCCCTCCACTCCTTTTTGTCTTGGATCTTTCTTTTTCTTTTGCTGTTGACTGCTGGAAGTCAAGATTCTAGGAAAGTTAATTGATTTCAGGAAACTGTGATACATTTCTGTGAGGTTGTGGCAGGTAGGAGATAGAGAACTATAGAGGAGTCAATGGATTAAGAGAAAGAAAAGGTCAGCATCTAAGTGCTTGAAAGAAATTGGCACAGGAAAAGAGTTGGGAGAAGCAAGGGTGATTGAGAGCCAGAAAGAGGAAACTTATTGAGCATCTACTCATGTCATATGTCTTATTGACATGATCTCATTTTATCCTCATAAGTCTGGGAGATAGGCATGTTATCCATATTTCACAGAGGAGGAAATGGCAACTCAGAAAAGTTAAGTGCTAAATATCACACAGGTTGTATATGTTGTTAGCAAGAGTCAATACCAGCTCTGTCTTGCCTTTAAGGCCATGATCTTCCTAAAATTACACTCACTCCCAAAGAAGAATAGAAAGGGAATATGGGTCATGGAGAAATAATGGATTCTAAGATATCAATTCCTGCAAAGTCATAAAACTGGCACTTCTTCAAAGATACATTAAGAGCTCCACAGAATTATCTTTAACTTCTACCATTTTTCCTTGAAAAATAATGATAACAGGGTTATCCAGACTGTACAAATGGCAAAATTGGGCACTTTTTAAGTAAAACCTGCTTGGGTATCCAGGATATAGGATTATTTTAATTCCATAAGATTTCATTTCCAGAATGGTCATAGTCTGGAAAAAAGAGAGGAAAAGTAGGAAGTAGGGTGTACATATATGGGCTATAGCTCCTGGGAGATATTGTGCTGAAAAAGAATTTAAACCGTGGCAGCTGTTATTAATTTTATCTGAAATGCCCTCCCTAATCTTCCTCATCTGCCTGGAGAACTCCTATTGATACTGAAAAGCCCCACTCAGCTATTACCCACTCCATGCCTCATAGTTAATCAATCCCTTCTCTATATCATTTCTTTATCTCTTCCATTGTGGCTCATGCAGTGCAGCTATGGCATTCTCCATGCTTTTCATCTATGGAGTCTTCTTACCTCCTGATACAAGAATGTCATCCCAGTCATTGATATCTTACAATCTCTTCAGAAGTCCTACATCATCCTATGTGTGTTTCATGTCCATAGGAAAAATCCAGTGCATCCCTAATCTGAACAGCATCTCTTTCTGACCACAATCCTTCCAGCTTTCTCTTTTTAATACACATTCTTCTACATCAATGGGCCCTCTGATCCTTGCTTAGATTCTGTGATCTAAAACTCTCACTACTCTTTGGTTAATAGTCTCAACTCCCAGGCCAACTTATGAATCCATTGCACCTGCCCTGAAAATCATACCACTGGATCAATCCAATCATTCATCACCTCTTTTCTTTTGTAACTCTCTCCTCCTTGGCTTTTTATACATGATTTCCTCATACCTCTCTGCCTACTTCTTCTCAATTCCCATTACAGGCTTCTAACTATCCCTTAAATACTACCATTCCCCAAAGTTCCATGCTTAAACTCTATTAACATAGTGCACATTTCTCTTCAGTGCTCATTCACATCCATGGCTTCAGGCCCTTTCTGTATACTGATGATCTTCTAAACTAGACCTTCAACTTGGGTTCCTCTTCTACTCTATAGAGCTATGCATCCAACTTTCTACTGTACATCCCCACGTGAATGCCCAATATATGCTTTAAATCCAATACATTCAAAACTGTTCACCATTATCCCCTCACCACACCTCAGTGAATGACATCATCATCTACTCATTTGCCCAAGTTAGAAATCTGGAACTTGTTTTGGATTCCTCCCTTTCCCTTGTCTTATTAAATTCAACATCCAAGTTCTACCTGCTTAGCATATCCTGTATCCCTCTCCTTCTCTCCACTCTCACTCCCACTGTCATGCCTAAGTTACTAGAACAGACTCTTAAATAGTCTCTCTACATATAATCCTGCCTTCTCTACCACACCACCAATCTATATCTGATACCATCATCCTGAATTACAAATTGAATAACGTGACTCTCTGCTTTTCTTCAAAATCCTTCAATACAGCTACTAGAGGAGTTCGATTACTTTTTAATTATTGAAGGACAATTAGATAAAATAAAAAAACAGAAGGGTCAACATGGTTAGAATTTAGCACTGAAGAATAAAATCCAAACTCCTTCGACAAAACACGGGACCTTTTTGAGCTGACAATCTTTCCAACCACATCTCTTCCCACTTAGCCCCCATATCTATGCCCCAGCCTTGCTGAACTATTTGTAATTGCAGCAGGGTTCCCCATGCCATCTTCTCTCCATGCTAGTGTTCAGGTTGTTCCCTCTACCTAAATGCCTTGTTATCTCCTGCTCATTTTTCAAGTCTCACTTTGTTCATCTCCTTCCAGAAAACTGATTAGTTTTCTCAAGGCTAAGTGATACCACAGGAGCCACACACATTTTTATGACAGCATACATCATATTGTGTAATATTTTTCTGTTCATTTGTCTGTATCCCTAACTAGGTACTAAGTCCCTTAAGCAAATATCTTAGGCCTTACAGCTTATATCTCACTCATCTTTGAATCCCTAGCACCTAGCTTTGTACCTGGTTCATAAAGACCTTGCAAAAAGTGGGAAAAAAAGAAAGAATAAATGAACTATTCAAAACATTTTTATTTCTGTTCTTGGTATTTATTGCTTTATTACAAAGCATCCTAACATTTAGTCACAGATGTAGAAAACCAACTTACGGTTACCAGGGGATAGGGCAGGGGATAAATTGGGAGATTGGGATTGACACATACATACTACTACACATAAAATAGATAACTAATAAGAACCTGCTGTATAGCACAGGAAACTCTACTCAATACTCTGTAATGGCATATATGGGAAAAGAGTCTAAAAAAAAAGAGAGTGGATATATGTATATGTATAACTGATTCACTTTGCTGTACACCTGAAACTAACATAACAGTATAAATGAACTATACTCCAATAAAAATTTAAAAATAAAATAAAATTTAGCAGCTTAAAACAATTAATTATTATCTCTATGGTTCTATAGGTTGACTGGCTCAACTGGATGATTCTTTCTCAGGGCCTCCCATGCAGGTACATGGTAGCTGGGCCTGGAGTCATCTGAAGGCTCAAATGGGCTCAACAACCAAGATACCTGAATCACATGGCCAGCTATTGGTAGGAAGTTCAGCTAAAACACTGTCTTCTGAAGCTTCCATATGTGGTCTTTCAATGTGGCTTGGACCTTTCACAGTATGGCAGGTGGGTTCCAAGAGCATCCCAAGAAGAGTATTCCATGATACCCAGGTGTAAGGTGTAGGAATTTTTATGACCTTGGAAGTGCTGTGATTTTATTTCTAACTTAGTCTATTGGTCAAATAAGAACTTAAGGTCAAGCCCAAATTCAAGGGAGGGCAAATTTGACTATCTTCTGATGTGGAAGTGGCACATAGGGGCAGAGAAGGAAAGAACTGATGATGGCCATCTTTAGAAGTAGCTTAACATGATTTAGAATGAAAAACAACTTTAAATAATACATTAAAATGTGTTCCTTTCTAAAACCTATATTTTTCTTCAATTTGGTCATTTCACTCTTGAGAAGTATTTCCACTTGTGGGGTAAACAGGATTATGTGAAAAGATAACTATTAATGAAGTACCTAGCACTTCACTAGTTCTATAAAAAGTTTGAACATGAAGGCTAAAATAAGATTAGGGAATGATTTGTATGTCTCCATTATCATTTCATTCTTAAGTGGCCCTTACAACATGAATATTTGAGAAGTGATATTGTAAGCTATTCAGTTCTCAAGTTTTCTCTTTAATTCCTTTGACTTTACAATTCTGGCATTTTGATCTATAAGATTTACTTCAGAAAACAAGTTTCTTTCAGAATGTTAATTCCTGGAGAACAAGACTCTTTTTTTTTTTTTTTTAACTTAAAGTTACCTTCACTATTGTTAAGAGGTGAATGAGTATCTATTGACTATGATGCAACAAAATAACAGTATTTAAACAGTGATAGAATTCTGTATTCAATAGTACTTATTTTTCATTTAAGGATGAACTTTTTAGTAGTCATTGAAGTCTGCTCCTGGTATGGAACATGACTACTGTTTATACTTTTAGAGTCATGGCTTAGGATGGGAAGTAAAGAATCCATTATCCCTTGTATGAGAGCATATGAACACCTTGATCTAGGGTTGGATTAGGTTAGACTGTATTGCAATTTTAAAAGGGAAAAATATAATACTTAAAACAGCCATGATTGCTTTCTAAAAGAAGTGACATAATTTAATATCAATAATTCTTTATAATGCTCCCTTTCCTTTATGGGTACTAGAGAAGAGAAGAAGCAAAATAGAAAATTTCAGTCTCTACAGTTTTGGGTACCACTGAAGTGTGAGGCAGGAGTAGCTAGTGGTGGCTGGGCAGACACACTGTAGAGTCCATGGATAGGAGAGCATGGAGCAGAGATGGAGAAGATGGAGGGCTCCACTTAATTAAAGGAAGAAAAGGCTCCCTCACTGCTGTGATGTGCCCCAGAGTCTGGCCAGTGTTTATTCATCCTTCATGCTTCATTTCATCCCTTACTTTCTACAATTCTGTTAAGCTTCTCTCTTCTGTGTTAATAGGGTGGGGGCCTGAAAGATGGAGAAATAGCATATTTACAGAGAGAGAAGGACATGTGATGGACAGTGTAAAACCCCTCCATCATCTCAAACTTTCGATAAAGTCCACTATACAAACAAATGTCTTGTGTGCATGAAGTTTTCAGGGGCGAAAGGGGTCATGTCCCACAGCTTGGGCAATATGATGCAGGAACATTATGTATGGAACAGCAAGATGCAGCCAGAAGTGATGAGAGGGAATGTAAGTGTCATCCTAACCACCCCCCTCCTCCCTTTTCCTTCCTCCCCAGACAATTCTTTTGGAAGGATTGGGAGGGACTGAAGGCTGTCACTGCTTATAGATTAGGACTGGAAGCAAACTCATTGAATCTTAATGGCCAGGGTAACTCAGCTGACATGTGGCCTACATGATTACTTATTTAGGTCTAACTCTCTTAGACTCTGCATTTCTTAAAGGCAGAGATTTGGAAATCATTTGTCTCGAATTCCCCATGCCTTGCTTGCTAAAATGTATACACACGCCATGCTAAGTTTTGTGGTTGAAAGAAGAAGGGAAGGAGGGGAGAACTTCATGATTCTTTGAATAACTAAAGAGTTTTCGCTCCAAAGACCAATTCTTAAGCTCTAAAATACTACTTTAGCATCTTATATGAGGGAAACATCTGTGAGAAAACTTTCCCTAAGTTACTGATGACAAATCTTGATTTTTAAATAGGCAAAAAAAAAAAAAAAAAAAGTCTGGAAGTTCTCCTTAGCTAGTCAAATTCAAAAGGCATAGATTATGCATGAATATTAACTGGCCTAGAGTTAGAAGAAATCAGCTATGACAAAAATAAGAATGTTAACATTAACAAAGACTCCAAACTAAAGCCCATAGAGTCTACATAATACTTATTTACTGCTGTTTCCATAGGGAGATCATTCTTGTGATATTGGAGTAGTTTGAAAAAAATACTATTTGAACTTCCCTGGTGGTACAGTGGTGACGAATCCACCTGCCAATGCAGGGGACATGGGTTTCAGCCCTGGTCCAGGAAGATCCCACATGCCGCTGAGCAACTAAGCCTGTGCACAACAACTACTGAGCCTGCGCTCTAGAGCCTGCAAGCCACAACCACTGAGCCCGCGTGCCACAACTACTGAAACCCACGCACCTAGAGCCCGTGCTCCACACGGCGCAAGCCCGTGCCTGCGCATAGCAGCGAAGAGTAGCCCCCACTCGCCGCAACTAGAGAAAGCCTGTGCACAGCAATGAAGGCCCAATGCAGCCAAAAATAAATAAATAAATTTAAAGAAGAAATACTATTTTACATGCAAATTATTTTATGACTGGTACGTGTGAACAGGCAGAGGAAGGTGTTGGTGTTGTACTTGGACGTATCCACAGTGAAGCTATTAGAGCCCTATTTTTTGTCATTATCCTCAGTTGATGAATGACATGACCCCAATGGGATGCCATATACTCAGGAGCACTGTAAAGTGCTTCTAGACTTGAAAATTGTCCCACACATCTCATTCAACTGGACAGCTTGTACTTTAAGCTCAAAGAGTTTAAGAAGGAGAACATGGCTTCCTTGTAATGAATTGATAGAGGCAGCTGATGCCAATAAAATCCAAGATCCAACTTCCACATGAAACTGTTAATAGCATTATTTTCTGTGGAGACCATAATGCCAACGAACTGGTCAAAGGCAAACACATTCCTGTGAAGGTATCAAAGTTACCCTCTTCAGAGTGGTGTCTGTAAAATCAGTTTGAAAAAAGCAAGTTTATAAGAAATTTGGTTATTACCTTTATTGTCAGTGAACCAAAGTCACTCACATAAAGAAATGGAATTGAAAAAATTTTAATCTGTCTACGGTGACTCATCTACATAACTCTGCGTTTCTTTAGAGCCTAGAAATTCTGGGTTTAATTCAGAAGGCCTCTGTATCTAAGTTGCCTGTGCTAAATTAAATTATTCATTTTTCTCAGTTGCTCTACATTCTTTATCTCATTTTACCCTATTAGCCCCCAACTCTTCTCTATTTATCTGGGTCCTATTCAACCTTCAAAGAAGGTTCAGTCTTCCAGTTACCTCTACAGAATGACCTTTAACCTTCTCCAACATCTTTACCATTGAGGGATTATTCCCCCCTCTGCCTCCTAGTAACCACAACCACTCATGCAACTCATTAGTCACTGGGCAGGAGGTACCTTGTAGCATATGGTTCTCACCTTAAACTTAGGAGATGACCACTGCTCAACACCCTCTAAGGCCATGCCCACTGGGACTGGGAGAATCTGATTACAGTATGGAAGCAAAAAATCCCAAAGTGGCTGTACCTTCTGTGTTACCAAACCCACTCTGTTTTTCTGGCATGTTGCTAGAAAATAAACTTAGTCTGGCAAACTGCCAACCCCTTGTCTCGGGAGAAGATAAATGAGGGTTTCAGCTACCCATCTTTCGTCATTTCTGGTTTTTGTTAAACTCATTATTACACATAACCAAAATTAAGCTCTTAAAAGGCTAGTGTACTTAACATAACTGTTCTTAAGCCTGAATTGTTTTACCATTAACAAGAGTCATATAAGAAGACTCAATTTAGACCACGAGATCCTAGAGCTTGAAGGGAAGTTAGAGATTTATGTTTCCAAATCTTTGTTTTCATACAAGAGGAAATCGGGGCTCAGAAAGAGTTTAGAATTTACCCCAGATCCCAAAGGGATATGGTGGTGGAACCAGGACCCAGATGCCGGGGTCCTATTTCTAGTCTACCATACTCCCTTTATACCTTTCTGCCTCTTCTCAACTAGAGAATTCCTCTGACAAATAGATTTCCATTCTTCTATTTTGAGAGAGAATTGTCACGGTTGAAAAGATCTTGAAATTACTCATATCACTTCCTAAGAAATCATTCCTGTTTTCTTTGCTCCACCAGAGGTCTTGACAAGGATCATAAAGGAATCCTGGAAGTAATACGATGAAGTGGACAACACAGACTCTGGAGTCACACAACACTGTGCAACTCTGCACAGTCCTCTTCAGGGTCAATTGGATTAAATGTGATAATGCAAAGGGCCTTCAACACACTGTAGGTCCATAAATGATAGTTTGCCTTCCCTTCCCCAACACCAGAAACCAATTGTGACAATCAGGTGAGAAAACCAGCAGGACACCACACTGCTGGAACTGAAAAATAATAACGATGGTTAAAGTAAAACGTTCTGTTTTTAAATAAATGTGCATGAACAATAATATAAAAAATTGAAAAATCTAGCTTGGAGACTTGTTTATTCTCTTTGAGCACTAGTCTTTTGCTTATTACACTGTAAATTGAGAATGGGTAAATATTTCACCAAGGACACAGCTGTATATGCAGAGTATACATTTCCCAATGCTTGAGTTTCCATTAGAGTTTCCATTTCTCGACTTAATGCCTAAGAGAGCAGCTTGACTTATACATTATATCATTTGTGAGTTCACTTTTTAAAGATGAGTTTGAAAGATGGAAAATGAGATTTAGAAGCTAAGAGAATGAAGAGACTTAGAGCAAGAAATCTGTGACTCTGTAGCTCTAGATTATCCTGATGTATTAAATTGACAATTTTTCAAATTTCTAAACTACTTTCTTCTTTGCTCTTCACTGACAAGAAAATCATTTCTACAGGAAAACTTTAAAATATTGGTTCTTCATTTGTATATTAATTATTGGGTTGGTGAAAAAGTTCATTCAGGTTTTTCCATAAGAAAAAATGTTACATCTTATGGAAAACCCAGATTGAACTTTTTCGCCAACCCAGTAGTTAGACGGTAAGGACAAAACTGTAGACTTTCTGGAAGCATAAGAAAATACTAGGTTTTCAAAAAAAAAAAAAGAAAAAGAAAATACTAGGTTTTCAAACATGGAGAAATGGAAACAAGAGTGATTTTGAGTATCTACTTTGTGCTATCTGCTCTACTAGGTAATTTTGAATGTGTCAGTTTTGAGCCATTACCATTGCATGGTAAGTATTATTAACCTATTTCACAGATTGAAACCTTACAGGACCCTATGGTCCTTCTCCCCCATGTCCTCTGCCTGCCTTTTGCCTGTGGAAAAAATTTAGCCAAAGAATAAGTTTAATCAGAGAAGTGAGAAAATGCAGAAACAAAGGAAGTCAAAGGAGACCAAATAATAATAGTTTAGTCATTAAGCATAGTCAAGGACCTTTAGTTCCTTCTCAAGGGCTATAGATATGGCTCACAGGAGCCATATCCTGTGAGCTGTTTTATAGATACTGAAACCCCCACCAGACGGAAGAAGTTAACTACATGATGACCAGACTATAGCCATGACATAAGCTGCCACAATTCTGAGAACTGGCCTCAAGGAAATGGGAACAAACCGACCCTGGAACTGAAGATTAACTGTACCTAAAACAACCAAGATGATGTTGATCAGACCGCAGATGACCAATTTCAAGATGACTGTCAGAGCTGACTGTGCTGTTTCTGCATGTAGCCCCCTCCCTCTGTCTATAAAAGCTCTTGCCCACTGATTGTCAGTTGGGGGGTGGGAGGCGGGGGAGTCGGCCTTTGGACAGGAGTACACCCTCCCCACTAGTTGCCAGCATCCAAAATAAAACAAACTTTCCTCTCCACCAACCTCGCCTCTTTATTGGCTTTTGAGCGGTGAGCAGCCAGACCCCCAAGTTGGTTACAAGGTGAGATGCAAAAAGTTTGGTTGACTTACCCAATATCACATGGATGGTAAAGAGTGGAGTCATGAGTCTTACCTGCCAGTGTAGAGCCCTGCCTTCCTTACAAGAGGCAATGAAAATGCATTTAGATTTAGAGTCAGAAGATGAGGTTTAGGACCCAGGTCTTTACTTATAAGTATTTAGAGTTTAGTCAAGACATACCACTTTCTGGGGTTTAATGTCTTCATCTATAAAATGAGAATGCTAGCACTTACCTCAGAGGGTGTTGTGATCTGTGGAAGTGATTTTTAAGTTGCCAAAAGCCACTGAAGGAGGGGTGTCTGAATGGTGGTGATACCCTCCCTTGCTGCAGTGAGCCAACATCTCCCACCCACCTCTCAGAATTGACATGAGGAGTCATTGGACACTGGATGTCAAAGTCAATGTAAACCCATGCAGCAGCATGAAAAATTTAGTTATCAATATTCTTAGGAGACTTGCAGAGCTCAAGCACTAAATAAAATAGTTCTTATACGTTTGGTTTTTCTAAGGTAATTAGGATAGCTTTTCAGAGTTTCAGAAGCCCAGAGAGTATCTTCAGAATGTAGTTTAGGAAATGAAGACACTTGATGATCTAATAGAGCAGAGTCTTTAGTCAAATATACCCTATTAGATTTGTGAGGAACCATGGAGATTATGCAGAATCTAACCTTCATTTTGCAGATGAGGAAATTGAGAATAAGATACATAGCTAATGCCACAGAGTTGGGCCAAGAACTCATGACACCTGACTCTGAGTTTGTGCTCTTTTCCACTGCATTAATTGTTCCTCTAACTTCATTTAGACTCAGGAATGTCATTGACAACAAAGTAAATGACAAAATATTAATTATTAAGTCTATGAGTACAGATCTAGATGGGTTTACACTTACTGTGTGACCTTGGGAAAGTTGCTTCATATTTGTGTCTCAGTGTCCTCATCTGTAAAGTGAGTTATAATAATACTGATTTCAGAGGTTATTGAGAGGATAATACAAGAAAAGTTCTTAGCGCAGTGTTCTTACTGCGCCAGTAACTGCTCAACTCTTGTCGGTTATTATATAATCAACAATAATGCACATGCCATAAAACCCATACTGTGACTATCTGTGCATCCCCCCAAACAAGCAGGGAGCCTATCAGGACACAGCCTGGAGGTAACTTGGGCAGACCCATTGGTGGTCAGTCTGCTTATTTCCATTTTATCCAGAATGTCAAGCAATTGTAACATGAGAGGATGAGGCCAGATTTGGAGGGAGTAGAGGAGGTGCTTGTTCTGAGCATTTGAGCCCAAGTCCCAGTTTTTTAATCTCCAGATGGGGATATTAACATCCCTTCTTTTTCATTTTGTGGTATTCAGAGCTGTCAACTTCAATAAAAATTGTATTATAAACTATTCATTGTTATACAAATGTAAAGCAGAGAGCAGAAATGATAGTGGTTTTCTCCTTGTGCTAATAAGCCACAGTCTCTCACCTGAGTGGCTTTTCCTTTCTCACACTCAGGCATCTGGGAGATTTGATGTCAGGAATAAAGAGCTAACATTCTATTAATTACATCTGTTCTCATGGCCTCGAACTTGAGTGTTTGCTCGCCTCTAACAAAGAAAAAGCGGTCCTTTCCTTAGAACATGAGATCCTTTCTAAATAAATTACGAAAGTCTTTTCAATAGCCTGCTTTTTCTTTTTACGTAGGAGCATAGATTTGGGATTATCTTAAAGCCATGGTAGGCAGCTACCTGCTTTGTGTACTGTCCTAATCATTTACCCTTTGATTTCATGTTTCTTTCAAAAGCGTCAAAGCACTAGGCAAATATTACTCATCAAACTGCTCTGATAATGTCCTACATTTAGCACTTCTTTTTCTTTTTTGGCCCAGTCCATCTATTCTCAGGGCTATGACCCACATGAGCTGGAGGGCTCTGGGCAGAAATGCCACATTCCAGCTTTCAGTGGGGAGTTCAAGGACTCCAGAGCTTCTTTTCTGGCTGCCTACACCATTTAGTATTTTCTTTGCCATTGCCTCCTTCTGTTGCCACGGTTTCCTAGTAGTTGTCTTAGAGTAGGTGCCCATCTACATCTCTGCTGGGAGCTTTAATCTTTAAGGACCTGAATTGCAGAGCCCATGAGTCTGTACTGGGCAGGTGTGTTGGTGTCTAACTAGTTGAATACAGTTTTTTAGGTTCAACTTGAAGAACCTGTGGCCAGTGTTAACTTCACTCTCCCCCTAAGCATTTTCCACCAAGCCCACACTTTCCTCCCAACCTCAACTCTTGAATTCATGCTGGTTGATGTGGATGCATGAGTTATAAGTAGCTGCCCTGTAAGCCACTCTCATTGTCACATTTCAGACTTCCCTACCTTCTCTACTTTCCCATCCCCCATTCAATCTCCCCCTTCACATATCCACAAGTCCCAGTAACTTCTTCTGGGAAGCAGCTGAGGGAGAAATGAGGTAGCAGAGAGGTGCCAACATGGCCCTCTTCCAATGGTTTCAGCACCAAAGGGTAACAAAAAAACCCAGTTGGAGACTGACCAGCTATTTATCCACTCCACATTCATGGTAAGTGTCCTCTGCTGATAATTCTTGCTTCCATTTAACTAAGTGAGAATTGGAGGGTCCAGGAGCTAAAGTGACTGGCTGACTCCAAGATTAGGCCACTTTCAGAAGAAGCAGAAGTCGACTGATCCACAGCTCTAATCAAGATACTAATAGTTAATCTACTAAAAACAAATATTTGCCATCCCACAGGTGAAATACCCCTTGCTTAATCTTTTCCTTCCCCTTCCTATTTCCCAATATTTCATTACGGCAAACTTTTCTTAACTCATAAGATATTTTTGCCTATGGTTTGGCTTTCACTAAGGAGAGTACATTATGATAAAATTTACCTGAAATTAGTATCATAAACACAACAGCATAATATCACTTTACGGGGCCACCCCTGAGAGCATAACCAGTGAGGTATACCTGAGCCTAAGATAGTTTTACACCTCTTCCCTTTTGTGGCTTTATTCACTTTCAGTTCGGTGGCTTCATGGAATAACTGCAATAATTAAACAGAGAATTTCCAGACCCTCTAGATTATATGAAGATAGATGCTAAAGGTCATGCTTGAGTGGGAAAAAGTTTTGCTGATCAGTATGGCTGGGTAACTACACTGCCGCATGCAAAACCTAATGAAATCAGTGCATCTGACCAAAGACTCACCACTCTCCTCTATCCCATACCCTTTTAAAACCAGTAATACTGATGGCAAAGAGGCAATAGAAAGCATGAGTTTACAATGGCAGACTCAGAGGTTCAAATCCTGGAGCTGGCAAGTTATTTAATATCTCTTTGTTACTTTCTTCATCTATAAACATGAATATTAATTTGTTGTACCTTTCTCTCAGTCCTGTTTTGACAATATGATTTTATATATATGTACAAATAGATATACATATATACACACATAAATACATACATACATATATAAACACACATACATACGTATATATACATACACACACACATATACATACATACGCACATATAAAATATTACCCAAAAAATGTTAGATATTGTTATTATTGCTAATATTTATTGAGTGCCTGCTATGCGCCATTACAATGCTAAGCACTGTTATTCTTTATAGCCAACCTACTATATAAGTAGTATTGTTAGGCTCTTTTGAAAAATGAAGATACTGGGGGTCAAGATGACTTGACTTAGGTCATGCAGTTAATAAGCAACAGAAGCAGCATTGGAACTCAGGCCTTACTAGATTTCTACTGATTGCCCACCCTATTGGATGCTAGAAGAAGGACCTATTGTCCGGACTGCCAGTTGCAGGCAGCCAGCCATCTTTTCTACATAAGTACATCAGAATGTACTTATGGACATGCATACACCAAAACATCTAAAGTATTTAATCATGTCTAATTCCAACTTATTGTTATTCATACAAAAATATTCTTCACTAAGATCCTGCTCTGTGCGAGGCTCTGTGCAAGTTCTTTAGGATTCAGAGATAGTGAGACAAGTCCCTGCCACTGGGAGCACTCCAGTTCAAAACAGAGAACAGGAGCATTAAAAACAATTACAGGTGACTGCCTGCTACCCAGGGCTGTGCCCTCAGTTAAAAAGAAGACTCCTTAGGTACCTGAACCTTGCCCTGAATCCCTCAAGGTAGAGCCTTTCCTGCTTCAGCTGGTCTTCCTCAACTGGCAATCGCTCCACACATGGAAAGTAATTCTCACCAATTAGCTATCCCAATGCTAGGACTTCAATTCCCTTCATTTAGGTAGGGCTATTTCCAAAGACAAATCTTCCTTTTCCTCATAGAAATCCAACATTCTCCATAATTTCTTCCATTTTTCATTATATCTTTAAGGTGTTACTTTGCTGAACAAGAAAAGCAACTTTGCCCATGACTGAATCTTTGCTCAGATTTAAATAAGGAATCCTCATTGTTTTATCTTATCATTGACAGAGGGCTTAAGAATCCTAGGCCTTTACATACTATATAAGGATTTTACACCCTTACCGATTAAAAAAAAAATCCAAAAGAGATTATAATGTTGAAAATAAAAGTATCGGCACATCTTCATTTACTTTTTCATTCTGCAAATACTTATTTTTTTTTTTTTTAAATTTTTTTTTATTTATTTATTTATTTTTGGCTGCGTTGGGTCTTCGTTTCTGCGCGAGGGCTTTCTCTAGTTGCGGCAAGTGGGGGCCACTCTTCATCGCGGTGTGCGTGCCTCTCACTGTCGCGGCCTCTCTTGTTGCGGAGCACAGTCTCCAGACGCGCAGGCTCAGTAATTGTGGCTCACGGGCCCAGTTGCTCCGCGGCATGTGGGATCCTCCCAGACCAGGGCGCGAACCCATGTCCCCTGCATTGGCAGGCAGATTCTCAACCACTGCGCCACCAAAGGAAGCCCTGCAAATACTTATTGAACATCTAAAATGAACCAGGAACTTGGCAGAGCAAAAGGAGTACAATGGGGATTATGCAGTGGTGAAATGGTCCTTCTCTTTAGACATACAATCTGGTGAAGGAGACAGACAGACAGATGGATAGATTTACAAGTGCTATAAATCACTATAGAGTAGGCTATAGTCACATGAAATGGTAGCAGGGAGAGAGAGAGATTTGTTCAAGACATAGAAATAACATGTGCAAAGGACCCAAGGTATGAGCATGCAAAGACCACTACAGAGACTAAAAGGAAAATAATATTGTCTGGCTAAACATAAAATAAAAGCTGACATATGGCAAGAGATGAAACTGGATATGAAAGTGGGAGGTTTAACATGCTCCAGGCCTCAGTAGATGGAAGATCCTTTCCAGCTAAAGCTGTGTAACACAGCTTCATCCACTATCACAAACAATTGACCTGAGGACTCTCACCCATACTGCCTAATAAGGGGCAGCTCTTTTTCATTAATGAATCTGCAGGAATAATACCAACTGATTCAGTGGGGGCTTTTGTGTGTTTGTGAGGTTTTTTTTAGTAAGACTTTCTTTGCAAATAATTTAATTTCCAACAAGGAAACCATAAACAAGACCAAAAGACAACCCTCAGAATGGGAGAAAATATTTGCAAATGAAGCAACTGACAAAGGATTAATCTCCAAAATTTACAAGCAGCTCATGCAGCTCAATAACAAAAAAACAAACAACCCAATCCAAAAATGGACAGAAGACCTAAATAGACATTTCTCCAAAGAAGATATACAGATTGCCAACAAACACATGAAAGAATGCTCAACATCATTAATCATTAGAGAAATGCAAATCAAAACTACAATGAGATATCATCTCACACCAGTCAGACTGGCCATCATCAAAAAATCTATAAACAATAAATGCTGGAGAGGGTGTGGAGAAAAGGGAACACTCTTGCACTGTTGGTGGGAATGTATATTGATACAGCCACTATGGAGAAGAGTATGGAGGTTCCTTAAAAAACTAAAAATAGAACTGCCATATGACCCAGCAATCCCACTACTGGGCATATACCCTGAGAAAACCATAATTCAAAAAGAGTCATGTACCAAAATGTTCATTGCAGCTCTATTTACAATAACCAGGACATGGAAGCACCCTAAGTGTACATCATCGGATGAATGGATAAAGAAGATGTGGCACATATATACAATGGAATATTACTCAGTCATAAAAAGAAACAAAATTGAGTTATTTGTAGTGAGGTGGATGGAGTTAGAGTCTGTCATACAGAGTGAAGTAAGTCAGAAAGAGAAAAACAAATACTGTATGCTAACACATATATATGGAATCTAAGGGAAAAAAAAAAAAAAGTCATGAAGAACCTGGTGGCAAGACGGGAATAAAGACACAGACCTACTAGAAAATGGACTTGAGGATATAGGGAGGGAGAAGGGTAAGATGTGACAAAGTTAGAGAGTGGCATGGACATATATACACTACCAAATGTAAAATAGATAGCTAGTGGGAAGCAGCCGCATAGCACAGGGAGATCAGCTCGGTGCTTTGTGACCACCTAGAGGGGTGGGATAGGGAGGGTGGGAGGGAGGGAGATGCAAGAGGGAAGAGATATGGGAACATATGTATATGTATAACTGATTCACTTTGTTATACAGCAGAAACTAACACACCATTGTAAAGCAATTATACTCCAATAAAGATAAAAAAAAAAAAGAAATGGATTTCAGTTCCTTAAGGCGAGAGACTTCTTTCCTGAAAAAATACAAGATATTCAAAGGGAGGAATTAGTTCTTTTCTAGCCTATGAGTAGTTCTGTCATATGTGGTCTATGAGGGCAGGGAGTAGAATAGTGGACATGCCATGAGTAAGATTTTGGAGCAGGCCCACTTCATCCAATGCCATCTGTCCAGCAGGGGATCAATAATATGGATCCAGAAAAAGAAGAGCTGAGCCTACACTGGCCTTTAGCATTCACTCAAATTGTTTTCAAGAATTATATAACTTTCTTATTAAACTTTTTAGCCACAAATAATAATAATAATAATACTCTACTTTTTAAAGCATTTTGTGGATTAGGAAGTGTTTTCACGTGCATTATCTTACTCATTCCTCATGAGAATCCAGTGAACTAAGATTTCTTATCCCTTTTTTGCAATGGGAAAACTGGTTCTGAGCAAGTAAGTGACTCACCATGAGCCTCTAGTTGATCAATGAACCAAGGAATCTTTAGCTGTGTTCTGTTGCCACAGAAGACTATGAAGACTGACTGGTGTGGTGGTTCTTGCTAAAAGTTTTAAAATAAAAATGAAAATGTAATAATTCTGGCTCTTCTTTTGCATCTGTTCCTCATACATTAAATGTGTCATTTAACCAATGATCTCAACAGCCTCTCAACAGCAGAAAGTTAACCTTTATACAGAATCTATTTCAATATTTCATGAATCCAGACCTAGCATCAGAATATGATTTGACAATTGTTTCATCTAGCACATCCTCATTTTCCCTTACATAAGATGAAAATTAACATGTTAATCATCATTAACACTTATTTGAGTATTTGTTATTTACAAGACACTGTGCTGAGTGCTTTTACATGGATCATCTTGTTTTGTACTAACACAGCCTTATAAGGTAGGTTCTGACTACTTATCCCATTTTCTAGATAATGAATATGAGGCTTTGAAAAAGTGAAGACTTGCCCAAGTTTTCATAGCTAAAAAAGAGATTCGGCCAGAAATCAAACCAAGGCGCTCCAGGGGGCAAACAGTGCCTGTGTTCTCAAAGTCCAAAGTCCCCTCCCCAAATGGCAGGGTTCCATGAAAAATAAAGGCAACCTTTGCAATCAATGCAATCTCAAGGTTATGTGTGCAATTACTGACTCAGGGTTGTGGGCATAGAACATTGTGCACTTTGCATTTCAGTTAGCATGACAACTTCAGTACATTTCGCAGAGATTTAGATTAGCGCTGAAATTGCTTCTGAAGCTATGCACTATTCAGATTCAAAGAAAAACTCACTGTTGGGTAGACAGATAAATCATGCTACTTAATCAGTGAGAGAGATGGAATAGCAAATACCCTCCAAGAGTCTCTCGACTAGCCAGCCTGGTGATCAAGGCCCTAGATTTGTGCGATTCAGGAGAGCAATCAGTCAGCAGAGAAAAAAGAGAGCTAAGTGGTCTATATAGGGATTATATGCACAAGTCTGGCTTCGTTAAGATGCATCATTAATCAGTCAAGCAAACTCACCAAACTGCATTGACATCAAGTTTATGTGCAAAAAAGAAAACAGTTACCCAGCAACTCTTAAAATGGAGAGGAAGGTGCTGTTCATTTGCACATTCTATTGTATTGTTTGCCAAATGACAAATCAAATTGCCCCAGTATTCAAAGAAGGTCCCCACTGGATGCTGGCAGCACGGAGGGAACCTTGAAAGGAGCCAGAAAGGAGCCGCCTTGATATCCTCGGGCTTGGCCACTTCTTCAGCATCCACTGCTGAGGCCACTGCCCACAGAACTTTGGATACTGGGCACTCTGAAAGGGAGAGAGAAAGGGCAAGAGTTTTGACATGATTTTAAAGAAATTATCCAGTTGGGTAGATTTTCAGTTCGGTTGAACGTAGGCCGCTGTTTTAGTCAATCTTCTTAACTGTGTTCTTTTCAAAAACTGAAAGTTAAAAATAAACCTTTAAAAAAAAAATCCCACCGTCATTTACACAAAAAGCTTATTTCAATGTGGCTATTGTTTGCCTCCATCAAAGGGCACAAAGCAATTACTCAGAGGGATAATTATGGGATGGGAGGGACTGAAGACCTGAGCCGTCCTGAAGCCTTCCACCTCCAAATTCTTTCTCCGCTAGAACCTAAGCAATCTGTCTATAATCACCAAACTCACATAATGAGCAGGATAGGCCCAATGTCATGCTGGAGATAAATGCTGAAAACATCAACAACATAATAAGGTAGAATCTGATTTGTATTAACGTAATTGTTTTTTTAAAGGTGCCATAAGCCATTGAGAAATAAGGTGAGATGCATCCATTGGAAAACAGGGAACGGAGCTCTGATGTGATAAAGTACACCGTTCTTGGTGCAAGGTTTGAATTCTGAGTTGGAATCGCAGCTGCTGATATCACGTTGTGCCAGGTCACTACTGGGCTCTGAGCCTCAGGGCTCCCATCTGTCAAATCCCATTTGTGAAATGGGGTTTTTGTGAGGATGAAATAAAGTAACATAAGAAGTACATAGTAGGGCTCCAAAACCATCTTTTTTAATGATTTAGGTGGCCCAGTTACAGAGGTAAAATGCAGGCAACTGAGTCATAGAGTTATAATGCCACATGCAAAAAAATAATAATAATAACTCCTTAATTAGGTAAAATATATATTTTTAATTAATTTTATTTTTTTATACAGCAAGTTCTTATTAGTTATCCATTTTACACATATTAGTGTATACATGTCAATCCCAATCTCCCAGTTCAACACAGCACGACCACCCACCTCCACCGCATTTGCCCCTTGGTGTCCATATGCTTGTTCTCTACATCTGTGTCTCAGTTTCTGCCCTGCAAACCAGTTCATCTGTACCATTTTTCTAGGTTCCACATATATGCGTTAATATACGATATTTGTTTTTCTCTTTCTGACTTACTTCACTCTGTAGGACAGTCTGTAGATTCATCCACGTCTCTACAAATGACCCAATTTCACTCCTTTTTAAGGCTGAGTAATATTCTATTGTATATATGTACCACAACTTCTTTATTCATTCGTCTGTCAATGAGCATTTAGGTTGCTTCCATGACCTGGCTATTGTAAATAGTGCTGCAGTGAACATCGGGGTGCATGTGTCTTTTTGAATTATGGTTTTCTCTGGGTATATACCCAGTAGTGGGATTGCTGGATCATATGGTAATTCTATTTTTGGCTTTTTAAGGAACTTCCATACTGTTCTCCATAGTGGCTGTATCAATTTACATTCCCACCAACAGTGCAAGAGGGTTCCCTTTCCTCCACACCCTCTCCAGCATTTGTTGTTAGTAGATTTTCTGATGATGCCCATTCTAACTGGTGTGAGGTGATACCTCATTGTAGTTTTGATTTGCATTTCTCTAATAATTAGTGATGTTGAGCATTCTTTCATGTGTTTGTTGGCAATCTGTATATCTTCTTTGGAGAAATGTCTATTTAGGTCTTCTGCCCCTTTTTGGATTGGGTTGTTTGTTTTTTTAATATTGAGCTGCAAGAGCTATTTATATATTTTGGAGATTAATCCTTTGTCCGTTGACTCATTTGCAAATATTTTCTCCCATTCTGAGGGTTGTCTCTTCATCTTGTTTGTAGTTTCCTTTGTTTTGCAAAAACTTTTAAGTTTCATTAGGTCCCATTTGTTTATTTTTGTTTTTATTTCCATTACTCTAGGAGGCGGATCAAAAAAGATTTTGCTGTATTTATGTCAAAGAGTGTTTTTCCTATGTTTTCCTCTAAGAGTTTTAAAGTGCCTGGTCTTACATTTAGGTCTCTAACACATTTTGAGTTTATTTTTGTGTATGGTCTTAGGGAGAGTTCTAATTTCATTCTTTTACATGTAGCTGTCCAGTTTTCCCAGCACCATTTATTGAAGAGACTGTCTTTTCTCCATTGTATATCCTTGCCTCCTTTATCATAGATTAGTTGACCATAGGTGCATGGGTTTATCTCTGGGCTTTCTATCCTGTTCCATTGATCTATATCTCTGTTTTTGGGCCAGTACAATATTGTCTTGATTACTGTAGCTTTGTAGTATAGTCTGAAGTCAAGGAGTCTGATTCCTCCAGCTACGTTTTTTCCCTCAAGACTGCTTTGGCAATTCGGGGTCTTTTGTGTCTCCATACAAATTTTAAGATTTTTTGTTCTAGTTCCGTAAAAAATGTCATTGGTAATTTGATAGGGATTGCATTGAATCTGTAGATTGCTTTGGGTAGTATAGTCATTTTCACAACACTTATTCTTCCCATCCAAGACCATGGTATATCTCTCCATCTGTTGGTATCATCTTTAATTTCTTTCATCAGTATCTTATCATTTTATGTATACAGGTCTTTTTTCTCCCTAGGTAGGTTTATTCCTAGGTATTTTATTCTTTTTGTTGCAATGGTAAATGGGAGTGTTTCCTTAATTTCTCTTTCAGATTTTTCATCATTATTGTATAGGAATGCAAGAGATTTCTATGCATTAATTTTGTATCCTGCAACTTTACCAAATTCATTGATTAGCTCTAGTAGTGTCTGGTGGCATCTTTAGGATTCTCTATGTATAGTATCATGTCATCTGCAAACAGTGACAGTTTTACTTCTTCTTTTCCAATTTGTATTCCTTTTATTTCTTTTTCTTCTCTGATTGTGGTGGCTAGGACTTCCAAAACTATGTTGAATAATAGTGGTGAGAGTGGACATCCTTGTCTTGTTCCTGATCTTAGAGGAAATGCTTTCAGTTTTTCACCATTGAGAATGATGTTTGCTGTGGGTTTGTCATACATGGCCTTTATTATGTTGAGGTAAGTTCCCTCTATGCCCACTTCCTGGAGAGTTTTTATCATAAATATGTGTTGAATTTTGTCAAAAGCTTTTTCTGCCTCTATTGAGATGATCATATGGTTTTTATTCTTCAGTTTGTTAATATGATGTATCACATTGATTGATTTGCATATATTGAAGAATCCTTGCATCCCTCAGATAAATCCCACTTGATCAGGGTGTATGATCCTTGTAATGTGTTGTTGGATTGTGTTTGCTAGTATTTTGTTGAGGATTTTTGCGTCTATATTCATCAGTGGTATTGGTCTGTAATTTTTTTTTGTAGTACCTTTGTCTGCCTTTGGTATCAGGGTGATGGTGGCCTCATAGAATGAGTTTGGGAGTGCTCCTTCCTCTGCAATTTTGTGGAAGGGTTTGAGAAGGATGGGTGTTAGCTCTTCTCTAAGTATTTGATAGAATTCACCTGTGAAGCCATCTGGTCCTGGACTTTTGTTTGTTGGAAGATTTTTAATCACAGTTTCAATTTCATTACTTGTGATTGGTCTGTTCATATTTTCTGTTTCTTCCTGGTTCAGTCTTGGAAGGTTATACCTTTTTAAGAATTTGTCCATTTATTCCAGGTTGTCCATTTTATTGGCATAGACTTGTTTGTAGTAGTCTCTTAGGAGGCTTTGTACTTCTGTGGTGTCTGTTGTAACTTCTCCTTTATCATGTATAATTTTATTGATTTGAGTCCTCTCCCTCGTTTTCTTCATGAGTCTGGCTAATGGTTTCTCAATTTTGTTTATCTTCTCAGAGAACAAGATTTTAGGTTTATACATCTTTGCTATTGTTTTCTTTGTTTCTATTTCATTTATTTCTGCTCTGATCTTTATGATTTCTTTCGTTCTACTAACTTGGGGTTTTGTTTTTTCTTCTTTCTCTAGTTCCTTTAGATGTAAGGTTAGATTGTTCATTTGAGATTTTTCTTGTTTCTTGAGGCAGGCTTGTATTGCTATAAACTTCCCTCTTAGAACTGCTTTTTCTGCATTCCATATGTTTTGGATCGTCGTGTTTTCATTGTCATTTGTCTCTAGGTATTTTTTGATTTCCTCTTTGATTCCATCAGTGATCTCTTGATTATTTAGTAAAGTATTGTTTAGCCTCCATGTGTTTGTGCTTTTTACATTTTTTTCCCTGTAATTGATTTCTAATCTCATAGCATTGTGGTCAGAAAAGATGCTTGATATGATTTCAATTTTCTTTAATTTACTGAGGCTTGATTTGTGACCCAAAATGTGATCTATACTGGAGAATGTTTTGTGTGCACTTGAGAAGAAAGTGTAATCTGCTGTTTTTGGATGGAATGTCCTATAAATATCAATTAAATCTATCTGGTCTATTGTGTCATTTAAAGCTTGTGTTTCCTTATTTATTTTCATTTTGGATGATCTGTCCATTGGTGTAAGTGAGGTGTTAAAGTCCCTCACTATTATTGTGTTACTGTCAATTTCCTCTTTTATAGCTGTTAGCAGTTGCCTTATGTATTGAGGTGCTCCTATGTTGGGTGCATATATATTTATAATTGTTATATCTTCTTCTTGGATTGATCCCTTGATCATTATGTAGTGTCCTTCCTTGTCTCTTGTAACATTCTTTATTTTAAAGTCTATTTTATCTGATACGAGTATAGCTACTCCAGCTTTCTTTTGATTTCCATTTGCATGGAATATCTTTTTCCATCCCCTCACTTTCAGTCTGTATGTGTCCCTAGGTCTAAAGTGGGTCTCTTGTAGACAGCATATATATGGGTCTTGTTTTTGTATCCATTCAGCAAGCCTGTGTCTTTTGGTTGGAGCATTTAATCCATTCACATTTAAGGTAATTATCGATATGTATGTTCCTATGACCATTTTCTTAATTGTTTTGGGTTTGTTTTTGTAGGTCCTTTTCTTCTCTTGTGTTTCCCACTTAGAGAAGTTCCTTTAGCATTTGTTGTAGAGCTAGTTTGGTGGTGCTGAATTCTCTTAGCTTTTGCTTGTGTGGAAAGCTTTTGATTTCTCCATCAAATATGAATGATATCCTTGCCAGGTAGAGTAATCTTGGTTGTAAGTTCTTACCTTTCATCACTTTAAATATGTCATGCCACTCCCTTCTGGCTTGTAGAGTTTCTGCTGAGAAATCAGCTGTTAACTTTATGGGAGTTCCCTTTTATGTTATTTGTCATTTTTCCCTTGCTGCTTTCCGTAATTTTTCTTTGTCTTTAATTTTTGCCAATTTGATTACTATGTGTCTCGGCATGTTTCTCCTTGGGTTTATCCTGTGTGGGACTCTCTGCACTTCCTGGACTTGGGTGGCTATTTCCTTTGCCATGTTAGGGAAGTTTTTGACTATAATCTCTTCAAATATTTTCTTGGGTCCTTTCTCTCTCTCTTCTCCCTCTGGTACCCCTATAATGCAAATGTTGTTATGTTTAATGTTGTACCAGAGGTCTCTTAGGCTATCTTCCTTTCTTTTCATTCTTTTTTCTGTATTCTGTTCTGCAGCAGTGAATTCCACCATTCTGTCTTCCAGGTCACTTATCAGTTCTTCTGTCTCAGTTATTCTGCTATTGATTCATTCTAGTATATTTTTCATTTCAGTTTTTGTATTGTTTATTTCTGTTTGTTTGCTCTGTAATTCTTTTAGGTCTTTGTTAAACATTTCTTGCATCTTCTCGATCTTTGCCTCCATTCTTTTTCTGAGGTTCTGGATCATCTTCACTATCATTTTTCTGAATTCTTTTTCTGGCAGTTTGCCAATCTCCACTTCACTTAGTTGTTTTTCTGCGGTTTTATCTTGTTCCTTCATCTAGTGCATAGCCCTCTGCCTTTTCATCTTGTCTATTTTTCTGTGAATGTGGTTTTTGTTCCACAGGCTGGAGGATTGTATTTCTTCTTGCTTCTGCTCCTTTAGTAGGTAAAACTTGATGTCTTACTTTTATAAGCATCATAAGGCAATTATTTGTTTAAAGAAGATAAATAAGAAGATAAAAAGATAAATTTTTTGTATAAAATACATAAATGTTCTGGCAACCCTAAACTGTAGACTATACAAGGAAAATCTATAAGAATGCCAGAATGATTTTACTGCATTATCACAGAAAACCAAAACAACTCATATAAATGTAGCAACAATTTCAAGGTGGCTTCAGGGTACAAATACTATGCCTTAGGCCAATACTAAAATCCCATCATGCTTTGCTTTATGGGCTTGAAAAAAACTCTGTGATGTGAATCTCTGAACAACAATGTGTCTTCCTGGGGAGCTTTCTCCCTAAAGTAACACTATGTTAAATCTTTTCATGGAAATAATCATCCTTTGTTTATCTTTTGTGTAAATATAGATCTTCTTGTATCTCATCTGTTCCTGACTACTGATGTCAACCCCCCATTACTCAGGAATCCCGGGAGTGGAAAAGGACATCAACATGAGGCAGGGTCCTGGATAGCAGCCTTAGAATGAGTTGCACTGTCAGACTCAGGCAGACCTATGTTTGAGTCCTGGCTCTGACACTTCTGACATGTACTAGCGATATAAGCTTAGACAAATTACTCAACCAATATAAGTCTCAGCCTCTTCATCTGTAAAATGGGGATAACGTTTCAGACCTAATAGTTCATAACTTAGATGAGAGAATGTCTGTAAAGCCCTGAGAACAATAAATGTCAAGAAATGTTGGCTCTTGTCATCTTCCTCATCCTGGCCAGCACAGAGCCCAAGAGGGAGCTCCTTACATTAGAGCCTAGTGCATCTAACACTTGTATTTTGCTCTTGACAAAGAGCAAAAAGACAAGTTGAGGGTGAGAGTGTGAGAAGAAGGGGAACATATCAGGGTGGAAGTATCAGCACAAGCTAAGGGCCAGAGACATGAGAGAGCCCTGAGATGATTAGTATTGCTGGAGAATAAAGTGGGAGATGAATGAGGAGAAGTGCTGAGAGATGTCTGCAGAGGGCAGGGGCCAAAGTTATGAGAGCCAAGTATGCCTTCCCAAGTGTCTGTATTTGGGATAGAATTTCTCTCCAAGAATGGGCAGTGCACATTTGGCCACAATGTCACGTGTGCTCTCATATCACTCAGGAACATGAGAATGTGGACAGGCAAGAGAAGGAGGAACACCCAACAATTATGATTTCAATAAAGTAACATTTATCCTCAGTTACAAACAAAAAGAGAATTTGTGGCATTTGCTTTTTTCTGCCTGATATTAGTTGATTTGGGTCATAAGTCTTAACACTGCCTTAAATGAGTACCATGCCCTCTAAGTTTCTAAAATTGCAAGGTAAGTGTTTAAGAAAGACAGACAAAAACAGAGGTTTTGTTCTTTTTGTTTTTTCTGAGCTTAACCTTAAGGGTGAAAAATAAATCTTCCTTCACATCTCCACACCCACACAGAACCCTGGGTTCCTACTATTACCAGGGCTGTGCTAATCTGTGTTCTCATTGCAGGATGCAGCACTACATAATAACCTGTGAGTAACTTCACACTGAGGAGTTGTATTTCAGACTTGGCTCTTGGAGCTCAGGAAAATAAAAGCAACTCATAGTCCCAAGCAGGATCTCCAGTTACTGGGAATGAGCAAACCTTGCTGAGAGAGAGGGGGAGGAAGGAGGCGTGTGAGTGCCAATCTGTAAGCAGCTCCAAGGTCATGAGATTTCTCATTGCCTCCTCTCCTCTTCCTCCTTCATCTCCTGCTTCTCATGCATGATCTCAAGCCCCTATTCCATCACATGGTTAAAGGAGCAGCTACAAAACAGGAACAGTCAAATCCTCATGAATTACTTTGTAAAATTTTTATTTACAAACTGATAATTTACATATTATCAGTTCTTATGAAATTTTTCCAAGGGCTCAAAAAATCTGACAAGTGCTCTCTTTTCCCGTGGCAAATAGGTGGGAGTGTGTGGCAGATCAATGCCTAACACATAGTAAGCGCCTACTATAAGACTTTATGCCCTGTTCTCTGTGCTTTATGTAGATGTCTTCTTTTAACCATCTTTACAACCCTAAACTACAATCGTGACCATTTTATGGATGAGAAAACTGAGGCACAGAAAAGTAAGAGGCTTTCCCAGGTCTCACAGATGGTAAGTAGTACAACCAAGATTTAAATCTTGGCAGTCTGTTACTAGAACCCGAAAACTTACCACTATTATAAAACCTCCCAGAAGAAATACATCCATGAAATCTCCTAACTGTAGAAAATAGACCAAATTTTATCAAAGCCTCTTGAATGCATATTATTCAAATGGATAAAAGTGGTTTACTATGTCTTCCAGGATTCTTATTGAAACTCACCCTGGTATTTATATAATGTTCAAAATAGATGTGAGAGGTAAGAACAAGTGCCCATATAAGTGATGTGGTTACTGTTCCTATATACCAGTGCTCCAGCCCTAAATGTCTGAACTACTGGACTATTGTCCACTTTACCTTGACCTTCCAGCCACTCTTGTTCCTGACCCACCAAACTCCTCATCCTGGCCTGGCAAAATGCACCCTTCCCTGCTGACAAGCATGCCCTAGTGTACTAAAAGTCGCAATGCTAAATATTCTTCTGTCCCCATTTTTTCAGCAAACAGATGACTATCAACTGCAGCATAATGCCCATGAGAAGGTTTGAAATTAAATGAGGGAAGGCTCTAAAGTGAATGTCAGAGAATTCTATGATACAGCACTGTTTCCAGAGCGCTCAGCATGGCACATTGCCCTGTAGAGCTGGGAATGCAGAAACAAAGGCCTCCAGTGTCACTTCCATTTGTAAGAAGACTGAATTAGTGTTGCTAGGAAACAAAGCCTAAATTTTCTATTAAATTTACTTTCAGCTTATACGTCATACCTCTCCCAGCCTGAGTGAAACACAATAAAGGAAGAAAACTACAGTTCTTTTATTAAAATGCCTCAGATCATGTATTCCCCAGGTAAAGATAATCCATAGGAGGATAGATCTACACATATCTCATCATAAAAGTGATTCAGCTACACCCAGATTTTAGTATATGGTGGGGAAAACCACATAGGGTGACCATAGGAGCATATGATGTGGAAATTGCTCTAGACTTTATTCCTGTGGTCACAGTTGTGACCTAGAAGTCTCAAAGGATATATATATATATATACATATATATATATATGTATATATATATGTATATATATATATATATATATATCTCAACAACAGAAGATACATATATATACATGTAGATACATATATATACATATACATGATGTATATACATCTATATACATATATATATGTATATATATGTGTATATATATATATATATATATATATATCTCAACAACAGAAGAGAGAGGGAAGATTGGAATGAATGTGGTAAGGGAGGAGGTCAGAAAGGTGAGTTGGGAAAGTGGAGAGGAAGAAAGCAAATTGTGGAACCAGCTCAGTAGTTAGGGATGAAGCTCAAGATTTTCAAAAGGGAGTTGACCAGTTGACTGACATTGTAAAACAAAAGGAGGAAATTGGTTGCTGGTTGAGTCAAACCAAACCAGGTGTCAAGAGACTATCTAGGGAAGGGATATAAATGTCACTTGGATGAAGCTGGGTCTGCACAAGTATGAGCTCCTCCTCCCTTTGCCAAAATGCTACCATCTTTAGAGAAAAAAAACCAAGCAAGCGCTCTGCTGATTGCTCAGATGTGAGTGTGTGCACACTTCTAGTGACTTGTCAAATCCTAGTCTTAATTCATTATCATTCCCAAGCATCTGTGAAGTCATACATGTTTCTCAAATCTCCGCTCAAACCTCTTTCCCAGGGACATCTACCCCAGCTCTGCAGACTAGATTCAATCCATGTTATACACTCTCGAAGCCTGGCTGTCATTTTCTCCAAATCACTCACAAGAAATTACATAGCTCTATGATTTTTTTCCTGTTTTTCCTTTACTAAACTGTAAGCTCCTTGAGTGTAAAAAGTATGTTTGTTTCTGCTTAGCATTATATTCCCAGTTCCTACGTAGAGCCCAGCACATAGTAGGTGTTCACCCTAACCTGTTCAGTGAATGAATGGATGTATCCTAAACAGATATGATCAGAAGGTAAACAAATCAACTCCATGGGGGAGTAAAGACAGCAAGCCTTCAAGGCCAACAGGAACCCACAGAATCACAAGTCAACTTCTGCCTGAACTTCCTTCCCAAGGA
This sequence comes from Balaenoptera musculus, assembly GCF_009873245.2. Classification (NCBI taxonomy): domain Eukaryota; kingdom Metazoa; phylum Chordata; class Mammalia; order Artiodactyla; family Balaenopteridae; genus Balaenoptera; species Balaenoptera musculus. Next base: position 124,963,028 of record NC_045785.1, read on the forward strand.
AACATATACCCCCAGACAGCAAAGCTCAGAAGTTGGACCAGAAAAAACCTGGATCCATGATGAGTTTTTGTCACAGCCTTATCTTCCACATACAATATCAGGGCTTGGCTTTTCTTGTATGACCATGAGAGGCTTTCAAAATGAGATTCTGAATAACTTCTTAGTGTCATTTTGTGTACTGACTTCAGCCAAGGATCACTTGTATATCCTGGGACCGGAAAGATTTGGGCCTCATGAATAAACAGCCTCTTGGATCAGGCACAGAAGTCATCACAACAGTGCTTGGCAATTTCCTAGCAACTTACAATGGCTGTCCCCGCCAGGATGGAGAGATAGGATACAGTTTCCTGATCTACTTCAAGATTCTATAAATGTTGTTCCTCTTGAAAACAAGTAGCCAGAGGCGGAAAATAGTGACTACGCAAGTTCTTCTGCAACTGCAGGAGAATTAAGAATTACATCCAGCTCCAGTGGGGAAGCAGCAGACCATGTTTCAAGACCCATTACATAGGCTGTTTGAGTCACATTATATTTAATCAAAAGCTGTTTTATTCATTTGTGCTGTTCCATCTGTAATATTAAGGTAAGGTGAGGAAAGTGTCAAGAAAGAAAGGCTGTAGAAGATACCACAGAATACCCAAGAGCAAATTTATAAGACTGTACTAATAACTGTGTCTTCACCAATATCAGGAAAAGGGGCATGAAGAGAGGACTGCTCTGATGGATTCAGAAGCTATTGGAACTTTCCAAAGTAGAGAATTTCCTTAGAAGAAGCAGAAGGAAGATTATGAAACAGAGGAACTCAGACTTGAATACTGGTTTGGCCACTGAGCTGTGTGAACTTGGGCAAGTTACTCCTTCTTTTGGAGTTTCAGTTTGCTTATTTTAGAAATGGAGATAATAATATCTGCCTTGTAGCACCATTTCAACGTTAGAATTAATATGCAGAGAGATGCCAGACTAGTGTCTGGCCCATAAGAAATTCAATAGTTCAAGCCTCTCTGAGTTGCCCTCCTCATTTCTCCATTTTTCCTTATCTCTCTGTCACCATCCTGGACCACACCACATATCTTATATTCATGTTGCTTTTTTTCATGTAGCCTGCTGAACCTAGAGGTGTCATTTTCTTGACTTTAACTATCTATGACAGTAATGACATGAATTGCATATTAACTCTACTTGTATGGCCCCGTAGAATGAGTGAGCAAGAACAAAAGTGAGGGAGCTAGAGGGGAAGAGAATAAGAGAGCAAACGAGGACAAGCAAAGTCTGGAGACAGAAACCATATTTGATTATGTGCATTTGTCAGAGGCTCTGCCTGGTGCCTCTAAGGCCCAGGGACATGTGATGATCAGGAATAAATACAGCTGAGATGGCACTCAGACATCTGCTTTCCTCTTGGCCCTTCTTCATGTTCATTCTCATTTTTCTTTCACTCCCCACTGTGTTCCTCCAGATTTATGAGGAGGAACATTTAATCCTCCTCTTTTATGATCCTAGCCTTTGGGCCTGCCCTAACCCTGCCTTCTTCCACTATCAGCTTGGTGAGCTTTGGTCCCTGGCTTCCATGCTTTTGCTCATCCTCAGTCTAGTAAAGAGTGATTCTCCTGTGTCCTCTGATTCCATCTGACCCCAGGATTTCCTCTGCAGTCTCCTTTCAATCGGGCCCATTTTGGCTTTCAATATCTTCTCTCTCTACCCCTCCTCAAAAGGTTTCCTAAATCCAAGACTGTCCCATGTAGTTCTTGGCCTCCATACTTTGTGGCTCTAGTTCTGTCTCCTGACTAGTTTATTCATTTTTCCTGTCTCCTTGAATCAGGAAGACCAGGAAAGTCTCTCATTAGTGATGTTTGCCTACTACAAGGCTAACTCTAACCCGCCAGAAGCCTGACTAAATGTGAGCCTTGAACTAGACACTGTGGGAGCTATCCAGGTATTAAGACCTGGACTCATGCCATCAAGGGAGTTACATATAACTGGCAGATAACATAGACATTTTGATGATATAAAGAAAACTGGCTACAAAAAGTCCCATATTGAATATAATAATACTGTAGAATAGTGTTTATCTGGGAATGAAAACACCAGAAGTATTCAACAACAAAACGGTTGAATATGGATCATTCCATATAGATCATTTTCGTGATCACCCACTTTCAAAGTTATGCCAATATAATGAATAAAATATGATTTACTAAAGTACAGTGCATAGGAAAAATAGGATCTGCTCAGCTAAGAATCACCAGTCAGTGATTCCATACAGACCAGACCTGCTTGATACAGACTGAATGATGCAGAATGTAAGGTATAACTGCAAGGACATCATTCAAATCTTATCAGCAATTGATAACTTGATAGTTCTTTATTTTTTGTATATTTCAAGAAGAGCACTAAGGCATTGAGTTTCAAGTAGAACACACCCACACACATATACACACATAAAACATGCTAAAGCATTTTTTTAAATCATTGTACTTTTTTAGAGTTAAATATTTAAATTTTCAGAATTATTAGAAACAAATCAAGCTGTTAACATTTTGAATAATGGCATTTTTTTCTGATGTAAACAAACAAGAGCTTATTGATGAACTAAGGAAAGTCATATTATTCAAATAACTAAACTGGTAAATTAAGAAAGCACATCAACCTTGCGTATTAGGTAATTGTAGGTAAGTAGTATTCATAGATCACCTGGCATCTGTGGAGGAGATTTTCAAAGGGGAATGCTTAATCAGAAATACAATGACCTCAACTGGGCTCCCAGCTTGAATGGCTCAGTGTTTCTCCTTTTGTATCCTAACTGAAAGCCATGGTGATGAATAAAAATAAAGCCAGATAGTCTCTAACTCTGTTGCCTATTTTTGTTCCCCCAGTTAAAATTTTCATGCTAGATAATATATTATCTCACATTCTGTACTTATTTTTTTAATTTCTAAGAAAGAGTGTAGAGGCATTCTTACTTTTTTCTTGATACTAGTCATACCTCCTTTGTGACTATGGTACAAATAAGCAAACGTACGCTATCTTTTCTTTATTTTTGAAATAGAATTGCATAATTAATTGGACTTTAATGCAAAAGAGCCAAATATTGTGGGAGGAAACATTCAGATTTGAAGTGTCTTTCAGGGGACTCAGATGGTTAGAATTACGTAGAAGCATCTGGGATTTTTCATAGCCAGAAGATGATGTCAAAGATGAATGGTGTTCAAATATTTTGTTTAAACCTTGGAATCATGTGGCATCAAGTCAAATCATACAGAGAAGGACAAAACATAAAACAACTCAAAGCAGAGCTATTGTGATCAAAAGAAAGGATAGATGGCTTGAGGCTGCAGGTACTTCTACCCTCATCGTCCCTAATAGCCCTGGAGGCACCTCTAAAGCAACTCTGGGGCTCCAGGGAGCACAAAGTGAAAACCACTGCTTATTATGGGATGCAAATTTTTATAGTCATGGAAGGAACATAATTGAGAAAAAACTAAAGAGGATATTACAAAGTGGTAAAACACATAAAATAAGCTTCAGGGACATTTATTTTAGAATTGGGCTTGATATAATGGAAGTAGTAAATATGAGGTTGATAAAATCTCTTACTATTCTCTGATTCAGCGTCTGTTTTCTGTTATCCTGCCAGAGACTCTGAAGTCAACAGATATAGTCACAGTGAGACAGAATATGAGGAAACTTAACTCTAGATATTACATGAAGTTTCACCCTTCCCAGCCCTATAGTCTAGGACCAGAAAAGCATTAGAATACTTATATAACTTTTGAACAAATATTTAAGGAAGGTCTATTATGTATCAGGCACTATTTTAGGCACATGGACTACAAAGGTAAACAAGACAGACAAGGTTCACACTCTCATGGAAACTACATTCTAGTGAGGGAGACAGAAAAACATGAACTAAACAAAGAGAATTTCAGAGAGTGAAATGAGCTTTGAAGGCAATTAAACTGCATAACAGAAAAGAGATACAGGGATGATTGCATCCTTAGGTCCTGCTCTTCTAAACCTGTTTTCTGTGCTCCTGCTCATAGAGTAACATTCTTCTTTGAATTGTTTTTTTCTTTTTGTACTTAGTGTAAGATGGATCTGAGGTCACCTCCCTTTCAGAAGAGAATCCTTTACCCTGGGAAGATCTAAAAGAATGCGTTAAGGCAGTTATTCCCTCGACTTTAGGAAGAAACTCTCTCACTTCTGTATTTTTCTTTCTGTCTTGTTTCTCCCCAACAAAATGGTGAGATATCCAGGGTCAAGATTAGGAATTGGGTCCAGGAAAAGAAGATGAATGAGGCTACCTATTCTACCTTTAATACATCCTATTGGAGAGGGGTAAAATGATTCTAACCTATCTCTCTAGATTGAGTCATAATTTTGCAATTTTTCATTGATTAACTCTCTGTATGACTCACATGTCATACATGTCATATGAAGACTACAGGCTCCTGATGGAGACCTTCAGAGTTTAGGAACCCCAAAGCCTTCCTCCTTCTATCATGAAGATATAATTAATATTGTCACTCCTTTTCTTAAAATGTTCCTGGCAGCAGCAGTAAACTCATGTGTCAGGTCCCACATTTGCATGGGCCCTTCCAAACCCTTGAGAAAGGCCCTAGCAATATGGTCACATGTTACTATTAAGTTTATAAAACAGTATGTTTTTGTGTCATTTCCCTAAATTATATTTCAGGCTCCAAAATCCCATGTCTGTCCCTGAGTATTATTAGGCATAGAGCTTATCCATCTACAGTGCCAAGGAGGTTAGAGCTGCTCAGTATCCACTTGTTATATTAAAAATAACATTTAATTTTTACTCTATTGTATTTAAATATAGACTTTTCTCAAAAGAATGTCATTGGCACAACCAACTGTTTTGATGTTTGAACTGTCTACTTATATAATAGTACCAGTTACAATCATCCTCACTTTCCCAAATAAGTAGAAATAGAAATTCATCCTGTTGTCTCTGTTTCCAAAAGTAAATGAATAAGCCACTGCTTTGAGTTCTTAAAATACTTTCTTTTCAACACAGATATAAGCAAAGGTGTGATAAGCTTTCATGTTTGACATTAATACCAGAACAAAATCTCATGTAAAAGTTTGGAGAATATTTACTTGCAATGAGTTAAGTCCATTTCCTCCCCAAATCGTTTTTTCTTTTAATGATAAAGGCTACCTAAATGATGATAATGTGAAAAGGTGGATCACAAATCATAAAACACAAGGATCACCTATATCATGGGCTTTACTATAAAAAAAAATTCACCTTATAAATAAAATGTGACATTTGTGCCGATAATAGGCTAAGAACCTTAAAAGATCAGACCAGCTGCTGGTACCTCAGGATTCCAGAAGTCTTCCTAGAATTATATGGAAGATAAATAATTTTATGGTGTTCCCAAGGAAGTGATAAACTGAGTCTCTACTGAAACTCATTCACAAGACAATGACAATTTGCCACTAAATAATTCCCCAAAGTTGCTCTCTGAGGCTGTGTACTTAACTCCTAGCGTAATGAATGAGGTGGCTGCCATATTATTGTAATCTAGATGTAATCAAGGAATTTCTATCTGTGTGGCATGATTAGAAGGGCAACTAAAATATCTCCTCAGAAATTCAGACTTCTCAGTTCAGTCTCAGGCTTTTCATCTTGAAATAGCTCTTCTTGAAAAAGAAAACAAACTGTTCAACCACGCATTAAGCTGTTGTTTGTAACTGTCTTAGATGGGATCAATTAAACATTATCATAAATGTAGATAAATGTAGGGCATTTAAGACAATGAGATAGATGAATGCCCAAGGCAGTGAGGGAAACAGGGAAGAGAGAAGAGAAAGTTCTAAAGACTGAGGTTGAGAAGATGAGGAGAGTCCTTATCTTCAAGGTAATATATTTAATTGGCTATCTTAAAAATAAATTTATTAACCATCTCTGCACATATTATTTCAATAGAACTTTGTTCTGTGAGGAAGAGGAAAGAATAACTTTTTGTTTTTTAGTGTGATCTTTGGATTTTTCAAAGTATATACTTATCTGGTAAAGAATCATGGATATGCATCACTGAGGGAAAATTATATCATTATTGTCTGTTCTGCCTCTCTCCAAAAATCATACTTTTTCACCTAAAAGTCAGACTTGAGTAAGTCTATCTCTCTCTTTAGATCATAAGCATCTGAGAAACAGAGACCATGTTTTCTTCACTGTAGTATTCCCAGCACATAGCTTATTGCTTAGCACAAAAATTGCATGGAATAAATGAAGTTTGGAAAAAATAAAAAGATTAAATAAATTGATAACCAAAAGTACTTTAGTAGTTTTAAGGGACAAAAAGAACTAAAATATTTTCAAGGCTCAGAGGGGTACCTTTATGAAAATTATGTTCTATCAGATAAATTACCAAGTTCAAAATATGAAAAATAAATATAATGCAGCATCATAAAGAAACATTTCAGATATTTATGAAAATGGACTTTGAGAAATATATAATAGCAAAAGTTTCCCTTTCTTAGGAAGAGAGCTGGAAGGACAATGATGTATGATGAAGTCTAGATAGAGTGACAATCCAGTTTATTGATACTTTTAGGTCTTTGGATAATTCAGTCACAAGCCCTAATATAGTTCCCCATCAGTTATGAAATATATTGATTGAAAAGAGCAAATATCTCCTCTTTCAACATCCACCTATTTTTGGACAAGCATCTTCTAATTTACCCTTTCCTGCTCAGCGATTTTGCTTACCCCTAAATCAGAAGATACAAACCGGGGATCCCAGGCTGAGGTTAGACTTCCACAATATCCTATTTAGTCTGCAAAGAATTAAATTTATTTTCTCATATTAAAAATTCAGATGTCCAACTTTTGTCCATCTTTTCTTGAGAAAAAAAATGGTGGAAATGTAAGACCCACATTTTCTCTGCTAACGTGAGTCTGGAGGTGAGGAGCAGCTGCCTCTTTTAGAGCTCTCCAGTTCACCACAGTCCTTATCCAATTTGTTTCATTCATTTATGTTACTGTGTGGCCCTCCTTGTCATCTGAGCTTATAACCTCTAAAGAGATCAACGGTTTTCACTTAAAATGAATTTATTTTTAATTTCAAATCTCTATTTACTCTAATTGGCTATTACTAACCAGGTATTTAATAACCAGAGTATACTGGTACACAAAGGATCTATTTGTCATCCTTATTAAAAAAACATTTTAATGCAACATTTGCTCACTCCAGGGGTCCCAAATGTTGCTTGAAAACTTTGGTAAGAAATTTACCTCAGTTTTTGTTGAACTGTACTTCTTGTTCCATCTTCCGTCCTTTGTTGAAGGAAACACTTCTGAAGTTTGCACAGTTTAATAGGTCAGGGTTAGGACACAGAAAGTTGATTGAGCATGTCCAATTCAGAAAAGGTAGACGAGCAATAAGACATGCCCCAGAGCTCAGGCAGGTGGAGGGATGCCATCAACATGTCCTTCTTTGACCTGCAGCCTACTATTCCCTATTAGAATGATGTACTTCATTAGACTTGGGTCATTCCCCAGCCATGTGGATTGAATTAACAGTATTTGTATACATATATGATGATTTTAGTGAATACTGTCTGTCCAACATTGTAGTAAAAACTATATTACAGCACCTCATGAAAATCACTGACACCTAAATAAAACAGTCTTGTGTTGATATGGCCTTGCCAGCCAAATGGACCCTGTTGAACTTTTCTCTCAGAAGTTTTTATTATAAAAATAACAGGGCTTCCCTGGTGGTGCAGTGCTTGAGAATCCGCCTGCCAATGCAGGGGACACGGGTTCGAGCCCTGGGCTGGGAAGATCCCACGTGCCGCGGAGCAACTGGGCCCGTGAACCACGGCTACTGAGCCTGCGCGTCTGGAGCCTGTGCTCCGCAACAGGAGAGGCCGCGATAGTGAGAGGCCCGCGCACCGCGATGAAGAGCGGCCCCCGCTTGCCACAACTAGAGAAAGCCCTCGCACAGAAACGAAGACCCAACACAGCCATAAATTAATTAATTAATTAATTAATTAATTAATTAATAATAAAAACCAGAATAATAGTTTTTAATCCATCACAAATGACATTTTAATAGTGGTTATACCTTTTCAAAGTATATGCACTGCCCCAAAGACATTTGAATGCCTTCTGGCGATGGAGAGGATGATAATCAGTCCTTCAGATCAATGCATGGGATGCTACAGTTTAGGTGAAGTTGGTTCTCTATGGATTATCATAAGCAGAGCACTTAGTGAACAGACTGCATTTAAATCATTAGTGCATTGTGTAGTGCTCAGTGAGCGTGGGTCCCCTGAGGGCTCTCAGAACCATTACCACACACTCTGAGCCTTTATTTCTATCTTTAAGGATAGTCACTGCTGAAAAGAGATATTCAAGATGGGACGGAGTCATCTTAAGAAAATATACACACAGATTCCCACAAGACAAATTGATATCATTTTAAGAAACAAAACACTCAAGTGCTATTCGATATCCAATTTGAAACTTTATTATGTTAACAACTGCATGAGTGGGGGCTTTTTCAGATTTTTCCATTTGATTTTTCTGGCCATTACATTCAAAATGACCTTCATGCAAAGATATATAATATCGCAAGCTAATGAAGAGGCAATCCTGAGTAGTCTGGGCAGGAATGAGTGAGTCCCAGGCATCATTCAAAAAATAATTATGCACCTGCTGGGGCGTATCTTCTGCCTTCAGTAAATACTGACACGTCTTCCTCTCCATTGCTAGAAGAAGATTTATTGGAGTCTGTGTTCTACCATAGTTTTGTTCTTGTTCTGGGGTTTTTTTTTGTTTACTAGAATCAAACAGTTACAAGTCACTGGGATTTCTAGTTAAACCTGAGCTGCCAGTGGACAATAGAATTAAATACAGTATTGGATACAAGAGGTAGGAAGAAATCAGACACCAATCAGCCATTGCGTCAGGCACAAGAGCCAGGAAGGAAAATACAGTAATTTACCAACTAGGATCTGGGGTGTGGGGAAACATCTATTCTCTTAACAGAGGCCATTTGCAGAGTGATGTGATGGCTGGCTCTAGCCAAGATTCTACAGTCAATCAGACAATGTAAGTACAATTGTTTGCAGGGGGGTGGGGTGGAGAAGAGTGTTGACTCCTGACCTGTGTAAGTAGTCCTTTCATTTCATCTACAAATACCTCCTGTGGCCACCACACCCTATATTCAATATTTCCTTAAGAATTGGTACTTAGTTAACTCTCTTTTTATCATGCTAAAGTACTGCCATTGCTCAAGAAGACTTCTGTGCCACATAGTCAAGGCTTCCAAATCAGTTCCTTTGTCTCACCATCTGCATGGCCTTCTCCTCCACCCCACTCCAGCTACCCACTCCCACAGCCACATCCTGGACCTTTAGTCGTTTGTCACTCCGTTCTTGAAATCTTCCGTTCAGACACACTATTGTCCAGTCACTATCTCCTCTCCTGGTTCTCCCATTCAGTTATTCCCACTTCATCTGCTCTTATTCCTCACAAGCCTTCTGATTCTCTTCTCCCTTGCAAAGACTACTCCAATCTTCACATCTTTCCTTATTCAATCTAGACTCCATATCCCAACACTTGAATCACTATCTTGCCAAAACTTTTACTACATTGCCTCAAAATCTTTTCAATTTTCTCATATGGTAATAGCCTAATATTGAATTAACCCATATCAAATTTTATTTAACTTTCTGTAGTCTATATCAAATCATCCTCCTAAACCCTATCCTGCCTCATTGCCAGATGACCTTGCCTTTTACTTGATGGAGAATATAAAAGTCACAAAGTAGGGACTTCCCAGGTGGTCCAGTGGTAAAGAATCTGCCTTGCAATGCAGGAGACTCGGGTTCGATCCCTGGCCAGGAAACTAAGATCCCACATGCCTGGGGGCAGCTAAGCCTGCGTGTCACAACTACTGAGCTCACGCGTCTCAACTAGAGCCCACGTGCTCTGGAATCCATGTGCCACGACTACAGAGCCCATGTGCCCTGGAGTCTGTGCACCACAACTAGAGAGAAGCCTGTGCGCTGCAACGAAAAATCCCGTATGCCTCAACGAAGGTCCCGCGTGCCGCAACTAAGACCCAATGCAGCCAAAAATAAATTAAATAAGTAAATAAATAACAAATCTTAAAAAAAGAGTCACGCAGTGGAAATGACCTCGACTTTTTGCCATCCCACCTTCAATCTTACCTGCGTCAATCAATACCCATTCTTTTTACCTAATTTCCTCTCCAATGTAGAAGTTGTCTTTCTCTAGTTGTCTGAGCATTCCTTCACTAGTGCTCTATATTGCATACCTTCCAGCTTCCATTTAAATGTATTTTTTCACATTAAATTTTTTTATTTAATAATTTTAAAGTAATTTATTCAATTATGGATGCAGCATCTTTCATTAGTATATTCATAATCAACATGACCCCTTAAAAAAGTCCTTTCTTTTGTCCAGTTTCTCCAAGGCACCATTTAACAAGTTTCTGAACACCTATACCAGGTGTTGCACATTAATTAACACCTACCACATAAGGTAGCTATTATTATTCTCATTCTACAGGTTAGGAAACTGGATCTCAGGCAGAGTTATATGTTACTTAACATTCCACAGTGACTGGCAGATTTGGGATTTGAACCTAGGTCTCCCCACACTGAAGTTTGTCTCTTCTTTTTGCTACTTTGCATCGATCATCATCCCCGTGACCTACAATGCATTTTTTTTTTCCTGTTCCTATCTCTGTACACCTGGAAAAAATCAAATTAAGGCACTGTTGATAGCAGTGGGAAGACAACTTATCAAGGCAAAGAACTTGTTCAAGAACTCTGAACAGAAGGAATCAGTAATATTCAGACTGACCTCATCCTGCCTTCTCCTTCAGGAATCCAAGGTGAAGGAATAGCGAAGAACCTTTGTATTCTATTACAAGTTAATCACTAAAGGGATATTGCCTATAAGCTTAAATTATACATAGTTGCCCATCTCTGGGAACCCTGCCTCCCAGGTAATGAGACTTAAGCTAAAATACCTTTGTTTATCTCATGTGAAACATCCTAACCAGGCCCACCTGTGAATGGCTGCAAGAAAGAAGAAATTAACAAATCCCCTCCGGAGGCTGACTGGAACCAGGAAATGCTTGACTTTACTCCCTCCCCTTTTAGTATAGAAGAAGCCTAAGTTCTAACTCAGGCAAGATGGTTCTTCGTGGGGACGAGTCTACCGTCTTCTTGGTCTGCTGGCTTTCTGAATAAAGTCACTATTCCTTGCCCCAACAGCTCCTCTCTCAATTTATCGGTCTGTCTTGCAGCGAGCGGTTTGAGCTTAGACACGATAACAAATTTAGGCACAGCCCACCAGGAACCTTGCTGCTCATGGCTGCCTGTTCACGTCAAGCCCTAGCAGCTGCTGGGGCCACTTGTCCTGGGACATCTTCCCTTCAAAATTCCCCAGAGCAGCACCGGCTGCCCCAGCACTTGGCAGTAGGAGCAAGGAATCAGCGTTTGGGAGCTGACAGCTCTATACAGTAGGGTAAGTAACTCTGGTATGTACAGCTTGAAACTTTACTCTTCTCCGATTGGAGCTTTTTCTCCAGAATAAGCCAGTGTGTTTGAGGTACCCTGTTGGAGAGAGGAAGTAGTTGTATTTCCTCTCCATCTGGAGCTTTTTCTCTGGAATAAGCCAATTTGTTTTGTATTTGAGCGCGGTATGCTTTGGAGAGAGGAAAGAGTTGTTGGACTTTTACCTGACTTGTGAATCGGTTTGTTTCTTTGGATATTTGAGATTGTGTATGCAGTTGGTGTTTTGTTTTCTTGAATTTCTGTCTTTAAAAATGGGGAATGTTTCAATTATGCCTAAAGAAAGTCCTCTGAGGTGCATTTTGGATAAGTGATCTGATTACAGCTATGAACCCATGGATGAGAGGGAGATGATATTTTATTGTAACAATGTGTGGCCACAGTACCTGTTAAGATATCCACAAGGGGTTTAACAGGGTTATCTCGGGACCCTGTGCACCATGTACTGCTACCCTTGCTGTGTTAATGATATCGTTTATGAACTACTGTTTGGTTGGTATATGTAAAACCCCAAGTCTAAACTTGAGGGTTTATTTAGGATTTTCTGGTTTTCCTATGGGTTTTTTGTTTCATTTCATTTGGTACTCTCTCCATTTACAGCCAAATCAGCTTTGTGATATTTAAAACTTTTACTGATGTCAAATGGAGGAAAGGAACAGGAAAAAAAAAAAAAAAACTTGTCTGTTCTTGTCCAAGAATGGGATATTCCCAGGAAGAAGAGAAATGTTCCACTTAGTTCCTAAAATCACCAAAAGCAACAAAAAGATATAGAAGTATCTTTTCCATAAACATTAGTATAAACGGTGTAGCCATCTAGACAGTGACCTTGATTTGTCCCGTCTGTCAGAAACACACTTTGAATCCAACCTCTTTTGCAACTGATGGGTTTTACATTGTTGTACCTGATTCATGGCTGAAATTTTGGGATGAGAACTATGAAGTCCCTGTTTTTTTTATGTTTGTACATGTGTTATAGATGTGTGGCATTGCCAAAATTAATTTGTAAAAGAGCTTTATTTAATTAGCTTAAAGGAAATTAAGTGCTTATATAAATACTCAAATACAGGACTGGCCAGAATGAATTTTGGGTTCACATGGTCTGGGAACTTTTCAGTAATTGATTAATATCTTGTATTAAAGTTAGCTTAAGCTTATTGGTCTGATTAATACAGACACGTCTTTAGAGTCATCAACATTAAGTATAATACGATAGAAGTATCTAGGTTTACTAGAAATCAAATAAGACCTTATTATTCCTGTTACTAAGTTTATCAGCAAGGAAAATAACAATATGACAAAGCTTTTAAGTAAATAAAAGAGATAAATGCGGTTAGAGTTTTAGGTAAACTCTATAGGAATAGTTATGTTTTGGGAATAGTTATGTTTTAGCAATGTCTATCTAAAATAGTCTCTCCAGGTTTTCATAACTTGAAACTAAGTTAGTTGAAGAGAATTCATTGACTACCTGGGTCATCTCAAATATGATCAAATATTAGAATGCTAATTGCTGGGCAGGTCTAAGTTTACCTTTCTTCCTCTCCTAAGAAGAGGAAGACTAAAGCATAAATTTGTCAATTAGGAAATGCTGGTATGACAAACAGTTTACAATTACTTGCTTCTTGGTTTTCTCTAGAGATTAAGGTTTTAAGGTTAAGAATTATAAGGGAAACATATCAGTATGCAAAGATGTAGGCTGTGTGTTTTCATCAAAGAAGGTATGAAGAATGAAAATGCATTTTGTTAAAGGGAAAATGGTGGTTTTGTCCTAGAATCAGTTGTCTCTGAATGGAAAAGAAAGTGTGGGACAGATAATATGGGTACAGAAATTATGAAATGTTTGTGGAGAAGGAACACTGAAAGTTTTGTGCATGGTCAGGATTGGCTAAGATTAAAGTTAATTAAGAAAATGATTTTTAAAGGTAAAATGGTACACAACCTGAATTTGGTTCTCTAAGAGGACAAAGTCTTCTTAAAATATTGAAGTGCTTTTGGTAATAGATTCTGAGTTTCTTTAAGTTATCTGTATTTGCCATTGAGGTCTTTTATTATCACTGGTTAAAACTTTTTGATATTTTTGACAGACTTCCCAAAGATCAAATTCTAAATGAAGTTCATTTGACCTCTAGCTAACTTTGAGGTTTTCCAAAGGGTCCCTGGAACACCTCAAATTATTTGTTTTCTCTCCATATCAGAGAGGAATATTAAAGTAATTAAGCTTATTTGGTATGTTAAATTATGTGGGAAGCATTGTCAAATAAATGGTGATTAAAAACTTCTATCATATGTGTAAACATTATTAATATACACACTCTAGAAATTATATGGAACTCCTAAAATTCTGATATATCCTGGTAAATGATATCAGTCATAATTATCTTAAATTGTATGTCACAGCAGTAACCAATTTTCTTTTCAATTGCATTGTAATCCCCGTTGGTCGATGCCAAAGCTAAAAGGCTTCCTTTTAATGGTTAGAGATGATCAATTGATATTCATGGTTTTACAGTGGCTTTTGAATGATTCTATAGCTATTTTGTGATGAAGCGGGAATGAATGATGAAATCCTTTACATGCAAACAAGCATTTGTGCCGTTACATCTGGGAAAATAAGAAAAGGAGAGGAATGAGAGTGAAGATATGTTGCTTCAAACCTTAACTCCTCCAGCTGAGTTGGCTGTCCCAGCTTCTCTGGCCGTTATGCCAGTATATCCACCCCTTCCTTTCCTATCCAGCCCCAGTTCCTGACACTGGGACTCAGGACTTCCCCTCTTTCTAGAGATCAATTAGAAAGTCCTGTGTTAGTTTCTGGGGTACAGGGACTTGGTCTGGTATCACCATCTAAGACCCGACAGGACACCCAGTTTGGGCCAGGAGCCACTCCCAGGCCAGGGTAATTTCCACTGCTGTTATCTCATATGGGGCTAAATGCAAATGATCAACCAGCTGGATTTCTCAGACTTATTTATTTGGAAAGATCACAACCCTCCTTATACGGAGGATACTCTACACCTGAAGCCCACTTGGCAGGACCCATAGTTGAACCAAACTGGGACCCCAATGAGGGAGGAATGACCTTGTTACAGCAGTATTTACTAGTGCATCTCGGCAGGGCTTTGAAAAGAGGAAACAAAGCAAAGGAGTTCGAAAAAAATTCAAGAAACTCAGCCAAAAAAAAGAAAAAAAAAGGCCTCTCTGAATTTTTGGAAAGGATTTATCAGGCCTACAGATGTCATCTTAATGCAGATCTTGAGGTCCCTGAAAATATTAAAATTTAACTTTTGGGAGGGCAAAGTGCCTCAGATATCAGGAGAAAGTTGAAAAATTAGATGGTGCATTTGGAATGAACCCTTCTCAGTTGGTAGATGTTGCTTTTAAAGTGTTCAACAGGGGACAATGACAGAAGAAAGAAGAGGCAAAATGAAATGCCACTTTTCTGGCAGCAGCATTGGATTCTTGAAAGGGGAGTAACCGAAGGAAAGGTAAGCCACGATCGGGGAAAGAACAATGTGCTTACTGTAAGGAAGAAGAACATTGGAAAACAGAGTGCCCTAGACTAAAACATAAGAAAAACAATAAAAAGACAAGAGCTTCTCATATCTTAGAAAGAGAACACTCTGAAGAGGCCCAGGGGCTCCCTTGAACTTGAGGTGCCTAATTCCAATTTCCCCACAGGAGCCCCAGGTAAAATTGACAGTGGGGAATGAGCTGATTAACTTTCTGATAGACCTCACCCTGAAGTTTTTCACCAGAACAGCTTGATACCAGATTCCCCCCCCCCCGCAGAACACGCTTTAAGCCTACAGATGGCACTTGTAAAAACCCCAGAAAGGGAGAGCTCTTCCCCTTCTCCCCACCTCCTTGGGTCTGTGAAAAGGTAAGACCAGAAATGTGTGCCAACTGCACCCCAGGGAAGGCCAAAAACATACGGCCAATATGAATCCCATTAAAAAAGTATGCTGGGACACCTAATCTAAAACAATATCCTCTGAGGCAAGAGTATCACTTCTCCCACAGATTGACTGGTCAAAATACCAGCCAATGTATTCAGAAAAGGACAAAGAGGGCCAAAAAGAGTGGGGCTTCACTTGGATCACACCTCGCTGAAACTGTAATGCACAATTGTTTTGATTCCTGAGGTACTCCTCGACACCGTGCTGCAGCACACTCATAATAATACCAATTATGGGAGAGGTGCCACCTTACAGTGGATTCAAAAATATCTATAATGGGGCCTAACCTACAAAAGGCCATCCAGCAAGTCACTCAGAATTGCATGACTTGTGCTAAAAATAATTCAGACTGCTGTCAGACCTCCCCAGATGGGGACTCAACACAGAGGAACTTGCCCCACCGAGGACTGGAAAAAGACTTAAATGCCTCAGGCTGCAGGAAATTTTAGATAACCTGCTAGTGTTTGTAGATACTAGTGTTGATACTTTTTCAGGATGGGTGGAAGCATATCCTACCTGGACAGAAAATCTGAGGTGGTTAAAGCCCTCCTGAAGGAAGTTATCCCCTGATTTGGATTAAGGCATTGAAACTACGTTCGTCCTGGAGACCACAATCAATGGGTAAAACCAAGAAAATGAATCAATCATACATTAAAAAGGAACATCTCTAAAATATGTCAAGAGACTAATATAACTTGGAATAAGACCATTCCAGTTGCCCTGCCATGGATAATAGTGGCTCCCAGAAGCAGGCTTAAATTAAGCCCCTTTAAAATATTGTATCATAGGCCATTCCAGGTATCTGCCCAGGAGGGAGAATCTATAAATGCTGTAAAAGACCGAGCAGTTACCAATTGTGTTAAAACTTTGGACACTATACCAACCTCTGCTCATGAGTTTGCCTCGAACAGGTCTGCCTATCCAACTGAAGTAAATGGTAATTTTACTGTAGCTAGAGAAGGGTCAACCTATTTGTTTAATTTTATCCAAATGGCACAGGAATTTAGTATATGTATTGGGAATCGGAAACAAACCCCAAGTTCAATTACAAATTAGATGACAATGTGCTAAGTGGTTTCATCAGGTTCAAATAGTTGTAGATTAAAAAAAAAAATTTTACTACTGACTAAAGATTCTAAGGAATATTCATTGCCCCCCCCCTTTCAACAGGAAGTAGTCAGAGTGGTCTTTGTCCCTTTCCCCACAAGACTGTGGAATGGACATTGAAAGTGAGGAATTGTAATAGGGAAGAAACTTCGTATTCTATTACAGGTTAATCACTAAAAGGATGTTGCCTAATAAACTTAAATTATACATAATGGCCCATCTCTGAGCACCCTGCCTCCCAGGTAATGAGCATTATGCTAAAATATCTTTGTTTAGCTCACATGAAACATCCTGACCAGACCCATCTGTGAATGACTGCAGGGAGGAAGAAATTAACACATCCCTTCTGGAGGCTGACTGGAACCAGGAAATGCTTGACTTTACTCCCTCCCTTTTTAGTATAAAAGAAGCCTGGGTTCTAACTCAGGCAAAATGGTTCTTGGGCATTATTCTACCATCTTCTTGGTCTGCTGGCTTTCCAAATAAAGTCCCTATTCCTTGCCTTAATAACTTGTCTCCATTTATTGGTTTGTCATGCAGTGAGCAGTACAAACTTGGGCTTGGTAACATAGTTAGTGACCTGTGATGGAGATTTCAACTCCTACACCTCACAATGCTCTCAATATGTGCTTTTAGAGGTGGAGTAACAAGGAATGGGACTGCAAAGTGGCCCAGAACCTCTCAGATTAGCCCCTTTTCTTACAGCAAATGGAGCTCATAGGTCCCAAGAGATCCTGTGTACTTGGCTGCACACAGCAGCTACACTACTCACAATCAGGTGTTCTGGTGAGGGTGGACACACTGACAGACCTGTGAGTCACTCAGCCACTGCTTATTGAGGATCTATTAAGGGGGAAACACTGTACTACAAAGGGAGATCAGATATAAAGCGTATCCTCTCCATTTTATAAAATAGTGGGAGGATAAATTATGTGCACAGTGAATTATAATTCAAGATAGAAAATAAGTTTCATAGGAGAAGTACAGAGAAAGTATAAAGTGTGTCCAAAGGAGGGAAAGATTACTTCCAATGCATGGCAGGAAGAGAAGCTTTCTTAAAGAGAGAATTTAAACTGAAGCAGATAAGATTTGGATCCATGGAGACAGTTTTAAAGGACAGGTCAAGGGATTGTACCAACACAGGCTACAAGCTAGGTATGTGATGGGTGTGTGTGAGAGAGAGAGAGCTGAAGAGAAATCTAAATATGAGTTACTTATGGTAAGGGTTGATAGTTTGAGCTATCTAAAGCATTAAGAAAGGTATGGCTAGAAATGGAGCATGTTGTTGGAAAAGACCTCTAATTTCTAAGACCACCTCTGTCTTCCCCTCTTCCCATCTTCAGCCTAGGTTAGGTCCAGTTCATGATGATTCTTTAGTGCCAGCCTAAGAAATGTGGCTCCTGATAATTAGGGTATGGGGAGAGTCTGAAATGCTTTATGCTTTTTTAACCAGGGATGAGAAACCCAAAGCTGTCCTTTAGGAAGGCTAATCTGACAGCATTATTTGAAGACATTGGAAGACTAGGGAGTCGAATCAAACTCAAAATTATTAATACTATTAGGGTTCTTTCTACTCAAAATTGTGAAGTTTTTCAACAAATCATAATATGAAAGAGTATCTATTAAAAATCCATGTTAGCATACCACTCTCTGTACAGTTTATACAGCTGGTATTTCAAAGATACATTAATCTCATCTGCTTTTATAAATCTCATAGTCTTATTACAAAATACAATGTGAAAGGACAAAAAAGGCTATAAAGCTGAAAAGATATGTAAGTTATCAAGTATAGACTAAGTTCAATGAAAAAACATATACTGCAGCAATGTTTTTAAGTATTTACACACTCATTAAAATCTAGATTACCAGGCTAATAAGAGCAAGGTCAGCAAGTTTTTCTGTAAAAAGTCATATAGTAAATAATTTAAGCTTTGGGGGATATTTTGTCTCTGTCACAAATACAAAATTCTGTTGTAGCAAATAAGTAACTACAGACATTACATAAAAACTAGGCATGGTTGTGTTTCAATAAAACGGTCCACAAGCATTCAATGGAAGCTAAAACTAGTAGCTAAAAGTTTGATAATGAACAAGATATTTACATAATCTCAAAGTATACTCCCACAAAATACATATCCATGCTTAATATGTAGTTATCAACTTCATAGTCAAGAAGCTTGGAAAACAGGTTATTAGCCAAGTGGTAAGATTAACAATACCAGAAATCATGTGTCACCTGAAATAATGCAATGAGAAGAACACAGTGTCATTTCTGTGATATTCCTGCCAGAGATGCAAAACATGAATCTAATCATGAGAAAACATGAGACAAACCCAAATTGAAGGATAATCTACAGAGTAACTGATTTGGACTCATCAAACATATCAGTCATAAAAGTAGAAAAACCTGAGGAAATGGTCCAGATCAAAAGAGACTAAAGAGATATGACAAGTAAATACATCATTCTCGATTGGATCCTAGACCTTAAAAAGGATATTATTGGGATAATTGGCAATGGATTGCATGTTACTTGTACCATTGTGAATTTCCTGGTTTCCATGGTTATACCATGGTTATTTATGAGAGTGTTCCTGTTTTTAGAAAATACATACTGAAGCATTAAGGTGTAATGGGACATCATATCTCTAACTTACTTTTGAATGGTTGAGAAAAACTATGTATAAATATAGGGAGTTAGAGAATGAGAAATCAGTGTGGTAAAATATTAACATTTGGGGCATCTGGGGGAAAAGTATACAAGAATTCTTCACACAATTTTTGCCACTTTTCTATAAGCTTGAAATGATTAAAAGTACAAAATTTTAAAATGATTTACTATCATATATCAACAAAACATATCAACTAAAGGCAGGAGAAAAACACCCAAATCTCCGGGAATACATAAAAAGATTTTAAAACAATGAGAGGCTGGTGTAACCAACTCATACACTGGGCAGAACATTAATTCATCAGAAATTTCCGGCTAACTTTGAACAGAAACTTCTTAACTTCCCACAATATGTAATTCAATTAAGGAAAAAACACTGGTGCTTAGTCAAATAGGAAATGCTAATGAAATCATGGTGTACTTCAACATGCCTCAAAATAATTCCGTCAATGTTAAAGGAGCTACACACATAAAAATTGAAGGATGGGTCATAAAAAGCATATCACTATGATGGTGTGTGTATTACCAATGTCCTAGAGCTGCCATCAGATTTAAACTTAAATCAAAAGTTATACTTAAATGGAGCTAATCCAGGTATTACTGGTCTCTAGATTTATGCAATTTACAGACCCCTGCTCTAGGAAAAAAAGAATACAAAATTATGAATAAAAATAAGGTATGACAGTGAAGATTAAGAAAGAGAAAATAAATCATGACAAATTACAAATTTTTTAAAGCTGACAAATACAATAATCCAAAAAAATGTATTATTTTTGTTAATTAGATGCTTGGCATGACTTCAAACGTTTCCCTAGATGTTGTGGCTACGTATTTTTTGATCACCTTTCCATATGACAAAATTATGTGATGACATAGTCTATACAGAAATAGGGAGGGACTTATGCTAGCGAGGAGCCCTGAATCCTAAGATTCATTAGCTACAAATAAATCCACTTCTGCCTCAAAATAAGATGTTTCTCAGATGTTACCATGCATACAGAAAACACTGAAACAATGATCTCTGAGCTTTTGAAGGCCTAGATAAATGTAGAAGTCCAGGAGCTCTACCTAACCAACCTAGTATGTTGACCCTTTAATCACCTTATGGATATTTAATCATGAACAGTTTAAAAATAAACTTTTGAAACACAATGGGAGTTGGTGGTTATCTATGCACAAGAGTGACATGGGACTAAAAAGTCTATTGCTAAATAAGTCTAAAAGAGCTCGTTCAGTAAGTATAAATAAAAATTCTAAGTGATAAGAAAGCATTGTGTCATGATTTACTTGACCACACTTTGTGTGTGTGTTACATAAAATATTGGTGTATCTTACAATCAAGTGGATCTTGGATTCACTTACATAAGGCCCATTAATTTTGTTCCCTTGCTTATTATGAGAAAGTTTAGCTCAGAGGTCGGGGTTTAGGACAACTAAAAGCATTTACAAAAAATGAAAATTTACAGGATCTAAAACCCATTAGTTTGTGAACTGGGTTGGACCTAATTAGGACAGTTGGGGTCCTGTCTGAGTAGGGTCCCAGGGGCAAGATGGTACAAAAGCAAGCAGGTGCAGAAAGAACCAGAGAACAGACTTGAGCTAAAGTCCTATTAAAGGTACAAAGTGAGAAAGCTAATTCTAGAGCAGGAGCAAGAAGGTCAAAAGTGAAAGCAGGTAGAACTTGGAGGACTGCCAAAAACAAGATGCGAGCCTCAGTGTTGCCTCGGTTAAAGTTCATGCTTTCCTCTCGCGACTGCTTAAAGAGTTCCAGGAACACAGCTGGAAAACATCTAGCATATCAGGAGTAGTTGAAAGAATTGCACCTGTTTAATCAGCAAAGACTAAAGAGTTAGAACCGTCCTCACATTAAAGGGATGCAGCCATGCAGAAAAGGGAGCAAATTTATTCCATATGTTTCCACATGCAAAACTAAGACCAACATGTGGAATTTACAAGGAGACAGATTCTGAGTGCTGAACGCATGGACTTTGCTAGAATTATATGCCTCCGTTCACCTGGAAGAGTGCTTGAACTTTCTAAATTATCAATGATATTGGTTACATTAATAAAAATAAGAAAGAACAGCTCAGCAATTACTGTAGTTTAGTTGTGGAAAGGAAGCTAATGATCCCTTCTGAGCTTAGGTATTTTAATAGTGTGTAGTGCTTATTCAGTTTTATCTTACACACATTACATTTAATTCTCACAACCACTCTATGACGTCGGTTGTATCATTTTATAGATGAGGCAACTGAGACACCGAGATTACATAACTTGCCCAGAGTCATACAAAGATGAGTGGTCAAGCCAGGATTTGAACAGAATGAACCTGGTTCTAGAGTCTCTGTTTCAACCACCACACTTTTCCATCTGGCAGAGAAGAGCTAGAATAGAGTCCAGTAACTTATGAGAGGTGAATTAAGTACTTTTTTGCTACATTCTATAGGTCTCAGATCATGCCGGATATTAGTTCAAATTTTGTTGATGTCAGATCACCCACCTTATTTTTGGTTATGTTTAATCTGTGTTAGCAATGCTGACCATTTAGCCCTGTTAAACAAAGTGCTTGTAAGTTACCACAATACAAGATATAAGACACTAGATGTATGAAACAACAAATCCTTTTTGACCATATTAAAAATACTAATTAAAAACCAAAATCTCTTTTGCTTTTTTTCTTTTTTTGGCCTTCCTCCAGATTTTCAACATCATCAGAAACTGGCATTTGCTTTCTTTCTTCAGTTTACAAGAACTTTGAAAGTTCAGCAGCCCTAGCTCAGCCCCCATTAGAAATGCTCACTCAGCCTCAGCCACATGCCAAACAATCTTCTGTTTATTCCACTGCAGTTAATTCAAAGTCATGAGAGTGACACAGATGATTAAGTGCAAGAGCTGACGATGTGTGCAGTGGGGTAGTCAGACTGAGTACATGCCCAAAGAAGAAAAATCACTCCAAGTTGTCCAGAGTCAGTAATCACACTGTTAAGAAAATGCACTATTAAGGAAAGGCAGATGTCCTGGATAACAGGATATTTTTCTTAGCTAGGAAATCCTCTTTCAAATGAAGATATGAAGATGCATTGCTTTGAGATTTCTAAGGAGTCTCAGGAAATGCAACATAGGACTGGTTCCCAGGAAAAGGAATAAAGGTAGTAACAATTACTGTGCAACTACCAGGTATCATAGAATTTACCAGACATTTTAACATTATGATCTAATTCAATCCTCCCAAAGCCAGAGGTCACTAAAGAGTCAGTGGTAGCTACAACTTGAACTCAGTTCATGATTCCAAATCCATGGTCATCCTACTATATTAAACTGTTTAATATATTGAGTAATATATTGACAAATTTGCCTTTAATAAGGCATTCTGAGTTTTCTTCCCAGAGTCTAATGCTGTACCAGATATATGATGTGGTTGCTGTAATGAGGTAATATAGCCAAATTAATCTGTGGAAGTGTTAAAGAATGTGTTTAATGGGACTGTCAGCAATTGCTTGGTGGTGCCAGAGCTGCAAGTCCATGAACTTTTCAAGAAGAAAGCTGTGGGCAACCCATATTTTCAATCTGGAAATGATGGAGATAGCACTTAGATCTCAGCACCTACACTATAGTGCTTACCTTGCAGATTGAGATGTGGGCCTTACCTACATGATTCACAGGCTGAAGCCTGCATATGTCAGGATGTATAAATTTATGTGATGAAAGAACCAAACAAGGAAGTGCAACCTCAGCAGAGAACCTGGGGCAGACATGGAGACAGAAATAAGGAGATCTAGGACTGCTACAGAAAGCCAGGTGTAGGTAACAAAACTTCTGAGGAAAGGAGGGCGAAGCCTGTGGGTATTAGACCATGAAGGGGAAACAGAAGTTACAAATGAAGAAAAGAGATTCCAAAGGTGCACACCAGCTGTCTTCAAAGTTAAACAGACTCAGAGTTTTAGCCTCTATAGTCCTAGAAATAAAACAAGGACCAATGATTCAGTGCTACAGAAATCTGTGTCTTAGCCCATAGAAGAAACAACTAAAAACCAGATTCAACTGAAAATGGAATGAGTTGTGTGGGGTGGTAGGAAGATTCGTGTTAATGGAGATGCCATCTCAGTAAACACACACACACACCAACAACACTTCTGGGCTAAATTGCCATTGCCATGAGTACTATGAAGATATCACGTAATTCATGTGTTCTATGATTTTCCCTAGTGCCTCCCGTCTTTCTCTATATGAAAAGAGCTGCAATATTTGCTCCATGTTCTAAAAATTATCTTTCCTGACTTTTCTCTGCTTAGTACATGCCTCATTACTGTCCAGAGTAACTTGGACCCAATCATGCTTTTTTTCTGATTACCCTATTTGGACACGTCATTGTTCCCACATTTATCACTCTATAATACTAATACTTCCTCTTTAGCAGCATGTCAGTAGCTCACCTTCAAATGCAACCCATGAGATTTGTTGGGTTCTAATAGTGGGACAGTAAAGTACAAAGATCAAAAGCTAGAAGAGAGCTTATGATGAAATATCCCCCTTGCCAATTATACATTGTTCTGTCTGAATCAATATTTCCCTCATCTCTTAATTTACCCATTCTCAGGCCATAGAATATTTTTCTTTGCTTTTCAGGTCCATTTTAAGTTCATTGCATTAGTATTCTCAGGCTAGCTCATTTGGCCTCCATTGTTGTTCCTGGCAGTTGATTTTTGTTGCATTATCACTTTTGTATTCAAGGAACCATGGAATTATAGAGCTGGAAGAGATCCTAGAAATCATTTACAAGAAATGCCTCATTTTATAAATAGAAAACTATAGCTTCTTAGAAGTGATATGATTTGCCCAAGGTCATAGGAATGGAAGCAGAACTGGAACCACTCTTTCAAGGGTATCATCCTGACTTCCCTGTCATAGGAAAATTGCCGATTTTCAGGTAATAATTGTTGATGACAACTGACCTACCCTGACACCTGCCATCTGACCATTCCTCTTACTGAGGCCCCAAGCAGCCAGGCTCTGATTATCTGACTAATTCATCTCTTAAAAACTATTATAGGAAAAAACTATACAGGCTTTTCTTCATCAAAGACAATCACTTCTTTTGATTTAAAAATAATTATATAGAAGGCACCAGTTCAATAAGAAATCCAGTTATACTTACCTTTGGCAATATTGGTGTGTGTGTGTGTATGTGTGTGTGTGATAAAGGAGAAGGGGATTTAAAAGATTCATATGAACCAAAATCAAGTGAAATAAATAATATTAATTCTAAGAAGAAGGCATTTTTTCTTGTCCTGTGCCACTACCTAAATTAAAGATACATGGTGTTGTTTATTTTAAAAGTAGTATAAATTTGAACAAAACCTATCCATTTTCTAAATCTGAAACAAAACAAAACTGGGATATCAAAAATCTCAGACCAAATCTGTGCCGTACATTTGTGTCTTTCATTTTGTTTGAGTTCCTAATCAGTGCTAAATTACTACAGATGGCACAAATACTGTCATCCTACAAACATCAATTCACCTAGAGATCAACTGGCCCACAGTCCATCCGGTGGAAGAAAAGAAACTGATATTTACTGAGCATCAACTGTGTGTTAAACTCTTTCATATGCATTATCTTGTGTTAATGCCCATGATGATCTTGAGAGGTAGATATTGTTATTCCATTTGCCTTTAATAGATGAGGGAACTGAGATCATACACCTTAAAAATGCTAAAGCCAGAACTTGAATGAAGATCTGGTTAATCTCTTTTTTCTCTACACCATACTGCCTGTTCCCAAAGACCACCAATATACCACAGGATATTCACTGAGCAGGAGTGTGTCAACCATTAGAAAATGAAGCAAAAGAAGGAAAGGACACTGTGGAAACCTAGAAGAATGTTCAAGTGGCTCAGCAGTCTGAGCAAGAAGAAGCATCTGCCAGCAGTGGAGGAGAGAGGTCAAGTGGCCTGCCCAAGGGAAGCAGCAAAATAGAGGCTGAGACAAGGTCCTCTTGTCAGTCCTCATCTTGAGCCTGGGCAGAATACCAGCACCATCACACATGTTTTACATAGGTGGGCCTTCTTTAGGAGCAAGGAGCAAGATGGGCAATTGATAGTTTGCGAGAAGGTATATAAGTATCCATCAATGCCCTGGATCCACTGCGTCAGTGATGGGGTCACAAGCAGGGCTCTCAAAACTTTTCTTATAAATGAGAGGCATTATTTATGACAGCGAAATCTTACACTATTCCAATCCAAATGTTGCTGTGCACACGGTATGCTAAGGGATTGTAGGACTCAGAGACTGTTATTTTTAAAAATGAAAACTATTTTCTAGGGACTGTCACCTGTACAGTTATAGAAACGTTCAGGGCCAGCCTTCTTCTCCCTGCCAAATATACCCAGTTTCAGAGTTGGAAGGGATTTTACATGTTTTCCTTATCTTCTTCCCTCCTTTACATTCTCTTTATTTTTTATTCCTTCCTTTCCTCAATTTTAAATTATTTTTAAAGTACTGTGTTTACTGTGTGGTGGGTAGTGTATGAACTCAAAGAAGACAGAGAACCCACCAGAGAGGAGCTAGGGAGATGGGACATAATTATTTAAGCAAATAGTATTTTTATAGTGGCTCCTAGTGTCCATATGTTAGGTCTTTGCCTCTTTTCAATATTTGTCACTTTCTCTCAAATCCTTTTTATCTTTTCATTTCTTTTTGATTTTTAAATTTTTCTACGTTTTCACCTTCTGTTTCTCAAATGCATTATATGTTGGTTTTAGCCACTCTTGTGTTCCTTCTAGTTTAGTTTTCATTTCCAAATGATTTTTAAATTTTATTTCAAGTTCTTTCCCAAGTTCTGTACCCACATTTCTGAGTGTGTCTAATTTTGATTTAGTCTATGAAAATACAAATCAGAACAGTTGCCTCTGATGAGTAGTTGAGTTTTGACTGGAAAAGAAGCATAAAGGAACTTTCTGGAATTGTAGAAATATTCTGTATCTTGATCTTGGTTACATGAGTGTGACCATTTGTCAAAACTTATTGAGCCTATATACTTGAGACTTGGACGTTTTATTGTATACATAGGTTTTATCTCAAACTACACACACGCACGTGTATGTATTATTTTTAGGAAAAGAGCTTGGCAAAGATCACCCAGGGATGATGCTGGCAGTGTTTCCTCAGTCCAAGTCATCTGAGTTCCACTTCTACTAATGTTATTTGCTCCTAAGGATTAGGAACCTGAAGATACTGAATGGGGCTACCATGGAGCTTAGCTAATACCATAGCATCTGGAGCATCAATGGAAATGTCCTTCAAGGATTATTGGCTAAGGGTGCAGAAGATCCTGTGCCCCTTTTTAACTCTTTCATGGGGCTCCTTTTCGATTGCCCAATTGAAAATTTTATGGAAACTGGTCAGCACTCATCATCAGAACAAGTCCTTTTCATGTGGATATTCTGCCTCCAGTTCTGGGGAACAGTCTCTTCCCACGAGGCTAATGTGGCTTTTCTGGGATCCCTGCTCTGTCTGTGGCTTTTAGCATTGTGATTTCAGCCAGCCAAACTCACCTATTACATAAATCCTGGCTGAGGTATTGGGTGGAGTCCTAGGGATCCAAGGTCCATGATACCTGCTCTCTAGTTGGTTCTACCAGTTAAGGAGATCTTTGCAATCTTGAGCAGATGCTTGAGTTGAGAAGTCCAGCTACTTTTCCACAGGCTATGAGTCTACCCACTAGACTCACCAGTAGTCTCAGCTGCTTCTCACACTGCTAACAACAAATTATAGAGAAGCTGTAAGACATGCGTCGGTAGAGATAGTGAAGTTAAAGTGACCAACTTATCCTGGTGTAAACAGGACTTTCCCAGTTTTCACACTGAAAGTTTTGTGACCCAAGAACCCCCTTGTCCCAGGTAAAATAAATGATTGGTCACCCCTGGTGTCATCCTTGGGGCTCCTGATGCTCTAGGAATTGGGTCTACCTAAGCTTAATCTTCTCATTACCCATAGTATCTTAAAATGATCATTGACCTTTCTGTCTGATTATAAAAGTAATACAAACTGCTTGTTGAAAATTTATAAAGAAGAAAAATCACCAATAAACCCCCATTATGCTACATAAATAATTTTTCCCTGTGCTTTTTCATTTAGCAATATATCATGAAAATTTCTCTTTTAAATGTCCATCAAAATATGTTTTTTAGTGACTACCTGATAACCCATGTAACTAAATGTACTGTAATTTTAACCATTCCTCTTTGGTTGAATTTGATTTTGGTTGTGGTTTTTTTTCTCCCTCTAGTTCCTTTCTACTTTAAATAAATGCTCTGATCAACATGCTTGTATACAAATCTTCTCTGTAGTAGTTGGGCATTATCTATTGACCCCTACCTTGGATCTGCCTTCTTCTCTTAGGGTAACCAATTGTCTTGGTTTACTTTGTTCTGAGGAGTTTCCTAGGATACAGAACTTTCAGTGCCAAAACTGGGATAGTCCTAGGAACATCAGGACAGTTAGTCATAATACCTTCACCTATCTGTGAGGTCACAGGCATCTTATGGACTCAGTATTAAGGCATATTAATAGCTTCTAGTTCTGAGCTTAATGTCAGGGACTCCATATTATCTAGAGCAGTGGTCTTTGCACTGTGTCCAGAGAAGTAGTACAGTAACAGAACTCTGGACAGACCTGAGATGGGGAAGCTGGTATGAATGGGAAGAGTAGATAAGGGCCAAGCTGGCAGAATTCCAGGATCACAAACTCTGCCTCAACCTCAGCAGCTCTACTTTCAGTCAGTTTACACAAACATTCTCTCTAGCCCTCCCAAGAGCCTTGCCAAGGGGGTATCCTCAATCTTAATCTAAAAAATTTAGGCTCAGAAAGGCGAAGTGACTGCAAAAGCCCACCAAGTAAAACTCCCAGGATTCAAGGCCAGGTTTCCTGAGCTCCAAAGCTAGAGGCTTTTCCATTATCCAGTGAAGACTTGATGGAGAATGACATGCTGTCTCACTACATCCTGGATTGGGAGATGGAGTGCTCTGATGTTTCAGGGACACGGTTGTCCTCTAGCTCAATATCTGGGCACTCAGTCTCCTCTGGAGGAGAGCATCAAGTGACAAAGTGTAAGCTCTTCAGGAGTCTTGGAAACTTACAATGGCACCCTGCAGATTGGGACCCTGTCCAGCTGGAAGGCAGAGACTATTCAAGAATTCATCAGAGTGAAACTGAGCCAAGCCATTTTATTGAAGCTTGGTCTGATGGGATAACTTGGATTTATAGGTCACGTCCCAGTCCATGGTTGTCAAGGAGGAATATCACATGGTATGGTGATGGAAAAATCTAGGACAGAGTGGAGGTTGGCCTTATAAAAAGTGACTATAAGGTCCAGGTGTAGGGCACAAATGGGGCACAATAACGTAATTTGTTGAATTCCAGAAACTAACCACATCGAAGTACTCCAGGTTGCAGGTAAAGTAGAGCCACAGCAAGAGGTCAGGCCAGGCAGTGGCAACCTTCTACGTAGATCTGTTCATGCATAGTGGCCATCCTCAAGCTGGGGCTATGGCGGAACCATCCAACCCCAAAGAGGTGACTCGTATGAGCAATGCTAGATGTAGTAGGCTGGTGTTCAAGGATAGGAGGAGACCATCCACAAAAGCCCAGGCTTGTGGGTGAGGCTAATGCAGAAGGCCATATGCAAGGGCTGTGTAAGGGCCCATACACCTGCCCTGAGTAACCACACAGAGCCAGGGGCTGGGTGTCAGGGAAGCAGACTTGTGGAGACAACAGAGGTTCCCAGAAATCTTGGCAGGGCCACTTGAGTTTGGGTCTTAGAGCAAGACTTCATTTACCAGACAGTGCCTGAGGAGACAGGAAGCAAAGGAAAAGGGAGCTAAGCATTTAATAAAGATCTGGACTCAACTCTGTGAGGATTGGCTCAGATGCCAAAGCAGGGAATGTGACATAGGATGAGCTTGATCATGGTAGTCACCAAGGATGCAGCTCCACTGCTGGATCTGTGGTTACCTTTTGTCCAGTTAAGATCCATACCCCAGGCTAACTCACTTCTCTGTTAATGCTGTTTAAATTACAAAAGGAAGACATGCTCCTTGCAAAAACTTCAAACAGAAGTTCCTAAAGTAAAAAAGTAAAAGTTCACCTTTTCCATAATCCCACTCCACATATATAACGAATAAAATCAATTTGATGTGTACCCTTCCACATATTTTTCATCTATTTTAACAAAAATATAACTCTATACATCGCATTCTGCAATTAAATTTTTTCATTTAACATACCAGAGACACCTTTTCTATGTCAGTATGTATAAAGCTAATTTATTATTTCTAACTGAGGCACTCATTTTCATAGTATTAATATAATAATACACATAACAGTTTCTCCAACTAGTGAATATTTTTATTTTTAAATTTTTCTTTAATTCTACCTACATCAGCATTCTCCCCAGTCATCCTTTTTCATCATTTTGGCAGGGCCACTCCGAGACAGTAAGACATCTGATTCCCCACATACCTGGTTTAGAAAATGATGACGGGGACTGCCCTGGTGGTGCAGTGGTTAAGAATCCACCTGCCAATGCAGGGGACATGGGTTCGAGCCCTGGTCCGGGAAGATCCCACATGCCACGGAGCAAATATGCCCGTGCGCCACAACTACTGAGCCTGCTCTCTAGAGCCCACGAGCCACAACTACTGAAGCCTGTGCCCCTAGAGCCCGTGCTCTGCAACAAGAGAAGCCATCGCAATAAGAAGTCCCCTCACCACAATGAAGAGTAGCCCCCGCTCACCACAACTAGAGAAAGCCTGTGTGCAGTAACGAAGACCCAATGCAGCCAAAAATTAATTAATTAAATAGATAAATTTATTTTTTAAAAAAAGAAAGAAAACGATGATGGACCTGATTAACAAAGAATTAAGTCTAGCAGAGGGAGGAGAAAGGAGGGAAAGGAGGAGGAAGAGACTGGATACAGGGGCTCTGGGTATTTTCATAGTCAGATTTATTGCACTTAGAGATGGTTTGTTATAGTGGAAAACACATGGGTCTGAGGGGAATTAGGAGACCTGGATCTGGGTTTCTTGTTATCACTAACTGGTTATCTCTGTTGGCCAGAATTGCATCTCATTATCTATTGAAGGAGACTGGATTAGATGACCCCTAACTGTGGTTATTCTATGGATTATTTAATGCACATAGA
This sequence comes from Balaenoptera musculus, assembly GCF_009873245.2. NCBI lineage: Eukaryota > Metazoa > Chordata > Mammalia > Artiodactyla > Balaenopteridae > Balaenoptera > Balaenoptera musculus. The sequence goes on from NC_045785.1 coordinate 124,993,540, forward strand.
TTAAAATTTAGGTGTTAGAGGTATATGTGTGTGTGTGTGCAAATGTGCATGCCCATGTATCTGTGAAAAAGAAAGAGTGAAGAAGAATGAGAATATAAAAGGATTAAAGAGAAAGAAACAGTAACAAAGAACAAATATTTAACAGCTTTTCATATCCTGAACCTGAGACTCTGGTTCTTATATAATCAATATTTCTAATGCTCAGAGAAAATGGGTCTGTAAACATCGGTTTCCATATTACAGCTCAAGACAATAAATATTATTCATATTTTTAAAAAACTGTTGGCCAGACTGCTGAGAGGCAGGTAACTTAATACATGTATTTGGATATTGTCAGTCTTGGAGACCTTGTCTCCAGTTTTATGGGAACTGAGAGGATTTAAGAATTAGCAATGAGGAATTTACTTTTAACATCATGTTTAAAGCTTTCCAGTAGAAGAATAAGGTTAATGAAGACAAGTCTAAGTGAAAAGGAGATTATCACTTGATCCTTCAGGTATGGGTCTGAATGAAGTTTCACTGGAGCGAAAAGTTGAGATGTCAGGAAAAACATTTTTTTTTTTAATCCATTGCCTGAAAAACCATTGTTCTTAATCAGTGCTGCTCCACTCCCCTTTGACTGTCATACTGAAGAATTGTATTTCTATTTAGTTAATTTTTTTCTTTGACATAATATATGGGAAATAATGGGTTGACACCTCCTAGAGAAATGGAAATAAAAACAAAACTAAGCAAATGGGACCTAATGAAGCTTAAAGCCTTTTGCACAGCAAAGAAAACCATAAACAAGATGAAAAGACAACCCTCAGAATGGGAGAAAATATTTGCAAATGAAACAACTGACACAGGATTAATCTCCAAAATTTACGAGCAGCTCATGCAGCTCAATATCAAACAAAACAACCCAATCCAAAAATGGGCAGAAGACCACATTTCTCCAAAGAAGATACACAGATTGCCAGATATACATGAAAGGATGCTCAACATCACTAATGTTAGAGAAATGCAAATCAAAACTACAATGAGGTATCACCCCACACCAGTCAGAATGGCCATCATCAAAACATCTACAAACAATAAATGCTGGACAGGGTGTGGAGAAAAGGGAACCCTCTTGCACTGTTGGTGGGAATGTAAATTGATACAGCCACTATGGAGAACAGTATGGAGGTTCCTTAAAAAACTAAAAATAGAACTACCATACAACCCAGCAATCCCACTACTGGGCATATACCCTGAGAAAACCATAATTCAAAAAGAGTCATGTACCACAAAGTTCATTGCAGCTCTATTTACAATAGCCAGGCCATGGAAGCAACCTAAGTGTCCATTGAAAGATGAATGGATAAAGAAGATGTGGCATATATATACAATGGAATATTACTCAGCCATAAAAAGAAACGAAATTGAGTTATTTGTAGTGTGGTAGATGGACCTAGAGTCTGTCATTCAGAGTGAAGTAAGTCAGAAAGAGGAAAACAAATGCCATATGCTAACACATATATATGGAATCTAAAAAAAAAAAAGAAAGATTCTGAAGAACCTGGGGGCAGGACAGGAATAAAGACACAGACATAGAGAATGGACTTGAGGACAAGGGGAGTGGGAAAGGTAAGCTGGGACGAAGTGAGAGAGTGGCATGCACATATGTACACTACCAAATGTAAAATAGATAGCTAGTGGGAAGCAGCCGCATAGCACAGGGAGATCAGCTCGTGCTTTGTGACCACCTAGAGGGGTGGGATAAGAAGTGTGGGAGGGAAATGCAAGAGGCAGGAGATATGGGGATATATGTATATGTATAGCTGATTCACTTTGTTATAAAGCAGAAACTAACACACCGTTGTGAAGCAATTATACTCCAATAAAGATGTTTAAAAAAATAAAGATAAGGATACAAAGAAGAAAAAAAAAAAGAAATAATGGGTCAAGAAACATAGAGCCAGTGATGATATTGGTGAGAAGCTTGCAAGGATTTTACTGTTTACTGGGTTTCCAGAATAGGTTGCACACTTCACTGAAGGGGTAGCCTTTAGCATAAATGTATTACAGGACCTTCAGTCCAGCTGTTTGCCCACCTTATTTCTCTCTTATGGTGCCACTCATCCCCATACCCATTTACCTACTTTCTTTTCTCTCTTCTTTTCTCCAGTCATTCTCTCCTTCCTTCCTTCATCATTTCCTCCACCCATTCATTCATTCTGTTGAATCAATGATTTTTGCTATATCTCAGGCCCCATGCATGGCACTGGGGATGCCAAGGAAGACGAACATGATTCCCACCTTCCAGGAGTTCCCATCCTCATCCTTGACCTCTGCTATACCCTTTTATTTTGGCTTTTGTTATCCTTTCTCTCCACCTCCTTGTAAGTTCAGTGGATTCCTGTTCTCTTCTTCAAGCCCTTCAATCTTCCGTAGGTTTGTAACAGGAACAAACACCAATTTATTCTTGCTTCATGTATTAGTTTCTTTTTGCTGCTGTAACAAATTACCAGAAACTTATCAAACTAATCAATCAACCAACCAGGATGCATTGAGGATATATTTTATTTACGCCACTCTGGGGGACCCTAGGGTGGGATACGCCACCATGCCTTCTTAAAAAAGATGCCAGTATGGTTAGGGAATCTGTATGTGAACACCAGAAAGATTAAATAATAATAGAAGATATTGGTTCATCACCACTGAAGTCATAAAACTCACCGCAGTTAATTGCCCTATGACTGGTACTGCCATTCAGGAGGTAAAGGGTGTTGCAGACTGAAGTGAAATGGGATGGTTTCACAGAAGGGAAAGGATTTGAGCAGGGTTTTGAAAAAGAAGAGTTTGATTTAGGCAACGTGTGAGGAGAGAGAGGTGTAGTTTATTCTGAGCAAACCCTTTGGATTCTTCCCCCAGTGACCTTCAGAGATCTTGTTTTCTCTTAGGGAAGTGTTCAGCTCAAGGCAGGCTAAGTCAGCCACAAGAACACCACCAGTAAATACTGCTGTCTCCCACTGGCTCCCCTCTGACAGCCTACCTCCTTGCCAGGCTTTCTCTCCTCCTTCCCATATCTCAACATGATACAAAGCAGCCTTTCTTTTTTCTGAGATTATCTAGAAGCAGTGCCTCATAATTATAGTAATCCTATCTCCTTTGAATTCACCAAAATTACTCTTTTTCTTTATATCAGCACCATGGCTACATGACAGGCATTATTGGTAAGCTTTGTGTAATGGTGCAATGTTGTTTTTTTAAAGTGACATCTGCTCACATAGACTAATATTCTAACCTGTCTGACTCATTTGGTGGGAATATAGCCAACAGACCCATGCGAATGGGTGGGGGTGGAGGATGCAAGAAGAGGGAAGCATTTGGAAGGATATTTTTCAGTTTTTTATTTATTTTTTTAAAACATCTTTATTGGAGTATAATTGCCTTACAATGGTGTGTCAGTTTCTGCTTTATAACAAAGTGAATCAGTTATACATATACATATGTCCCCATATCTCTTCCCTCTTGCATCTCCCTCCCTCCCACCCTCCCTATCCCACCCCTCTAGGTGTTCACAAAGCACAGAGCTGATCTCCCTGTGCTTTGCGGCTGCTTCCCACTAGCTATCTATTTTACATTTGGTAGTATATATATGTCCATGCCACTCTCTCACTTTGTCCCAGCTTACCCTTCCCCCCGCCCCGTATCCTCAAGTCCATTCTCTAGTAGGTCTGCATCTTTATTCCCATCTTGCCCCTAGGTTCTTCTGAACATTTTCTTTCTTTTTTTTTTCCATAGATTCCATATATATGTGTTAGCATACAGTATTTGTTTTTCTCTTTCTGACTTACTTCACTCTGTATGACAGTCTCTAGGTCCATCCACCTCACTACAAATAACTCAGTTTTGTTCCTTTTCATGGCTGAGTAATATTCCATTGTATGTATGTGCCACATCTTCTTTATCCATTCATCTGTTGATGGACACTTAGGTTGCTTCCATGTCCTGGCTATTGTAAATAGACCTTCAATGAACATTTTGGTACATGACACTTTTTCAATTATGCTTTACTCAGGTTATATACCCAGTAGTGGGATTGCTGGGTCATATGGTAGTTCTATTTTTAGTTTTTTAAGGAACCTCCATAATGTTCTCCATAGTGGCTCTATCAATTTACATTCCCACCAACAGTGCAAGAGGGTTCCCTTTTCTCCACACCCTGTCCAGCATTTATTGTTTGTAGATGTTTTGATGATGGCCATTCTGACCAGTGTGAGATGATATCTCATTGTAGTTTTGACTTGCATTTCTCTAATGATTAAGGATGTTGAGTATTCTTTCATGTGTCTGTTGGCCATCTGTATATCTTCTTTGGAGAAATGTCTGTTTAGGTCTTCTGCCCATTTTTGGATTGGGTTGTTTGTTTTTATTTGATATTGAGCTGCATGAGTTGCTTGTATGTTTTGGAGATTAATCCTTTGTCAGTTGCTTCATTTGCAAATATTTTCTCCCATTCTGAAGGTTGTCTTTTCGTCTTGTTTATGGTTTTCTTTGCTGTGCAAAAGCTTTTAAGTTTCATTAGGTCCCATTTGTTTATTTTTTTTATTTCCATTACTCTAGGAGGTGGGTCAAAAAGGATCTTGCTGTGATTTATGTCATAGAGTGTTCTGCCTATATTTTCCTCTAAGAGTTTGATGGTGTCTGGCCTTACATTTAGGTCTTTAATCCATTTTGAGTTTATTTTGTGTATGGTGTTAGGGAGTGTTCTAATTTCATTATTTACATGTAGCTGTCCAGTTTTCCCAGCACCACTTAGTGAAGAGGCTGTCTTTTCTCCACTGTATATTCTTGCCTCCTTTATCAAAGATAAGGTGACCATATGTGCATGGGTTTATCTCTGGGCTTTCTATCCTGTTCCATTGATCTATATTTCTGTTTTTGTGCCAGTACCATACTGTCTTGATTACTGTAGCTTTGTAGTATAGTCTGAAGTCAGGGAGCCTGATTCCCCCAGCTCCGTTTTTCTTTCTCAAGATTGCTTTGGCTATTCGGGGTCTTTTGTGTTTCCATACAAATTGTGAAATTTTTTGTTCTAGTTCCATGAAAAATGCCAGTGGTAGTTTAATAGGTGTTGCATGGAATCTGTAGATTGCTTTGGGTAGTAGAGTCATTTTCACAATGTTGATTCTTCTAATCCAAGAACGTGGTATATCTCTCCATCTATTTGTATCATCTTTAATTTCTTTCATCAGTGTCTTATAATTTTCTGCATACAGGTCTTTTGTCTCCTTAGGTAGGTTTATTCCTAGATATTTTATTCTTTTTGTTGTATTGGTAAATGGGAGTGTTTCCTTAATTTCTCTTTCAGATTTTTCATCATTAGTGTATAGGAATGCAAGAGATTTCTGTGCATTAATTTTGTATCCTGCTACTTTACCAAATTCATTGATTAGCTCTAGTAGTTTTCTGGTAGCATCTTTAGGATTATCTGTGTATAGTATCATGTCATCTGGAAACAGTGACAGTTTTACTTCTTCTTTTCCAATTTGGATTCCTTTTATTTCTTTTTCTTCTCTGATTGCTGTGGCTAAAACTTCCAAAACTATGTTGAATAATAGTGGTGAGAGGGGGCAACCTTGTCTTGTTCCTGATCTTAGTGGAAATGGTTTCAGTTTTTTACCATTGAGGACAATGTTGGCTGTGGATTTGTCATATATGGCCTTTCTTATGTTGAGGAAAGTTCCCTCTATGCCTACTTTCTGGAGGGTTTTTATCATAAATGAGTGTTGAATTTTGTCAAAAGCTTTCTCTGCATCTATTGAGATGATCATATGGTTTTTCTCCTTCAAGTTGTTAATATGGTGTATCACGTTGACTGATTTGCGTATATTGAAGAATCCTTGCACTCCTGGGATAAACCCCACTTGATCATAATTTATGATCCTTTTAATGTGCTGTTGGATTCTGTTTGCTAGTATTTTGTTGAGGAGTTTTGCATCTATGTTCATCAGTGATATTGGCCTGTAGTTTTCTTTCTTTGTGACATCTTTGTCTGGTTTTGGTATCAGAGTGATGGTGGCCTCGTAGAATGAGTTTGGGAGTGTTCCTCCCTCTGCTATATTTTGGAAGAGTTTGAGAAGGATAGGTGTTAGCTCTTCTCTAAATGTTTGATAGAATTCGCCTGTGAAGCCATCTGGTCCTGGGCTTTTGTTTGTTGGAAGATTTTTAATCACAGTTTCAATTTCAGTGCTTGTGATTGGTCTGTTCATATTTTCTATTTCTTCCTGGTTCAGTCTCAGAAGGTTGTGCATTTCTAAGAATTTGTCCATTTCTTCCAGGTTGTCCATTTTTTTGGCGTATAGTTGCTTGCAGTAATCTCTCATGATCCTTTGTATTTCTGCAGTGTCAGTTGTTACTTCTCCTTTTTCATTTCTACTTCTATTGATTTAAGTCTTCTCCTTTTTTTCTTGATAAGTCTGGCTAATGTTTTATCAATTTTGTTTATCTTCTCAAATAACCAGCTTTTAGTTTTATTGATCTCTGCTATCATTTCCTTCATTTCTTTTTCATTTATTTCTGATCTGATCTTTATGATTTCTTTCCTTCTGCTAACTTTGGGGTTTTTTTGTTCTTCTTTCTCTAATTGCTTTAGGTGTAAGGTTAGGTTGTTTATTTGAGGTGTTTCTTATTTCTTAAGGTAGGCTTGTATAGCTATAAACGTCACTCTTAGAACTTCTTTTGCTGCATCCCATAGGTTTTAGGTCATTGTGTTTTCATTGTCATTTGTTTCTAGGTATTTTTTAATTTCCTCTTTGATTTCTTCAGTGATCTCCTTGTTATTAAGTAGTGTGTTGTTTAACCTCCATGTGTCTGTATTTCTTACAGATTTTTTCCTGTAATTGATATCTAGTCTCATAGTGTTGTGGTCGGAAAAGATACTTGATATGCTTTTAATTTTCTTAAATATACCAAGGCTTGATATGTGACCCAAGATATGATCTATCCTAGAGAATGTTCCATGATCACTTGAGAAGAATGTGTATTCTGTTGTTTTTGGATGGAATGTCCTATAAATATCAATTAAGTCCATCTTGTTTAATGTATCATTTAAAGCTTGTTTTTCCTTATTAATTTCCTGTCTGGATGATCTGTCCTTTGGTGAAAGTGGGGTGTTAAAGTCCCCTACTATGATTGTGTTACTGTCAATTTCCCCTTTTATGACTGTTAGTATTTGCCTTATGTATTGAGGTGCTCCTATGTTGGGTGCATAAATATTTACAATTGTTATATCTTCTTCTTGGATTGATCCCTTGATCATTATTTAGTGTCCTTCTTTGTCACTTGTAATAGTCTTTGTTTTAAAGTCTATTTTGTCTGTTATGAGAATTGGTACTCCACCTTTCTTTTGATTTCCATTTGCATGGATATCTTTTTCCATCTCCTCACTTTCTGTCTGTATGTGTCCCTAGGTCTGAAGTGGGTCTCTTGTAGACAACATATATATGGGTCTTATTTTTGTATCCATTCAGCCAGTCTATGTCTTTTGGTTGGAGCAATTAATCCATTTACATTTAAGGTAATTACTGATATGTATGTTCCTATTACCATTTTCTTAATTGTTTTGGGTTTATTATTGTAGGTCTTTTCCTTCTCTGGTGTTTGCTGCCTAGAGAAGTTCCTTTAGCATTTGTTGTAAAGCTGGTTTGGTGGTGCTGAATTCTCTTAGCTTTTGCTGTCTGTAAAGCTTTTAATTTCTCCGTCAAATCTGAATGAGATCCTTTCTGGGTAGAGTAATCTTAGTTGTAGGTTTTTCTCTTTCATCACTTTAAATATGTCCTGCCACTCCCTTCTGGCTTGTAGAGTTTCTGCTGAAAGATCAGCTGTTAACCTTATGGGGATTCCCTTATGTGTTACTTGTTATTTTTCCCTTGCTGCTTTTAATATTTGCTCTTTGTATTTAATTTTTGATAGTTTGATTAATATGTGCCTTGGCATGTTTCTCCTTGGATTTATCTTGTATGGGACTCTCTGTGCTTCCTGGACTTGATTAACTATTTCCTTTCCCATATTAGGGAAGTTTTCAACTATAATCTCTTCAAATATTTTCTCAGTCCCTTTCTTTTTCTCTTTTTCTTCTGGGACCCCTATAATTCAAATGTTGGTGTGTTTAATGTTGTCCCAGCGGTCTCTGAGACTGTCCTCTATTCTTTTCATCCTTTTTTCTTTATTCTGCTCTGCAGTAGTTGTTTCCACTATTTTATCTTCCAGGTCACTTATCTGTTCTTCTGCCTCAGTTATTCTGCTATTGATCCCTTCTAGAGAATTTTTAATTTCATTTATTGTGTTGTTCATCTCTGTTTGTTTGCTCTTTAGTTCTTCTAGGTCCTTGTTAAACACTTTTTGTATTTTCTCCATTCTATTTCCAAGATTTTGGATCATCTTTACTATCATTATTCTGAATTCTTTTTCAGGTAGACTACCTATTTCCTCTTCATTTTTTAGGTCTGGTGGGTTTTTGCCTTGCTCCTTCATCGCTGTGTGTTTCTCTGCCTTCTCATTTTGCTTAACTTACTGTGTTTGGGGTCTCTTTTTCACAGGCTGCAGGTTCGTAGTTTCCATTGTTTTTTGTGTCTATCCCCAGTGGCTATGTTTGGTTCAGTGGGTTTTGTAGGCTTCCTGGTGGAGGGGACTGGTGCCTGTGTTCTGTTTGATGAGGCTGGATCTTGTCTTTCTGGTGGGCAGGTGCACGTGTGGTGGTGTGTTTTGGGGTGTCTGTGGCCTTACTATGATTTTAGGTAGCCTCTGTGCTAATGGATGGGGTTGTGTTCCTGTCTTGCTAGTTGTTTGGCATAGGGTGTCCAGCAGTGTAGCTTGCTGGTCATTGAGTGGAGCTGGGTCTTGGCGTTGAGATGGAGATCTCTGGGAGACTTTTGCTGTTTGATATTAATGTGGAGCTGAGAGGTCTCTTGTGGACCAGTGTCTTGAACTTGGCTCTCCCACCTCAGAGGCACAGCCCTGATGCCTGGCTGGAGCACCAAGAGCCTGTCCTCCACACGGCTCAGAGTAAAAGGGAGAAAAGAAAGAAAGAAGGAAAGAAGAAGGTAAAATAAGATAAAGTAAAATAAAATAAAATAAAGTTATTAAAATAAAAAAATATTAAGAAAAAAAAAATTTTTTAAGTAATAAAAAACAAAAAAAAAGGACAGACAGAACCCTAGGACAAATGGTAAAAACAAAGCTATACACACAAAATCACACACAGAAGCATACACATACACACTCACAAAAAGAGAAAAAGGAGAAAATATATATATATTGTTACTCCCAAAGTCCACCTCCTCAATTTGGGATGATTCGTTGTCTTTACAGGCATTCCACAGATGCAGGGTTCATCAGGTTGACTGGGGAGATTTAATCCTCTGCTGCTGAGGCTGCTGGGAGAAATTTCCCTTTCTCTTCTTTGTTCGCCCAGCTCCTGGGGTTCAGCTTTGGATTTGGACCCACCTCTGCGTGTAGGTCGCCTGAGGGCGTCTGTTCCCCTCTCCGACAGGACGGGGTTAAAGGAGCAGCTGATTGGGGGCTCTGGCTCACTCAGGCCCGGGGGGAGGGAAGGGTACAGAGTGCAGGGCGAGCCTGCGGCGGCAGAGGCCGGCGTGACGTTGCAGCAGCCTGAGGCGCACCGTGCGTTCTCCCGGGGAAGTTGTCCCTGGATCACGGGACCCTGGCAGTGGTGGGCTGCACAGGCTCCCGGGAGGTGAGGTGTGGATAGTGACGTGTGCTCGCACACAGGCTTCTTGGTGGCTGCAGCAGCAGCCTTAGCATCTCATGCCCGTCTCTGGGGTCCACGCTGATAGCCGCGGCTCGCGCCCGTCTCTGGAGCTCGTTTAGGCGGTGCTCTGAATCCCCTCTCCTCCTGCACCCGTAAACAATGGTCTCTTGCCTCTTCTGCAGCTCCGACCTTTTCCCGGACTCCCTCCCGGCTAGCCGTGGCACAGTAGCCCCTTCAGGCTGTGTTCAGGCAGCCAACCCCAGTCCTCTCCCTGCGATCCGACTGAAGCCCGAGCCTCAGCTCCTAGCCCCGCCCGCCCTGGAGGGTGAGCAGACAAGCCTCTCGGGCTGGTGAGTGCTGGTCGGCGCTGATCCTCTGTGCAGGAATCTCTCCGCTTTGCCTTCTGCACCCCTGTGGCTGCACTCTCCTCTGTGGCTCCAAAGCTTCCCCCTTTGGCCACCCGCAGTCTCCGCCTGTGAAGGGTCTTCCTAGTGTGTGGAAACCTTTCCTCCTTCACGGCTCCCTCCCACTGGTGCAGGTCTCGTCCCTATTCTTTTGTCTCTGTTTTTTCTTTTTTCTTTTTCCCTACCCAGGTACATGGGGAGTTTCTTGCCTTTTGGGAGGTCTGAGGTCTTCTGCCAGCATTCAGTGGGTGTTTTGTTGGAGCAGTTCCACGTGTAGATGTATTTCTGTTGTATCTGTGGGGAGGAAGGTGATCTCCGCGTCTTGCTCTTCTGCCATCTTGAAGCTCCCTTTTCTGATTTTCAGTTTTTTAGATCAAGAGTACGAGTATTTCATTTCGTGCAGAAGGGCAGTGCACATTCATTGTAGTAGTGGTCCTGTCTAATTCTCTCCTAATGTCTGAAAGGTACCATGTTTCAGGATGGGTGAAGATGGTCATGCTTCTCAGATACATTTTGATTACCTTGGTGATTCTCATCCATATCATTGTCCCCCACAACCTGGAGTTTCATCAGTTCATCTCCTCTCCAGCTGTGCTCTCTGCAAGTGAATCCCTTTGAGAGTCCATCTGTGTATTTCACAATACCTTCCTGCTTTCAAAATCTGTGATTTCATATGTCTAGTGGACTTCCTCTCCTCGGAATCCTTCTTCCAAGGGCACTGAGAAGCACATGGTTCTCTGTCCATTTACTCCCTTCACTGAGGGCACCTATGTGCCAGGCCTTGGGGACACAAGTGTGGGTGATTCAGAACTTTGTCCCCCAAACAGCTTACAGTCCTGTAGGGCCATGATCAAGGGAAGCCCCAGGATACTAAAAGACTGACACCCAAAGCAGAGCATCAGAGGGGAAGTGATACTGAGTACAATGCAACATGTTCATCTGTGTTTATAAACTTCCAACTTCTCTCTATGGCTGTTTCCTAATACCCTAACTCCCCTGTCTGGATTTCTAGGTCCTGCATAGTCTGATGCCACCAGACATAACCACCCCATCTCTCTCCCTGTCATCACAAATCATCTGCTCCTATTGGGTAGCCTATCCCCCTTGTTTTTCCCTGTACACCCTCTTATTCTTAACTCTGGGTCTTTGCTCACATTTTCTGTCTAAATGAACCTTCTACTACCACCTCCACCAATAACACCAACAACAATTCTCAGACCCATTTCACTTTCTGAGACCAACTCACTTCCTAATTCTTTATGAAGCGCCCTCCAACCACACCAAACATTCTATTACTTTTTCTGAACTCTCACAGTACTTAAGCTATAAGTACAAGTTAGATAACATATGTGAAAGTAATAGTTATTGGGCTGGCCAAAAAGTTCATTCGGGCTTTTCCATAACACCTTATGGAAAACTCGAACGAAATTTTTGGCCAACCCAACAAAATTTGGAAAGCACAATGCAAATATAAAGAATTGCTGTTATCTTTAACTGGTAGGAGAGCTTTTAATGCCTTCACCAAATTAGCTAGATTTCTTTACGGAAGTTAGTTCTTTATCTGTAATATAGGAAAAACCTATGCTGACATTACAGGGCTGTTATAAGGATTAATCAAATATATTGGCATGCATGTAAGCTGTCTGACTTGTGATGGGCAGCTCTTGATGGAATGATGATAGCAGTAAGGGTGTTGTTTTTTCCTCAGAGAGGATGTGTTTTTCCTTGTTCCTTTTATTGTTCAGTAGGCCAGGATTGATGTGCATTTGGGGGTGAGAGAAACAGAAAATTTGTGTTACGAAAGAAAGGTTATCATAAGGATAAAATTAAATATCCTTCAGAGCTCTGCAGCTTTCATCTCAGAATTCAGAGAAGAATTATAATATTGTAATGGTGATGACTCCCCATTTCCTGTGTCACCATTGCTTGGCAAGAAGACAATGGTTTGGCCCTGACACTCCCTTAGAGACTAAGGGATCATTGTTCTCTAGTGGACAGTGTCTATCAGAATTGAAGGCACTCACCAGCTGAGGGAAGTAGAGATGAAGGAGAGGGGCAGGGTGGCAGCTGCCTTTTCTGGAAGGTAGTGACTTTCTGACCTTTAGAATTAAAATGTTTCCCAGTACAGTGCTTAGATGCTGAGCCATCAGCACAGAATAGTGTTTGTAAACTGGAATGATTTCACCTACAATCCCTCACCCCCACCCCACCAAGGGGCATTTCACAATATCTGAAGACATTTTTGGTCATCGTAACTTGACCAGGATGGGGGTTCTATGGCATCTAATGGGTAGAGGCCAAGGATGCAGCTAAACATCCTGCAGTTCACAAGACAGCACCCCAACTAAAATTATCTGGCCCAAAATGTCAATAGTGTGGAGCTCAAGAAACCCTGCATTGGAAGCTGTTCTAACCCATAGCTCTGAGTTCCACTAATCCTGTGCCGAACTATCTGAGCCCCAAACCACTTCTTCCTTTGTGTCTTCCCTAGACCCAGGGTCCAGAAAGACCAAATTGGCATTAATTAATAGAAATCAATCAGTAAACCCTGAAGATCCAGAACAAATGTCACTTCCCCTATGAATTCTCCCCTAGATAGTGTATCCCCTTCTATGCTGGACGGCGTTTGACTACCTTACTTACAACTGGGGGATTTTAATACAAGGAGTTGATTTCAGGAGATGGGAGAGCTTCAAAACCAAACAGGTTGATGAAGCAATCCAGAGATTAACACCAGCAAGAAGCCACTACCACCAGAGGACTGGAAAGATGAAGAAAGGAGGCAGTGTTTCTAGAGCCCAGGGGCCGGTAGGAGCTGGAACCTCAGACAGACACAGTCATCCTTGGAATCGCTGCATGAAGACAGAAGCAGACAGGAAAAAAATACCTCAGTTGCTCCCTTCCTCCTACCTACTAATCTCTCACCAGTGTTTCCCAATGACTGAATCCAGTGAAAGTCAGCTGGCAAGGGAGCTTGGGAGATACAGCCTCCAAGGGTCAGCCCTTTGACAAAACAGAGAAAAGCAGAAAAAAGAGGAGGAAAGGATCTAAGGTCAAAGAGGACCAAGACCAAAACAGCACCCAGTGCAATTTGGATCCACATCTTCTGTGGCTCTGGCCATATTGTCTCATAGTATTATTTATAGTATTATTCCCTTCCCTTTTCTCTTTCTCTATGGGCTGGAATGCAGATGTAATGACAGTAGCTGGAGCAGCCACCTTGGACCACAAAATGAATGATGCAGTCTGAGGATGGCAAAGCAACAAGACAGAAGAAGCCTGGATTCCTTATAATTGTGGAACTACAATGCTGCCCACCTAGACTTCTATGTGAGAGAGAAATAAACCTTTTATGGTTAATCCATTTCCATTATTACTTGGGATCTCTCTATTACAGAGCTGAAACAAAATCCTAATTAACACAATGCCCTTTCCTCCTGGATCTTGATGTCCAAAGCATATTAGAGATTCTCTTTCATTCACTCATTCTCAGTCCAGAAACTAACAAAAGCAGAAACAGTGCCATGGCAACATCTTGTTTTAGGAATGTCTTTTGGGCATGTAAAATTTTATGGAACCTCTCAAATCAACTTGCTTGAGCAGATATTTATTTTTTTATCCCCATATTCAAAAATAAAATTTCAGTCAGTAATAAACAGTAGAGAAAGAAAAAAAAATACAAAATGACAGATGGAATAGTGTTTCTCAAACTCTTGGATGGCAATGAAATCACCTGGAGAACTTGTTAAAACAGATTCCTGGACCCTAGACTCAGAGATTCTGATTTAGTATATTTGGGGTGAGGCTAAGATTTTGCATTTCTAACAAGCTCCCAAGTGACGCTGATACTGCTAGCCCAGCAACTACACTTCCAGTAGCATTATTTTAGAATATAATGCCCAAAGATTGGAGACGAGTTGATGAAAACCGTCCATTGTCTTAGACACAACATAAATGTGGGGCCTTTGAAAATGACATGAGTGAAACATGTAAAAAGCTAAGGTTAGCCATATTCCTGCAGTAGAAAGATCACTAAAGAACCGGTAGGAAAACAGAAATTAAGTGGGTGGCTTGAATAAAGGATCTATGTCACTAGATGAAAGGGAGATTCTCGAACCTACAAAGATTTGAGAGTGCTGGGGGAATGGCTGCCAGTCTGCGGTCAGCTTATCCCCCAGTCCTGTCAGCCAGCTCAGCCAAGGAAACAGAGAGGCACTCTTACAGCTTGGCAATTGCCATGGTCCCTTGTGAGAGGTGCCAGGGATGGGGTTGGGATGGAGATTTGGGAGACTTGGGGACACTTTAGACCCCTTTTCAATCCATCACAAATAAGCAGTATAATATAAGCTAAAAAAAAAAAAAAAAGTGTTCTCACATTTGAGCACAGTTTCAATGCAAGTCTCCTAGCCAGCCCTTTTCCAACTACATTACTATCCGGAGTACTTCCTACACAGAAATACTGACGTTCCACTGCCAAGGAGCGTGGGTTAAAATCTTCTCTCTCCCCAAACCCCAACCCGCAGTAATCTAATCCACTTCTGTGAAGTGTGTGTGAGATTTCACATAGACAGCAGGGCAGAATAAGTGATCTGGAAATAAATTATTGGCTGTCTAAACATAGACACCAAATTTAGATATTGACAGAGCTTAACATAAAACTTCCTTCCTCCTCCTTTCTTTTCCTATTTCTTCTCCTTCCTTCTTTATTTCTCGTTCTCTGCACATCTGCAACTCCTACACTCCATCCCCACCCCTTTCAACAATCAGTGAGCTTTTTAGCAGGATTTAACTTCATCCTGAGCACTTCTCTCTCTTCTGGACTAAACTGGCAGAACTCAAAGATGCATACAGCACCCTCCTTTCATAACTGAATCTCTACTGGGCCTTTTTCTTAATTAACCTGGTTGGCCTGGAAGGACTGCGTCATCTGTGCCTCAGGGGCCCCTTCACACCATCCCTGGGTCTGAATGACCCAATCAGAGGATTAGGACCAGGGACCAGCTTCCTGGCCTGCTTTATCTGTGAGCTGGCTGCCGGAAATATTTCTACCAGTTCAGAGAACGAGTCTGCACGGTGCCAAGCTTACATGTCATGCATAAGATGGATCATTTCTCCTCAACTGCCCCAGAGTAGGACTTTGTAAAGTGTTTATTAAGAGAGTGTTCATGACTTATCTCCACTTCCCCAAAAAACAAAACCCGTCATGGAAAATCTTATCCCTAACTTAGAATTTGGGAATTCTGAGGTCAGGTTTCTGAAATTCCTCTCTTTTTTTTTTTGGTCATACGATCTATCTGCCAAACATGCTGTCATGCTTCTGGGCCCAGAGCTCTGTCTGGTATCATCTGGAGACTTCACTGGAATTACTTAGACAACTATCTCTCTCTCTCTCTCTCCTCTCTCTCTCTCTCTCTCTCTCTCTCTCTCTCTCTCTCTCTCTCTCTCTCTCTCTCCCCCTCCCCTCCCTCCCCCTCAGTCCCATGTCTCTTCTCCACGTGGCCTCTCCACATGGACTCTCCAGCAGGAAAGCCAGGCTTCTTACACGACAACACATGGCTTCCAAAAGTGAGGGTTCCAACAGTGAGGGCTACAAGTCTTCTTAACAGCTAAGCAGGCATAGAACTGGAGCAGAGTCACTTTCACCTCCTTCTATTGGTTAACAGGAGTCCAGCCCTGATTCAATGTGGGAGAGGACCACACGAGAGCATCAAGTATCGGGACGTGTGGTTCACTGGGGGACCTTCCTTAGAGACTAGCTATCACAGCTGAATATTCCAGTGTGCCAAAATCTCCTAAACCCTGATGAGGACTGGGAGTGCTCACCAATATCTGTGTTCTCCTTGTCTTCCTTGGGCACCCCAAACTTTCCAGCCTCCTTTGAAATTAGGTGTGGCCGCGTCAATGAGTTTGGTTTAATAGAATACACATGGAAGTGCCAAAGGTCCCACTTCCAGGCCTGGCCTATCCGACTGCCCCACTAGGTTTAGTATCCATTATTGGCTCTTGCCTGAACCAATCTTGACTAGGATGCTTGCAAAATGATAGATTTCTAACTCCAGCATTTCCTCCAGTCAGTGCTCAGACTTACTGTAGGCAAGAGCCCTCTCTTCTCACCCATTTATTTATTTGTTTACTTATCTATTGATTATCAATGACCTTCTTATTGCCCTTAAATATTTTGGTGTTTAAATTGTCCCAGATTTGGTCAGTGAGAGCCCCTTCAAGTAGGATCTGTGTCTTTTTTGTGTGTTTTAACTTCCTTACTTTCTAACATAACAAAATATCTCATTTTCTACCTACCCTATCCCAGCCCTGGGATTTGCTATTTCTCTAGGGAGCCCTGATTCCATTTATTGGGAAACAGTATTTAGAAACCAAGATGAGCCAATTGCTACAGGTGCTGTTAGGGTGATTTTGCTTCTAGATCCTTGTTGCAGACAAAGCTAGAAAATATATGAATGTTTATATATATACATTTACAAACATGTACATAAATGTGTATATAATATATTTATGCACACATAAACATAGTTTAGAAATAATGAGTTCACACAGATAATATGAAATACAATTTATCCCCACAGGGTTTGTTCTTGCCTACTCCCATTCCATATATGTACCTTCTCCATAATGAGATATCTGGACCCCAACAAAATATATATTTATATATTTACTCATTTGCTTAATCCTAGAATACACCTGAAGTAGCTTCAGAATTTCTTCGAAATACTTTAAGGTTCATATGTTTCAGTTTGCTTTCAGTGTTAGGTTCTTTTCCCCCTTCCCATCCCTGCTGATTTAATTAATGTATATTTTATACCCAGTTGACCCTCTGTATCTTCAGTTTCCACATTCGTGGATTCAAACAACCGCAGATTAAAAATTCAAAAAAACTCCAGAAAGTTCCAAAAAGCAAAACTTGAATTTGCCTCATGCTGGAAACTATTAACATAGCATTTACATTGTATTTACAACTATTGATATAGCATTTACATTGTATTAGGTATTATGACGTAATCTAGAGATCATTTAAATTATACAGGAGAATGTACATAGATTATATGCAAATACTATGCTATTTTATATAAAGGACTTGAGCATCCATGAATTTTGATATCTGTGGGGTGGTCCTGGAACCAGTCTGCTGTGGATAGCAAGGGACAACTGTATATATTTTAAATATGTAGTGCATAAACACGCTTCCAAAAGGCAAATTAAACAGATATTTTTATTCTCTAAGAATAATTTTATGCAACTCCCTTCCATATCCCTTCCACCTCATTTCCCTTCCACCATCCCTTGTAAGTAGCCAACTTTATTGTCTTCTGGTTTATTCTTCCCATTTCTTTTTGTAAAAATAAACTGTATACGTATGTTTTTTAAGAAATTTCCTCATCTTTTTTACACAAAGGGTAACATACTATATTTATATGCTCTTTTGTACTTTTTTTTCACTTAACACTGTCTCTTGGCAATTACTACTCAATACTTTCATAGAGGCTTTTCTTATTTTCTTTTTTTTTTTTTTACAGCCATATAGCATTCTATTATGTGACCGTACCATAATTCACTCAACCAATCTCCTATACTTGGACATTTAGGTAGTTCCAAAATTTTGCAGTATAAACAATGCTGCAATAAATAACCTTTTGCATATATGTTTTTTTATTGTTAGAAGTATATCTTCAAGGTAAGCCCTAGGATCAAAGGGTAAACACTAACATTTACAATGCCTATAGAGTTTGTAACATTTTACATTTTCATCAGCAATGTATGAAAACGCCTGTTTCCCAACTTCACTAATATAATTTGTCAAGCTTATGAACTTTTGCCACTCTCAATGGATAGAAAATAGCATCTCATCTATACATATTGTATAATTTTTCTCAGAGTGAAAAGACAACTCACAAAAGAAACAGGAATACCACCTAAGTGAACTAGAATTCACAGGAGACAATTATAATGCTCAACTAAAAGAGGTTGATTACCAACCAATGATTCTGGCTGGGGTGTGAATTCTAAAACTGCCCATATCCAGAGTCATACTTCTTTGAAAGCTGAGACCTAGTCATAATATGCTTTGCCAATTGGAGATCCCATCCATTTGCCTTAAATGGGGTTGTTTCCACAAATACACTCTCAAATTTCTAATGATGTTTTTAATTTAATTCTTTAATAATCTATTTTAGCTTTGTTGACTGATTGATGTGGGAAAAAATTCCATATGCCCGTGCAGGTTGATTTTCTACCCAACTGGTTCAATTACTAAATCGGCCACTTGACTCCATAGAATTCTTTACACATTCCTCCACTCTGGAAGGACCATATTTTGCATAGATAGTTAAGTATCTGATTGTGTTCTGCATCTATTTCCTACCTATATCTGGCTCTACAGTCATAGCTGCTAATATCATTCTATGATTTATAAGACTTCAGTCTGCCTTTCAAGTCTTCTCTCTCATTTTTCCCACAGAGTTGATACTCTACGTCAGGGGTTTTCAATTGCTTTTATGGTATGAAATTGTTTCAAATGAAATTCACTATATATAAAAGATTTGTACAAAGGATAGATCAGAAGATGGTCATTTGTTGCACAAAAGATTTCAAAAGAATATTCCTTTATTTTGAACCCTCCCTATATGCATTTCTTTGTATAAAGCTGAATGCAAATTGTCAACTAAATAGAACAATGGAGCTCTAATGATGAACACAAAAGTTTTAATTCAGGGGTTATCCATGACATTTGTATTTTTATATCAGCATCAATATAATTTTGTTTTTAACAGCATCCCTTGCAGTCTTAGGCTATGCTTCAATTACATGGATCCAAAAGCTTTAAAGAGGAGTAATAGTGTTTTCCTAGCAATATCTAACAATAGTAGGAATTTCTTATCATGAAGATAAAAGTCAAACAAGTCCAACATAAAATATGCAATGAAAGTATGAGTTATAACACATGATCCCAATGCAATATGTTTCCTATTAGCTTATTACTGAACCATCCACTGTGTTTCTTTGACAAGACCATGTGGCAAATATGGCTGTGCCTAAGCCTTGCCTGGAATGTCCTTGAGCAGAGCACTCAGGCTGCAGTGAATAGCTCACATGGGTAGACATCAACTGGTCTGAATTCCAAAAATTACAAATGATGTACAGATATAACCAGCAAGATCACAAAATTCTTGAGGAAAGGAACACTTAATTTTATATCCCTATAGTATTTAGTGTGGTAAATCTAGTTGTTGTTTTGTATTATCCTGTAAGTCTTTTCAGGTATATGTGATTTGTATCCACAAATGATTTCAAGACTCTTGAATGCAGAAACTCTGTGTGTGCATATGCATGTGTGCATGTGTATGTGTATGTGTGATGAAATAGTGGCAGGATCCCTAGTCTTTGCCCCTATTGCTACTTACTGTGGCTTACCTTCCTCTACCAGCATGCTGAACCAATAGGATTATGGTGAGACTCCTAGGCTGTAATAGTCTCTTAGGATTACAGCTATCTCCTCTTTCTCATCTTTCCCAACAAGATACATAGTCCCAAACTTCCTAAAGAAGTTCTGCTTCCCTAGTCTGGTCAAGTGCTCAGCTAATCTTTGCTGAGAAGGGCAGGGCTCCTGAGATGTACACTACATATAAGTAAGACAAAGGAGTTAAGTAAATGATACTGGACATGTTATTTAACTTTATCTGTAACATTGGGGTAACTTATTCCAAAAGATTGTTTCAATGACTAAATATGTTATTACATATAAAATGCTTAGAATAGTGCCTGGCAAGTAGAAAGCCCAGAATATGTTAGCTATCATTAATATGTACAGAATGCCTACCATGTGCCCAGTGCTTTACTGGCTCCTTCAGTACGTTATCTCATTTAACTGAAGTGTATCACTCCATTACTCATATTCTCATAAGTGAACAATACTGAAACTAATACTTGCTTAGTGAAGATTTACTGAACATACAAGTGAATGAATGAAGAATGAAGCTGTTCTTCCTAGACCTTCTTCTCTCATTCCCTTTGTTTTCTACACCTTAGATCTGGATGACATGAAAGGACAGGCCAAGGCTTATTTTTGCTCCTTTGAATGCAAGGTCTTAGACGTTTTGTTCATGTGTTTTGTGTCATGGTCAACATTCAACCATTCACGGTGATGCTTGTTTCACTTCCAATACAGCACCCCTGCCTTGCATATGCTATTTACTCTCCTAGGCAGCAGCCTGAAACACTGAAGCAGATGCTCTGTGTGTAGCTTCACCTAACTGTGCCAGAGTTTCAGCTCTCAGACTGGAAATAAAATAAAAGTATGCACAAGTTTGGCAGGTGGGAGTGAGGCAAAGAGAGGGAAGGAGAAAGAGGCAGGGAGAAGGGAGAATTCTGGCCTAGCGCTGAAGAGATACAGGGCTTTATAAGAGCTCACCAACACAAAGAATTGAACAGAATGTTGCCAAAACTAGGCTGCCTGCAAATGCCAAATAATAAGAATCCTTTATCAGGAACACTAGGAACCCTTTCAGGAGAGAAGCATAAAGAATTCCAGGAAGCACATATTGAAAGCCTGTTTCCTAGGCAGCTGAAGCCACCCACCTTCTCTTGAACAAATGGAGCCAAATTCAGTTCTCAAATGTGCCATTTGCCTTGCCTTTCAAAACACTCCTGAGAGTTCAGCTGGTATCTTTTGTTTTCTGAAAGAAGCCTGTAAGAGAAGGGTTTGATGCTGCTATCCGGTCGTTGGAAATCTTTTAATTCCAAGCCCTGTCTCCCAACCGCCCCACCTCAGCCCTTAGCCCACCTCTGTAGCAGCCTCAAGCTGAGTTGTCACTCTAGTGAATGTGGAAATAGAACATGTCAGCTGATCTCCCTTGCAGTTCTTTGAAGTTCTTGGGAAGGAATAAAGCAAATGATCTATTGCTGGTTTCTGGGACCCTAAGTGTAGCTTTAAAACTGGATTTAGATGGCATATGAGATAAGGAGACAGATTTGGGAGAGGAAATGAGAGTCTGCTTAAATAAATTATAGTATGTCGATGTGACAAAATATTATACATAGCCATTAAGAAGCATGTTGTATGAAAGTACTTAATTATATGGGGAAAACTTCAAGGATAAACTATTAAATGGGAAAAAAAATCAAGTTTCAAAACAGATCATCCCATTAAAGTAAAAATGCCTGTACCTAGAAGGAAAACTATCAAAATGTTAACTGTGTCTGCATCTGGGTAATAGAATTATGAGTAACTTTTAATTCCTTCTTTGTTTTTCTTTTCTTTTAAATCTTATGTGATGAACACTTATTAAATTTTATTCATGAAATGTATATTAATGTAGACTAAACTAGATATAATAAAAGGAATATAATGTACAAATTGGGTGACAGTAGTGCCAGGTTAAAACCATAGCGTTCTTGATCTCACATCTTTCATCTTTCCGCTGTCAGTACTTGTATCTGTTTTACAAGTTAACATTTTATTATACATTGTCTCAGGCCCCTGATGCTCCTTTGAAAGCTTACCCTGTTTCCCCAGGATTGTGGCTTATTTTCCTCTTGCACATAAACCCCCGCCTTCAACCATTCAGCATAGAGCTATACACACAGCAAGTATCAAATTGAATGGTCCAGTCTAGCAGGGCCAGTCAACGTGAGGAGGAAGGACATGTTAAGAGGTGCTAACAAAGAGGTGAGTCAGTTGGCCCAAGATGAGGACAGATACATGGATAAGCAATTGTTTCCATTCCTAACTTTGTATTCCCTGTGAAGGAAGAGAGGGGAAGCAAGGGGACCTTCCAAACATTTTAATTTGAAAGAAATTCTCTCTTTCACACACATAAACACACACAGAGCCTGTTTCTCGTTAGGACCTTTCGCACCCAACATAGAGTTTAGTAGTGCTCAATAAATACTCCTTGAAGGTGCAAAAAAAAATCCCACTCTCCATCATATTGTGTCATCACAGACCCTAGTTTAGACTAGAGAACACAGCAAACAAGGCAAGACCAAAGCAACTACCCAGTCGTAAAGTTCAGAGCCCTCAAGAGGGGAAAGGAGTTTACCAGAGGTTGCTATGGGTGGCCAGGGTGGAGAGGACAGACCACCCAGGTAAAGCTCATTCCAGGGTCTCCTGGCTTCCCAAGAAGCCTGGCAGGGAGCACTCCTCAGTGAGCATGCAGCCAAACACCATCCTTTCCTGCTGGGACTAGAGTGCCTTGTGGGATGGGGATTGTAAGAAATGTTTAGAACAAGCCTGGCAAACTGGCAGCCCACCAGTCAGAGGTAATTTTTGTTTTGGTTTGGTTTGATTTTGACTTTTTCATAGTGTTTTCCAAACACGTGATTTCAAATGCTTTATTTTTGATGCAATGGCGCAGGTGTGCCCCAGGTGACGCCGCCCCACCTCTTCCTAGTCTTCTTCCTGGCAGTTTCTCTAATTCACATAACCCCAAAACTTTTGGGTTTATAACCTCTGCTTGGAAGGAAGCCATAGGGAACATTTAGTCTAATACTGTAGAGAAGATAATAAAAGTTTTAATTATAGTAGCAAACATCCGGGTATGTGCTTACTCTGTGCCCGATTCTATCTTAAGGGCTTTATAGGCATGCATCATCTAACCTTTAGAGCAGGCTGAAGCCAACACTGTAGGATTGTGTTCAGATCTCCTTAGGCCCCTCTTACTAGTGTTATGTTTTCCTCCCCAGATTCTGTGCGCTCAAGAATCTAAATCAGGCACTTACAACTCTTTCTCAGAGGACTGACATCAGGCTGCTGGAGCCTGGTAATTTATTTTCTCCCCCACCTCTTCCTGGCAATGACTAATTGGCTGTAAGATTACTTGCGCTCCGGAGCTCTACTGCAGGACCAGGCTGGAGCTTCACTTGGAAACTCACCTTTCCTTGGTCTCTTCCCCTTCCCCATCATCCTTGAATATTCTCGTCTTACATATGAAGAAATTGAAGCCCAGAGTCACTTGCCCTAGTGCTCAAAATGACAAGTTGCAGAACCTAGATCTGTCTGACCTTCCTAGGGTTAAAATATGACAGGAAAAAAAAAAGTAAATTGTAAAAAAAAGGGCTGAACTCTTCCTTTTTATACATGATGTATAAATCATTTATACAGTGGTAGTGATGACTTATCCAGTTGTACCAGCCTGTCTCTCTTTTCATCTCTCTTTCTTTCCCTTCCTCTCATCTAAAGGCTCTTTATTTGGGAAAACTGTGGACATAGAAAAGGGTTTAATTGAGGAACAAGATATGTTGATAGAAGTCCATGATGGTAGATGTTTCATTCTATGCAGCCAACAAAGCTCCTCTGCCATGTCACCATATTGACAAATAAAGCATTTTGCAGCTTAGCTAGATGTTTTGGCATTATTTCAATATATTTGAACCAAATAATTGCATAAAAGCTCAGTCACATATTCATACAACAAATATTTACTGAGACCTATCCTATGCTAAACTCTGTGGTAGGACTCCGGTATATTGTTAGGAACAAGACAGCCTTTTGCAAAGTTATGCCATGGAGAGGTTATTCCTTGAGGCACTGGTAATGAGGACCACAGTCACTGCTTTTCGTAAGTACATGTGAAGTAGGGGCTCTCACATTTGTCAGGCTCTGCGACAATAGCAAGAGGAGGTTCTCTGCAGGCAATGTTGCAGGTCTGTCCTTTGAGTTCCATCAGCCTCCATGCTCTAATATCATTCTTTAAACCTCACACAAAAGCGTAGGCACATCAAATGAGGACAAACCACAGCCATGCTCCCCTGCAACCTCCTTAAGTTAATTACTTGTTTTCTATGTTTACACCCAGACCCTTACCAATGTGGTAGACCCAAGTATGAGTCAAATGATTAGCTAAAATCCCCAAAGCCAAAGACTCCATTAGAAAGTCACAATAAAACTGAAAAATGGTCTGGTTCCTCCTGTGCTACCATTTACTACAGGTGCCTTGAGTGTTTTTTTTGTTTTTTGTTTTTTCCTCTAAGAACAATAATACATCTTGGGTCCTTCATAGTTTTCTTTTCACTGATGTTTTAAACAAAGAGACAATACAATCAAACACTAGTAACGCTTTTAAAAATCTACTGTTTTCAAAGTATTTTACTATGGCATATGCATTCTTATTTAAATAGTGATCACTTATAAATACATATTATATAATTTAATCTTTAAAATTTACTCTTTAAAAATATAGAAAGTCAGATATTGTTGTCATGACTCTGTAGATGAGAAAACTGAAGCTCATAGTTTCTAAGTTACTTGTCTTGTCTAAACTCATACAGTTCTGTTTGTCTCCACTCTGCAAAGCTAGTGGTTGATAATTTTATTTGAATGTATCTTTTCATTTGCTGTCACTTTTCTTACTTTCATATATATCCCATAGGGTATTTTCTTCTATTGTCTATTTTCCATTTTATTCTGCCTCAATTAAAAGAAAAATAAAAGAAAATCTACTTTGTTATTCTCTTAGTATGTAATATTATCTTGAAATTCATTTATAAGGATCATAACATTTTAATATTTTCCCCTCTGCTTCCATAATTGAACAAATATAGAAAATGGCCCTCTGTTTCTATTTCAGTGGTCAATAAGTTATTTTAATAATTAATTCTTTTGGCTCTTTGGCTGAATTAGTTAAAACATTATGTTGAAGCAATATCATGGCTGAAATCTCTAGTCAGCAATTTAAATCAATCTCTTTATTATCAATAGTAATAATATAACAAATATTTGTATATTGACTGTTTAATATTCAGTTTAAAAGAAAAACGTTTCTTGAAACATTAGTTTGTAAGCTCTGTGGAAAACGTGTCTCTTTGGTTTCATGGATTTAAGCGCAGTTCCTGGCACAGTGTAGGCATGACCTTGAGGGTGTCAAAATCCAGAGTAGGAAAAGGTAAGCAACGAATGAAGTGCAGAAGGCTGGCACAGAACACCAAAGGTACAGCAAAGAAAATTAGCTAAAAAGGCTTGGTTGAGATGAAGGTTAAAATTACTGACCTTTGAAAGAGAGATTCTATACAATTTCACAACCACGCAGCTTTCCCTTTTCTTATGCCTCCCTCCTCTATCAAAGTATCTCCAGTGTTCCAGAGCTTATGAATATTCATGAATAACAATGATAGAGAAGCCCTAGGTGAGATGCTAATATCTTTTCAGCTTTACACCAACCTTTAAATAACCCTGTAGGATTGCACTGCTGTCAATGAATGTTAGGATAGAAATTGAAAGATGCTGATGGATGTAAAGAGATCTGCAGAGGAAATCTCCTGAGTCTAGGTGTCTGTTCTTCACAGCTACAACAAAATGGGTTGTTGGCGATGTTTAAATAAACTCAATTAATGAAGCATGAGGATTGGTGCTTCTTAATCCCTTTTTGTGTAGGAGTCCTCTGAAGTCCTTATGAAAACCATGAACCCTCTCTTTCTTTCAAAAAAAAAAAATAAAGCATGCTTTTACATATACCCCTCCTTGTTTTCAATTTCTCTTGGCTCTCTCACTCCCTGATGGACCCATGGACTTCAAAACTACAGACCCAGGGTGAAAATTTCCGGTCTAGATCATTTCTAAGGCCCCTTCTATATCTAACAGTCCATTTGTCTATGAGTTGACATAGTTGTATTCAGATTTTAACACTACCAAGGTTTAGCCGTATTACCTGGGTTAAGTTTCTTAACATCTCTGAGCTTCTGGTACTTCATTGTAATTGTAAGGATTAAAAGAAATAATGCGTGTAAAAAGCCTGACCTGTCCCCCATCACCTCTGTGATAGAGCAAATATTCTCTTCCCAAAGATGTCCACACTCTAGTCCCTGGCTCCTATGAATATGTTAAATTATAGGGCAAAAGAGACTTTGCAGATATAGTTAAGGTAATAGGCTTTAAGACAGGGAGATTATCCTGAATTTCTGATGGGCCCAATTTAATCACTTGAGTCTTAAAAGCAAAGAATTTTTCCAGTTGGAATCAGAGAGATGCAGTGGAAGAAGATGCAAGAGAGATGGGGCAGAGGAGAGATAAGACAGATGTGGAACATGAAGACCCAACCAGCACTGGTGACTTTGAAGATGAAGAGGGAGCCATTAGCCAGGGAATGCAGGCGGCCTCTAGAAGCTGAGAACATTGGCCTATAGTCAACAAGGAAACAGGGACGTTGGTCCTATAACTAAAAAAACTGGATTCTTCCAACAACCTGAGAAGTCCTGGAAGTAGGTCCTCCCCCAGAGCCTCCAGTAAGGACTGCAGCTCTGCCAACACCTTGATCTTGGCCTTGTGAAACCCTGAGCAGAGCCCAGCCAAGCTGCCCAGACTTTTGATCTACAGAACTGTGAGATAATAAATGTGTGTTGTCTTAAGCCACTAAGTTTGATCTAATTTGTTTTCCAGTAATAGAAAACGAATATCACCTCATTCCACTACTCCTCATTCAACCTCCTCTCGAAGGGTCAGTTAGTTGCACCCTAAGGTGAGTTTACACTGATATGTTGCTGTTCCCAGATTTTTTGGGTTTTGACCTCAAATTATACTCACTCCTCCGCTTATAAGTGGAAGGAATTGTAGGCAGCAACAATCAGGAGCGAGAAGGTGTTTTGAAAACATGATGTTTTTTTCCTGGCATTTCTGAAATTATACCACAAAGGAAGCCACAGGTCCAGTCAGCCTTTTTACAAGCGAGACTTCATGGCTGTCTCTCAGGATCTGTCTGGATGGATTCCTTAGCAGCACCCTGCCCTCCCTACCAGAATGATACCTTTCTTTTTCCTGGACCTCCTCCATCTCTCATTTAACTGTTTTCATCAGCCTTAGATTGCCTTCTCCATCTGTGCTGGTGAGGGGATTCCTCCAGGGATGTGGGCTCAGAACTCTACTTGGTTTCCACATGCGAATGATGGCTGTCGGGAAGCCAGGGAACAAATGGATGAGGACATACAGAACCTCCAATAAATCATCTGCTCTGATAGAACTCCTGAGCTATGTTGGAATTCCCCAGAGCATCATAATTGCTGAGAGCCAATGCTGCAGTAGGATTTTTATCAAGTTGCTCCTTTGAAGGGAGTGAGCCCCAGTCTTCTAAACACCCAACCTGCCTGTCTGGGTCAATAAGGTTTACTATCCATCTGTTTCCACATGAAACCAGGTGACTTCACCTGGACCTACAGGGGATCATACCTAGGGGTGCATGTATCTGACATGAAGGATGCACCTGGTCTGGATGGTCCCACACAGCTCGGAAGTCAAGACATGAATGAGCAGACCCCAAATGAGATATACTCCAGAGAGTCTGCATAGGGGCCCTAGGGCTCATCAAAAAATATAATCACAGGAACACTGCTTTTAGTGGCACAATGTGAATGACCAACAATATTTACTGGAATTTTGAAATAACATGGGAAAGAGAGATTTGACACTTTCTAGAGTTTGTAGTCATTGTCAAAGGGACTCAAACCAAAGCATGGGACAGCATTTTCACTGTGTGCATTTCAGAAGATTTCCTAGATAACAGGTGCAGAGCATCTCTGTCTCATCCTCAGGGGATTGGCCTGGCATTTCATGCTGGCTGCATTTCCACTGGCCTCTTTGATCTCTGATTGTTCAGTATGCCCTTGTGCTCAACATTTCTGCGACTTGCAGCCACAACTTCTTCTATTCTGCCTGCCTTCCCCTTGTTACAAACAGAGCATTAGATTACCTAGATTATAAATCCCAACTCAATATATGCAACAACTTAGAATGTAATTTGCCTCTCATTAAAATGTCCTGTATGAATTTTTCTTAATGTTTACGCTTTAGAAATGTGCATCAAAATTTATGTGTTGTGGACACAGCTATTTGCCTAAAGTCTATATTCAGGAACATGGGAGCAAAATGACCCTCAGGATAGAGAGAGAGGAGAACAGAAAGCAAACTTTGGAATCAGAAATTCTGGATTTAAACCCCTGACCACCCTGCAGTAGCCTTGAGTAACTATGAAATTTCTCTTTGAGTGTCTTTAACTTTAAAATCAGGGAAAGGGGATGGGAGAGGTAAATTGGGAATTTGGGATTAACAGGTACTCACTACTGTACATAAAATAGATAAACAACAAGGACCTACTGTATAGCACAGAGAACTATATTCAATATCTTGTAATAACCTATAATGGAAAAGAATCTGAAAAAGAATAAATATATGTATATTTATTACAACTGAATCTCTTTGCTGTACACCTGAAACGTTGTAAATCAACTATACTTCGATTTAAAAAATAGTAAAAAATAAAAAGGCGGGAGGAGTCAGTAGACCTATTTGTTGTGAAGATTCATCTGAAATCTCTGTTCAGACAATGGCCTTCAAGCTGTCTGGACCTCTCACCCCACGTCTTTCCTATCTTATATTCTACCTTTCTCCCCCTGCTCCAGTCACGCTGTTCTACTACATGTTTTTCAAACACACCCAGCATTCTTTCCCAAGGACATTCACACTCTCTTCTCTCTCCCTGGAAATTTCTGTCCCCAGATAACCATGTGATTTGCTTTCCCATGTCCTTGGGAGAGCTGCTTAAATCAGAGACCCAGCTACATCCCAACAGCAATATCCCACTGCCACCCCTGTACCACCCAACCCTGACACTTCTATCCCTCTTGATTACTTACTCTATATCCACAGAGCTTATCAACCCCCTGACATATTACTTGTTTATTTTGCATATTGTTTGTCCCACCCACCCACCCCTTGTAGGGTTAGGGTTGACCATTTTGTTCACTACTTTATGTGCAGCAATTAGAAATATGCCGAAAACACTCATAAACACAAATGCTGAAAGAGTGACTGAGGCGACTTATGTAAAGTGCTAATGTCTAGCACAAGAAGGGGCAATAAATCATAGCTAAACACGGTATATCTGAGGGGTAGTTGTGGAAAAGAAAGGCTTTCTAGAGTTTTTCTTGGTGATTTAGAACTTGAATTTATTTCACTTGGTGACTTAGAATTTAAACTTACTTTACTCTACAGCTTGGAGAGGAAGGAATATCTTGGATCTGGAGGACCAGACTTAAATCACCTTAGAAGTAGCTCTCTATTGCACCGGTGAGCCACTCTAGGCTGGTTCTGGTATCTAAAGTGCTGATTCCTCACTGAAGAAGTCAGGAATCATTTTTTAATGGACTATTCATAACAAGACAGGAAGTTGGAGGGGAAAGGGATATTTAATATTTAACTCTCTGAAGAAGTGGTCCCATATAGTGGAAATGGCACGGATTTGGGCTCCACAAGATCTGGATTCAGTTGCTGATTCTACCACTTATCAACTGAGGAAATGAGCAAAATTTACCATTCCTGAGTCTTAGGTTCTCTTCATCTTAATTGGTGGTAAGAATAGATATTATCTCACAATGTTTCTGTTTTACTTGCATGTCTCATTGATGAGAAATTAGGCCATGTATTGAAAGTGCTTTGCAAACTATTAATCACTAAACAGGGATTGGTGGTTGTTATTATTATTTAGTGGGAACGGCAGGCTCTGCAGGTTCTCTTGACCTCAAAAAAAAATGCTACTTAGTCATTTGTACAAGATTTTGACTTTGACATGTTGTTACACTTTGCAAGTTTCTTCCCAATCTGCAACTTTCCTTGCTTTGAGCTCTGATAGCTGTCTAGCACATTTACTTTTATATTCAGACAGTACTTTTCTTCAAGAAACTCAAGAGGCTTTGTAGACAATTATTTATTCATTCTTGCATTCTGAGAGAGAAGGAAGAAGAACATTCTTTTGAGTCTGGAAAAATGGAGAGAAGCAGGGTCAGGAAAGCCAAGACAATTTCTCATCCATGCATTGACTCCCATTTCTATGGGTCTGTGGAAGGAGGGGGTTGTGCCCTCTTATCTGGCCTGCTCCTATCTACTAGGAGTCTAGGTCAGGATTTCATCCAAGACGTGTGGGAAAGAGAGAGGGGCTCTTCCAGAATTTTTTGGTAGAACTTATAGTAGAGAGGAAGTGAGGCAGTTCAACTCCTGTTGGCCATTCCAGGCAAGGCCCTGGAGTCTCACTCACATCCTGAAGGTTCATCCACACCATTGCACCAGATACCTCATAGCTAAGGTCATTTGCTTAGGTTCTTGGGAAACAAGAGGCCCACTCGAGTCTCCAGGAGACTGTCAGTCAGTCCTAAGATTAGGAAAGTAAAAAGCATATCAAAGAAGCTCTTCATGAGACTGAATTGACTAAAGTCTTCATTATTCTTCATGTTGTGCAGATTTAGGCAGGTTCCTACTGGGATCCTCAATGCTAAATTACCTCATCTTTCTTAAATTACAAAACTATCCTTTTAATTGTGTCTTTTTATTGGATACCGAGTTGACTGGAAGAGACTATGGAAACATCATGCTTCACACTTTCTGAGCTGGTGTGTGAAACCCAGAAACAGATTGGTGGGAAAATGCTTCCTGAAAAAGGCTCAGCAAAACCTGGCCCTTATGAGTTTGTGTGTGTGTGTGTGTGTGTGTGTGTGTGTGTGTGTTTTCCTAAAAATAGAACTGTTTCTTTTAGGGAAACCCAGAATTCAGAAAGGACAAGAGACATGAGGAAGCAAATACTTCCTATAAATGCTGGATTGTGTTTTTCCATAAACATTTACTTTTGTTCTTTTCTGATTTTCTTTGACCTTGGCTTTCATATACCAAGTAGCCAGAAGCACAGGCTTTATCAAGGGCTCCAGTGGCCAGAGGAACAACAGGGGTTCTATCCCTGGGAATGTCAGTGCCCTTGGATGTTATTTAAGCTCTCTGGCTGCTCTTCCCAGTCTCTGAAATGAACACACTACTGACCTTATGTAAATTATAGAACTAATGAGAGGCCATGATTTGTAACCCGCATGTAAGCTGGAGCCCTACTGTCCTTAAACTGTCAAATAAAATGGCCTCAAAAATCCCTATTACTTTGGTGAGAAACTTGTTTTCTCACCTGGTCTTTCTTAGAATTCTTATATTTCTTAAATTTTCTCCTAGTCCATCTGACTCTGAATTTCTGCTTTCACCAAACTATTTTATTTTATAGATCACCCGACCACCCCACACACGTGATTGCTTCTCTATACTATCTCATATTTTGTGAGATAGCACCCCAATTACTTCCAGAAAACCACCAACCCAGGTCTGTGCACTTGTATAAGATATTCACTGAAGTCTTTAAAAAAAAAAAAAGGAAGGTTTTAAAATGGCAGCACTGCAAAATGTAACACAATTAAAAAATAGATACCAGAGTTCTTACAAGTCCTCAGGCTAATCCTCCTCCAGAAATTCCCCATTGGTCTCCACAGCCATGTTTCTCAGCCTCTATCTTACCTTCTCCAAACTCTTTCCATCTCCCTGATCGCCTCAACCACAGATTACTGTTCACGTCTTGTGCACAGATGTTTAGCTATCAGTGTTGGCCTCATCTTCCTTCCCAGGATGGGTATCTACTCCAGAGAAGTGTTATACAGCTTGCCAGGAGATTAAAGTGACTACCACTAGTTATGGTTTCTAATAACACTGTTTATATTCTATTGCATCATATTTGAAAACTCTGTTTTTGCACAAGAAAATATTCCTCAATGAGTTCTTATTAGAGTAAAATCTGATAGAAAACACACGCTTCTTCAGAAATTTTTATCAGTTGCTATTCTACACATCTAAAGCTCGATAACCGACTTTCAAAAACATAATTGCAAAACATTACAGAATCCTGAAGTATCTAACCTTGATTGATTTATGGAGTTGACCGTAGTACATGTTCATGGGAGAAAGGTGTGGGAGGGGGCCTTATAGGAAAGGCTAGAGCATTCCCTTTCTAAATACTCTCTCCTTCTCTTTTCTTTTTCTCTTGCAATCCATTCTCCACCGAGCAGCTGAAGTGATCTTTGATACATGCAAATCAAACCATGTCATTCCCTTGCTTAAAATTCTTCACTGGTTTCCCATGCACTTATGTGTCAGTCTCCCTTCTTATTATTCTCCAGCCATGAAGGCGTCTCACCTCCTCAAACAGGCTAACATCTTTCCCATATCAGTCCCTTTGCCATCACCCACCCCCTCTCCACTGCCTGGAACAGAACTGCCCCTGCTCTTAGCATAGCTGGACCCTTCTCACCCTTCCTATCTCAGCTTCACTGTCACTTCCACCTGAAAGCATTCTCTGACCACCCCATCCACACAGGTGCTCCTGACATTCTCAATCTTGGCCTCATTTTCCCCTTCATATCACTTGCCACAATCTGTGATTATTTATAATTTGATTATGTGTTTCTTTTCTATCTATCCCACTATTCAGGAATCTGCAAACTTCTCCGGTAAGGGGATAGAGAGTAAATATTTCAGGTTTGTGCCATACAATATCTGTTGCAACTACTCAACTCTGCTGCTGTGGTGTAAAAGCAGCCATAAATAATACACAAATTAGTGTGGTGTGTTTCAGTAAAACTTTATTCTTCTTTTGATTTTTATTACATTTTAAAATGTACAAAAAATGACAGGCTGAATTCAGCCCATGGACTGTAGTTTGCTGACCCAGCAATTGATTGTAAGCTCTATGAGGACAGCAATAAGTCTATTTTATTCACCATTGAATCGCTAATACCTAGTACAATTCCTGGCACATAATAAGCTGTCAAGAAATACTTATTAAATGGATGGGACAATGATGCCAAGATCAAGCAAAAGACTTAATGGTAGAAAGGCCAAAGGGAAAACAAAGATAAAAGTAAAAGCATGAACAAAGAAAACCATCTGGGCAAAAAATTGAATATAGGCCACTAAATATTGTGCCCAAATATCCATGCCCAATGAGTCAGGTTCTCCAGGGAAACAGAGCCAGTAGGAGCTGTGTGTATATATACATATATAATATATTTAATATATAATTTAATTAATATAATATATCAAGCAATATTGATTAATAATTAGTATATTAATTTAGTATATTTAATATATAATTCCTTTAATAAATCTCCATATACCATATATGGTATAGAATATTTATAATATATATTATATATATGGAGATATATTAAAGAAATTAGCTCACATGTTTATGGAGGCTGAGAAGTCCTGTGATCTGCTGTCTGCAAGCTGTAGAACCAAGAAGAGTGGTATAATTCCATCTGATTCCAAAGGCCTGAGAATGGAGTAAGTCCCAATCTGAGTCTGAAAGCCTGAGAATTAGGAACATCAATGTCTGAGGGCAGGAGAAGATGCATGTCTCAGCTCAAGCAGAGAGAGTGAATTCACCCTTTCTCTGCCTTTTTTTTCTATTCAGTCCCTAAATGTGTTGGATGATTCCCACCTGCTTTGATGAGGATAATCTTTACTCAGTCTACTGATTACTAATTCAAATGCTAATCTCTTCCAGAGACACCCTTGCAGACGCACTCAGAAATAGTGATTTTTTACCCACTATCTGGGCATCCCTTAGCCCAGTCAAGTTGACACATAAAATTAACCATCAGACCCAAATACGTGCTATCCTGGGCAGTTTGCCATTCCTCCAGGAATATTCTGAGAGTTCAGCAGGTTCAGAGGAGAGTTCAGCATACATAACAAGCCTCTTTGAGGTTTAAGCATATATAATGGAATGTGGTGGGTTTTGTTACATACATGGTTTTGAGACTGGGGAAATATTAGTGATGGCAGGAGCTGTTGGTATACATGACCCAGTGGGTCCTTTAATATTTCGGTAGTCAGTATTATGAGAAAAACCTTAAGAGTTTAGCCATTAAAAGACAATAATTCAAGTTGATTTAATAAGTTATTGATTCAAAAATGTGAATAATTTAAGATCTGTTTTCCAAAATAACTGTGCCAATTTTCAATTCAAACAGCAGTGAGAATAGTCATATTAGTGCCATTTGGCAGAATTTGTAAGTGTTTGTGTGGGTGCATGTTTTAACCTGACTAGTTTAATATGCCAAAAAAATTTAATTTCTGCTTCTCTGTTTTGAAGTTGAATTCTTCTTTAATTTTTTTTATCATTGTCTATCTATTCATCATGCCCATGGCCTGTCCGTCTTTTGGGGCTTTTCCTGTTAATTTGTATGAAGCATTTATATTTTTAATATTTGGGAGAACTTTTAAGTTCCTGACCTCATGTTATGATGAAGGCACTTCCTTAGAGAAAGGATTCTTCACCTGAAGTCTATCAGGTTTGGCGATAGAAGTAGTAGAGGGTGGGGGAGTGTTGTTTTTGAACTTGAATGGGAAAAAATACATCTTTATTTTTATTAACCCTTACTTGAAATTAGGATTCCTTCAACTAATGTTAACAGTACCTGTGACTTTGCCACCAATAGAAATCATAGGTATTTTTATATCACGTTGCATATATCAAATTATGATTTATCACACCAAAATTATAGTAGTTATTAGGTCTGCTGTTAGATCATGATATGTAATGGGGTAATTAAGAAGGGTGTATTTTACTTAACCACAAAAATTGTTAAATATTTGTATAATTTCATTTCAGTACAGTTGGCTTCCTTTATAATTCTATGTATTTTATTAAATGAATTTAAAATATTATTCTGAAAAGGGAGTCCATAGCCTTCACTAGACTGTGAATGTGGTCCATGGCACCAAACACTTAAAAATTCTTGCCCTGGAGTAACACTCATGGCTTCTTTCCATCCCTTGACACATCTGACTCATAAGGAGTTAGAGAAGGAACAGAATATTTTCAATACATCTGTCTGTCTGTCTGTCTCTCTATCTCTCTTTCTCTGATCTACCTACTCTCTGCCATGAAGTAAACTGACCAAGAGAAGCTTTGCCCTTGGGAAGTTCTGCAGCCATCCTGTTCTGCCTGTGACAAGGCAAGCAACTTTATTTCTGAGGTAAAGTATTAGGAAATCTGGTACAGCCTCAAATCTAAACTGTAGACTCTAATCGATTTTTTATCACCAATAACGTGATATTTTGATCTCTATCAGTCTAATTTCTGTGTCTACTACTAAACTGGTTCCAAACTTGAAAGGGAAAGAAAGGAATATTAATTATGAGTCCCCTGAAACCTCAACAATATTTTTCCAAATACTATTTCAAATTTACCTTTCACTTTTTTTAATACAGAAGCTTTTAATTTTTTAATTAGTCAAATCAATTAATCTTTTCCTGTGTAATTCCATCCACTGCCTTAAGCTTAGAAAATCCTTCTTTATATCAAATAAACAATGTTCTATGTTTTCTTCTAGTTTTTTTTAAGATTTGATTTTTTTTTTACTTTAAAATATTAATTAACCTGGAATATCTGTTATTGTATACTATGAGATGATGGCTCTCTGAATGGATTTTCTTTGCAAATTTCAAATAGCTATGTGTGTGTGTGTATATATATATATATATATATATATATATATATATATATATATATATATATATGAATCACTTTGCTGTATACCTGAAACTAACACAACATTGTAAATCAACTATATGCCAATGAAAAATTATCAAATGATTATTTGTTGAGTAATTGTTCATTCGTCCCTGATTGTACTACAAATATTTTTTGCATGCCTACTCTGTACAAGGCCCAGTGCTTTGCATTGGGAATTCAATGGAGAACAAGACCCAGTTCCTACTCCTCTGATTTTCAGTACCTCCCTTTTCATATATTAAACTCTTATGTAATTCAAGAGCTCATGGAGGGGGAGGGAGAGGGGAGCATTACCTTGGCAAAATGGTCCACAAACACAAGGAGATTGAGATCAAATGGTTTGGTTTTTTTTTTTTGCAAGTTACATCATGTTTTATTTCTCCATTCTGCTGTGTTGATACCTTTTATCAATGTATTTTTTTGAACACATATACACCATAAAGCAATGCATGAGGGATACCAGCACATTCGAGATGATGTTGTCTCTAGGAAGGGGAGAACAAGAACTGAGGGGGATGTGAAAGTTATGGCTTTTGTATGTGTGTATAATTTTGTTGCTTCATTAAAAAAAAAAAAAAAAGCCCAGAAGTTGATATGGTAGAGTGTCAACATTTAAAAATTCTAGAATAAATTGAAGGATGATTGTATTTTTTAAATTTATAATACTATCCCTGCTGTTCTTATATTATATACTTGGCAATTTTATAAAGAGAAACAGGTGTACTGGGATGGCAGCTAGCTGTTTCTCTGTGTCTGTACTTTCTCCCCTGTGATTTCATAGCCCATATATAGACATAATGCAGACACACTTCTGTGCAGTGTTGTTTGAAGAAACAGGAATGGACGAAACACCTTCCCCATGACAACAATAAGAATTTAAGTAAATGTCAGAACATTCAATAACAGTCATCGTGTTTGAGAAGGGGCAGATCTCTGCTCAGGAGGATAAAGAGTTTTTCTTTTGTTTTTCTTTAACATTTTTATTGGAGTATAATTGCTTTACAATGTTGTGTTAGTTTCTGCTGTATAACAAAGTGAATCAGCTATATATATACATATATCCCCATATCCCCTCCCTCTTGTATCTCCCTCCCAACCTCCCTATTCCACCCCTCTAGGTGGTCACAAAGCACTGAGCTGATCTCCCTGTGCTATGCAGCTGCTTCCCACTAGCTATCTATTTTATAACTGGTAGTGTATATATGTCAATGCTACTCTCTCACTTAATCCCAGCTTACCCTTCTCCCTCCCCGTGTCCTCAAGTCTATTCTCTATACCTGCATCTTTATTCGTGTCCTGCCCCTAGGTTCATCAGAAACATTTTTTTTTAGATTCCATATATATGTGTTAGCAAACAGTATTTCTTTTGTCTTTCTGACTTACTTCGCTCTGTATGACAGATTCTATGTCCGTCCACCTCACTACAGATAACTCAATTTCATTTCTTTTTATGGCTGAGTAATATTCCATTGTATATATGTGTCACATCTTCTTTATCCATTCATCTGTCGATGGACCCTTAGGTTGCTTCCATGTCCTGGCTATTGTAAATAGAGCTGCAATGAACATTGACATGACTCTTTTTGAATTATGGTTTTCTCAGGATATATGCCCAGTAGTGGGATTGCTGGGTCATATGGTAATTCTATTTTTAGTTTTTTAAGGAACCTCCATACTGTTCTCCATAGTGGCTGTATCAATTTACATTCCCATCAACAGTGCAAGAGGGCTCCCTTTTCTCCACACCCTGTCCAGCATTTATTGTTTGTAGATTTTTTGATGATGGCCATTCTGAATGGTGTGAGGTGATACCTCATTTTAGTTTTGATTTGCATTTCTCTAATATTAGTGATGTTGAGCATCCATTCATGTGTTTGTTGGCAATCTGTATATCTTCTTTGGAGAAGTGTCTATTTAGGTCTTCTGCCCATTTTTGGATTGGGTTGTTTGTCTTTTGATATTGAGCTGCATGAGCTGCTTGTATATTTTGGAGATTAATCCTTTGTCAGTTGATTCATTAGCAAACATTTTCTCCCATTCTGAGGGCTGTCTTTTCATCTTATTTATGGTTTCCTTTGCTGTGCAAAAGCTTTTAAGTTTCACTAGGTCCCATTTGTTTATTTTTATATTTATTTCCATTTCTCTAGGAGGTGAGTCAAAAAGGATCTTGGGGTGATTTATGTCATAGAGTGTTCTGCCTATGCTTTCCTCTAAAAGTTTTATAGTGTCTGGCCTTAACATTTAGGTCTTTAATCCATTTTGAGTTTATTTTTGTGTATGGTGTTAGGAAGAGTTCTAATTTCATTCTTTTACATGTAGAGCTGTCCAGTTTTCCCAGCACCACTTAGTGAAGAGGATGTCTTTTCTCCATTGTATATTCTTGCCTCCTTTATCAAAGATAAGGTGACCATATGTGAGTGGGTTTACCTCTGGGCTTTCTATCCTGTTCCACTGATCTATATTTCTGTTTTTGTGCCAGTACCATGCTGTCTTGATTACTGTAGCTTTGTAGTATAGTCTGAAGTCAGGGAGCCTGATTCCTCCAGCTCTGTTTTGCTTTCTCAAGATTGCTTTGGCTATTCGGGGTCTTTTATGTTTCCATACAAATTGTGAAATTTTTTGTTCTAGTTCTGTGAAAAATGCCAGTGGTAGTTTGATAGGGATTGCATTGAATCTGTAGATTACTTTGGGTAGTATAGTCATTTTCACAATGTTGATTCTTCCAATCCAAGAACATGGTATATCTCTCCATCTGTTTGTATCTTCTTTAATTTCTTTCATCAGTGTCTTCTAGTTTTGTGCATACAGGTCTTTTGTCTCCTTAGGTAGATTTATTCCTAGGTATTTTATTATTTTTGTTGCATCAGTAAATGGGAGTGTTTCCTTAATTTCTCTTTCAGATATTTCATCATTAGCGTATAGGAATGCAAGAGATTTCTGTGCATTAATTTTGTATCCTGCTACTCTACCAAATTCATTGATTAGCTGTAGTAGTTTTCTAGTATCATCTTTAGGATTCTCTGTGTATAGTATCGTGTCTCTTGCAAACAGTGACAGTTTTACTTTTTCTTTTCCAATTTGTATTCCTTTTATTTTTTTTTCTTCTCTGATTGCTGTGGCTAAAACTTCCAAGACTATGTTGAGTAATGGTGAGAGTGGGCAACCTTGTCTTGTTCCTGATCTTAGAGGAAATGCTTTCAGTTTTTCACCATTGAGAATGATGTTGGCTGTGGGTTCGTCATATATGGCCTTTATTATGTTGAGGAAAGTTCCGTCTCTGCCTGCTTATTGGAGTTTTTATCATAAATAATGAATAAGATGAATTTTGTCAAAAGCATTTTCTGCATCTATTGAGATGATCATATGTTTTTCTCCTTCAGTTTGTTAATATGGTGTATCACGTTGATTGATTTGCGTATATTGAAGAACCCTTGCATTCCTGGGATAAAACCCACTTGGTCATGGTGTATGATCCTTTTAATATGCTGTTTGATTCTGTTTGCTAGTATTTTGTTGAGGATTTTTCATCTATGTTCATCAGTGATATTGGCCTGTAGTTTTTTTGTGACATCTTTGTCTGGTTTTGGTATCAGGGTGATGGTGGCCTCATAGAATGAGTTTGGGATTGTTCCTCCCTCTGCTATATTTTGGAAGAGTTTAGGAAGGATAGGTGTTAGCTCTTCTCTAAAGGTTTGACAGAATTCGCCTGTGAAGCCCTCTGGTCCTGGGCTTTTGTTTGTTGGAAGATTTTTAATCACAGTTTCAATTTCAGTGCATGTGTTTGGTCTGTTTATATTTTCTATTTCTTCCTGCTTCAGTCTCAGAAGGTTGTGCTTTTCTACAAATTTGTCCATTTCTTCTAGATTGTCCATTTTATTGGCATATAGTTGCTTGTAGTAATGTCTCATGATCCTTTGTATTTCTGCAGTGTCAGTTGTTACTTCTCCTTTCTCATTTCTAATTCTATTGATTTGAGTCTTCTCCCTTTTTTACTTGATGAGTCTGGCTAATGGTTTATCAATTTTGTTTATCTTCTCAAAGAACCAGCTTTTAGTTTTATTGATCTTTGCTATTGTTTCCTTCATTTCTTTTTCATTTATTTCTGATCTGATCTTTATGATTTCTTTCCTTCTGCTAACTTTGGGTTTTTTCTGTTGTTCTTCTTCTTCTTTCTCTAATTGCTTTAGGTGTAAGTTTAGGTTGTTTATTTGAGATTTTTCTTGTTTCTTGAAGTAAGATTGTATTGCTATAAACGTCCCTCTTAGAACTGCTTTTGCTGCATCCCATAGGTTTTGGGTTGCCGTGTTTTCATTGTCATTTGTTTCTAAGTATTTTTTGATTTCCTCTTTGATTTATTCAGTGATCTCTTTGTTATTTAGTAGCATATTGTTTATCCTCCATGTGTTTGTATTTTTTACAGTTTTTTTTTCCTGTAATTGATATGTAGTTTCATAGCGCTGTGGTCAGAAAAGATACTTGATGCAATTTCAATTTTCTTAAATTTACCAAGGCTTGATTTTTGACCCAAGATATGATCTATCCTGGAGAATGTTCCATGAGCACTTGAGAAGAAAGTGTATTCTGTTATCTTTGGATGGAATGTCCTATAAATGTCAATTAAGTCCATCTTGTTTAATGTGTCATTTAAAGCTTATGTTTCCTTGTTTATTTTCATTTTGGATGATCTGTCCATTGGTGAAAGTGGGGTGTTAAAGTCCCGTATTAATGTGTTGTTGTCGATTTCCTCTTTTATGGCTGTTAGCCTTTGCCTTATATATTGAGGTTCTCCTATGTTGGGTGCATAAATATTTACAATTGTTATATCTTCTTCTTGGATTGATCCCTTGATCATTATGTAGTGTCCTTCTTTGTATCTTGTAATAGTCTTTATTTTAATGTCTATTTTATCTGATATGAGAATTGCTACTCCAGCTTTCTTTTGATTTCCATTTGTATGGAATATCTTTTTCCATCCCCTCATTTTCAGTCTGTATGGTCTAGGTCTGAAGTGGGTCTCTTGTAGACAGCATATATATAAGTCTTGTTTTTGTATCCATTCAGCCAGTCTTTGCCTTTTGGTTGGAGAATTTAATCCATTTACATTTAAGGTAATTATCAATATGTATGTTCCTATTACCATTTTCTTAATTGTTTTGGGTTTATTATTGTAGGTCTTTTCCTTCTCTTGTGTTTCCTGCCTAGAGAAGTGCCTTTATCATTTGTTGTAAAGCTGCTTTGGTGGTGCTGAATTCTCTTAACTTTTGCTTGTCTGTAAAGGTTTTAATTTCTCCATCTAATCTGAATGAGATCCTTGCTGGGTAGAGTAATCTTGGTTGTAGGTTTTTCCCTTTCATCACTTTAAATATGTCCTGCCACTCCCTTCTGGCTTGCTGAGTTTCTGCTGAAAGATCAGCTGTTAACCTTATGGGCATTCCTTTGTATGTTATTTGTTGCTTTTCCCTTGCTGCTTTTAATATTTTTTCTTTGTATTTAATTTTTGATAGTTTGGTTAATATGTGTCTTGGCGTGTTTCTCCTTGGATTTATCCTGTATGGGACTCTCTGCACTTCCTGGACTTGACTATTTCCTTTCCCATGTTAGGGAAGTTTTTAACTATAATGTCTTCAAATATTTTCTCAGACCCCTTCTTATTCTCTTCCTCTTCTGGGACCTCTATAATTCGAATGTTGGTGTGTTTAATGTTGTCCCAGAGGTCTCTGAGACTGTCCTCAATTCTTTTCATTCTTGTTTCTTTATTCTGCTCTGAGGTAGTTATTTCCACTATTTTATCTTCCAGGTGACTTATCCGTTCTTCTGCCTCAGTTATTCTGTCATTGATTCCTTCTAGAGAATTTTTAATTTCATTTATTGCATTGTTCATCGTTTGTTTACCCTTTAGTTCTTCTAGGTCCTTGTTAAACATTTCTTTTATTTTCTCCATTCTATTTGCAAGATTTTGGATCATCTTTACTATCATTACTCTGAATTCTTTTTCGGGTAAACTGCCTATTTCCTCTTCATTTGTTTGGTCTGGTGGGTTTTTACCTTGCTCTTTCATCTGCTGCGTATTTCTCTGTCTTCTCATGTTGTTTGCCTTACTGTGTTTGGTGTCTCCTTTCACAGGCTTCAGGTTCGTAGTTCTCATTGTTTTTGGTGTCTGCCCCAGTGGGAGAGTTTGGTTCAATGGCTTGTGTAGGCTTCCTGGTGGAGGGGACTGGTGCCTGTGTTTTTTGCTGGGTTGGGCTGGATCTTGTCTTTCTGGTGGGCAGGTCCACGTCTGGTGGTGTGTTTTGGGGTGGCTGTGTCCTTAGCATGATTTTAGGCAGCCTCTCTGCTAATGGGTGGGGTTGCGTTCTTGTCTTGCTAGTTGTTTGGCATGGGGCATCCAGCACTGGAGTTTGATGGTCATTGGGTGGAGCTGGGTCTTAGCATTGAGATGGAAATCTCTGGGAGAGCTCTCGCTGATTGATATTACATGGGGCCAGGAGGTCTCTGGTGGTCTAATATCCTGAACTTGGCTCTCCCACCTCAGAGGCTCAGGCCTGACATGAGGCTGGAGCACCAAGACCCTGTCAGCCACACGGCTCAGAAGAAAAGGGAGAAGAAAATGAAGGGAAAAATAATAATAATAAATTTTTAAAAAAATTATGAAAATAAAAAAATTTAAAAATTAATAATAATAAAAAAAGAAGAGAGC
Organism: Balaenoptera musculus; assembly: GCF_009873245.2. Lineage (NCBI taxonomy): Eukaryota > Metazoa > Chordata > Mammalia > Artiodactyla > Balaenopteridae > Balaenoptera > Balaenoptera musculus. The sequence continues at coordinate 125,035,759 of NC_045785.1, forward strand.
AACCAAACCAATAAACAAATCCACCAATGATAACAAGCTCTAAACACTAAACTAAGATAAACATAAAAATCAGAAACAAGTCAGTTGCAGACAGCAAACCGCAAGTCTACACTTGCTCCCAAAGTCCACCGCCACAATTTTGGGATGATTCGTTGCCTCTTCAGATATTCCACAGATGCAAGTTTCATCAATTTGATTGTGGAGATTTAATCCACCACTCCTGAGGCTGCACAGAGAAATTTCCCTTTCTCTTCTTTGTTCGCACTGCTCCTGGGGTTCAGCTTTGGTTTTGGCCCCACGTCTGCGTGTAGGTCACCCTCAGGCATCTGTTCCCTGCCCAGACAAGAGGGGGTTAAAGCAGTGGCTGATTAAGGGGCTCTTGCTGATTCAGGCCTTTGGGGAGGGAGAGGTATGGTAGTTATCATTGGAATGTGGGACGAGCCTGCAGTGGCAGAGGCCAGTGTGATGTTGCAACAGCCTGGGGTGCGCCATGTGTTCTCCCAGGGAAGTTGTCCCTAGATTATGGGACCCTGGCAGTAGCAGGCTGTACAGGCTCCTGGGGGGGGTCAGGGTGGGGGGTGGATAATGACCTGTGCTTGCACCCAGGATTCTTGGTGGCTGCAGCAGCAGCCTTAGCGTTTCATGCCCATCTCTTGGGTCTGAGCTGATAGCCGCAGCTCGCGCCCATCTCTGAAGTTCATTTAGGTGGTGATCTGAATCCCCTCTCCTTGTGCACCCTGAAACAGTGGTCTCTTGCCTCTTAGGCAGGTCCAGACTTTTTCCCGGACTCCCTCCTGGCTAGCTGTGGCACACTAGCCCCCTTCAGGCTGTGTTCACGCAGCCAACCCCAGTCCTCTCTCTGGGATTTGACTTCCGAAGCCCAACCCTCAGCTCCCAGCCCCCACCCGCCCCCGCGGGTGAGCAGACAAGCCTTTCAGGCTGGTGAGTGCTAGTTGGCACCAATCCTCTGTGTGGGAATCTCTTCACTTTGCGCTCTGCACCCCTGTTGCTGTGCTCTCCTCCGTGGCTCCGAAGCTTCCCCCCTCCGCCACACCCCATCTCCGCCAGTGAAGGGGCTTCCTAGTGTGTGGAAACTTTTCCTCATTCACAGCTCTGTCCCAGAGATGCAGGTCCCACCCCTATTCTTTTGTCTCTGTTTTCTTCTTTTTTCTTTTACCCTACCCAGGTATGTGGGTATTTTCTTGCCTTTTGGGAAGTCTGAGGTCTTCTGCCAGTGTTCAGTAAGTGTTCTGTAGGAGTTGTTCCATATGTAGATGTGTTTTTGATGTATTTGTGGGGAGGAAGGTGATCTCCACGTCTTACTCCTCTGCCATCTTGAAGGTCCCCCAGATCAAATGGTTTTCACAAAAGACAGTTTAGTTATTTTTCTACTCTTCTCAACTGCAGTAACCAGGGCGGAGTGTAACTTTCCTGGACAAGGATGCAGTGAGTTAGAAAAAGGAATCGTCATTTGGCACTAGTTTATGGTCCAAGAAAAATCATTGGCAAGAAAAGAAAGAAAACTGAGACTAGGGGGAACTGACATCCACATCAGTTGATCCTACTTGACTTGAAGTAGGATCAGAGTGATTGTACTGAGGTGAGAGAATTATAGGTCTTGTGAGGGCTATAGGACTTAAGTAGGGGACACAGTTCACAAACAAATGGATGTTTGTTCATGGTGACATGGTTGAGAAAGACTAAGAATGATTCACTCAGAATCAGAGAAGAAGAAGAGGTAGAAACAGGGGCGAAGGTCTTTAGGCAGGATCCTGCACTGCTCTGAGTGTGTCCTTTACCAACAGAGTCTGCTGCCAGCTTTGATCATTCATCTGGCTGCTCCCACAGGACTCACACTGGAAGATGAACAGTGGAGGTAGTCACTCATATTTTGCCGTGGCCCTTCATGCCACATGGGACCTACTTGTGAGGAGCTTTGTGTTACGGCCAGCTTATCCATGCACCATCTCTCAAGTACCCAAGAAGAAACCAGAGCCAGAGCCTCCTGTCTCCTGCTCCTTCTCCAGTATCACAACCCCACAATGCCCAACACCATACCTCTCCCTGCAGACACAAGCTTGCTCAGAGTGCCACACAAGCCCTGTCTCATGGGCCTTTGTGCTCAAATGTGACACCTGATAAGAATGACAAAATATCTGTCACCACAGCTTCTGTCAGAGTCCCAGTTCAGCCTTTTTCCACTGTCTTTCTCTCTTTGTGTCCTCCAACCCCTGATCTGCTCTTCTCTGGGCATAAGGCCAGACCCAATCATTGAAACTCATGACTCCTTTGTGTTCTGTATTAATCAGATGACCTCCATTCAACACAGTTGGCTTCCTTTCATCTACTTTTGTTTTTTATGTTTACATCTTGCTTCTATCACACCATTTTGTTTTTTAAGAGTTCTCAGTGTGCATGTCTTTAAGCTGAGAATGACTTCTGAGTCTGGGAAATGTATTGCCAGCTACAGAAGATTCCTGATAATAAATTCAGGGCAACAATCTGGTATCTGGTAATAGGAACCCCAGAGGAATGGCAAATGTTGCCCTCCTCTGGGTTTCCCCGGATGTTTGGCAGTGAGGTCCCACCTGGAGTTTGAGAAGGAGGGAAGACCTTTCTGAAAGCACTGCTTGATCCAGTCAGTTCTTGTCTGGCACGAACCCTTGGCATGTCTGTAAATCTACTGTAGATACTGAGGGGAGGAGAAGGAGAGTGAAGCCCCAGTCTCCTCCCACTTACTTCTCTGTGCTTAACACCTGGCATCTACTCCACACTGTTTGTGTGCCTACTCCATTTTGCAGGTGAACACCTAGACTGCAGCCGAGGGTCCATACAACTGAAGTTGTTTTTCCCAAAGTGAAGAACCCCCACCTCAGTGCTCTCTCAGTAAGACTCAGAAATCAACCCAATGCTGTGCCAATCTCTCCCATCATCCAGGGATCCCCTGGCTTTGATACCCGCCACATCCCCTCACACACAGCTTCCTCATCCCTGCCAGTGGTTGTTAAGGCCCAAATATCACCACTGACCACTCCTTCCCTCATCCGCTCCAGGCAATCTCATTCATTTCAGATCACCTCAGTTAAGAAAGGCCAACAAGAGATGAAAACCTTGCTTCTGCCATAGCAACAGGAACAAAACAAACAGGGTGTTGGAGCAGAATTTCAGTGAGAAGTCTGTCTTTTCCTTCAGGTGTTTGTTGAGGGCAGACCCTGCCAACTCTGAGTGCTCAGCCCCCAGCACAGCCCTGGCATTCAGAAGGCTCAAAAAGGTTAACAGGGATCATAGCTATAACTCTGAACTTTTTGGTACCATTGTACCTGTCCTGAGTACTAGGTTGTTGAAACCACATTGACTAACGGGATGTCAAATGAGAAAGACTAGGAAGAGAAATGGCCTAGGGACCATATGATATGAGAGAGTGTTGAAGTCTGATTTAGCATATAATGGCCCAATTTGGGAACAGAGAATATTAAATAGAACATGACAGTTGTTTTCAAATACTTGAGAATGACCATATGGGGGGCCGTTCAGTCTTATTTTAGATAGTCCCCAGTGTGGGGAGGGAGGAGAGAAATAGGACCAATAGGTAAAAGTTATAGGGAAGCAATTTTCAGCTCAATATAAAGACACTTTTCTAACAATTTGAGTGGTTCAAAATGGATCACACTGTATTATGGATTAGTGACTGTCCCACCACTGGAGATGTTCAAGTAGGCAATAAAACCCACTCTAGAGAGGATTTCTAAATTGATTAGTATAAAGGAGCAGATGATCTCTGAAGTTCCCACTAATTCTAATTTCTTATGAGCATCATATCAAGGAAAAAAGGAAAAAAATGGAAGGTGAAGTGCAGTACAGTTGCACATTTGTTGATCCTCCATGATATGCCATGATATTGTGGTTATTGGGTCAGGTGCTGGGCAGAGCTGTGGAGTTACAAAGAATAAGGTGAGAGTTCTGGATTCATTCATTCATTCCTCCATTGATGTAACAGTAAATGGAACTCTATACAAGAAACAAATAACAATAGTGTCATTAATTCTACCTGAGTAGGTTGGTAAGAACTTCAAAGTTGAGATGACACCCTGGTAGAGCTTTTTAGAGGTATAAATCATCCCCAGGGAAGTCATTCTAAAGAGATGGGGTTCCCCATGCCAGGCACCAAAAGAGACTGGAAAGGTCTTGTTCTATGTGCAGACATACCTTCCCACATATACAGAAAATGCCAGCAGGACAAATATACACCCATCACACGCAAGTTAAGTCCAATAGCAAAACTGGACCCAAACAGCAGAAAATGTACTGGTGGCATAAGGAGACATGACCCTGTAAATAATAATTAAAAAAAGGTTTTCTCAAATGAGGTCCTGCCAAAGAGAGCCCAGGATTTCTGGGAAGGCTTCTACCTCTTCTCTCCTTCAGCAGCCTGTTCCAAGTTCTCTAAGGACTGAGTCTTCTTTCTTCTCTTTATCACCCAACTGTCCTTGATGAAACTTGATGAGGACAAAACCCTTAGGCTTTTTCCATTTGAATCACGATATAATGGATGACGTGAGGGGCATGGAGAGAGGACATCTGAAAAGAGATTCTATGCTAGAAGCAGAACTTAAAATATTTCATAGCTTATTACATACTAGTACCCATGAAGTCAAGCAAGTCTGGCTTACACTACCTCTCTGTTAATTTGTTCAGGGTTTTTGTTGTTGTTGTTTTTATTTTTACTTCATTTCCTGCCTTAGTGAGGCCTCTCTGTAAACTGTCCTTTCCATTCAACCTCACATATAATTATTGAGCGCCTATTATGCATATTTCCACCATGCTCTATCTATATTTCTCCCCTGTCGCTCAATCATTCACTCAGCGAATCTTGGTTAAACCACATACCAGGTGCCAAGCACTGTTTAAGAACAAATGATATAACAGTGAACAAAACAAGACAAAAATCCCATCCCTCACAGAAATTTCTCTTCTGTGCTCTCTCCGTCACCTTTCTCAGCCCCAAACCCTGAGTACAATTCAGAACACATCTTTTGAAACTGCATTCTCCAAGTGGGTCTGCTTCTTGATCTGCCCACTCTGGATAAAACTTTGACTGTAATTCTCAGTTAGAGCTCAACAGATTCAGAAAGTTATTTATAACTCTATCTGAAGGGTATTTTAACTAAGGACTTTATGGAAATAGCAACTGAAGGTGGTTGAACTTCTTAGTATCACATTACAATTTATAGAAAATTAAATTCTTGGTCTCTGCTTCCATAATTGCTATAATTTCCTAGTTTAAGTGTCCTCATCAATTGATTTCTAAAAATACGTCTCTTCTCTCAACTCTATTGAAGGCCAGCCTCCACTTAATGGCCAGGCAGAAATGCCTTGCCTGACAGCTTCCTGTGTCTTTCTGGGACTCTGGCTGCTCTCTTAATGTCTCTGTGTATCAGTTGCTCATCTGTAAAATAACCTAATAATAGTAACTACCTCATAGGATTAGAGTGATGATCAAATGAATTAAACTTGCTTTAAACTTGAGTTAAAATCCTTTAAAGGGGAAATAATTTTAATAAGTGTTAACTAATGTTTACTGTTGTTGTTGCTCCTTTGACCCTTCGCCTGTTCTATGGTTTTACTGTTTCAAACCCAAAGGCCACAAAGTATATTGTTTGACTATAGCAGACACCAAATAACACATAGAATTAATTAACAAATTGGTACATGAAACATGAGTCCTGTCCTCAAGAAATTCACAATCTGTAGGAGAAGCAGACACATACACAACCCACTATAACAAGAGTCAATCTGTAGAAGACCGTACAACAATAGTATGAGGTGCTAAGGGAGGTATTAATTCTTCCTGGAAAGATTAGACAGGATAACACCAAGGAGACTTGACAGTGAGATCAGACCTAAAATCTGTATTGTCTGACTCCCTACTGGGGTGTCTTACCTGGCAGACAGTATTTGTTCAACCTCTATTCAGAACAAATGATGAATGCCACGTGGGGAAAGGGAGTCAGAGAAAGGACCCATTCATTCCCAAATGAATGGGACCCAAGCCTCGGACATGAAGATTCCACACAGCAGTTTTCCACCCAAACCCTGAAGGTATCCAAGCTTGCCCCAACCGTTAAGAATGCAACTGATAAACATCTGTTATTACTGGAGCATGACTCTAAAGAGTGTCACCCTCTTCCTGGGACACTTACCAAAATAACCTTTCAAACTACACTTTGTACTTTCCCTCATTAAATCCTAACACAAGTCATGGTTTTGTTCCATACGCTGCCATGTTTAAAGTTCCCTCTTAATTGAATGCCTCTCAGAGCTGTCACACCCCAAGCATCACATACCCTTATCCCACTGTTATAGAGAGGAAATGGAAGTGCCCATGTCTGGGGGTCATGTCAGGGAGACAGTGATGACTGTGGGCACTCGCTGGGTAAGTACACAGAGTATGCCCGAGGGATGGATCTTCCACACAAGACAGGTTTTCAGGAACTAGGAGAAAACAACACCTCCAACTTACGCAGGACAAGCTTATTTGTGGTTAAGAATTAGTTCACACCAAACCAAATGTCAAAAGTACATATAAGTGCTGCGATGAACATTGGGGTCCATGTGTCCTTTTGAATTATGGTTTTCTCAGGGTATATGCCCAGGAGTGGGATTGCTGGGTCATATGGTAGTTCTATTTTTAGTTTTTTACGGAACCTCCATACTGTTCTCCACAATGGCTGTATCAATTTACATTTCCACCAACAGTGCAAGACGGATTCCTTTCTCCACACCTGCTCCAGCATTTATTGTTTGTAGATTTTTTATTATGGTCATTCTGACAGGTGTGAAATAATACCTCATTGTAGTTTTGATTTGCATTTCTCTAATAATTAGTGATGTTGAACATTTTTCGTGTGCCTCTCGGCCAATTACTCAGCCATAAAAAGGAAAGAAATTGGGTCATTTGTAGAGATGTGGATGGACCTAGAGTCTGCCATACAGAGTGAAGTAAGTCAGAAAGAGAAAAACAAATATCATATATTAATGCATATATGTGGACTCTAGAAAAATGGTACAGATGAACCTATTTGCAGGGCAGGAATAGAGACATAGACGTAGAGAATGGACATGTGGACACAGTGGGGGGAGGGGAGGGTGGGACGAATTGGGAGGTTAGGATTGAGATGTACACACTACCCTGCATAAAATAGCTAGCAGGAACATGTTATAAAGCACAGGAATCTCAGCTCGGTGTTCTGTGACGACCTAGATGGGTGGGATGCCGGGGAGGGAGATCCAACAGAGAGGGGATATAGGTATACATATAGCTGATTCACTTCATTGTACAGCAGAAACACAACATTGTAAAGCAATTATACTCCAATAAAAAGAAAAAAAGTACATATAAGTAACCTTTAAAGAAATGTGAGAAGAGCACTGAATCCCATACATTAGTCTGTGGAGCAGTCATCAGTAGGCTGTAGAAAACTACCTGAGGAGCTTGGAAAAAATACAGGTTTCTAGACCCACCACCTCCAAAGATTCAGATTCAAAACATTCAGAAATCAGTATGCTTAACAAGACTCCAAAGAGATTCTTCATTTTTTTTTTTTTTCTTACTGCACTGCGAGACTTGTGGGATCTTAGTTCCCCCACCAGGGATTGAATTCAGGCCCACAGCAGTGAAAGTGCAAGTCCTAACCACTGGACCACCAGGAAGCTCACCAAAGAGATTCTTCTGTGTGGGTATGTTTGGTAGCCCCCAGACCAGAGACACCTGTGCACAGTCATCGAGACAGTCATGGCCAAGGTGAATTCATCAGCCTCCTCTGGACCTGGCGCTGAGATGGACAGTCTATAATTTCCCCTGAGCCTCAGCTGCAAGCAGCACAGCAGTGACCAGGAAAGCTACCCTGTGTGTGCTTATTTGCAGGCAGTGTGCCACACCATTTGACTGTTTTCAGCAGCATTGCTCCCACAGGCTGGGAGGTCATGACCAATTTTCTTTGATCTGACACTTATGAGGTTTTAACTGCTGCTTTTCAAAGAGCTGAGTAAAAGCTGCAAAGGCACAGTGTAAATATGTCTTATCAGAGGTGTGAATGTAGAAATGGTTTCTAGGTAGAGTGGGAGGGGTATCCAGAGTTCAAAGAAGTTTTGAAGATCACACCTTAGAAGAGCCTGTGATTCAAATTCCTCCTCCAGATGTTCTTCTGTGTTGAAATTTTTCATTGTCCTCCCATCTTATTCCCTCCAAGATGGTAACATAAGGAAGCAGGCAGGCTAAAGATGAGGCACAGGTGTGGGAAACTTCTGTATTTTTGACTCCATAAATACAGAGGGAAATGTGTAGAGTCTCTCCACCTTTTTTTCCAGGCCTGCCTCCTTCTCCTTTGTAGGGCATGTTCCCACTGGGGACCCAATGTAATAAGTTAACTGAAGGATGTGAAGGTGGAGAAGCAGAGCAGTTTAATGGGGGAAACAGAATGTGAAGTCAAGAGGGATAGGTTGTAATTTCAAGTATGGTGGCCTTGCTCATAATGTGACTTTCAGCAAAGGCTCCAAGAGATAAGAATGTGAACCTTGCAGATACTGGAGGAAAATTGTTCCAGGCAGAAGAAACCACAAGTGCAAAAGCCCTGAGATGGCAAACTAGAGGAACAAGGACCCCCAGCATGGCTAGAATGGATTGAGGGAAAGAGAGAAGAAAAGAAAATATCTGTGCAGTAATGCAGTAGGCAGGGAGCAGATCATGGAGAGCACCATAAGACACTCTATGGACTCTAGTTCTTATTGGACAGTTTTTGAGCACAGGTTTAAAATAATTAACTTATGCTTTAAGTAAATCACTCTGACTGCTGTATTGAGAATAGACTTAAGGGAAGCAAAGACAGAAGCAGGGAGACCAGTTAGGGGGCTACTGAAACAACCCTAGTGAGACGTGATGACAGTGGTGGTGGTGAGAAGTGGTGGAATTCTGGATATATTTTGAAAATGGAATCAACAAATTTGCTGACAAATTAGAAGTGAGGTATGAGCAAAAAATGAGGAGTCAAGGATGAATCTTGGTTTGAGAATTAGATAAAAGAATTTCCCATTATCTGAAATGGAAAAGACACAGAGAGGCAGATTTGGGAAGAAATATCAGGAGCTGAGTTATATACATGTTAACTGTGAGATGACTTAGATATCCAAGTGGAGATACAGAGAATACAGACTGATATGTACAGCACTCGAACTATTGCATGGTAAACAACAAATATTAGCTATTATTATGAAGATTTGAGAATTCAAATTGTTTCACCCTTTTATTCTGTTTCCATACACTGTGGATATTATCCAAGAAACATCACTTGAAAATAAGTTCAATCCCCACTTCTCTCCCATGGTCACTACATTAGTTCAAGTTCATGACCTCTTAAACAGTTGCCTCGTAATTCGTTTCCATATTTGCCCTTCCCATCCACTCTCACTACTTTCAAGAATTCCACAGCATTTCTCTAATCTTTTCACTCTCTTGCCCAGAAGCTTTCAAAGATGCCCCATACTTAATAAATAAAAGGGAAAATGCCTTTAACTAGGCATTCAAAGTCCTTCATGAATTGGTACTAACCTTCCTTGCAAGCAAGCCTGATTTACTTTCCTACATACACACTAGGATCCAGTCCAAACTGACTTGTGTGCCTTTTAACATGCCCTGTATTTCTTGTTGTGTGGCACTTGATCAACGTTTTCTATCAATTCTAGAATCACCCTCCTCATATACCCACAAACCACTTCATTTCCAAATAACCTATCATATAAGATTACCTCAAAACCACAAAGTCTCCTGCATTCTCCCAATTAGAAGCTAAGTCCTCCTATTATAAGAAGATTCAATCATATGTTTCCCACAAAGGTATATGTCATGCCTTTATGACACTTAATACTTTTTCCTTGCATTGTTATTTTTGTGCATATATTAACTCCAAGATATCCTCAAGGACAGAGATAAGGATTTATTTCTCTTTGTATTACATATATCACAATGCATTATAAAAAGTAAGAATGCCTATTGAATTAAATTCATTTATTAAATACATATTCTTAACTAAATGTCATATCACCAAATCAAAATAAATCAATATAAATGTCATTATCCTTGATCTTTTGGGCAAAAATACTTAATTCTAAAACAATCTCCAAATAGAAAAATTTGCAAAAAGTTGCTTTAGGACAATATCTCTCTTAGATAAAGTAAAAGGATTTAGCCTACCATCCTGTAACAACCAAAATACCAGTCAATCTTAAAAGGAGTGAGAGAAAAGAGACATATTACACATAGAGAAAAAAGAAGATGAGGATGACAGAAGATTTCCTAATGGAAACAATGAAAGCAGCAAGACAGTGGAGCAATATCTTTAAAGTACTGAAATAAAAAACTGTCAACCTAGAATCCTATACCCAGCAAAAATAGCTCTCAAAAAATCATGATGAAATAAAAGCTTTTTGGATATAAAAAAAGAAAAAAAACTTAAAAGAATTTATAATCAGCAAACTCATGATATAAGAGATGTTACAAGAAGTCTTTTAGTCAGGATGAAAGTGATACAAGAGAGAAATCAACAGAGGTTTCTAATCACTCTTTTCTTTTGAGATTAATTTGCAAACAACTTTCCTGGCACAGCCCAAAGACTTATTCTGCAATTTGAGTAATGTTAATTATATGAGACTAATAAGCTAGAAAATAGCAAGATCTGTGGACCTATTCAGATGGAAACTCCATTTTCAAAATACAATTGCCATTCTGTAGATTCTGTATTGCACCATCTCCCAACACACACACTAGTCTTCAAGGCCCTTCTCCAGTTCATTCCTGCTGAAACGACTTCCATCATTATCCCTTTTTCCTTCTTGTGGCTCCTGCTTTCACTCCTGGTTCTCTCTCTAAAGACCATAGGTGGTCTGGAAGACCACCTATGTCACATCTGCCAAGCCAACCACCGAAAAGCATAGAGGTATAGGTGTATTCAAATGGGGATGAGGGAGGAGAGGGTCGGATGGAATACCAAAAAAGTATGAGATATGAATTCTATCTTCAAGGAGCTTACGATTCAGAAAATCAGATTAGTATTATCATAAGTTTACATAATAAAGATTGTTTAAATTGAATCCGATTATATGATTCAGGTTCTACATTGTCTTTTTGATAAATATTTGTGGAGTACCTCCTCTCTGTCCGAAACAAAAATCCTACCTTGCCTATATTCCAGTCAAGGGAGACAGACAATTTTAAAAAACAGATATACAAAATACATAGTAAAACAAATTTGTTACATGCTATGGAGAAAAATTAAGCATGGAAAAGGATATGAAATGTAGTGGTGGCTCAGTTTTCAATAGAATGTGCACGACATGAGATTAATAATGTCTTAACTAAGTAGAGAAGACTAAATGGAGAAAATGGGTACCGAAAAGATGGAAAATAAGAAATGATTGGGACAGATATTGCAGATCAGGCTGGGCTAGGCTGTCAATAGATTAGAAATGGCAGCAAAAAAAAAAAAAGGGGAAGAAGTAAAAAATGACTTCCAAGCAGAAGTACTTACAGGGATATCATTATGAAAGATGAGAAATTAGAAGAAGCAGTTCATTTGAGGGGAAAATGACATGACTGAAATCAACTGAGTTCCAAGTGTTGGTGAATCATTTACAGGAAAAATTGCCCATTAGGCAAAAGGAGATGTGGGCTTGGAGCTCATTGGATTTGGTCAGAGCTACAGACAGAGACGCAGAGCCATCACGTGAAGGTAAGCAATGAAGCCCTGAGGTTCCTGAAACCAATAATGGAAGAAGACAGTACTTTGAAAAACAATCACGGATGTTTGTTGGTGGGAGGAGAAAATGCAATAAGTAAAGGAAAACAGAAAAAAATGCCCTTAGCGTTACATAAAAAGAAATAAATAGTATTAAACAGTGCAAATAAAAAAAGAAAGAGGAATGAGGTCATAAAGGAGGAGGACTAAAAAAAAAAGAGTAGCGACAAAAAGCATTTTATAGGTTGTTATAAGGCTACAAATGGGAGTTGGCAACTAGTGATGATGATAATCATTAATTATAATACTAACAAGAAGTCACTGGGTTTTGTGTTAAAGAATATTCAGTGATCTCTGAAAGAGATTATTTCTGTAGTTGATAGGGGCAGAGGCCATATAAAAGTGTTAGGGGGGGAAATGTATGTAAATAGGAGAGAAAATTGATGCAGACTATTTGCTCTATATGTGGAGCAATGATGGGACAGAGGCCGTCTGGGCACAGAGAAAAGCAAACACTTTATAATGAATAGTCATGACCTATTTGTGCATGACAGAGATCATAAAACAAAAGAAGTAAGAGGGTAGGGGAGACCCTGAAACTAATCAGCCTTTAAGTCTGATTTCCAGGCTATAGAAAATACAGGCGATTGAGCATCTAGTTAAATAACACCAAGAAGCAATCAGAAAAATTCAGATTGTGGAACATTTTGTAGAACTGATCTGCTTTCCTCACTAGTCAATAACATGGCAGAAAATAGAAGGGGGCTGGGGAAATGTTTGGATTAGATAAAAATGAAGTGACATAGCACTCAAATATATGTAAGCCCTGTTTGAATCCTAATTTAAACAAACCAATTGTAAAAAGACATTTTGAGACAATGATGGAATTTGTTTCAAAATACGATGCAAAGAGAGAAGGGAAAAAGTGATAAAGTAAGCGGGCAAAATGTTGATAATTTTTTGAATGTGGGTGAAGGGTATATGAGGGAATCATTCTATTCTCTCTACTTTTGTATATGTTATAATAAAAGTTTAAAACAAAAGTATGAGAGGCATTAAATTACTGAGGAACACAGTCCCAGAGAAGAAGCACAGAGAATGGCTTTGGGATGCAAGAAGGAGTTTTGTCCTTTGAAACAGGAGAAAAATCAACAAAGGCCATGTGCAAAGACTGTGCTGAGGGGCAGAGGAGGGAAGTGAGAGAAAGTAAGGAAAACCTTGCATGGTGACCTCAAGATTCTCAGCAAAGGAAAGGCAAAGTTGTCTCCCCACAATGGAAAAAACATGAGATTGAGGTTGGGGTGGAGGTGGGAGAGATATGACACAGCCTTTCACATCGCCAGAAAGAACAATGGTGGAAAATCAGCACATACTCAAAAAGCACCAAAGGCCTAGGAGAAGCCTAGGTTTTATAGAAAGCCTAGTCAGAAATTCTGAGATCTCACCAGATACAAGACACCCACGTTGTTTCTGGGGATTTCAATGCCTCGCACAAAGAGGCAAGTTATTTGGGGACTTTGGAACTTGTCAGGATCAGTTAGAAGTAGTTTTCTTATTGTTTGTTCACATATTGGTTTTTATAATAAGGAGATGTTTATTATCTCTTGGAGAAACCATAGAGATGGCTTTCCCTTTCACCAGTGCCCAAGGCATGTCCCCACCATGGTACTTTATTAATCTCCAAAGATCACACTACTCCTCCCAACCTAGCATGTACCATAATAATAAGTACACAGCCACCTTATCATCTAAATAGGCCAAGTCTCACCAGCACAGTTTCTGGTAAGTGTAACCTCACCAATACATTTTGTCCCCTATAGCTCCTAGGATAATTGATAACAATATTAAGTCCTTGGTTCCTGTTCCTGCTTTCTCATCTAGATTGGTCTCTAAAGCAAAAAAAAAAAAAAAAAAAAGCTGCTAGTAAACTTTCTTAGTATTGTTCCTAGAGGGCCAAACCTCCTTTGGGCAGTAGGTAACTTTTTCTGTCTCTATTTCTCCCAGAGTCCTTTGGATTCCTTTTTTTTTCTTTTCCAGCCAGACTCCTTAAAACCCCACAGCAATCCCCTTCCACAAGCCCCTAGAATTCAAAGAGATGGTGTCCCAAATACTAGATATAAATTTCTTCAGAGCTTTGAGTGATTACAGTTGGCTAAGAGATGCTCACCTTACAGTGACCTTCACTATTCAGAGAAGTTAGCAAATCAATCTTAGTTATCCTTAAGGAGGACTTTACGGTGAGTGGATTGGAGAGAGGCACGCAGGCTGACTCTTCTCCTTGGGGAAGGAAGAGATATGGAACAGCAAATTAAGAAATCCTGGCACCTGATTGCTTAAGGGCCTGGCACACAGCCTTCCAGAGAAACTGCTACTTCCCTGCTTCTATTCATGGGCTCCAAGGCCACTGTCATCATGGAAATTTCCTGCACTTGTGGAAAATCTCCAGGAAAGCAGAACTGCAGAGTCCTATCTGTGCTGGGCTGAAGGATACTGTTCTGGCTATCTGAAAAGGATGAATTTGCTAATTAAATGATGGTTGTCAATTAGATTCCCAGGGAATAATTTAACACATAAGAGAGAAAAAAACTGCTCTTCACATAATATGGGGTCTATAAAAGACCTTGCATTGAGCCTAGCACATAACAAGTGCTCAAAACTACTAGTCCTCTTGTAAACTGAATTTGGTGAAGAAAAGTAGGCATGTATGGAACTTCTGAGGTTCTAATAATGTTCTGTTTCTTGATTTAGGTTCTGGTTACACAGGTGTGTTCAGTCTGTAAAAAGTTATTGAGTTGTATACATATGATCTCCACACTTTTCCCTACCTAGGTTATACTTAAATTAAAAGTTATTAAAATTTTTTAATGTTGCTTTACAAGTGAGTGATCTATTCACTAAACTAGGGACAACTCTACTTGAGTTAATTAAAGCACTTACTTGATTTAAATTTTAATATCTTTTAAAATATTCAGTAACTTGAAAATCCCTTCCAATATTTTCATGGGCTTCTTTACCAAATAAGTGCAGGAAGAAAATCAAGAAAGAAGGAGCCCTATTATATTGGGTTTGGCCAAAAGTTTCGTTCAGTTTTTTCCATAAGATGGCTCTAGTAGTGCTTAGTTCTTCGAACTTCATTCGAAACAATTTTGTTAGATTTTATTACAACAGCTGTCATATCAGCGTGCATTTAAAAAAAAAAAATCAAAATTCGTGAATTTTTGTGCAGCCATTTTAATGTTGAAGATGGAAGAAAACAACATTTTCAGCGTATTATGCTTTATTATTTCAAGAAAGGTAAAAACGCAACTGAAACACAAAGATTGGTGCAGTGTATGGAGAAGGTGTTGTGACTGATCGAACGTGTCAAAAGTGGTTTGTGAAGTTTCATGCTGGAGATTTCTTGCTGGACGGAGCTCCATGGTCGGGTAG
This sequence comes from Balaenoptera musculus, assembly GCF_009873245.2. Classification (NCBI taxonomy): domain Eukaryota; kingdom Metazoa; phylum Chordata; class Mammalia; order Artiodactyla; family Balaenopteridae; genus Balaenoptera; species Balaenoptera musculus. The sequence goes on from NC_045785.1 coordinate 125,050,974, forward strand.
ATCAGTTGAAATTGATAGCGATCAAATTGAGTTATTAACTGAGAACAGTCAACATTATACCACGCAGGAGACAGCTGACATACTCAAAATGTACAAATCAAGCACTGAAAATAATTTACACTAGCTTGGTTATGTTAATCACTTTGAAGTTTGCGTTCCACATAAGTTAAGAGAAAAAAAAACCTTCTTGACCATATTTCCACATGCCATTCTCTACTTAAATGTAAGGAAAACGTTCTGTTTTTAAAACAAATTGTGACAGGCGATGACAAGTGGATACTGTGCAATAATGTGGAACAGAAGAGATCGTGGGGCAAGTGAAATGAACCACCACCAACCACACCAGAGACCGGTCTTCATCCAAAGAAGGTGATGTTGTGTATATGGTTGGATTAAAAGGGAGTCCTCTATTATGCGCCTCTTCCAGAAAACCAAACAATTAATTCCAACAAGTAATGCTCCCAGTTAGACCAACTGAAAGCAGCACTCGACGAAAAGCGCCCAGACCTAATCAACAGAAAATGTGTAATCTCCCACCAGGATAACACAAGACCGCATGTTTCTTTGATGACCAGGCAAAAACTATTACAGCTTGGCTAGGAAGTTCTGATTCATCTGCCATATTCACCGGATATTGCACCTTTGGATTTCCATTTATTTCAATCTTTACAAAATTCTCTTAATGGAAAAAATTTCAATTCTCTGGAAGACTGTAAAAGGCACCTGGAAGAGTTCTTTGCTGAAAAAGATAAAAAAGTTTTGGGAAGATGGAATTATGAAGTTGCCTGGAAAATGGCAGAAGGTAGTGGAACAAAAGGGTGAATATATTGTTCAATAAAATGGTGAAAATTGGTGAAAATGAAAAATGTGTCTTTTATTTTTACTTAAAAACCAAAGGCACTGGGCTTCCCTGGTGGCGCAGTGGTTAGGAATCCGCCTGCCAATGCAGGAGACATGGGTTCGAGCCCTGGTCTGGGAAGATCCCGCGTGCCGCGGAGCAACTAAGCCCGTGCGCCACAACTACTGAGCCTGCGCTCTAGAGCCCGCGATCCACAACTACTGAAGCCCGTGTGCCACAGCTGCTGAGGTCCGTGAGCTTAGAGTCTGTGCTCCATAACAAGAGAAGCCACCGCAGTGAGAAGCCTGCACACCGCAACGAAGAGTAGCCCCCACCCGCCGCAACTAGAGAAAGCCCACGTGCAGCAATGAAGACCCAACGCACCCAAAAATAAAAATTAATTAATTAATTAAAAAAAAAACTGAAGGCACTTTTTGACCAACCCAATATATAACATTACCTTATATTTATCCTTTATAAAACATCATAATTTAAGTTATATAATTATTGATGAAAGTTGTGTGATTATTTGTTTAACATCTGTCTCTCGTGCTGGATTGTATGTGTCAAGAGCCAGGAGAACTCTGTCCCTTTTTTCATCATTATACTTCTAGCATCTAGCAAGATGCCTAGTCCATAGTAGATGCTCAATAACATTTGTTGAATGAGTGAATGAATGATTAGATTAATGAATGAATGTGAAATCTAGCATTAGTTTTAGTTGTGTAAAAAGTTAGATGATACTTTGAATAAACCCTGGATAAGACATAAAACTGTGTCCTTACTGGTTAAAGAATGAATGAGAATACAGAAAAAAAAATTTTTTTTAAGGTGGCTCTCAATTTCTTTATTGTGTAAATTATTGAAAATAAATGTACGATAGCTTTGTTCTTATTTTTATGGTATACAGTGTTTCATCTTATCAGCAATTGTTACATTGGTTTCTCTCATCTTAAGTGTATTAGTGAATCTTCACATTTATATGTAATAAACCTTTATGATAAGGTCACAAAAGACCCAAGGGAAGAATAAATGAAATATAAAAGTCAAAACCTGACATTTTAATAACAATAAAAAATAAAAAGAAGCAGCCTATGCCTAGGAGAGAGAAAGTACCTGGTAAGCACCCAATGAAAAGAGGAGAAGGACTTTATGTCAGAGGAGGCAGAAGCTAAGGAAGATGAAGACATTTTAACAAGAGTTTAAAAGAACTGAGAGAAAAGTTGTGTCTTTAGCTGCCTGGATATGAATATGGGGGTAGAGGGCCAAGGGGGGTCCATTTAGAAAGACATGCCCAGGTGCAAATCTGGCAAAAGACAAGGCTTGAGGCAGAGAGTCTGCCTTAAGATACCCTCCTTTTCCATTTCAGGACATCTCGCCAGCATCCTCCCCTACCACCAAATGCCCACTCTCCTCAGGCTGCTGGCTGTCTCCCCTAACCTCCCTAATTAACCCCTCATCCTACTTACTCCTGGCCTTTTTCTCCTTTTAGAATCTCTGTCAAAACAGAACAGTCCTATGTCTGTGCCAGGATCCAAGCTCTTTTCTCTTCTTAAAAATTCTTTCATAATGTTCTTTTTTAAAAAATTAAAACTTTATTGAGATATAATTCACATACCATGCAATTTACCCATTTAAATGTATATTTCAGTGGTTTTTAATATAGTCACAGAGTTGTGTAATAATCACAATCACTTTTTATCATCTTAGAAACAAACCCGGTACCCATTAGCAGTCATCCCCATTTCTCCCCAACCCCTAAGCTGAAGCAACTACTAATCAACTTTCTGTCTATATAGATTTGCCTGTTATGAACATTTTACATGAATGGAATCATACAATATGTGGTCTTTTTTGTCAGGTTTTTTTCACTTATTATAATGTATTCAAGGTTCATCTATGTTGTAGCATATATCAGTACTTCATTCCTTTTTATTGCCAAAGAATATTCCGTTGAGTGGATATACCACATTTATTCGTCCATTCATTATTCCACTTTTTTACTATTATGAATAATGCTGCTATGAACATTTGCAGGGTGTTCTTCCATAGGATGTTAGAACTAGAAGGAAGTTTAGCAATTATCTGGTCTAATCTCCATTAAACTCTTTGGTCACATGACACAGCAAGAGGCAGGTGTAGAAAGGATGTGATAGCGTAAGACTGAACCCTGCTTTCTGCACCAGTGCTGTCAAAAGTAACTACATTTAGTGAACTCAGTCATGTGCCATCACTATTTCAGTTCTAAATAGCTTCTTGTTTCACTTTGTATTTAAGTTAAGTCCTCAGTTGAACCTGCCTGAAACTGATGGTTTTCTTCTGTTACTATTAATGCCTCTAGAAGCAGGCTGTTTCCACAGGCTTCCCCAGCTGGACTCCAGTGCACTCACTCAAATCCAGCATCTACTAAAAATGACTTTCTACCCTTAACTACAAGTGCTGCTGTTACTGCTACTTTTATCACATCTGATGATCTTCTCCATCTTTGTTTCTTTGTATTTTTATGCACTTATTCACTGCATTACACTGCTCAGATGAGAATTTTTTTTCTCCATCTCCTTGAGAAATCCAAGATTTCACTGTTGTTAGCTGCACTTTAGATACTGTGTTAGTCTGTACCACCTCAAGTTTTCCCTGTTTTACACTAATCTATTGGCTAGTGTTAGTCTGAGATCCTTTCTCACCTTTTCAGGTAAAAAAAAAAACAAAAATAAAACTGATTCTTAAACTCCCTTTGAGGTCTCTTAACCAGTGGGTGGTTTCCAGCGCGCTGATTATCTAAATCAGTGATCTGCAAACTGGGGTACGCATTCGCATACATAAAGAGTTTCCAGGAAGTACATATTAGTGCACAATTTCAACAGGATCAATTTCTAGATTTTCAATTTCTGTTTAAACTCGTTCCTCATTGATATGGGTGAGAACATGTTTGCTCAAGCTGAGTTTTCCTGGACCACTAATTATCCCTGTCCAAATTAATGAAAGAAAAACTCACCTCTCATCCAGTCTAAATTTACTTCAATGCATTGCCCCAGAGTGTTAAAAAAAAACCCAGGGCACTAAAAATGCAACAATTAAATATTGTGTTTGTGATAAGAAAGTGAGTGTCTCTAATGAACTAGGGAAAAGAATATTCACAAATCAGGTGGTTTCCAGTTCTTTGCTTTCTACAAAATTGAAGATGTTAGTTGATGGATCATTAAGAATCATTTTTAGTGAACAATAACTATTGACTGCTACTGATATAATCCCCCTTTCAGTTCTATCCACTTGCTTATATGAATGCAGTTTCTCAATATTCACACCTATAAAAAATAAAAACATTAGCTTACACTAGCAGTAATATCCATCCAAGAATACAGAAACAAATTGAAAAAATAAAATAACCTCATCTGTTTTATCAAGATATGCATTTGCAATACAATTTTATTCCATTGAATATCTATCAAAATGTGTAATATATTTGCATTGTTTTGACCAATTCTATAGTAATACTATAGAGAATAATGATTCAATTTAAAATAGACTTTTAACACCTAGAACCTTATGCTAGTACATAAAACAAAAATTTTAAATGGCTGTTTTTACTTTCTTTCTTTTTCTTTTTCCTTAAGAACGAGCGGCCCTTGCGGTGGCGGTTTGGGGTGGGCGCCGCCAAGGTGAGGGGGTCTCGCCTCCCGCAAGCTGGTAGACTGATTGTTCCATTATGGATGGAGGGGATGATGGTAACCTTGTTATCAAAAAGAGGTTTGTGTCTGGGGCAGAATTAGATGAATGGCGCAAAAGGAGGCAAGAAGAATGGGAGAAAGTTCGAAAACCTGAAGATCCAGAAGAATGCCCAGAGGAGGTTTATGACCCTCGGTCTCTAAATGAAAGGCTACAGGAACAGAAAGATAGGAAGCAGCAGGAGTATGAAGAACAGTTCAAATTCAAAAACATGGTAAGAGGCTTAGACGAAGATGAGACCAACTTCCTTGATGAGGTTTCTCGGCAGCAGGAACTAATAGAAAAGCAGCGAAGAGAAGAACTGAAAGAACTGAAGGAATACGGAAGTAATCTCAACAAGGTTGGAATTTCTCAAGAAAACAAGAAGGAAGTGGAGAAGAAAGTGGCTGTGAAACCCACAGAAACCAAGACCAAGTTCTCCCAGGCAAAGCTGTTGGCAGGAGCTGTGAAGCATAAGAGCTCAGAGAGTGGCAACGGTGTGAAAAGACTGAAATCGGACCCTGACCCAGATGACAAGAATCAAGAAGCCCCGTCCTGCCTGTCTCTTGGAATCACATCTCCGAGTGGTCCCTCCATCCACTGCCCCTCCGCTGCCATCTGTATCGGTATCCTCCCAGGTTTGGGCGCCTACTCTGGGAGCAGCGACTCTGAGTCCAGCTCAGACAGCGAAGGCACCATCAACGCCACCGGCAAGATGGTCTCCTCCATCTTCCGAACCAACACCTTCCTCGAGGCCCCCTAGTTCCTCTGTTCTTACCACAGGGAGCTCCTCCCCAAGAGTAGACTGGACAGTTTATTCTGCCTACAGGCATTACCTCCCACAGAAAAGTCCTTTGCCAGCTCCCTGTGCACACCATGACATTTTTTAACCTCATCTAAAAATGTGCCAGAGGGCTTCCCTGGTGGCGCAGTGGTTGAGAGTCTGCCTGCCAATGCAGGGGACGCGGGTTCGAGCCCTGGTCTGGGAGGATCCCACATGCCGCGGAGCGACTGGGTCCGTGAGCCACAACTACTGAGCCTGCGCGTCTGGAGCCTGTGCTCCGCAACAAGAGAGGCCGCGATGGTGAAGAGGCCCGCGCACCACGATGAAGAGTGGACCCCGCTCACCGCAACTGGAGAAAGCCCTCGCACAGAAACGAAGACCCAACACAGCCATAAATAAATAAATAAATAAATTTTTTAAAAACAAACAAACAAACAAAAAAAACTTTGTATACAATTTAAAAAACAAATGTGCCAGAATCCACTTGTGGCCCGACTTGTGTTTGTTTCCTCTTTCTACTCCAGTACAGATGCCCAAACCTGTCCCACGGCCTCTGTCCTCACTGATGTAGTAGGGCAGAGGTCAGGGCCCAGCAGAAACTCCACTAAAAATGCCCTGGGAAGATAGGTACCAAGCGGCTTGCAGAGGGTTTGGGTTCTGTTGCTTTCTTGTTTTTTTTTTGGTTTTTGTTTCTTTTTTTTTCCTTTCCCAACACCACAAAGAAGCAAGGACAGTTATTGAACAGGTATCATTTAAACATTCTATTCTAGACGAAGGCGCCATTTGATTATACTGCGTTGTGGAGTGTGCAGGGGGGAGAGAAGGTCCCAGGTGATGGAATGGCGCACTGCCCTCGGACTAACTTACTCTTGATGTTGTGTGACTAAGTAAAGATTCTAAACTACAAAAAAAAAAAAAAAAAAGAAAAGAAAAAAAAATTTTTTAATATATTTTAAGAGAATTATGATAATAATCAAAATATGTGAACCATACTATTTTATATTTAGATAAAATTCTGTGGGAGTAGTAAAATGAAATTTTTATTTCAAGGAGAAAAAAATGTAAAATTTCTGACCATTAAAAAAGAAATGTTCATGCAATTTTTTAATATTTAATCACTAAAATATTAAAATTCAACTGGATATGGTGAAAAGAATGATATAATAATTTTGTATTTACTGAGATTTTCCTTTATTAAAAACATATTTTGTTTTACTTCATTGAGAATAATTATAATAGCTACTTTAAAATCATTGTCTGTTAGTTCCAACATCCATTTAATCTCAGCGTCTGATCTGCTTCATGTTCTTTTCTTTCGAGAATATGCTTTATTTCCTTGTTCCTTCATGTGAAACATAACTTGGAATTCTATGCCGAACATTATGAATGCCATAGTGTGGAAAATATGGATTCTGTTATTTTTCTCCAAAGAGGAAATTTGTTTTAGCAGGTATTTTTCCTTGGCTGGGCTTGAATTGCAAACTCTGTTTCTTCTATGGCAACTTGGATCTCTTCAGATCTTTTTCATCTTTAGCTGGCTGCTTTGAGTCTGCTCTGCCCATGCGTAGTTCAGGAGTCCAGTCAGAGATGTGGATAGATAGCATTTGGGGGTCCCTACTCTGGTTCTTCCCTTCCAGAATTTACCCACGCTCTTTACTATTAAAGTTAGTAAGTTTCCTAACTTCAATTTTCTAATTCTCCAGGCCTGAAGGATTGCAAGTTTTATCACGTGTGCTGTTGCCACATGCAGGCTGTACTTAGCCTCAAGCTAAATGCCGCAGAGACAGAAATTTATTTATTTAATTCAGTCTTCCCTCTCCACACAAGTATGAACTTCCCACCAGAGTTGGTATACTTCTGCTTGCTCTCCAGTACCTTCAGATACTGATTTTCTGGTTTTTTGGTTTGGTTTGGTTTGGTTTGGTTTGGTTTGGTGTTAGGTCCAGACTTTGCAGCTATTTTCTATGTGGATGGAAGTTGAGTGGTCATCCAGTAGAGTCTTAGTCATCATACCTGAAACCAGAACCCAATTTTGTTTTAAAATGTTAATCAGCATTTATGATAAGCTAGGAATGCTATCCTTTGCCATTATTTAAACTAATGACAAAAAAAAATTTAGACATCAACCTTATAACGTAAAAGGATGTCCTTTTTTTTCAAAATTACTTTAAGGGTGTTATATCAGAAACCTCTTCTGTGCAATTTCAGATCCTCTCAGCCTCACTTGACTCTTGCTCTAGCCACCATTGTGGCCACCAGTTTTACACAGGTAAAACCTGACAGTGTCTCATCTCATGCCTATGCCAAGTGCCTCTTGCCTCCCATCCCGTTGACCATGAGGCATGGGATGGTGTAGGACCCAACATGGAGCCCACACATGCATGACCCAGAGTTTGGGGAAGTTAAGACTCTGTGGGTGGAACTTTGACAGGTGGTAGATGGAAACCAGTGAATAAATTTTCTTTCTCCCCCAAGAATAACAATCTAGCTTTGAAAAGCCGGTCCAGCAGAATCAAGCAGGTACTCATATGGAGTAAAAGACAACTCAGTGATGCATTGTTTTGTTGGCTTTCCCTCTATTCTTGGCTCACATTGCTTTCCCCTCACTCCTTTCCTCCCCCAAGATAGCATGTAACGCAGTCATAGCGTGGAAGCTTTGTTTTCTGGGGTAGCCAAGTTAAGAAAGAAGTACGTGAACCTCACCTTTAGTTCCAAGGGCAAAGATTCAGAGTCATCTGCTCATCACATATGATTTCTGGTCTTCTAAACTCTCCTTCCACTCTGACCTACAGCAACTCTAACCAACCTAGTCTCACCCTGCTCTGAAACGCCCTCAAGTTTCAGTGATCCACTTTGCTCATCATGAGAGATTTTATATCTGACCTATGACTTTGGAGGAAACAGAACATCTTCCAGGTCCAGAGCTACTAGAAGGGCTACATCCTAAAGACATAGCGGAGCCTTGAACCCTGACTCCTCAGTCTTTCTTTTTTCCCCTTTTCAAAAATGTTCCCCTTCTATCTTATTTGTGAGACAAAGAATAAAGCATCTGTGGTAAATGTACAAAAAAAGGAAGCTGGCATTCAAACTGCACATGTTCCATCAGACAAGCTCTTTTTAATACCTTAGCAATTTCCTGTTGTTGATCATGTGAGTTTCAATAGCTACATTCAGCTATTTTGTTGACGAGACAAACAGCAGAATCAGAACCAAAGAGTGAACAATGAAGAGAAGCAAATTATACTCCAGTATAAGGAAGAACTTTCTAATGATTGGTGCAGTTAAACAAGCAGAGCAGAGAGAATGACTGCATTATGGGATGTAAGAGCCACACGGAGAGGTTTTATAACTACCTGTTTGGAATGTTTTGGGGCAGTGATACTCAAGCTTGAGCCCCCAGAATTTCTGATTTAATCATTTGAGGTAGCTTGAGAATTTGCATTTCTAACAAGTGTCCAGGTAATGCTAATAATGCTGGCCTCAGGACCATACTTTGAGAGCTACTGTAGGGACATTCTGATTAGATAACCCCTAAATTGAGATGCAGGAGAATGTAGCAGTTAAGGGCAAAAGCTTTAAAATCAGATTAGACCTAAATTTGCACTTCAGTTCCTTTATATTCTGACTGTGGGTATTTAAGCAGGTTTCCTCATCTGTAGACAGGCACACCTCATTTTATTGTGCTTCACTTTATTGCACCTCACATATATTCCATGTTTTACAAACTGAAGGTTTGTAGCAACCCTGCGTAAAGCAAGTCTATTGATGCTATTTTTCCAACAGCATTTGTTCACTTCATGTCTCTCTATCACATTTTGGTAATTCTCACAATACTTCAGACTTTTAAATTATTATTATATTTGTTATGGTGATCTGCGATCATTGATCTTTGATATTACTATTGTAATTGTTTTGGGGCACCACAAATCGTGCCCCTATAAGACAGCCAATTTAGTGGATAAATGTTGTGTGTGTTCTGACTGCTCCACCCACCAGCCTTCCCCTGTCTCTCTCCTGCTTCTTGGGCCTTCCTATTCCCTGAGACACAACAGTATTGAAATTAGGCCAGTGAGTAACCCTTGCAATGGCCTCTAAGTTTTCAAGTGAAAGGAAGAGTCACACATCTCTCACTGTAAATCAAAAGGTAGAAGTGCTTAAGCTTAGTGAGGAAGACATCTCAGAAGCTGAGATAGACCAAGAGCTAGGTCTCTTGTGCCAATTAGCCAAGTTGTGAATGCAAAGGAAAAGTTCTTGAAGGAAATTAAAAGTGCTACTCCAGTGAACATATGAATGATAAGAAATAAATAGCCCTGTCGCTGATATGGAGAAAATTTTAATGTTCTGGATAGAAGATTAAACCAGCCACAATATTCCCTTAAGCCAAAGTCCAATCCAGAGCAAGGCCCCAACTCTCTTCAGTTCTATGAAGGCTGAGAGAGGTGAGGAAGAAAAGTCTGAAGCCAGCAGAGGTTCCTTCAAGGAAACTAGGTTAACCATGAGGATTAAGGAAATAAGCTGTCTTCATAACACAAAAGTGCTAGGTGAAGCAGCAAGTGCTGATGTAGAACCTGCAGCAAGTTATCCAGAGGATGTAGCTAACATAATTAATGAAGGTGGCTACACTAAACAACAGATCTTCAATGTAGATGAATTAGCTTTCTATTGGAGAGAAGACGCCATCTAAGACTTTCATAGATAGAAGCCAGTGCTTGGCTTCAAAGCTTCAAAGGACAGGCTGACTCTCTTGCCAGGAGCTAATGCAGCTGGTGCCTTTAAGTTGAAGTCAGTGCTTATTTACCATTCTGAAAATCCTAGGGCTCTTAAGAATTATGCTAAATGTACTCTTCCTGTGCTCTGTAAATGGAACCACAAAACCTGGATGACAGCACATCTGTTTATAACATGGTTTACTGAATATTTTAAGCCCCCCTATTGAGACCTACTGCTCAGGAAAAAAAAAAAAAATTCCTTTCAAAGTATTACTGCTCATTGACAATGCACCTGGTCACCCAAGAGCTCTGATGGAGATGTACAATGAAATTAATGTTGTTTTCATGTCTACTAACACAACATCCATTCTTCAGCCCATGGATCAAGGAGACATTTCAAATTTCAAGTCTTAGTGTTTAAGAAATACATTTTGTAAGGTGATAGCTGCCCTAAATAAGGATTCCTCTGATGGATCTGAGCAAAGTCAATTGAAAACCTTCTGGTAAGGATTCACCATTCTAGATGCCATTAAGAAAATTCATGATTCATGGGAAAAGGTCAAAATATGAACATGAACAGTAGTTTGGAAGAAGTTGATTCCAATCCTCATGGATGACTTTGAGGGGTTCAGAACTCCAGTGGAGGAAGTACCTGAAGATGTGGTGGAAACAGTAAAAGAAAAGGAGCTTGAAGCTGTAACTGAATTGTTGTAATCTCATGATAAAACTTTAACAGATGAGGAATTGCTTCAGATGAGCAGAGAAGGTGGTTTCTTGAGATGGAAGCTACTCCGGTGAAGACTAGTGAAATGACAGCAGAGGATTTAGAATATTACATAAACAGTTGATAAAGAAGCAGTAGGTCTTGAGAGTAGTGACTCCAATTTTGAAAGAAGTTCTACTGTGGCTAAAATGCTATCAAATAACATTGATGCTACAGAGAAATCATTTGTGAAAAGAAGAGTCAATCGATGCAGCAAACATCGTTGTCTTATTTTAAGAAAGCACCACACCCACCCCAACCTTCAGCAACCACCACCCTGATCACTCAGCAGCCATCAATATTGAGGCAAGACCCTCCACCCGCAAAACGACTATGACTCACTGAAGACTCAGATGATGGTTATCATTTTTTAGCAATAAAGTATTTTTAATTAGGCATTTACATTGATTTTTTTAGACATAATTCTATTGCACTCTGAATAGATTTCAGTATGGTGTAAACATAACTTCTATATGCACTGGGAAACCAAAAAATTTATGTGACTCTCTTTATTGCGATATTCCCTTTATTGGGGTTGTCTGGAACCAAACCCATAATATCTGAGGTATGCCTGTGATTGGAAAATCGATAAGACTCACTGCGTAATTGCAGGGAATAAATATATTAAAAGCAAAGTAGCCATTAATATCCTTCGTTGTCTGCAAGGAGCCATAATATGCCCTCCTATTTAGCTATCATCACTATAGGAATAAATCCCTTTCCTTTTCAGAATAAGGACACCTATTTCCAGAGCAGAAGCAGGGACACCCAGCTACAGCAATAATCTATATATACCATGTGTCAGGAAATCTCATTGAGACCCATTTTTCCCCCCAGGAACGCTATGTCAGCATGTAAACATCACCTCAATTAAACCAACTTTCTGGAAAAACATGGCTTCCCCTGTGCTAACAAATTAAAATAATCACCTGTCTACTCAAGAGAGTCAATATTGACCACTACAGAGGAATCACTATAACCAAATGAGGTTTTCTAAAAATAAAAATGAAGTGCTATTTAGGATACCACACATAAACCAAATTTTCCTTTGAAGGGAAAAATCCAATAAAATCATTCTCCTTTTGACGTCACTGGGCATTCCAGATGGTTCTGGGAGCCTAAAAGCATCTCTGCTGACTGTAAAGGAAAACCTCAACAAATGAGATTGGTCAATCACATCCTTCAAATGCATTTGCTCACTGAATGTCCACGCCAGCCTTTCCAAGCAGGAGAACTGAATTTGTGATTTATTCCCCACGCTGACCTCCCGTCAACAAAGGGCAGGCAATCGCCTATGGACCAAAAACAGCCATTTGACTCACATTCTGGACTTCATAACAAGAGCATTTGGCTAGGTAAGGCCTCAGGGGACAAAGAAAACAAAAATAGAAAGCAAAAAGAGCTGGCTCGGAAAGAAATGAGATCACCAAACAACTACAGGCCGACTCTTGTCCCCGCAGTTTCTTGCTGAAGCACACAAATTGAAATTTCTCTCTTCCATGAACCCTCCCCATTCCCATGGGGATCAGACAGCTGAGGGAAGCCCTCACCAAGACAGTTATCTCTATGGAGATGGAGAAGGTTCTGGGAACTATGAAAGCCCGAGAGAGATTTCTACTACTTGTGAAGGCAGTTCAGCTGAGAATAGGGAAAGCTGGCATCCACTTAGTTAACACGGAGCACGAACCATTTGTCAGACAGGATGACAGGCACCTGTGGTGGGAAGTCCACACCTGGCTCTGCCTTCAGGAAAGCCAGTCAGTATGGGAGCTTGAAGCACATTTGGTTACTAGGGGTGTGGAGCATTGTGTGTGTCTCTTTAGGAGAAGGTACAGAGAAACCTGAGAGGAGGCCTGCGGGGCTCTCCCACTGATTTCCACACAATAGGAGTGAAAACAGAAGGAACAAGCACCCCAGTTTCTCCCTCAGAACCTTGGAGAACAGCAGCTACCTGGAGCATCCCCTTCAGGTAGTATCTATGGGGGAGCGAACCCAGCCCCAAACATCTAGGGAGCCAGTCGCCTGAGAAACAGCATGAAAGAGGGAAGCAAATCTGGGTTTTTTATAACCTGTGGGTATTTCCACTTCCCAAAGTGGAGCTCAAAAGTCATGGCAGCAGGAGAATATAGTATCTCACATTTGTTTAACACTGAGGACTTTACCAAAAGCCTCCATGTCCAACTGAAGAAATGTTTATGACACACCTAACAGAAGTCAAGCAGTGTACTAGGCACTTTCAAAGCTATTGCTTTGTGATAATTTTGATATCCACCCTGTTAACTAGTTATTATTGTCAGGAAGTGAATCGGAGAAATCATGAGTTTGGTTCAAATTCAAACGTCTAAAGAGTATCAGTGGAATTAAATTTTCGGTTAAAACTATTAAATCTCCTATATTCATTATGTTGCCTCCAAGCCATTTGCCCATGGGCAACCTCAGAGGGGAACATCTCTTTAGGGTAGATGTCATTAATAGTTGGAGTCTCATACTGCAACCTGAAGAGACAGTGAGAGGAATTCACATTAATTGAGCATCTTGTGTGTGCTGAGCCCTTTCATACACTACCGGTAGAGCATACACTACCTGTATGGCCAAAGGCTGAATTGTGTCCCCACTAAATTCATATGTTAATGGCCTAACTTCAAGTATACCACAGAATGTGACTGTATTTGGAGATAGGGCCTTTACAGAAGTAATCAAGGTAAAATGAGGTCATATGGGTGTCCTCATAAGAAGAGGTTAGGTCTTTTGCCTCCTTAGGTAGGTTTATTCCTAGGTATTTTATTCTTTTTTTTTTTAACATCTTTATTGGAGTATAATTGCTTTACAATGGTGTGTTAGTTTCTGCTTTATAACAGAATGAATCAGCTATACATATATATATGTTCCCATATCTCCCCTCTCTTGCATCTCCCTCCCACCCTCCCTATCCCACCTCTCTAGGTGGTCACAAAACACCGAGCTGATCTCCCTGTGCTATGCAGCTGCTTCCCACTAGCTATCTATTTTAAAAGGGCCTTACTTCTTTTTTTTTTAATTAAAAACTTTTTTTGAATTTTTGAATTTTATTTATATTTTTATACAGCAGGTTCTTATTAGTCATCCATTTTATACACATCAGTGTATGCATGTCAATCCCAATCTCCCAATTCATCACACCACCACCACCACCCCCCTGTGGCTTTCCCCCTTTGGTGTCCATATGTTTGTTCTCTCTGTCTGTGTCTCAATTTCTGCCCTGCAAACCGGGTCATCTGTAGCATTTTTCTAGGTTCCACATATATGTGTTAATATATAATATTTGTTTTTCTCTTTCTGATTTACTTCACTCTGTATGACCGTCTCTAGATCCAACCACATCTCTACAAATGACCCAGTTTCATTCCTTTTGATGGCTGAGTAATATTCCATTGTATATATGTACCACAACTTCTTTATCCATTCGTCTGTCAATGGGCATTTAGGTTGCTTCCTTGACCTGGCTATTGTAAATAGTGCTGCAATGAACACTGGGGTGCATGTGTCTTTTTGAATCATGGTTTTCTCTGGGTATATGCCCAGTAGTGGGATTGCTGGGTCATATGGTAATTCTATTTTTAGTTTTTTAAGGAACCTCCATACTGTTCTCCATAGTGGCTGTATCAATTTACATTCCCACCAACAGTGCAAGAGGGTTCCCTTTTCTCCACACCCTCTCCAGCATTTGTTGTTTGTAGATTTTCTGATGATGCCCATTCTAACTGGTGTGAGGTGATATCTCATTGCAGTTTTGATTTGCATTTCTCTAATAATTAGTGATGTTGAGCAGCTTTTCATGTGCTTCTTGGCCATCTGTATGTCTTCTTTGGAGAAATGTCTATTTAGGTCTTCTGCCCATTTTTGGATTGGGTTGTTTGTTTTTTTGTTATTGAGCTGCATGAGCTGTTTATATATTTTGGAGATTAATCCTTTGTCCATTGATTCATTTGCAAATATTTTCTCCCATTCTGAGGGTTGTCTTTTCGTCTTGTTTATGGTTTCCTTTGCTTTGCAAAAGCTTTGAAGTTTCATTAAGTCCCATTTGTTTATTTGTGTTTTTATTTCCATTACTCTAGGAGGTGGATCAAAAAAGATCTTGCTGTGATTTATGTCAAAGAGTGTTCTTCCTATGTTTTCCTCTAAGAGTTTGATAGTGTCCGGTCTTACACTTAGGTCTCGAATCCATTTTGAGTTTATTTTTGTGTATGGTGTTAGGGAGTGTTCTAATTTCATTCTTTTACATGTAGCTGTCCAGTTTTCCCAACACCTAGGTACTTTATTCTTTTTAATGTGATGGCAATGATGTCATTTGCAGCAATGTGGATGGACCTAGAGATAATAATACTAAGTGAAGTAAGCCAGACAGAGAAAGACAAATATCATATGATATCACTTACATGTGAAATCTAAAACAAAAACAAAAAACAAACAACAACAACCAAAAAAAAAAAACCCCACAATACAAAAGAACTTATATACAAAACAGAAATAGACCAACAGACAAAGAAAACAAACTTATGGGTACCAAAGGGGAAGGGAGGGGGGAGGGATAAATTCAGAGTTTGGGATTAACATATACACACTACTATATGTAAAATAGATAACCAACAAGGACCTACTGTATAGCACAGGGAACTGTACTCAATATTTTGTAATAACCTATAAGGGAAAAAATCTGAAAAAAAGAAAAGATATATATGTATGTATAACTGAATCACTTTGCTATACACCTGAAACACAACATCGTAAATCAACTATACTTCAATTTAAAAAAAAATTTTTTTTAATTAAAAAAAAGAGGTTAGGACACAGACTGATGGGTAACCATCTGCAATCCAAGGAGAGAGGCCTTAAGAAACCAACCCTGCTGCCAACTTGATCTCAGATTTCTAGCCTCGGGAACTGTGAGGAAAATAAGTGTCCACTGTTTAAGCCACCCAGTCCGTGGTATTTTGTCATGGCAGCCCTGGCAAACTAATACACTACCTCATTTTTTTTTTATAATATTTCTGTAAAAGTGGGTATAAATATCCATTCTCAAGGTGATGAATCAGAGGCTTAGAAAGGTAAAGTAACTTTCCAGAGGTCACACAGCCAGCAAGTGACGAAGCCAAAATCTATCTGATTCTAACTTCTCTTTTTTCTTCCCACCTGGCCCCTGAGGCCACACTCAGTTCTAACCCTGAAACTTCCTTTGTGCCCTGTTCCAAAACACCAGGCTTGGAGATTCCCATGAAAATGAAAATATTAACAGAGAGCATCACATAAAAACCTGTGCCTGGGGTTTCAAAGGCACAAGACTAAGCAGGGCTGCTGAAGTCAGATGAGGTATAAATAGCATCACAATATTTGTAGAAAAGCAAGAAGGAGACCGACTTCCCTCTCTGAACCACAAGGCTTTTAAGCCTGAGGAAACTCTCACAATTTTTTCAGCAGAGGAGAATTGATCACATTTTCTGGGTTCAGAGGACACAAAGACTGATAATGGATTTTCAGCTGGAAAACCTCCTAGAGAACTCTGCATATCTGTCTGCTACCTTGTCAACATTAGTGGAGTGGGTAAAAATGCTTAGTTTGCAAACTACAGGATTCAAATGTGCCCCCCAAAAACAACAACAAAAAAGCTTTGTTTACTCTTCTCTGACTCAACTTCTATTTCATGCACCGTTTCTGGCCATTGGCAGAAACCTCAATCCAGTCCCTTGAGGGAAAAATGGTATTCACTTCAAGTTTAAACAGAGTCATTTCCACGTCCCCCTCCTCCATCTTCCTTATGCCTAAGTGGCAGCTGTTTATGCTACCATCATTCTATGATGGGCACCTGTTCTCACAGGCACTTGCTGGAAAGTCTCAGACTCCATCTGGTTTCCAGTCCTTGGTCCACAAGGAGACTTTCTGTTTTCCCTCATCCAGGTTTCAAGGTACACAGGCCATCACTCAGCACATTTGAGCCCCTCCTCTCTGCCCCAAAGGATATCAGAGCCCTTCCTCCTGATAGACCTTCCAGGCAGGAGGAGACTGAAATGCAGCATCAGACCCATCAGTTGTGATGCTATGCAAACCCTCTCTCTCTCTCTCTACTCCCCCTGCAGAGGCTTGGTGACCACCTCCTACAGCAAAAGGTGGCCTTGACTCTCAGACTCCCAGCCACTGACACCATCTCAGCCCAGAGAGGGAAGGCCAACATGGAACTCTTTTCCAGGGACACTGACCTTGCCTCTCAGGTCTCCTGCTCCCCATCTCACTCCCCTCTCAACTAGTCTCCAGGCCAGGGCCAGGACCCCTCGTGGCTCAGTGCTTCCCTTAACAATCTGTTGTTTTTGAGCAGATTATTTCGTGATTCGACTCTTGCAAATCAAAACTGTGGCTTTTAAGATCACTGTTTCTGCTTTAAGTTTTAAGAATTCCTAAGCCTCTGATTTCTTGCCTCAAAAAAATAGACATAATTATACTTACTTTTACAGGGAAATTATTATAAGAATGAAGTCAGCCCATTTTGGAACACAAAAGCCAAGAATTTGATTCTCTGCTGTCTGTATTTTGGGAAATCCCTGCCCAATATAATCACACTACTGAATGAAGAGAGGGTAAATCCAGGAATTACAAAGGGAGAGAAATGCTCAAGTATTTTATTCTAAATCTTACCACTACCACACAGAGGGGGAAGGGGAGGGTGGGATGAACTGAGAGAGTAGCACTGACATATATACACTACCATGTGTAAAATACATAGCTAGTGGAAAGCTGCAGGATAGCACAGGGAGATCAGCTCGGTGCTTTGTGTCCACTTAGAGGGGTGGGATAGGGAGGGTGGGAGGGAGGCTCAAGAGGGAGGGGATATGGGGATATATGTATACATAAAGCTGATTCACTTTGTTCTACAGCAGAAACTAACACAACACTGTAAGGCAATTATACTCCAATAAAATAAATAAATAAATAAATCTTAGCACTACCATGTTGTATAATAATATATCATCATAACATATGATAATGTATTATATCACATATAATTATTTATTATAATACTATAATATCACATGTATTTTATATATATATATATTGTATTATATTTCTCTGTCATTCATGAATGGGAGAGTATTTCCAGCCCTGTTCACCCTGCTAGACCAGACACCTCCACAGAGAACAAGACCCTCATTTAACAGAGTTCCACACTTTACCCAGAAGCACACACAGCTCTCTCCCTCACTTCATTCAGGTTTCTGTCCAAATGTCACCTCTCCAGTGAGGTCATCCCTGGCCCCGTCTCTCAAACAGCACACACCCATCCTCATCACCCTTTTTCTCTCATCCTCCTTTGTTTTTCTTCATCGCTCTTATCACCTGACATGCATTACACATGTGGGTTTTTTCTTATATGTGTCTACCACACACACCTAGAATGTAAGCTCTGTGAGAGCATGGACTTTGACTGCTTGGCTCGATGTCCTATTTCCAATGACTAGAACATTCCCTGCAGATAATAGACACCCAGCATTAGTGGAAAGGAAGAAAGGAGGGGACTAAACAGGCCAGCTGTCACCCTCCCTCTCTTGCATCTCAAATGGTGCCTCCAAAGGTTCTAGCTCAAGAGTATCCACAGGAGCTTTTTTTCCCCTACTTTCTTTTATTTATTTATTTTTTTCTTTCCATCTTTTTTAAAAAAAATCAAAGTATCATTGATTTACAATGTTGTGTTTCAGATGTACAACAAAGTGATTCAGTTATATATACTTTTTTTTTTTCCAGATTCTTTTCCCTTATAGGTTGTTACTACGTATTGAATAGAGTTCCCTGTGCTGTACAGTAGGTTCTTGCTGGTTATTTATTTTATATATAGTAGTGTGTATATCCCACAGAGTCTTGGAAAGAAGCTACCTAGAGCTTGTCCTCTGCCTTCTTTCAGGAACCAGAGCCCTGGTTCTTCCTCTGCGTTTCTCTTACTCCTGCTGACTCAGCACAGTTTGCCAAACACTGCCTTCCCTGGACCGGCTTCCTCAGAGCCGTGTGCCCTTCAGGGGGGGCCCGTGCAAAGCCTGCTGCCTGCACCACCGCTAGGCAGGGTCGCCCTAGAACTGCCTTTCTCTCCTCTGCCTCCGGGGATCCCACGGAGAGAAAAAGCTGAGTGGGGAGGGACTGGGGTTATCCCGGCATGCAGCACTTCACTTTCTTCAGGCCTTGATGTCTGCGTGTTGGCCCAGAGCTGAAGGAAGTAAAGTCACGCCCACCCAGAACAGCCAACCACGCTGCAAGAGGCCAGTTCCTCTGTGGCCTACTACTGCACTTCTTCCATCTCCCATTCTCTCCCACTGGGCTTTTTGCACATGTGCTTCACCTCCCTAGAATGGCCTTCCCAACCCCCCTTGGCCTGGCCAACTTTTGCTCGTGTTCAGGACCCCACACAAATGTGGCACTTCCCAGACACACGCACCTCCTCCGCAGTCTGGGTTAGGTCTCCGCCTTCCCATGAGCCCCTGTGTTCTGCTCTGTCAGCTTTTATCATTCTGCCTTGTGGTATAATCAACTTCCCCACTTGTGAGCAAGACTACTGAAAACAAAAGTTCTGGCTTACTTCTTTTGGACCTCCTGTCCTTTACCCAGAGTCAGACACACAGAACCAGTGAAATGTATGTTTGCTCACTCATTGGTTCATTCCCTAAATACTGGAGCAGGCACTGTACTTGGTGCTCAAG
This sequence comes from Balaenoptera musculus, assembly GCF_009873245.2. Taxonomy (NCBI): domain Eukaryota; kingdom Metazoa; phylum Chordata; class Mammalia; order Artiodactyla; family Balaenopteridae; genus Balaenoptera; species Balaenoptera musculus. The sequence goes on from NC_045785.1 coordinate 125,070,484, forward strand.
GCACTAGAGCAAAGACAGATGAGATCTCTGTCCTCAAGGAATCTGTATCCTAATGAGGGAGACAGACAATAAACACATAGACAAATAATTGTAGATCAGTAGTAAGGTCACGAAGAAAATAAGCAAGGTACTTTGATCAACATCAGCGGGGGGATCCTGCTTTAGGAAGAGTGATCAGGGCAGGCACAGGAGAAGGAATGAATGAAAGAATGAATGAGTCCGCTAAAGGAGGCTAAGGCCAGCCCCGAATGTGTAGTGCTCACCCTGTGATTCTAGAAGGCAGCTCACAAAGGATGGAGAAAATCACATTCAAATTCAGATACAGCCTCTAGAAGAAATGCCCAATAAGATTCCCTGCCCTGGAAGACGAGAACAGGATGTCAGGGCAGCCCCTATCACCAAGGGTGTTCTAGCCTTAAGGAATACAACCCTCTGAGGGGAGATACCTGGGAATCCAAAGAAAGGAAATAAGGAAATGAGGCTGCTTTCTGGCTCATCCAGACCAACAAGAGAGGAGAGCCTTCCTGAGTTCCTGCCTCAGGTGCTGCTGACCTACCCAGACAGCATTGTTGGGGGAGCTACATCCTGGAGAGGAGGGCTCCTGGGTGAGGACCCTTCTGCTCCTGCTTCCTAGGTGCTGTCCTGCCCCATGGGGTTTATGGAACATGCCACACCTACCGGCAACAGGTGCAGGTCTCTTTTGTCAGCGGTGGCACTTCCTGGGCCTCCGAAGAACCCAGCCCACACCCAATGGGGATGGCATCTTGTCTCCAGTGGAGGAAGAAATGACCTCCAGTTGTCCTTCCAGGTGTTCTGGACCTCCTCGTGAGAGCTTCCAAAATGCTAGGCCTACCGCCACCGTGAGTGGGAAGTAAATGCTGGCATACAGCAGATATAAGACTATTTGCAGATAATAAATAATAGCCAACATGCAGTGAGTGCTTACTTACTCTGTGCCAGAGTGTAAGTAACATTTATTCACACACACATAAGTGTAAGTGCTTCTCTACCGGCTTGTTAGATTATATTGAATAAACAAGACCAACTTCGTTTCTCAATCTCACCCAAGGCACAGTGCGACAGACACTCAGGTAGGATCCTGCCTTCTGGGCCTCTGTGCGTGAGGGATGCCTGGAGAAAGCCTCCAATTGCCATATGCTTAAGGTCCCACATCTTTAAAGTGTGTTCACTGCTTTCCTTAAAAATCCTGGGACTTCCCTGGTGGCGCAGTGGCAAGAATTCGCCTGCCAATGCAGGGGACACGGGTTCGATCCCTGGTCCTGGAAGATCCCACATGCTACGGAGCAACTAAGCCCATGTGCCACAACTACTGAGCCTTCACTCTAGAGCCCAAGAGCCACAACTACGGAGCCCACGTGCCACAACTACTGAAGCCCCTGTGCCTAGAGCCCATGCACTGCAACAAAGAGTAGCCCCTGCTCGCCGCAACTAGAGAAAGCCCGCGCGCAGCAACGAAGACCCAATGCAGCCAAAAATAAATAAATTAATTAATTAATTTTAAAAATCTATTAAAAAAATACGACACAAATCAACATATCTACGAAAAAAAAAAATCTTGAATCTGAAAAATGAGAACACAAACCCCTCCTGGCAGGTAGAGTGAGCACTTGAGAACATGTCTGGTGAAGGGGCTATGCGGCAGTGCACACCTGATTCTTATCAGCTCACCCACACACAGGTCACTAGGAAGAGAGTGAGCAGGTGTGCACAAGTCCTCTCTGCCCAGCCCTGCCCGGCACTGTGGGATCCTTGATCTACTTCCTCCTGGCATTTCCTGTGCCGTAAATCTGCACCCTCCCTCCCTCCCTTCTCCCCTCCCACATCCCCTGCAGCTCTACAGAGTCTGTCTCTGGCCTCCCCAGGTGCTTCCTGAGCTGTCATCTCTGATCAGAACTCTGCTCCCTGGGACCTGGAGCTCCCTTGCCTCTAGATCCTGTCCATGCTCCAGCACCACTTTGAAAGGGGCTGGGTGGGGCAGGGAGTAGGGTGGGTAGAAGCCAGGGAGAGAGGAAATAAAACACAGGAAGAAGAAAGGGAGACAAAAAGAAGAGCAAAGAAGAGCAACGAAAAGAAGGAAAGAGAAGAGGAACAGGAAAATGCCTGGGCAGTGGAAAGATGAAGAGGAACATGGGGAGAGCAAGAAGGCTGCAGGGGGAGTGTGGTCTGGGGAGGCCCAGCAAAGCATTGAGCCAAAGATGACGGGGCTGGCGACCAAAAGGAAAAGATGATCACCAGGGACGATCTCAGACTTCTGTACTTGTCCTGGGCTAGTGGGTCTCAAATTTTAATGTGAATAAAAATCACTTGGGATGCTTGTTAAAACACAGATTCCTATACCAGAGTTCTGAGTCTTTACATCTGGGCGGTGTCCTGGAAATCTGTTTTGTTGGTGTTCTCTTGTAACAAGCGGCTCAGGAGCTTCTGATGAAGATGTTGGGAAATGCTGTCCCTTGTTGTTAGGGGGGCACCTTGTGACACAGCAAACTCCGAGGCAGTTACCCTCAGAATTTGACATTTTAAATATTCAGCTTTGGAACTGAACTGCCTTGGACCATGTCTGCAAAAGCTGGGCTCCAGTGATGGGCTGATTCTGCAGGAATCCGGGAGGCTGGCAAAGGCTCCCTGAATGACAAGATTCTCATCTGTGGTGTGGAAGGTTAAGTTAGACAATCTTCAAGGATCCTTGAACCTGGAAAAATCCTTCTATTCTCCTGAAATGTGATGCCCATCCTGGTCCAGCTGATAGATTCTGTTTTCAGAGACCAAAAACCTTGCCCCCAGTTCCTTCCTCTTCTATCGATACATGTTAGACAGTAGAAGTGTTTTGCCTGTTTAAAGGCGCATTTTAAGAACGAACTTTGTGCTTTATGACCTACTTTGAAGTTGATGTCAACATGTTAAGTTATATGTGTAATATTTCACACCTTTCTATTTGAGTATCTCTAATTCCTTACGAAGAAGACGATTTGTGTTTTAAAGTATATGTAAAGTCTAGAAGTCAAGATCAAGGTGTCAGCAGGTTTGGTTTCTTCTAAAGCCTCTTTCCTTGGCTTGCAGGTGGCCACTTCTCACTGTGTCCTCACGTGGCCTTTCCTCTTTGCTGCATGCCTGGTGCCCTTCTGCGTGTCCAAATCTCCTCTTCTTATAAGAACACCAGTCAGGTTGGATTAAGGCCCAGCCTAAAGGCCTCATGTTTATTTAATTGCTTCTTTAAAGGCCCTGTCTCCAAATAGAGTCACATTCCAAATATCTCCAAATAAAGGGCTTCAGTGTATGAATTCTGAGGGGATACAATTCAGCCCCAAACAGTTCCAATCGCCTCAATCACAAAAGCTTAAAGTGGGCGGATGGCTGACCCAAAGGCAGACAGTCCATAGGTTAGCCAGCAGGCCACCAAGTGGCTTGATATGAAAACCCTGTCCAGTGAAGAATAATGGTAATTACGTAGAAAAATCATATTCCTTCTTGAGAACTTGGAGTGGAAAATATAAAAAGAAGCAGGCAGTTGGACAGAGGAAGAAGTGCTGAACTGTTGATGGTATTTATCCCCAGGCTCGTCCCTTCCATTTGTCCCATGCCCTGGTGCTCAGCAAAATGTTTGAGATAAACTCCTTGAGTCCAGCTTTGAAATAAGATTGCTCTTCGAGCAACTTTTTTTTCTTCGGGCAATATCTGGCATCCTGCCTCGTCTCCGGAATGCCTCGTTCCTTGCTTCTAGTTTACTAAAAATGAAAGAGCTCCCCCAGCTACCTTCTATTTGGAGGCACTGAGTAATTGCAGAGACAGCGTGGAATATTCCCCAGTGAGATGCAAGCTCTATTCAATGTTCCAGTTACTCTCGCTGTGGTACATATGACCCCGAACTTATGGCAAAAACAAAACAAAAACATTTGATTATGCCCACATATTCTGTGGGTCAGGAATTCAGAGAGGGAGAGCTTATTACTGTACAACAATGTCTGGACTCTCAGCTGGGAAGACTTGAACAATCAGAACCTTCTGAAGGCTCACTGGCTCACATGTCTTGTAGTCGATACTGGCTGTTGGCTGGGACACCTATACGTGTCCTCTCCATGTGGCTGCTTGGACTTCAGTGCGAAGTGCCTGGGTTTTAAGAATGAGATCCCAAGGGAACCAGGCAGGACACTATATCACCATGTATGATCTAGCCTCACTTCCACTGTGGTCATAAATTTGCCCAAATTGGGCTTCCCTGGTGGCGCAGTGGTTAAGAATCCGCCTGCCAATGCAGGGGACACGAGTTCGAGCCCTGGTCTGGGAAGATCCCACATGCCACGGAGCAACTAGGCCCGTGAGCCACAACTACTGAGCCTGCGCATCTGGAGCTTGTGCTCTGAAACAAGAGAGGCCGCGACAGTGAGAGGCCCACGCACCGCGATGAAGAGTGGTCCCCGCTCGCCGCAACGAGAGAAAGCCCTCGCATAGAAACGAAGACCCAACACAGTCAAAAATAAATATAAATAAATAAATAAATAATTTAAAATTTGCCCAAATTCAAGAAAAGGGAACATAGACCCTGCCCCCCCAACGAGAGAAATGGCAAGATCACGTTGTAGGAAGACAGGAAATACTGTTGTGGTCATCTTTGGAAAATACAGTCACCACAGTGCATCCTCAGGCCACAGTACTTCACATCCTCCCACCTGCAAACTATACCAATGCCCTCCCCCAAGGCCACCGAGTCCCAGCTCATCATGACACCAGCTCAAGTCATTTCAGTCTGGTCCACGTGTGTGTGAATTCCCCAGATGCAGCAATATAGGCTCCACTTCTCCAATCTAAATACCAGAGAATAAGCTTTGGCCCCTACACAGCCAACATACAATGAGGGGAATCTAATGAATGTGGACACTATTGTTCAAAAAGGGGGAAAACAAGAGGCACACAGCAATCACAGGTCTGTAAGCAATCCTGAAATCCAGCTGGGCACATGGGGCCAGTTTTTGTTGCGGCTTCAGCTCTGCTGCTTTGTTTTGTGGCTCTTAGCTCTTCCCTCAGAGCTCTTGGTTCTGCCCTTTGAGTCATCATTCCATTTCAGTAAGACTGGCCTGAGTTAGCAGCTGAGTAGTTTTCTCAACCAGCTCCTTGTCTGTAGTGATTGAGGGGTCCAAAGTTCTCCTTTCATTTCACACTGTTTCTGTCGCTTTCAATCCAAGCCAATACAATTCTTTTTAAAACTTTGTGAACTTTCGGGTATTGATTTATAATTTACTCCATTAGGCAAAAAGCCACAGCCACAAATCCTTGGAGATAGGTCTTTCTTGACCTTCAGTTCCCTGTGAGGCTGCTGTGGGGCAACACCCTTAAGACTCTTTTAAGCCATATTATTAAACAGAGAAAGAGGCAAGATTCTAAGAGCTTCTCTGCAGTGAGGGTCATGAATCTTGGAAGAGGAGAGAGGTCGGGAAGCTGAGCCCACATTTCCATTCAAAGTCAAAAGCCACAAGGAGGGCTGGAAGTGATACTTCTATGGGCAGAAGTCAAAGTCAAACCCTCTTTGGAGCAAAGTTTCACCAAGTTAGACTATAGGACTCTCTTATTAAGCTCAAGTAGAGGACTAATGAAGATGACCAAGCATGCAAGAAGCCGTGCCACTAGTGAGGATACATATAGAACTGCAACTGGAATTGTAGATGAAGAAAACAGTATTGTTATGAATAAAATAATTAATGAAATATTGGCTCCAATAACAAAGATGAGCATACGAGAATCCACCAGCAGTGAACAATTTTAAAACACCACTCCACAAGTTGCTTATTTATTAAAAACAGAAAAAAAAAATACCTCTAAATGGAGAAATGTGATGGATACCAACTTAACTAAGTGATAAAAGTTTACAGCATCGATAATGGGACTGTCTGCCATCTTACACCTCCTGATATGATGTACTGAAAAGGAAAGAATATTACATATGCAGTACTCCTGCCCCACCCCCCAAATTTAATCTGAATCTAAGCATGAGGAAACAATTAGGTAAACCCAATGAGGGACATTTTACAAAACAACTGGCTTGAACTCTTCAAAATTATCAAGGTGATAAGAGAATTTTTTTTAAAGGTTCAGAAACTGATCTAGATTTTAAAAAAAACAAAACCAGGACAACTAATGGAATGAATGATCTTAATTCTATCCTGGATTGAAAAAAAAATTCTTTTTCTTCCAGTTTTATTAAGGTATAATTGACATACAGCACTGTAAAAGTTTAAGGTGTACAGCATAATGATTTGACTTACATATATCTTGAATCAATTATCACAATAAGCATGGTGATCATCCATCATCTCGTATAAATACAGAATTAAAGAAATAAAAATTGCTTGTGTTGCGAACTCAGGATTTACACTCTTAACAATTTTCATATATAACTTACAGCAGTGTTCATTATGTTTATCATGTTGTACATTACATCCTGAGTACTTATTTATCTTATAACTGGACGTTTGTACCTTTCGACTGCCTTCATCCAATTTCTCCTCCCTCCACACCTCACCTCTGGTAACCGCAAATATAATCTCTTTTGCTATGAGTTTGTTTGTTTGTTTGTTGTTCGTTTTTGAAGTATAACTCACCTACAACACTATTAGTTCCTGTTACACAACATGGTGATCTGGTATTTCTGTACGTTTCAGAATGATCACTACAATAAGTCTAGCTATGCTATGTCATCATACAAAGATAACATAGTTATTAACTATATTCCCCACGCTGTATATTTCATACCCATGACTCATTTATTTTGCATCTGGAAGTTTGTACTTCTTAATCTCCCTCACCTTTTTCTTCCCTCCTCCCCACGCCCTCCCCTCTGGCAACCACCTGTTTGTTCTCTGTATCTAGAACTCTGTTTCTGTTTTGTTACATTTGTTCATTTGTTTTTTAGATTCCACATATAAGTGAAATCATACAATATCTGTCTTTCTCTGTCTGACTTATTTCATTTAGCATAATACCCCCTAGGTCCATCCGTGTTGTCGCAAATGGCAAGATTTAATTCTTTTTTATGGCTGAGTAATATTTCATTGTGTGTGTGTGTGTGTGTGTGTGTGTGTGTGTATCTTCTTTACCCATTCATCATCTGTTGATGGGTGCTTGGGTTGCTTCTATATCTTGGGTATTGTAAATAATGGTACAATGAACATAGGGGTGCATGTATCTTTTCTAAGTATTGAGACAATTGAGGACGTTTGAATTTGGTCTATATATTAGATAATCTGTTTTCAATTGTGAGATTTCCTGAATGTGATACTTTTATGGTTGTCATGTAGGAGAATGTCCTTTTTTAAGAAAACATGTGTTAAGATATTTAGAATAATAGTAACTGAATTCTCTGTGAAAAGAACTCTCAAATGGCTTACCAAAAATATATTTGTGTGAATGTGCATACGTGTGGAAAGAAAAAGCAAATGTGGCAAAATGTTAATTGGTAAATCTAGATAAAGGGTAAATGGGCATTCATTGTACTATTCTTGCAAATTTTCTGTAGGTTTGAATTTTTTTAGAAAAGGTTACGGAAAATATTCACAAATATAAAGAATGAGTAGTATGTACCATGTTAATTACTCATATCAACCCTCCCCCAGATATGTTGGGGCAACCTTTCTGCAGGCTGAAGCAAAGCTTTTTACTACCCATTTTTGGCAAGGCTCAGCAAGATGAGATAACTTTCCCAAGGTCACAAAGAAAAGTGTTAAATAAGGTACCAAATAAGCAGAAACCAGAAAGCCAAAGATTCAGACACCCCCAAATTTCCAAAATTTTCCTACCCACATGAAAATATCTTCTTCATCCTTGACTAAATAGGAAAATTCAAATAAGGGATTCTGCTTCTTTTTATATCATTAACCAGTGTGTTCAGTAGATTAAAAGATGAGTTCCGGAAGAGAATATATTGATATAAAAATAAATTAATTAAATGAAATTAGGTGTGCTAAGATAATGGAATTCAAGTTGACATTCTCTGGCATTTCTCTTCATTCTTTTGATGTTCAGCCAAGGGGAATGCAAGACAGGGGGTTAGCACTGCTAGGAATAACTGCCATCAGCCACCAATTTAGGGAGTCACTAGAGGAGAACAATTCTCAGATTTCAGTGTGCCTCAGGACACATTTTCCTTTCCTTCGTTTATCACCTGCATGCACCATCTCGTGCAAATCCCAGCAATCCAGCACCTGTGGGTCACTGCTCAGCTCAGGTTCTGTGGACCTGATCTCATGCCTGTGGCAAATCTCACTGTGACTTAAAAGCCTGGGGAGAGTAGCCTAGAGAGGTGGCCTCAGTCAGGACACTGTGGAGCCAAAAGAGTGTTGTGTAGTTCTGTTGAATTAAAAAAAAAAAAAATCTCTGGATGTGCATGACCTTGAGGAACAGGACTGCTAGAGACAGATAAGATTATTTTACTCCTCCCTCTCTCTCTCAAGTGAACCAAATATTACAATCCCCATTTTGTCTTCCCAGACTCAGGGATCAGGTTTGCGCTTTTCTCTTCTTGCTTCTTTTAGTCAGAGGTGATTACCTTCAAGTTTGCTTTAACAACTCCTGGCGTATGTGTGATTTTATGTGTGATACATTAAATAGTAGTTTTAGAAAATCTGTTTTCCAGTTAGCCTAACTAAAATAGCTTGTCATGGAAGAGATACCAACTGTCCTAGGAAACAGAGGCTGGTATATGCTGAGATTCTTTAACTCCAAGGTCTTGACAGCAGTTTACTGTCATCGGAATAAAGATACCAATAGACTCCAGAACTACCCGTATTAGAAACATTCCCTCCTCACAGTTCAAGCTGCAGGGGAAAAGCAAAGAACCTGGAGCCAGAAAGGCAGCACCTGCCCTTGATTATCTCACCAATGAGAAAGAGATAACTCATGGTAACTCAATTTACATTTTATTTTTCACTCCTTTGACTTCTTGCTCAGTCCTAGACTGCCTGGCTTGCCCAGTATATTCACAGGATTCCTCGCCAAGGAAAACCACATTTCAGGGAGCACAGTGGTACAGTAAGCACTTAATAGAGGACCTGAAAAGGTGAATTGACAGAGAAATCTGACTGGTAAGAGAGCATGGGACTTTGTGTGGCCAACATATGGATGGACAATGTGGAGATGGTAGTTCTCTTTCTGCTTCTGCCTCAGGGAAAAATTTAGGCACAAGATTGACAGAAAGGAATGATCTGGTTGGTCTACTCATCCCTCCTGACGTCCACCCCAACACAGTCAATCCTATGGTAGCAAAGGAGCTAAAACTAAGTCATAACTATCCTCATGAAGGGACTTGAACACTCAGTGAACCGTGGAGCCAAGCTCTGCTTAAGGTTCGTTGTTGTTTCTTCTTCAAGTCAGAGTAAGAGGAAAAATATAGCAAAGGTTATTGTCTTTATCATTACATCTTAATTCTAAAAATAATTTTATTTTGATCTCCTACAGTGTGCTAGATAGGCCGGGAGATACAGAAATAAGTGATCCACGTCCCTTCTCCCAAGTTGCTCAGAGTAGAGTGGAGACACCTGCATGAAACCAGGGCAATAAATCAATAAAAAAAGGAGAGATGGACAATCCAGAAAAGATAGTAGGCATGAGACAGCATCCCAGCAAGTATGGGAAGAAAGAGGGTCCATACCCAGGAACTAGAGAAGAAACATCTCTTCCTCTGTGACAGGAGAAAAAGAGCAGAGGGTGAATAATTACGCAATGCGGTATACAGCAAGGTCACCAATGTTTGTAATGGAACTACTTTGAGCCATGATGGATTTGACACTATCATAGTCTCAGAAGTTTCCAAAACGGATGACTTACGTTAAGAAAGAAAGAAAGAGAAATAATTTAGAATCATTAGATTACGGATTTGGGGGGAAGGTACTTAATTATAGTTAGGAGTTATTTCTTTAAGTAAGTCATGCTCTCTAGGTATATTCGTCTTAAGCTTGGTGACTATTACCTCTGAAGTTAAAAATTTTAATAAAAATTCCACTGTTTTTTAAAACATAACTCAATGTTTATATAAAGGATAAGGCAATGAGTTTTTTGTTTGTTTGTTTTAAAAAGTAAACTTTTTATTTTATGATAACTTGTAATTTACAGAAAATTTGGAAAGATAATGCAGAGCCCCCCAGATAGCCTATACTGTTTCCTGTAATGTTAATATCTTACATTAGTGTGGTACATTTGTCACAACTTATTAACCAATATTGATACATTATTATTAACTAAAGTCTGTGCTTTATTCAGATTTCCTCTATTTTTACCTAAGGCAATGAGCTATTTAATTTATTCCCCAAATATAAACATAGAGATCAAACCTGGAGAATGAACTAAAGAAATACAAACATCTAGGTCAAATGCTTTCTGTCACTAGATTTACTAATTTAACCACAATTCAGTAAGTCTTCTAAGCCTGAGTTGTGCATTAAGCCTGAGTTGTGCATTGAGCCTAAACCCAGTTCTGCAGAAGTCCTGCAAATCTGATGGGACATCAAAACTAGAGTTGGTTTTGCTTGAGGGTCACAAGACTTTGACCAGCTGGTCACAATTATGTTAGCTTTTTAGCTGTTTACTAGCATCAGAATTAAGGTACCAATAGACTCAGTATTGAATAAACTATCAGTATTAGAAAAATTCCCTCCTCATGGTTCAAGTCGTGGAAGAAAAGCAAAGAACCTGGAGTCAGATAGGCAGAACCTGCCCTTGATTATCTCACCAATGGGAAAGAGGCTACTCATGGTAACGCGATTTATGTTTTATTTCTCACTCCTTTGACTTCTTTCTCAGTCCCAGACTGCCAGTTAGTTCAGTAACTACGAGTCCCTTCCAGGCATCCTAAAGGGTCTTTGCTCTTTTTAGTTTAACATTTCAGTTCAATTTAAACATCAGCCAATGTTTGATAAAAAATTTTTAAGTGGAGGTATGAAATAGATTCCCCACTGAGAGCGAATTCTTCTCTTTTCTTCCTCAGATTTTCTGAGTATCAGGAGATCTTTAAAAAATAGAATATTGGGTTTCCCATGAATGATTCTGACCCAGCAATTCCATCTCTGGCATCCCCACAACCGTAGTTAGTAGTTAAGTGTCTAGTCGGGAATTTCTCTACCACTGAGCAGATTAGATTTCAAAGAATTGTTAGTAAGTCCATTTGTACCTAAGTCTATAGTGAAGCTACATAGTAACCAATGTGCATATATCAGTACAATAGAGCCCACCTACCTGGGTTCAAATCCCAACTCTGCCGTTTATTACCTGCAACCTGGCTGTATAAACTCTCTGTGCCTCAGTTTTCTCATCTTTAAGATGGGGGGGAGGGAATGATAATAATAGCTCTTTGATGTGAGAATTAAATTCATTCGTACACTTAGAACGGTACCTGACACATTAAAAAGTGTTCAATAATTGTCAACACTGTTAGCTATACAAACTTAAATTTCTTCAGAGAACTGTAGATATTGATGGCTTCAGTTGCAACTCTTCTTTATTTCAGATCTCTTTAAAAGATGCTCTAATTTTATCTTTATTTTCACTGCATATAAAATTTATAAGAGACTAGGTCTTCAACAACTATGGACATTTTCATAAAGTTAGGATTCTGATATCTGAACAGTGAAAGTATCTTTTTCATAAAACTTAATGGCTGTAATATCAAAGTGGTATTAGATACTACAGTTTTTTAGCTCACTCTTTGTGTTTTGCTTTGCCTTTCAAAAAAAGCAAAACCCAGCATACGCACCTTAAGCCATGACTGATGGCAAAACTATAATGGCCACAGGCGACTGCTAATAACCTCTGTTGGCGGAGGCAGAGTTTATATGCATAGCTTTGTATCTATAAAATTAGTAAGTTGAAAGGTCATAGAGGATGTTCTATACTAAAATAAAGAGATGAAAAATACATATTCATCTAAAAAAATATGTAGACTCTGTGTATCACCAGTGTCCAGATGAGTGCATGGCATAAATAGGTACACAATAAATAGCTGTTGTTGAATGAGTGAATGACAGGTACTTTGGTGAACACTATTTTTATATCATCTCTAGTACTTAAAGCAAACAAAAAGAGGGTAGGATTATTATCTGTACTCTATAGATAAGGAAACTGAAACTCAGGCTGGTTCAATAACCTGAATGCCCAGCTATCCAATTCTGAAAGCTTCCTTCTGCACAATTCCATGCAGCAGGGTGAAAAGTTATTCATCTGAGATGTTGTGTGGAGTACCGGAGAGATAGACTAAGGTCAGATAGCAGAGGACAACTGACCAGAACTCCATTTGAATGATAACTCCAGGACCCCCTCAGTTCACAGAATGAAGCAGAAAAACAAGACACCACATCTGAGCCAGAGTGAGAGGAAGAGCCCAAGTATGCCCACTAATCTGGATGAGATCTGGAAGGACGGACAGGAGAGTAGGGAGCCCAGCCTAGATTCCCAAGATTCAGAGGGACCAGGAAAGGCAGAGCTTTCTTTGCTTTCCATCGGATTTGTTTCTTTATTAATTAATGCCTTCTTCATTTTCCTGATTATAAAAGAATAGATTTTCATTTTTAAAAATTTCAGGCTATTTAGAAAGATATTTTTAAAATGTAAAAATATTCTCTAATCCCGCCACATGGAGTTAACATTGTGCTGTATAACCTTCCAGATATTTTTTCTCTGTGTGATTGTTATACACTTTTTTAATGCACAAAGCAGGACCCCTTTTGAAAGCCCAAGGCTGCACCCCACAGACCTACCCCTGTGTGTCCTAATAGCACAGCAAAAGTTCAAGTTTCTGACACTCCTAGCCTCAATGTTCATTTGTAAAATGAGAAGATCACCATTGTCTATCAGCCTACCTTTATGTAAAACAAAGTTACCTATATCCTTCGGGCTTTAGGGGATGTTTTCTCTTTCAAAATTAAGGTGCCCAGTTCTTACCACAGTCCTTCCCTGCTGATACCAACACAAAAATTATCAAAAGTGAAGCCAAACAATGAATACTTACACTTATTTCAAAATACCGTTTTAAATACTCACCTGAAAACACACAACCCATGACTTATTAAACGCACACTGATAAAGCCCTAGTGTAACATTTTAGCTGTTGGAGATCCACCTGGGCTTATCATTAGATGTAGGGCTTTATATAGTATTCAATAGAAATCAAACCAGTCTTTGGATAAGTAAATTGTGATTTTTTTTTTAACTTTGTTGAAATAAACATGCTTATTGTTTTCTCTGTCTGTCCTCTTTAACTACAGTGTTTTTGTTGAACCACAACAGGTGGCCCTTATAAACGTGCTATCACGCCCAGGCAGGAATGGTAAATCCAGCCTAGGAAGCCGACCGGCTTTAGCAAGATGGCAGCTCCAGACACAGCACATCGGCCTAAGAGAAACAAGAGGTCAGCAACCTGTTGCACACAGCATCTGATTTCCAAAAGGTGGAACACTTTCTCCATTCAGACTGGGTAGGTTTAAATCTCTGATCCACACCGAATTAACTTGTACCTTTAAGTTGGTGTAAAATCGGATAAAAATTTAAAGAAGTACAGTGGTAGCAGGTGTGGTCAGTATTTAGCAGATGTTGGGTATGATGATGATGAAGTAATTTTCCTCCCCTTGTTTTCGCTGAGTGTCATATGTACCCAGTACTGCAGAAAACACAAAGCGAAAGTTCCTGCCATGTAGTGAGCATTGTCAAATATTGGGTCAAGTACTTTATTTGCTTTGTATGATTTAATCCTGACAACAACTTTATATGTATTCTTAAGGTTTTGTTAACTCCATTTCTCAGATAAGAAAACAGACTTAGATGAAATTTGTTCAATGCCACAACAACACCTAAAAAATTCTTTCTCTAGAGAAAAAAAAGAGAAGGGTGCACATATATTTGTTAAGGGCCTCACTAGCTATGTATGTACCTAACCTAACATAGGTAAACCAAATATATTCTATCTAAATTTTTATGACACCCAGTGTTGGTGACACCCAGTGTTGGTGAGGGTGTGCACAAACAGTCATTCTCACACAATTGCTGATAACTATCAAAAACATGTGATGTCTATACCTTTTAACCCAACAGCTTTGATAGTAGGAATTTATCTTACATATCTATTGGAACAAATATGCCAAGATGAAAGTACCGTGAAATCATTACAAAATTATTTCTAATACCAAAATGTGATAACAAAATAAAAGTCTTTCAATATGGAACTAAACAAAGTATACTATACAAATAATAAGGTACCATATAGCCTTTAAAGGAAAGGGGTAGATAGATAGAAAAGGTATCCAAGATATATATTTTGAGTGGAATTGTAATCATATATCAGCTCTAAGTTCAAAGGACAGAAAAATCTTTATGAACAGAGACAACCAAGGGTTGCTTCTGAAAGAAAATGAGACTTGATTTTTGTCTCAAATAAAAAATGGAATTATTTTGGCCAGGCTGGGGAAAAGAGGAAGGACCAGGGAAGGCTGTTGTATAGTGGAAAGACCCCTGGTTTTAGAGTTCAAACCCCTGGTTTTAGAGTTCAAACCTCCAACCTGAGGCAGGCCCTCCTAGAGCTTTTACATGGAAGTACCCAGATTGGCAGAGAAAAGATGCATTCCTGGAGAAAATACAAAGTGGCTACTGGGAGGAGCGATTTCTTTTGAAGTCTCAAATTCCCTTCCCTTGATTTTGGCTGATGGATACTATGTTGTTTCATTGAAACTGACAAATTAAGAATGTTGGACTGAATTGAAGAGAGCTGGTACAGCATATCAGGTTCAACGTACAAACAATTTATTTCTTTCTTAGAGACGTGGTTTTTCAACAGCACAGGCTCTCATAATTATATGGACAAAAATAATGGAAACTGAAAACTAAGAATCAAGAGCTATATAAACATAGTTGAATTTATTTGTCATAGCTGATGATTTTTATTTCTTTGTACTTGTTTATACATGTTTTTTACAAGGTGACTAATTTTTCAAGAAGTGAAGTGTGATGGCAGGTCTATATGTACTCCTCAGGAAGGGCCACTAATTCTCTGATTTATATTAGGATTCTGTGTAAAACATCATTTGAAAAATAAATTCATGGCTCAAAAAGAAAAGGATTAAAAACCACACCTTGAGGTACCAGCTAATAACCTTTAGGCAAGATATCTACACCATGAGCAGGTAACAACAATAAATGGTAGTATCTGGGGTCATTTGAGTCATTTACGACTCCGAAAGAGCTTATCCCCAAGATGTAACTGAGATTGAAAAGGTACATAGTGCACATTTGCAACTAACCAATGAACCATTGTTACTAATAAAAAACATTTATTAGTTAAGAACTTGCTAAGTAAAGATTCTCACTAAAATGCATAAATGCCCTCATTAAGCCCACAAATAGGAGAGCAGCCTGGGGAAATGGAATAAACAGAGACAGCACTAGAAAGAGAACAGGCTCTGGAATCAGGCAGGCCTGAGTATGATGAGCTATGGGACCTTAGTCCAGTTGCGTACACATTTGACACTTAGCTTTCTCAACCACAGAAAACAATAACCACTTCATGGGTCTGCTATAAGCATTTTCCATGATATATTTCTAGTGCCTGACACAGAGTAGATGTCAAAAAAATGGTAGTTTTCATTAGACAGCTCACTTAAATCTGAGCCCAGTTTTCGTATTTAGAAAAAGAAAGCAATGATTCCTATGGGAGGATAAGTATGAAAAGGATTTGAGCTTTAAAATTATCTAAAGAGATAAGATCATTATCAATAATTGGTAGACAGTATATAAAGACATGAAGCATTAACTAATACATGGGTTACAGAAAATGTATGACTTCTATCTCTGAAAATATGGTAGGCTATATACTATACAAATCTTCCCAACAGAAAGCACTTAAAATTGCTGGATCACATATGGCAAGGCTCTCAGATGTATAGCTGACCTTCCATGGAAAGAAGGGAACTCCCCAGAGAGTACTGAAGAAAAGAGTATCCTGAGGATAACTTTTTTCTCTTTACTCATGGAAAAACATGAGAACAGGAGACAATTCCTTGAAACGCACAAGGGGGAGGGATGAATCCAAGACCCCTGCATAAAACCAGGAACATTGAAACATCCTCAATGAAGGGGAACAAGAAAAATATCTGCCCATCAACAAAGGGGGCATAAAACAATACTTGACATATTGTCCGGGACTCTTTGGAAAAAAGTCTCCTCTGAGAATTCATAACCCCAACCTGCCCTCATGTGGATTAGGGGTTCAAGTTTACACTATCTGTACAGTCTCAGAAACCCCAAGATAAGAAAGGAATATAAAATGATCCTAGGTTATTAACAAAATGAAACTTTTAACAAATGCCAAAATAAATCATACCTGGAGGGATAGATACTCAACACAGCTTCCACAGGAATCCCACAGATAAAGCCAAGTTGAACATGAGCTCAAAAGTGAACACTATAAAGCACATGAGTGACTAAGCCACCGTGAGTAAGAGTCAGCAAAAACAAAAAGAGCTCAATCTGATTCCGAAGAATTGAGATAATGCAATTATTGGTTAAATTATAAAAATGTTTGTAAATTATTAATAAATTAAAGATAACATTTAAAACGTGAAAAAATAACTATCAAGAAACAAGCAATTTCAGAAAAATTTAACTCCTAGAAGGGAAAAATGGTATGATTAAAATTAAAGCTAAAATAAAGAGCAGATTAAACACATCTGCAGGAAGAATTAGTCAACCAAGATAGAGCTGAAGACAAAATCCAGAATTCAGCACAGAGAAAGAGCTTAAAAATATGAAAGAGAAGGAAAACAACATAATACTAGGATATGAAGTTTCGACATGTGTCCGATAAGATAGAGGACAGAGAGAATGGGGAAGACAATATCTAATGGATAATGACCAAGGATTTTTCTAGAATTGGTGAAAAGCATGAATCCTCAGATTCTGGATACACAAAGAATACCAAAGAGGAGAGAGAAAAATTGCTTTATAAATTTTACTCAGGTTTTAGGTATGTTTTTGGCATGAGAGTCCTGTATAGCTAAGTCATTAACAGAAATAAAAGTCAGTTGTTATTCTTTAAAAATGGGACTTCAGGTATTAGCAGGAGGCAAGATGGAAAGATTTGTGGGGAAAGAAAGGCCTTTTCACCATCCTTCAAAGCAGCCATGAATTTTTCACCATCCATATAAGCAGTTATGTATTCTTCTATCTCTGTTTTCATTCATTCATTCATTCATTAACACATAAACCATTGAGGCTCTAATAAGTGCCAAGCACTGTTTTAGGAACTGAGAACATATCAGTGAACAAGGCAGACAAAATCCCTGCTTTCACAAAACTTCTATTCTACTCTTTGAAACAGACAGTAAATAAATAAACACAGAAGACAAATTCAGAGAGCAATAAGTGCTATAAAGAAAATAAAACAGGATAAAAAACAGAGTTCCAGGGGTTGAGGATCTGGTGTTGTGCTACTTTGGTTACAGTGTTGGGGGAAATTTCCCCAAAGGAGGTAAAGACAGGCTGAAGTTTGAACTCTGAAAAGGATTCGGCAATTTCAGGAAGAGGGAACAGCGGGCTCAAAGGCCTTAAGGCTGGAATAAACCTGTTTCTGTTGAAGGAAAAGAAAGAAGGCCAGATTACTGGAGCACAGAGTTCAGGGGCATGTGAATGATGTGAGCTCAGGGAGAGGCAGGGACAGTTCATGTGGCTTTGTAGGCCGTGCCACTGGGTCTATATTTTATTCATAGTACTACTGGAAGCCATTCATGTACTTTTAAGCAGTGAGTGGTGGGATCTGATTTAAATTTGTAGATGACACTTTAGCAGCTTAGTAGAGACTAGATTCCTGATGGGGCAAAAGAGAAAGCAGAGATCAACCCTTATTGGAGTTTCAACCTTTACTGGAGTGATCTAGCAGAGATGGTGAAAGTTGGGTCATGCTGGCAGCAGTGAAGATGGGGAGAAGCAGACAGATTCAGGTTACATCTTGGAGGTAGAATCAACTCGACTTGCTGATGGATTGAATATAGGGAGAGAGGAAATGAGAGGAACCAAAAATTATGCCTTGACTCTCAAGGTTTGGGGCTTAGTCATCTTGGTGCATGGTAGAGTCCATTCCCTGATATGGAGGAAAAATGGGGGGAAAAAAGAGTTTAAGTGGAAAAGTTAAGGTACCTAAGAAAAGTTTGGAATGCTTATTAAACAACCTGGTAGATAGGTCAGAAAGGCAGTTGGATAAACTGCCCTGGAGGTCAATGGCATGGTCAGGCAGTTAATGGCACATAGATGGTATCTGAAGACCCAAATTAGATAAGATTACTAAGGAGAAGGTGTTGATAAGAGAAGAGGTGGGGAGGGTGGAAAGAGGGGAACCGAAGGGTGAAGGTGAGAGAGCGGAGGGGAAAGAGGAGAGGGGAGGTTAATATTTAGAGGTCTAATGGAAGGAGGGGGGAGTGGATCCCAAAAATGCGATGAAAAGGATTGGCCAGTGTTTAAGGAGAAAACTCAGTCAATAAATTTACAGAAAGCAAAGGAAGAGAGTTTGTCAAGAAAGAGGGACAAATGTGTAGGAAGTTGCCAAAAGGTAAAATAAAATAGGGGTAGAATAGTGATCATTGCATTTGGCAAGATGCAGGGTACTGGTGACTTTGACAAGGGCAGTCCTAGTGCAGTGGGGAGGACAAAGCTTTATTGGAGTTGGCTAAGGAGACACAAGGAGGTGAGGAAATGGACACATGAATTAAAGTCAGTTGTTTTTTTTTTCCCCCTGGTGTCTTACGCAAAAGTATATGGGTAATATATGGTAGTTCTAGTTTTAGTTTTTTAAGGAACCTCCATACTGTTCTCCATAGTGGCTGTATCAATTTACATTCCCACCAACAGTGTAGGAAGGTTCTCTTTTCTCCACACCCTCTCCAGCACTTATTGTTTGTAGATTTTTTGATGATGGCCATTCTGACCAGTGTGAGGTGGTATCTCATTGTAGTTTTGATTGTATTTCTCTAATAATTAATGATGTTGAGCATCTTTTCATGTGCCTCTTGGCCATCTATATGTCTTCTTTGGAGGAAAGTCTATTTAGGTCTTCTGCCCTTTATGACCCAGCGATCCCACTCCTGGGCATATACCCAGAGAAAACCATAATTCCAAAAGAGTCATGTACCCCAATGTTCATTGCAGCATTATTTACAATAGCCAGGACATGGAAGCAACGTAAATGTCCATCAACAGAGGAATGGAAAAGAAGATGTGGTACACATCTGCAATGGAATATTACTCAGCCATAAAAAGGGACGAAGTTGTGCCATTTGCAGAGACATGGATGGACCTAGAGATTGTCATACAGAGTGAAGTAAGTCAGAAAGAGAAAAACAAATATCGTATATTAATACATATATGTGGAATTTAGAAAAATGGTACAGATGAACCTATTTGCAAAGCAGAAATAGAGACACAGACATAGAGAACAAACATATGGACACCAAGGGCGGGGAGGGGAGTGGTGGGATGGACTGGGAGATTGGGACTGATGTATGTACACTATTATGTATGAAGTAGAAGGCTGTTGAGGGCCTACTGTATAACACAGGGGGAAAAAAGAAGGTACAATCTGCTTGCAGGACATAAGTTAAGTTAACCTTAAAAATGCATTCCAATATACATTAGGTGCAGACAAATACTGTTTGATTCCACTTCTACGAGGTACCTAGAATAGTCAAACTCATAGAGTCAGAAAGTACATTGATAGATACCAGGGGCCAGGGGTTGGGAGGGGGAATGAGGAGTTAGTGCTTAATGGAGACAGAGTTTCTGTTTAGGAAGATGAAAAATTCGGAAGATGGACGATGGTGAGAGTTGCACAACAGTGTGAAGGTACTTGATGCCACTGAACTGTACAGTTAACTATGCTTAAAACAGTATGTTTTATATTATGTGACTTTTACCACAATAAAAAAACATTAAAAAAATAGTATATGGGTAGTATACGAGATATGCATTTAAGATGGAAAATAGAGTTTGCATTCTGATGGCCGCAACCCTGTGAGAGGGAGACACTCCACACAGAAGACAGAAAAAGAGTGTTTATAGGGGTCATTGCCTGAGGACCCAGAGCAGCAAGGAGGGGTTGGCCCTTGATAAGAATGAGGATGCTTCATACACCGTGGGAAGGAAAGGCGGAGGATGGGTGGAGACGACGGTGGGAAGAAGGGAGCTCCTGTTGAATTGCTATTGTATGATCGTGAACTTCTGTGCATCTCAGGCCAGGGTTGAGAGCTGAACCCCTCTGGAGCAGTTTCTCCTTTTCATTTAACCACTGGCCCCGAGGGCAGCTATCTGCTTCACAAGTGGGTACCATTTTGTGATTGAGTCAGATAAAAATTGCTAACAAAACTGCAAGCAAGATGGTCAAAAATCAGGCACTGTTCCAGGCTCTTGAGAACAAAATCCATAGACATGCTGATGGATTGGATAGAGGGAGAAAGAAAATGGGAAAAATCAAGGATAGTGCCTGCATCAGTGTACATACACAACAAATAGATCCACGTCCTCATGAACTTACATTCTAGTGAGAGGAGAGATGGATAATGAATAAGAAACATAATAACCAGCAAATTATATTGCAAGTCAGAGGTGATAGATGCAATGGAGAAAAAAGCAGAGTTGGGCAAAGAGGACCAGGACTGCAGGGGAAAGGAAAGGGAGGGCTGTAGTATTAAAAATGGTGATGAGGGTGGGCCCCATTGACAAGGGAAGACTTGAGCAAAGACTGGCAAGAGGTGAGCACTGTGAGAGGGGCACTGCAGACCGAGGGGAAGGCTAGGGCAAGGCCCCTGTGATGGGAGATGGGAGTGCACCTGCAGCGGTGAAGGACAGCATGGCGCCCAGTGCTGGTGGAGCGGTGTGAGCCAAAGGAAGAGTGATGGGCAAAACCTCAGAGAGGGAATGGGTCAGTTTCTGTGTGACCCTGCTGGATTGGCCATCCTAAGGATTTGGGGTTTTGCTCTCAGTGAAAACTGTGGCAAGGTTTTTTTTTTTTTAATTGAAATAGAGTTGATTTACAGTGTTGTGTTAGTTTCAGGTGTACAGCATATATATATATATATATATATATATATATATTTATATATATATAATTTTTTAGATTCTTTTCCATTATGTTATTATAAAATATTGAGTATAGTTCCCTGCGCCATACAGTAGATCCTCGTTGGTTACCTCTTTTCTAAATAGTAGTGTGTATATGTTAATCCCAAACTCCTAATTTATCCCTCCACCCCTCCTTTCCCCTTTTGTGGGTCTATTTCTGTTTTGTATATAAGTTCATTTGTATCTTTTTTTTTTTCGATTGCTCATATAAGTGATATCATATGGTATTTGTCTTTGTCTGGCTTACTTCACTTAGTATGATAATCTCCAGGTCCATGCATGTAGCTGCAAATGGCATTATTTCATTCTTTTTTATGGCTGAGTAGTATTCCATTGTGATACATGCCACATCTTTATCCATTCATCTGTCGATGGGCATTTAGGTTGCTTCCATGACCTGGCTATTGTAAATAGTGCTGCAATGAACATTGGGGTGCATGTATCTTTTCGAATTATAGTTTTCTCCAGATATATGCCCAGGAGTGGAGTTGCTGGATCATATGGTAATTCTATTTTTAGTTTTTTAAAGAACCTCCATACTGTTCTCCATAGTGGTTGCACCAATTTACGTTCCCACCAACAGTGTAGGAGGGTTCCCTTTTCTCCACACCCTCTCCAGTATTTACTGTTTACAGACTTTTGGTGACGGCTAAGGCAGGGTTTTGAGCAGAGGAATGATATGATCTGTTCACTAAGTTGGGGCCCCAGGAGGATGTGAGGGTTTGCAAGCAAGAGAAAGAGAACCGTGCATTTCATTGTGAGAATTTTGAAGTTCAGGGATCAGTGCAATATCCAAGGAAAAATTCAGAGGCACTCTGTGTTCCTAACAATATTCCACAGAACTATGGGACTGACCTTTCTGGAAGGAAAATCTGATCAAGGAACTTTCCTGCTTCAAAACCTCCGTGCTTCCCATTGCCTGCAGACTAAGTCCATATTCCTTTAACAAGAAACAGAGCCCCTCACAATCTGGCCCCGGCTGGTCTTTGCAGGTCTGTCTCCCTCCATTCCTTCCCTGGCACACTGTTCCCTCTGCCTACAATGCCCTTCTCTAAATACTTAACTCCTCCTCCTGCTTCACAGCCCAGATCTAATAACTTCTGTGAAACCCCTGCACCCCTTCCCTGGGCCTCTTCTGAGGCAGAACTAACCTATTCCTCCTCTGCTGTCTGAAAGTTCATATTACACAGACGTGTAATATGAACCCACAGGTCTGAGAGGCAGGCAGTGTCTATAGTACAGTGACCATGGGCTTTAGAATTCAACTAACCTGGATTAAAATACCAAGCACTTGCTTGCTGTATATAACTTTAAGCATGTCATTTAATTTTTCTACACTCATTTTCTTATAAGGGTAATATGCCTATTTTATAGGATTGGTGTCAAGATTATGTGAGATAACAAGTAAGTCATCCAATATAGGGACGGGCACACAACAGGTCTCAAAAAAGTATTATTCCCCTCCAGACCTCAAGCTCCACCAGGGCAGAAAACATGTTTTATTTATATTATATACGTTCCATTGTCAAATGGTCCCTGACATGCAAAAGGTGCTTTATAGACATTCAAACCTGAATGAATAGACCCTGTCTTCTCAGAAACATTTGTTTCTTAGAGATGCAGCATCTTAGAGGTGCCAGGGTCAGGGTGGTGATCCTAAAGCAGTCTGTGGCATGTACATCCTCGTGGGGCTCATATCACGCCAATCACTTCCCTTCGGCAGCTGCAGGAGCCCTTGTTGTTTGTCTCTAGGGAACACTCATCAGTCCTCTCCGCGAACATTTTTCTCTTTTCTCTTTGGAACTTCTGTCACAGTGTGTCACTTCTCATTTCCTTCTCAGCTGTTCTCCCACTCCTCGCCTTGTTTGTACTGCCTTCCTCCACCACACACCATCTGGCCCTTCCCCGCCTGCCCTGAGCTCAGGCTTTCTAACTGTCCACAAGCCTTCCCGGGGCCACCCTGGGCCCTCTGGGTCGGCAGACTACTGCTAGCAGCCCTGCTCTGAAGCTTACCTGAGATCAACGCCTGACAATGAGAGAGTTTACTTCTGGGAAACTCCCTTTGCCAGTTACCTTCGATGAGCCAAGAGAGTGTGGAGCAGGTGGTGATCTTCCAAACACAATACGATCATGTGTTTCATCCTGGAATATTGAGAAGCTTGTAGGGCAGATACAGGAAAAGGCATTTTTGCCCATTATTTTCAACCTCCTCCAGGATCAGTCAAATGAAGCAGTCCCAGTGCAGTGGATCAAGCATGGACTCTAGACTCACATGGACATACGTTTGTGTCCCTGCTCTGCATGTTCCAAGTGGTGTCTGACATGTGTTTCTTAAGTTCTCTAAACCTTAGTTTCTTTGTTTGTAAAACTGAGATTCCAATACCTATCACTCAGTGTTATTAGTTGATACCATGTGTATCATGTATCGATGCATGACAAATCAGCTCAAAATGTAGTGGCTTAAAACAGCAATATCTGTCTATTAGCTCTAGTGCTTTTTGCAGGTCAGGAATTTGAAAGCGACTAAGCTGGGCTATTCTCACTTGGGGTCTCCCTCGAGGTTGCAGTCAGTCGGTGGTTAGAGCTGGGATCATTTTGAAGACTTCCTCATTCACGTCTGGTGCCGGGGCTGGGAAGACAAACAGCAGGGGCTGGAGCAGCTGGGGTTCCCCCGGCATATCCCCCTACCCCGAGAGGACCTACCCACCTGGCCTTCCTGCACAGCCCCTGCAGGGCCACTAGATTTCTTACAGGGCAGAACAGGGCTCTAAAGGCATATGTCCTGAGAGAGAAACAGGTGCAACTGTATCGCCTTTACTAGTCTGGCCTCGAAAGTCATACAACATCACTTCCACTAGAAGTGAGTAACAACTGCCAACCCAAATCAATGCGAGAGGAATTAGACCCCTCCTCCTTTAGAAGGAGTGTCAAATTTTTCTGGACGTGCTTCAAAAGCACTGCAGCATATGAAATGCCTGGTCTTCAGTAAGTGATGACAATTATTATTATTTTGTTTTTATTGAAGTGTAGTTGATTTACAATATTTTGTTAGTTTCAGGTGTACAGCATAGTGATTCAATTTATTTTTTTTTTGTAGATTATATTCTATTACAGATTATTACAAGCTATTGCATATATTTCCCTGTGCTATACAGTAAATCCTTGTTCCTTATCTATTTTACGTGTAGTAGTTTGTATTTGTTAATCCCATACTCCTAATTTGTTGCTCCCACTTTTGGCAATCATAAATTTGCTTTCTGTGTCTGTGAGTCTGTTTCCGTTTTGCGTATACATTCATTTGTATTTTTTACATTCCTCATATAAGTGATATCATACAGTATCTGCCTTTTCTGACTTATTTCACAAAGTATAATATTCTCTAGGTCCATCCATGTTGCTGCAAATGGCAATATTTTATTCTTTCTTATGGCTGAATAATATTCCATTGCATATATATATATATATATAAATATATATATATATATATAAATATATATATATAAATATATATATATATATATTTATATATATATACCTCATCTTAAGCCAATTGACTGTTGATGAACACTTGGGTTGTTTCTTGGCTATTTTAAAGTGCTGCTATGAATATTGGGGTGCATGTGTCTTTTCAAATTAGAGTTTTCATTTTTTCCGGATATGTACCTGGAAGTGGGATTACTGGATCATACCGTATCTCTATTTTTGGTTTTTTAAGGGAACTCCATATTATTTTCCATAGTGGCTGCACCAATTTACATTCCCACCAACAGTGAAGGAAGTTTCTGTTTTCTCCACACCCTCTCCAGCATTTATTAAGTACAGACTTTTTGATGATGGCCATTCTGACTGGTGTGAGGGGATACCTCCTTGTAGTTTTGATTTGCATTTCTCTAATACTTAGCGATGTTGAGCATCTTTTCACGTGTCTGTTGGCCATCTGTGTGTCTTCTTTGGAAAAATGTCTGTTTAGGTCTTCTCCCCATTTTTTGATTGGGTTGTTTGTTTTTTCGATATTGAGGTGCATGACCTGTTTGTATATTTTGGATATTAGCCCCTTATTTGTCACATCGTTTGCAAATATTTACTCCCATTCCGTAGGTTGCTTTTTTGTTTCACTGATGGTTTCCTTTGCCTTTTCATTTTACTTAACTTTGTCTGTATGAATTTAGGAGAAACAGTTACCCCACTGTGGTCTTCAAGGGGTGTTTTTATGTGGCAGTGTCCCTGTGTAGACTGTGTGTGTCCAATATCTCTGTTGCAAGGGCTGGTTTCATAATGGATGCCAACCACCTCTTTCTTCAGGGTGTGCTGGCTGTTGTGCCCTTGATAGTGGGTATGGTTGGTGTTGGGGGGCTCTAAAGCCTGTGCAGGGCGTGAGGTGGGACTTCCTCTCTGCTCTGTAGCTTCGCTCTCCTGTCAGGGGTAGGCCTGCTCTCCAGTTGTTGATGTAGAAGCCCTGAGGGTCAGCCTTAATCAGGCTCTGTTGCCCTTGAGTGTGTGCCCTGCCCCAAAGGAGGTAATTGCTGAAGGAAGTGAGGCCCGTGCACTCACAGAGGACCTGTATGCCACCTGTACAGGTGTCCATGATTATGCTCAGAGGCAGCCCAAGGTTGTGTCCCTTCCCATGTTGTGTTAGTCCCAGATCTAGTGCAAGGCTGTGGTGTAGAGTAGCCAAGGTGCTGCGGCTTCAGGAATTGGGGTGGGGTGCTGCAAGTGCCAGGCTCTCTCCATCCTGATTGTTGGCAAACCAGCCCACGTGCACTTCTCCTGAGTAGAGTCTAAGTTCTTCAGCCCTTCTCTCTGTCCAAGTGGTTCACCATTTTTTGTTTTTTTTTGGTTTTCCATTTGTTTGTTTGTTTGGCCACACCACACGGCTTGTGGGGTCTTAGTTCCCCGACCAGGGATCGAACGCAGGCCCTTTGCAGTGAAAGCGTGCAGTCCTAACCACTGGACTTCTGGGGAACTCCCCCAGTGGTTCTCCTAGAAGCCAAGGTGGCTTGTCTCCTCCACACAGGACTCCAGGACTGGGATGCCCAGATTGTGGCTCAACCTGCTTGCTCCCCAGGGCGAGGGTCCACCCATGCGGACCTTCTTTTCCTTTCAGACCTCTCCCAAGGGCGCAGGTCCCAGCCCAATGCCCTCTTTCCATCCTACCCAGTTACGTGGAGATCTTTCTTGCAGCTTTGGTTGTGTAGGAATTCTTCTGCCAGTTCCCAGTTAGTTTTCCATGAGAACGGTTCCATATGTAGATGTATTGGGTTGGCCAAAAAGTTTGTTTGGGTTTTTCTGTAACATCTTAGGAAAAACCCAAACAAACATTTTGGCCAACCCAATATTTTTGATGTGTTTGTTGGGGGAGGTGAGTTCCATATCCTCCTACTCTGCCATCTTGATCTTCCTCCCTATTATTATCATTATTTTTTAATGTATCTGATGACTTAAAAAATAAGACAGGGACTTCCCTGGCGGTCCAGTGGTTAAGACTTTGCCTTCCAATGCAGGCAGGTACAGGTTCGATCCCTGATCGGGGAGCTAAGATCCCACATGCCTCGGGGCCAAAAAGCCAAAACATAGAACAGAAGCAATTTTGTAACAAATTCAATAAAGACTTCAAAAAATGGTCTACATCGAAGAAAAAAAAAAACTTAAAAAATTAAACAGAATAATGTCTCTGCCCCCCTACCATTCTTATCTTCACTCCTCACAAACACACTCATTCCATGAGGAGGTGAAAGTATTTATCAATTTAGGCAAGAGATAAAAAGGAAGAATGAAAAGGAGAAGCAAAAATAAAAATAGTTGACATTTATTGATCACTTGCTACATGCCAAGCCTGTTGTTAAATGCCTTACATACATTATCTCTTTTAAACCTTGGAACAACCAAGGTAAGTTTCTATCTCTTTTATGGAGAAGAATCCTAAAATCTACAAATGTTAAGTGAATTGCCCAGGGTTCGATAGCTAGAAAGGCATAGGAGGAGTGGAAGCCAATTGGGCTGAACCCACGGCCTGTGTGTCCAACCACTGTGCCCACTGCCTAGGTAATCTCAGCTGGGATAATCAGCTGAGAACCTTTGACCAAATTTTTCCCTCCTTTGGTTAATGTAATTTGAGAGGTAAGGTACCTGAGGAGGCAGATGGAACAGAACCAAAGAATTCAAGAGGTTCTTGAACCCGGGAAGAGAAAGGCCAGTTTGTTGCTGATAGAGAGCCGAGAGAGTAAAGGCCACACACGGCCAGCCAGGCAGCAGGCGGCTGGCGCAGAGGGCATGCAAACAATCTCTAACAATAATTCCCCACAACCTTTCCGCCAGGGTGTGGAAACCACCCACTTTGAGTTGACTGGTGTTCTGGGAATTTGTTGGGTAATTGAAGAGGAAGAGGTAATTAATTGCACAGAGACCAAGGAAAATCTTGTCATCAGATTCAGTCTTCCTGGCCGGGCCATGGGTGGGGTGCTAAGGGGATGGATCACAGATCTGTCCTAGGCCACAAAAGCATTGCCTGGCTTAGACCCTCCACGCAGGCCCACGGAGGTTCTCACACAAAGATGAGCTGTGTTCTCCCACGTGGCTCATGAGAACTTGCACAGCACCTCTTCCACGGGGCACCCTTAGATTCACACCCTCGCCTCCTCCAGCAGCTCCTTCCCTGGATGCCTTCTGAGATCTGCTCCTGGGTTTCCAAGGTCCCATCTTTGGTTGTCCCTCTCCATTCCCAGCGTCTCAACTCTCAAAGCACTTTCCTCTCTCCTACTATAGAATGGCCTTCAAAGTATTCCTAATTCGATTTCTTCAAAGTCAGTCATTCAAAAAACTATTTATGAAGCATATACTATGTGCCAGACACAGTAAGAGGCACTGAGGATCCAGCAGGGAACAAGAGAAGCAAAGTCCCTGGCTTCCCTGAGCTGATATTCTAGGGGACTTTCACAAAAGGAGAGTTTAGGCCTGGGTGGAAGGGATACAGGAACAACTTACCCAAAATGATTCAGTGATTTGCCCTTGCACATCTGATTGAAATGACAGCCTGTCAGGACGGGTGAAACTCAGTGGACTGAGACACAGTCCCTGACATTGAGCAGCAGCCTGGGGAAAGTCACTCGGGTTCTTGGGCTTAATGACTCAAGCCTCTCAGGAGTCACCTGCGCAGCCCAGGAATTCACCTACACAAACCTTATCTGAGGCAGGAATGTGGTCCGTGTGTGGCTTGTGTCACCATCGCCTGCCTAGAGTTTCTAGGCTGAGGATTCAGAGGAAGGGAAGGTTGCTACGGCTTCCCCATGTCCTTCCTCTTGCTTTGACCTCTTCCACGTTTGCAACAATAATCCCATGGGCCTTGGCAGGTTCTGCCCACATACAACTTCTGGAAGCAGATGCTCTGCCTGTTGGCATCATGTGAGGCACATTGCCAGGGGTCAGTCCAGCATTAATTTACATTGAAAATTCGCAGGGTAGGAGAACTTAAATAATTTAACTGGTAAATAGGTAAAATATTAATTTTACATGGAAAAAAAGGTATTAGGAAACAGAATGAAAATTTCACATGAATTTCAAAGTTAAAGACGTAAGAGGTCAAATAAATATCAGCTTTTTGGTTGCAGGTTTAGGCTTTACTTCCCAATCCTATAAGGGATTTAGACTCCCTCCCGTTAGTCCTACGTTGTGGACTGGTTTGAAAAGCTCTGGTATGAGGCTGCCCACTGAGGTACCTCTGCCTTTGGGATACCTTCTCCCAAACCCTCTCCAAGCAGAAAGGGAAATGTGAGCCCCAGGGAGGCAGCTTCATTCAGCTGTTAGCAGGCTTTTATAACAGCAAACCCAACCAGACGTGGCCCTGAGCAACAGGACAAATTATTCTCTCTCACCATAAGAGCTTCCAAAGCAGAGAAGTCCCAAGGTTACATAAATGAGTGGTTCAAGGATATTACCAAGGACCCAGGTTCTTCCCATTTTCTCTCTACCATCCTCAGCTTGTAGGTATTTGTGCTCGTGGTATCCAGATAACTGGTACAGTTCCAAGCCCTGTAGACTCACACAGCGACATGGGAAGGCAGGAAAAACGGGAGCATCCTACCTTGCATCCCTTTTAAAAAACAAGAGAAACTTACCCTGTAGGTTTCCCCCACCCTAGCAGATTTCCCTTCACATTGCACTGGATGGAATTAAAGCACAAAATTACAGACAAAAGAAATGGAATTACTATGATTGAATTATCTAATCCATATTCTCCCACCTCCCAGGGCTAGGTAGGGACCTGTCTTCCCCCTGAAGAGTGTGGACACCAATACCTGAACCAAATCAGGGGTCTGTCAGCAAGGCAGAGTGCAGCTAGCTAGCAGGTACCAGCAGGGAGGCCGCCAATAGTGTGGCTAACTCAGAACTCCCATCTTCCCTCATCTCCCATCACAGATAGCCCTGCAGGAATAGTGGGTGATTAACTGGGGAAAAACAAATGTCAAGTGGCTTTCTGTTCCTGAGATGAGTTTCATTACATTTGGGGTTTAATCATACAATTTAAGCAACATTTCCAAACTTGAAAGTGCTTTCCAAACTTGAAAACTTTTGTCAACTTGGAAGAAAGAACCAAGCCGAGGTCAGCTGAAGCCTGACGTCTTCCATGGAGCAGGTTATGGAAGTGTCTACCTACTCAGGGTCTGTGACACACGCTGGGATGACAGAGTCTTTCGGAACTGCAATCAGAAGCACAGTACGTGAAAGCTGGATTTGTTGGTCATCCGCTCTCCTAGATGTTACACATCTCATTACACAGATAAGCCAATGGAAGAGCAGACAGGGAAAGGCCTTGCCCAAGGTCAGACAGTGAAGTGTCAGAGGTAAGAAGGGAGCCCGGTACGTTGTCCACCTGTTTTCACAAAGCTTTTTAGCTCCCACTCAGGCCCACCTAGCCAATGAGCCTTCTCACAATTCAGTAAATACCTGCAAATAACCAGAGTCCCATGGATACCACACACCATAAGAATAGGAGGACAAGAGGGGGTGATGGGGAGAAGGAAATTGGAGGTGACCTTCCTGAAGCATAAACCTTCCTGAAAACACACAGAAAGTGGGCGTGCCTAATCTTGGACTGAATAAAACTGGAGTTGGTTCATCTTCTGTAGCTTCTAGGGATAAGTTGCAGGGCACTAGAGGAAGAAAAGAAATGAAAAGAGAATTTATGATGCAGTTAAAAATAGATATGATGCCAGATTTTAACAGATGAATGTGGGTTTCAGCTAGAGAAAGAAAAAAGGCCTTTGTTCCTGGTTCACATTCTCCACTGACATAGACAGGGCTGCCTGGATATCACACAGGCTCTAAGAACTTCCTTTTAGAGATGCTACCTTACATCATATTAAGCATATTAAGATGCACCCTTATCACGTGTTAAACAATTGCTATACAACTCTGTTTGAGGTTGGTTGTGTTGCAGTTGACTAATTGAAAGAATCATTTCTGTGGACATTTACTGAAACATTCACTTCCTTTTTTCCATATTGCACTTTTCATGTCTCGAGGGTATATTTTTTCCATGTCTCGTCTCAAATATTTTAATAGACCTGTGAAAAATTCTAAGCACTAGGCCCTATGCCTACAGCATCAGATGGGTAAAATGAGAAACTGTGGATCTTTAGACCCTGGACCTCCACATAGAGAGCTGGTGGTAGTTGAGTTGGGGAAGGTAGCCGTTACAGTTGTCACCTACCTTAGCGCTATGTGTGATGGGACTACTTCACATCTGTGTAGTACTCTGTGCCTTACTTAGATCTTTCATGTATTTTATTTCATTTTCTCCTCTTCAACAGCCTAGTAGGTAGACAATGAATTAATTCTATTGATCAGGAAACTTTGGTTCAAAGGGGTTAACTTGTTCAGCATCACACAACTAGTACGTGAAGGAACCCAGATTCCAAGAGAGGTCTTAACACTCAACTGTGTGCTTTGGGTCACAGCTTCAACTCCCTGTTAACAGCCATCTCCTGAGTTTTCTACTTCATGACCAGGAGAGGGGAAAAGCAGTTGACCCCACTTCTCCTGGAATCTGGAACTAGTTGGAGTGAGGCATCATTGGCTTGAGTTTATCAGGTGCAAATGGTTCATTTGAATAAGAATAAGATCAAATGTCTTTCTTGAGATGACAGGCCCAGACTCTGACTTCTACCATGCCAGCCTACAACCTCTGTGACATTTAAGGCCTGAGCACCCAAGTTTCTCTACACAAGCTCTGTGCAACCCTCTTCTTCTTCCTAATCCCGAGTTGGTATCAAAAACGGGGCAGTATGACCCTGGAAACAGGTCCCCATCCCTATGAGAAATCTAAAGTGATTGTTCCCTTTGGCCTTTCAGAGTTTGGGAAAGAACCATGACAGCCAGGATTCCCAATGTTTGCACAAGTTTACTACTAATGATGAAAGCATAGGGTGGGCAAGGAAAGGACACCCCAGTTAGCTGCTCTCTTCCAGATGTCTGGAATAATCCTGTGGGAAAGAATAACAGCCTGTGAGGAGAACCTTAGCATTCTTGCTCACCTGTTTGCTTGGCTAAGCCTCCCTAATGATTTGCAAACTACTCCTCCAGATACTTATCCTTTGACCACTTTGAATTCTGTATTGTGAGATGTCAAATAGAAACCCAAAGTGGAGGTTACACATATTTTGGCTGATTGTTATGGGATTGTCCTGATGGACTCTTTCGACCATCCTTCCTATAATATCTCTTAAAGTCCTTGAGGACGGGGACCATTTTTTGGAGCCACCACTGCATCTACCACAGTGCTAAGCATGGAGTCATTGCTCAATAAATATGTATTTATTTTGACCCTGTCTCACCCTGGCTGTCCACTAGAGGAAGCTCAGTGGGAAATGAGTCATACCTGAAGATGTCACAATTACTCAACTCAGAACTTCCTTTTAAAACATCCATTCTTCAAGTTCTTCTTTGAAGGCCATCTCATTATGTTAATAGTGCTAATACTGGAATTGTGAACCCCACACGTGACAACATCATTTATAGCCGGACAGAGTTCTTCCAAAATCCCAGAGTTTTCAGAGGAAACCAGACATTCCTCCATCATCACTCTCCCCTCAAGCATTCTCCCCTTCGCTCTAGAAGTGATGTTATGTAGTTTCTGAGAAGGAGGAATTGTCATTACACATTGCCTTCCTGTGACTGTTCACTGCACTTGGAATAAAATACAAAATCCTTCCCATGGCTCCTGCCCGCTTCTTCAGTCTCACTTCCTCATTCTCTCCTTCCCCTCAGGGTCCGAGCCACAGGACCCATCTTAATTAATTTCTTGAACACTCAAGTTTCTCTTTACCACAGTGTCTCAAAGGAAAGTGTTTCCCCTGCCTGGAAAGATTCTCCAAAACTGATTAGTCAAGTCTCAGGTCTTGCTTTAAATGTAACCTTCTTCCTTGACCACAAAAGTATAGTTGGTTTGCTCCCCATTCATTGTCTCTGTCATATTATCTATATTTTATCCTTTGCAGCACTTATTTTAATTTATAATTGAATATTTTTTTGCCTTCAGTGGACTGAAAACCTCTGAGAGCACAGACCGTGTTAATCTTATTCCTCTCTGTGTCTCTATTGCCTGGCCCAGAGCTTCACACCAAGTAGGGCCTCACTAAACAGAAAGAAAGAAAGAAAGAGAGAGGGAGAGAGAGAGAGGAAGGAAGGAAGGACGAAGGAAGGAAGGAAGGAAGGAAGGAAGGAAGGAAGGAAGGAAGGAAGAGAGGGAGGGAGGGATAGAGGGAGGGAGGGAGGGAGGAGGGAAGGGAGAGAGAGAGAGAGAGGAAGGAAGAAAGAGAGAGAGAGAGGGAGAGAGGGAAGGAGGGAGGGAGGGAAGAATAGATGCTTCAAGAGAAATTTATCACTTGCTTTCTGAATCTCCTTCCTATTTGTCCATCTCAGGTCCTTCCAGGAGGCTGAGGAACATATTCTTCTAATCAGAAGACTCTAGAAACACAGGGATATAGATAAGTTACTTTTGGGTGTGTGTGTGTGATGAGGTAGGGGTAGGGGGTTAATTGGTTTCTTCCAGCAGAATGAGGTATGAAATATACCAGGAATGAAGAGAAATGTACAGCATGTAGGTTGGGCATCATGTTGAATTCAGGAGTCCAGTTCCTAGGGCAGAAATACATCCTTACAGCCTAAAGAAACTACTCATTTTAGAGCTGTCTGTGGTTTAGTAGGTGACAGATTGTAATCTCTAGCAAATGTAGGTCATATGCTGCTGTTTCCTTCTCTACTCACAGAAGACTTCTGTACTCCAAATATATAGGGGTTCTTCCCCACACTAAGTGGTTCTCCAACACTATCTGGGTGTCCTACAATTTAACTCAATTCTGAGACTATCAACCCAGAGACAGCATCAAATCTCACTGATTAAGGGCTCAGTCCCACAGGACTGCCCCCACTTCAGATGCCAGTCACAAGCCCAGGTTTTCACCTGGGCTCTGACTGACCTACCCACCCCCCAACCCTGGGTTTGATAATTTACTAGACTAGCTGACAGAATTCAGGGAGACGGTTTATTATTACTGACTTATTTAGATATGAAGAGAGAGGTAGGGTGAGGTCCAGAAAAATTCCTAGCACAGGAGATTCTGTCCTCTGGGAGTTTGGGCTATGCCACTGTCCCTGCATGTGGATGCCTTCTTGTTCACCAAGCTCTCTGAATCTCATGCTTAGGGATTTTTATGGACGCTTCATTACATAGACATAATTGATTAAATTATTGGCCACCGGTGATTGATCCAAAGTCCAGACCCTCCTCTCTACAGAGGTGGAGAAGGGGCTAAAAGTTCCAAACTTCTAATCAGGTGGTTAGTTCTCCTGACAACCAGCACCTGTTGAGTGGTTATCTAGGGGCTTTCCCCAAACTCCTCTCATTAACAAATTCAGGTGTGGTGGAAAGAACCTCCTTGTGAATAACAAAACACTTTTCATCTTTATGACTCTTATCACTTGGGGAATTCCAAGGGTTTTAGGAACTCTGCCAGGAAAGGGGATGAAGGCTGAATATATATTTATTATTATAAATCACAATATCACAGCCACCTCAAGGTAAGACTGCTAATGGGTCCTATCATTTTTAAAAGATGACCTAGGATCAGGAGGGATGTATTCAGTCCCTCAAGAGAAGAAGATAATGTAGACGAGAAACTGCCTTCCCTGCACTTCTCAATTTACCTACAGGTCCCTGGGAGGCAGAGTCTGATGTAGAATGCCAAGCAGTCCTCCTGTCTTTCATTGGCTGGTGTTGATGGCTTTAATTAGATTACATATTTAGGGAGACTTACACCCTGGTTCAATTGTAATTTTCCATGGGATTCTAACTCCAGGTGTCCCAGAACCAAATGTCCTCAATAAACCTCAGTTCAGCTCAGCACATGTGGATGGAAGAAAGCTGGTGCTCTGCTAGTTTTCTTTCCTGACTTCTCTGTTTTCCATAGCGGCAGGCACAACTATGTGCCAGTGACATCACTGGGGCTCTGTGGTTCCAGCAGTGCTGGGGGAATGTGTAGGCAATTTAACCTACTTGTCCCATAGTGGGCTAGCAGTCCATTTGTTACCATGTCTCCTTTGCCTAAAGAACCTAGTTTTCCCATATCTAGATCTATTACAGGTAAAATTGATAAAGTGTTAGAGTCTTCATTAATCTCTTATCTACCGTACTAACTCTGTGATCTTGGGAAAGTTACTTTGCCTGCCTCAGTCTCCTCATCTCTAAAATGGGGATAATATTAATACCTACTCATAGAGTTAACCAATAAATGAGCTATTATATGGAAAGCACATAGAAATGTATAATAATAATTAGGGCTTCATAAATGTTATTTGATATGACTAATAATACTGTATCATTACTACTGCAGAGTTAGCTCCAGGAAGAGAAAGAATTGAACTTATTCATTCCTGTGTCCCAGGGGCCTGACTCAGTACTTGACACACTGAAGGGCTCAACAAATATGTGTGGAATTGAATTCAACTTCCCTAGCACTAATTATCTGCACCATTCAAATGCTTGCTTTTCACCTAGTTGCTTGCTCTGACTTTTAGTATGCAAATTATATACTCCCACCTGAGCTGTGGTTTCCTGGAAGTACAGAATTTCTCAGTTACCTTTGTATGCCCCACACCATTTGGCTCATAGTAGTGGTACTTGATAACTCTTTTATTTTTTATTATTTTTATTGAAGTATAGTTGATTTACAATGTTTCAGGTGTGCAGCAAAGTGATCAGTTATATATAGTTTTTCAGATTCTTTTTCTTTTTTTATAAATTTATTTATTTTATTTTATTTATTTATTTTTGGCTGCACTGGGTCTTCGTTGCTGAACATGGGCTTTCTCTAGTTGTGGCGAGCCGGGGCTACTCTTTGTTGCGGTGCATGAGCTTCTCACTGCAGTGGCTTCTCTTGTTGCAGAGCACAAGCTCTAGGCGCGCAGGCTTCAGTAGTTGTGGCATGCGGGCTTCAGTAGTTGTGGCTTGTGGGCTCTAGAGCGCAGGCCCAGTAGTTGTGGTGCATGGGCTTAGTTGTCTATGGCATGTGGGATCTTCCTGGACCAGGGCTCGAACCCGTGTCCCCTGCATTGGCAGGTGGATTCTTAACCACTGCACCACCCGGGAAGTCCCCAGATTCTTTTTCATTATAGGTTATTACAAGATTTTGAATATAGTTCCCTGTGCTATACAGTAGGTCCTTGTTTGTTATCTATTTTATATGTTGTAGTGTGTATATTTTAATCCGATACTCCTAATTTATCCCTCTCCCCCTCCTTCCACTTTGGTAACGATAAGTTTGTTTTCTACAACTGTGACTCTATTTCTGTTTTGTAAATAAGTTCATTTGTACCCTTTTTTTTAGATTCCACATATAAGCAAATTTATATGATATTTGTCTTTCTCTCTCTGGCTTACTTCACTTAGTATGATAATCTCTAGGTCCACCCATGTTGCTGCAAATGGAATTATTTCATTCTTTTTATGGCTAAGTAATATTCCATTGTATATATGTACCACATCTTCTCTATCCATTCATCTGTCAATGGACATTTAGGTTGCTTCCATGTCCTGGCTAGCGTAAATAGAGCTGCAATAAACATTGGAGTGCATGTATCTTTTTGAATTATGCTTTTCTCCAGATATATGCCCAGGAGTGGGATTGCAGGATCATATAGTAGCTCTAGTTTTAGTTTTTAAGGAACTTCCATACTGTTCTCCATAGTGACTGTACCAATTTACATTCCCACCTACAGTGTAGGAGGGTTCCCTTTTCTCCACACCCTCTCCAGCATTTATTATTTGTAGACTTTTTGATGATGGCCATTCTGACCAGTGTGGTCAAACTCATTGTAGTTTTGATTTGCATTTCTCTAATAATTAGCAATGTTGGGCATCTTTTCATGTGCCATCTGTATTTCTTCTTTGGAGAGCTGGTAACTCTTCACAGACTTAAAATGTTACATTTCTTAATCCTGATAACAAGGAAATCATGTGGGATATTTGTAAGAGCGGCTGGTATGCATGCATTTACAATCCAATGTTGCCATAATTTATGAGTGGGAGGAGATGTTCAAACCACCAGAGCGCTAAGACAAGAGGGGGCTGGGAGTGGTTACCTAAAGGCTGGACTGTATATTAGGCTGTATGTTCCTTGTGGTCAAATAACATTTTTTTCTTCTTTCTCAGGCATCTCACACAGTGCCTGACATGTACCATGTACTCAGTGAATGTCAGTTAAATTGATAAATGTATTCACGCTGGAAACTCCAACATAGGAAGCTCACATTGCTCCCTCGTGTCCGATATATGCTTATCAACCTGGCCCTGCACCAAGCTACAGAGCTCCTGCCCCACTCCACCCCCACTACCACATACTCTCTATCCCTCACTAGATCCTCACCTGAGTCTCAACTTGGCAAGAGGAGATTCATTTTGAAATCATGTTTGTGCAAAATTAGCCACAAGCAGTTATGAACTCTCCTTGCTGTGCAGAAAGGTGTCGACGATGAGTTCTGCCTCCTGTCACATGGGAGAAAACCTTTCTTTGCTACTTCTTGAATGTATTCTGTTTTTGAACCAGCTCAACCTTAAGAATCAGTCTTCCCACCAGTATCAGGTCTTTGAAGAGTATTAGCAGAGAAACTGTCTTAGGAGATAGACCGGCCAGAACTGCCAGGCAGACATGGCTCTGTCCTCAAACATGAGTGAGGAGGGAGCTTTTTGCCTTGATTCCCCAACCAACATCAACTTCCCCTTTTTAAACAAAGGCTGTGGGAGTTCCTTGGTAGCGCAGTGGTTAAGAATCTGCCTGCCAATGCAGGGGACACGGGTTCGATCCCTAGTCCAGGCAGATCCCACATGCCGTGGAGCAACTAAGCCCGTGAACCACAACTACTGAGCCTGTGCTCTAGAGCCCGCGAGCCACAACTACTGAAGCCCGTGCGCCTAGAACCCGTGCTGGGCCACAAGAGAAGCCACTGCAATGAGAAGCCCGTGCATCACGACAAAAAGTAGCCCCTACTCACCGCAACTAGAGAAGGCCTGCGCGCAGCAACAAAGACCAAATGCAACCAAAATAATTAATTAATTAATTTTTTTTAAAAGGCAGTGTAAGATGTTTTGGATAGCAAAGGATAGATCTAACTATGAGCAGCTGAAAACAATAAGGATGTTGATATTTTGCATTATGTGAAGTCTGGAGGTAGGACAGTTTCAGAGTGGGTCAATTCCTTGACACACAAACATCACAGATCTAGCTTACCTTTTCTGCAGCTTTCCCCCACAGTTCTAAGATCTGCTGTAGGTCAGGCCTCATATGCTGTCAAAAAGCTTCAGACACCGAAAGAGGGAATGTCCCCATCCTGGTCCCTCCATCAGACATTCCCCATGTCTCACTGGCCAGAATCAGCCCAATCTGCCTGTGCTTAAACAATCACTGTGCAAGGTGAGGCCACCACAATTGGCCTAGACCAATGAAGTCTCACCCTATGTGATTAGGTAGAGTCTAAGTTCCTCAAAAGGACAGAACCCTTTAAAGGAAGGCAACCAAAGTCAGGGCTTGACAGCGAGGTAGAAAGAAGGAAACAGCTCCCTGGCAGGCAACCAACAGTGTCTGCAACAGAGAGGTTTGGTCCCTTGGCCTCTCTAGGAAGGAAATGAGTAAAAGTATCTTAATTTTAAGTGTGGGAAAATCAAACTATTGTAAGACAAGGATCCTGCTTACTCAGAGCTGCAATCTGGTTGAAGAGATAAAGACTTCCGAAAGTGTTAACTCAGAATGGCTCTACCATTATTATCTGTGTGGGATGAAATAGTAACAAGGCCCCACTGAAATCTTCTACTATGCAAAATACTAAAGTAGGCTCACCAGTGCAAAGAAAACAAAATCTTCTTGTAGTACATGCTGAGTCACATGGTTTAATGGTATGCACATCCCAGTTCCAGATAAATGTCAACACTGGAACGGTGATATTTGGCTTTAGTTTCAGTCTCTGTTACAAAATTGACCAATGCCTCCCTCTGAAGAATACAATGCTTTTTTTTCATGATCAAAAAAATACAATTCACAACTTGCCTGGAGACTCTTCTGGGGGTTTTATAAAGGTTCTTTTGGAAAAACTTGAAATCTTCTAGTCCTCCTGAAGACGTGACTGCAAGTTTTCCTCTCAAAGATTTATATTAAGCATTAAATTGGATGATCAAGTTGCTGTTCTACTGATCAACTCATTATTCATTCACTTGACTTAAGGTTGGCCCGTCTCTCTCCTAGTCATACTCTCTGAAGCCTGGCAGGACCACAGGTGCTGAAAGCTCAGGACTCAATTTTGGTATCAGAAGAGCCAAAGGAGAACAAAGGGCACAGCCTCTGCGAGCCTCTGCTGACTCTTCTACCCCCTTCCTCTCCGAAGTGCTCCCCACTGAGTCCTTCCTCCCCCTACAGCAGGCCTTCCCCAGCTGCTGGGCCCTCCACCCAGGATAAACGCAAGGCAATGCTCAGATTCCTCAGCAGTGAACAACCAATGCTACCCCCGTTATGAAATCTCTTCCTTCTCTGACCCTGCTTCTCTCCAGAGAGGGCTGGAGTGTGCTCTGGGCTCAGACCACAGAAGTAAATTTCCTCTGGAGCAACCTCGGAAAGAAGAAATGAGTCATGAAGCTGCAGAGTGAAGTTACACAGAAAAGTCCCCAGAAGAAATAGCCAGGAGTTTTCAGAGGGTGGGCCAGTTAGCTAAAGTGTGGTCATCTCTGTTGTGCCTTGTCTAAGAGGATGAGTTTCCTACCTGTCAGAAAGAGTTGGCTAGAATCAGAGGGATGAGCTAAGTAAACTTTCAGGAGGATTGAGTTTCAAATGTTCCTGCCAGACAGGATTATATGTCCTCAAGCAGGTGTCTTTCTCCTGTGGCCCATGGTATCAGCTGTGCGTGCTCTTTTTCAGGGAGAAGTGGAAACACGGATCCACAGTTAGGAACTGCGGATTAAGATGAAAGAAGAGGGGAAGTATCACACAGTGTTTAAAAATTAGGCAAACTACCAAGGTTAAAATTCCTGCTCCAAGACTTACTAACTACACGGTTGAGTGCATTCCTATCTCTAGGCAAACATCCACTTATCTCTGAAACGGGAATAATAGTATCAATAGCTACACCACCAAAGTGTCAGGGGGAATTAAATAAGGTAGTAAAGCTACCAGAATATCGGCTATATAAGGGATGTGCGTAGCAGTAGCAACTGCAGCAATAGCGTGGGAGGTTATTAATAAATGGATGACCAAGCAGAAGAATACAGCACTGTGAGACCTGTGACGCAGGGCTTGGCTCTGCGTTTCTGTGTGGTAGAGAGAAGGAAGCAGAGATGTCAGGGAGGAAACTGGAAGCCAGATCAGAGGTCCCTCTGGGGTGGAGGAATGTAGGGTGGAGCCAGCATGAGATAAGAACTAGCGATAGAGGGGGAGGTTGTGGAAAAACCACCTCATGGTACTGGAGTTTCCTTCCCTGTTTAGCGGAGC
This sequence comes from Balaenoptera musculus, assembly GCF_009873245.2. Classification (NCBI taxonomy): domain Eukaryota; kingdom Metazoa; phylum Chordata; class Mammalia; order Artiodactyla; family Balaenopteridae; genus Balaenoptera; species Balaenoptera musculus. The sequence goes on from NC_045785.1 coordinate 125,110,653, forward strand.
TAAGTACCTTAATAAACGTGCTTCTCCCATTAGAAGCAGTCAAGTTACTTCATCTCAGAAGCAATCTTCCCCAGGAATTATTGCACTTGGGATCACAACAATAGCACCTCAGACACACCCAGGGCAGCAGCCCAAGGCACACAACTCTGCTGCAGTGGAAGAACCTGCTATTTTAAGAAGTAGATTGAAAAGTAGGAGCCCCTCTGAGTCAAGTCAACAACCAGGCGCAGAGTCACAGAGCCCTTCTAGCCGAGAGCGACCTTCTGGAAAGATGCTTGCTGGCCAACCTGGCATCGGGGGTGTGGTTAGTTGCCCCTCAGACTGACAGCTAGACTTAACCAGGAGGTTCCACTTTTATCTTGAGGAGGAGAGTGCCAGAAAAGTCAAGAGAAAGGTGAAGGGTGTTTTTCTTCCATTAACAAAATATTCACACAGGGCCTAGTGTCTCTATTAGTTAGCCATCAGCACAAAGATGGTTATTCAAGAAAAGATTATAGTGAAATCATTTATTAGGTAGAAATATTCAAATCCAAACCTCATGATAAGCCTATATAAAAACATTTTCTTGATGGATTGAGGATTTATATTTATAAAAAGAAAGAAAAAGAAGCAGCAGCTGCAGTGGCAAAAGCAGCATAAACAAGATAGAAGAAAAAATGTAAGGGTGCATTTAACTTATCATGCATGGGATAGAGTGGCAATATGAAAATACAACCACAGATTCTATGATACATCTCCCATGAAGGCCACCTGAATCTGGGCAGGCTTGAGACTGCTTTGACTGATAGACTAGTTGACAAAGTCCAGGGCTGTGTCATAAAAGACCTTACAGTTGTTTGCTTGAATGCCCCTTTTTGGAGTCCTGAGCTGCCATGGTAAGAATTCTAACTACTCCAATGCCACCATGTCATGTTGTTTTAAGTCATTAAATTTTGGTGCCATTAGTTATGCAGCAGTAGATAAATGGAATGTGTGGAGAAGGACCTTCTAAGCACAAAAGCTTGGTAGGAATCGAAACAAAAAGAAAAGAGAAAAGAACAGATTTGAAATTGTAAACTGTTCTATGTCAATTACCATCGTATGCAAAATTAAAAGGCAATGACAAACTGGAAAAATAGTCTTGTAACACATCTAACAAACCATTAAGAGGAAAATTACAATAGAAAAAAATGTGCAAATAAGAAAAAGCAGTTATCAAAAGAAATAAAAAAGGCAAAAAAGGGAAGAGGTGTTTAACACTATTAGTAATAAAATAAATGTAAATTAAATGACAGTAAGACATTTTTTTGCCTTCAAATTCACAAAGATTGTTTTAAATGATAACAGTCAATGCCTGCAAGACTAGAGTGAAGCAAGACTTTTCCAATACTGGTGGTGGGAATGTAAATTGGTAGTCTTTCTGGAGAGCAAGTTGATGATAGGAATCAAAAGTCTCAAATGTCCTTTGCTCAAGTATTTCCACGTCTAGGAATTAAAACGACATGTGGTCAAGCATTCTCATCTGAGCACTATTTATAATAGTGAGAAATAATAAACACTAAAACATTCAACAGTAAGAGAATTATTGCTAAATTTCAAACAACTGAATACAATTGAGTTATCAAAAAGCATACTTTCCCAAATACTCAGTGACAGGGGAATACATTTATAAATAAATTAAAATGAAGAGGAAAAAGTGATTAAAGGCATACAAAAAAGAATAGCTGCAATTTTATTCACATAGATGGATGAATAGACAGATAAAAAGACTGAATGGAAACACACAAAAATATTAACAGCAGTCTCTGGATAAAGGGTCTAGGGAAGTTATTATTCCCACTTTCTCCTTGTCTGAATTTTTCTAATTTTCCCACACAAAACTACATTAATTTTACAATCAGAAAAACTTTCTTCTATTAAGTAGATAATTAAAGAAAAAAATTCCAAAGCAGTTACCTCTAGCAAACTTGCTCACAGGAACTTTCAAGTACGAAGTGCCTTCTCAGAAGCCAGGTTTTCTCCTTCCAGAGACCTGCTGTGGTCTGTGTTTTGGAGGTGCCTGATTCTCGGCCATGCCCCATGGATTCCCAAACTCCAAAGGTATCTCTCTATCATCCCTCCCTCTTTTCCACCACCACTTCCTACTACAGGCACTCGTGCGCGCTCACGCGCACACACACACACACACACACACACGTAAACACTTCCATTCCTTCAGTTCCCTCTGTTAACACAGAAATCATAAACTGACAGCCCTAGGCCAAGTAAGATCTATGGATTTCTTTTCTTTGACATCCGTTCCCAAAATGTGTTAATTTTACTTTTAACTAGTTACCAGCATTAAAGGATAAGGAGAGGTTTTCACTTCCAAGAAGATGGAATAGACGTATGTTTCCCTATTCCTCCCACTAAGTACAACTAAAAACCCTGGACATTATATACAAAATAAACACTACTAAAAAGTGAAAAGAAGAGCCAGATTAGATAGGGATCTTGGGACCTGAGGAACAGTACAGCGGAGATATTCCTTGACTTAGGAAGAGGTTACATCCTGGATTCTCCCAGTGGACCCAATATAACCAATATAATATAAAAAAGACCCAGAGGTTAAACCTGCCATAAATTGAAAATATTGTTAGTCAAAAATGTATTCAATACACCTAACCTACCAAACATCATAGCTGAGCCTAGCCTACCTTAAATGTGCTCAGAACACTTAGCCTACAATTGGGCAAAATCATCGAACACAAAGCCTGTTTTATAATAAAGTGTTGAGTATCTCATGTAATTTATTGAATACTGTACTGAAAGTGAAAAACAGAATGGCTATATGGGTACAGAATGGTTGTAGGTGTATCTGTTGTTTACCCTCATGATCACGTGGCTGCCACTGCCCAGAATTGCAAGACAGCATCGTACCACATATCACTAGCCCAGGAAATCTCAAAATTCAGACTTCAAAGTATGGTTTCTACTGAAATGCGTCTCACTTTCACACCATAATAAAGTCGAAAAATTCTAAGTTGAACCATCATAAGTTGGGGACTGTCTGTAGTGAGTCCCACGGGGTTTTCTTTTTGACTCATACATCCTAGATTTGGAGCAAGCCTGTAATCCAGAAATGCCAGCAGGTATAAACAAAAACAAGCCCCAAGAAAAGTCTGCTGTCTATAGCCAAAGGACAGAAAAACGGCAGCCAACAAGACAGAAAACATTTAGACAGTAACTGCTCTGCCCCAGCCAAATATCACTGGAAAAAACTATGGCCCCACCCCTGCCTAAAGCAGCAAAAGCTGAGTGGGGAACCTCGACTTCCACCATTGTGAGGTTGTAATGAGGTGCCCCAAGCACGCCACCAGGGTGGTGTCAGAGGTGGCCAAGTAGAAAGCCAGGACTTTCATCCACTACCACTGGTAGGCAGCCCTAACCTCCCCCCACCTTGGGGAATCTCTCCAGTAGTAATGAGGCAGACCTCCCACTCCCCAGAGGAGAGGTGTCAGAGGAGACCTAGTGGACAATCGGAACTCTCACCACCACCCAGTGCTAATGAGGACACTCCCATCACTGGAACTCTGATTCCCAGCAGCAATAACACGGAGCTTCCCTAACTCCCACCACTTGAGTGTTAATGGAGAACAAGTGGTGAACCTGGCTTTCTAACCTGCCTGAATATAACAAAGTGGCAGCCCCACTTCCCCTGCCAGAATGGTGTCAGCGAAGGCCAGCTAAAAGAGTAGGTTTAAAAAAGACCCAGAACCTCAGAACACAATACAGCAAGTCCAGGTTCCAATCAAAAATCATTCATCACCCCAAAAACCATGAGGATCTTAAACTGAAGGAAAAAAAAATATTCAACAGATGCCAACACCGGATGACAGAGATGTTAGATTTATCTGACAAAGATTTTAAAGCAACCAATGATAAAAATGCTTCAATGAGCAATTATGAATATAGTTGAAACAATTTTTTTTAAAAATAGGAAGCCTCAGCAAAGAAGTAGAAGATATATAAAAGAACCAAATGGAAATTTTAGAACGGAAAAATACAGTAATCAAAACAAAATCTCAGTGTATGGACTTGTATTAATTCCCTCTTGCTGCTGTGATAAATTATGACAAACTTGGTAGCTTAAAACAATAGAAACCTATTACCTTACAGCTCTGGAGGTCAGAATTCCAAAGTGGGTCTCACTGGGCTAAAACCAAGGTGTGTCAAGCCTGTATTACTTTATGGAGGTTCCAGTGGGGAATCTGTTTCCTTGCCTTTTCCAGCTTCTCAAGGCTGCCCTTATTCCTTGACTTGTGGATCCTTTCTGTCTTCAAAGCCGGCAATGTCCAGTCAAGTCTCTCTCACATCGCATTACTCTGACATTGAGTATCCTGCCTTTCTCCTTCACTTACAAAGACCCTTGTGGTTATATTGGGTACACTGGGAGAATCCAGGATAATCTCCCCATCACAAGATCTTTAATCACATCTGTAAAGTTCTTTTTGCCAACTAAGGTAATATAATCCCCCACAAGTTCTAGGGATTAGGATGTGGAAATTTTTGAGGGGGTCATTATTCTGCCTACCACAATCTGCTCCAGAAGATTCAGGCCTGTCCCACATACAAAATTCATTCACCGCGTCCTAAAGCTGTCAAAAGTTTCAATAGATTACTGCATCAACTCAAAATCCAAATTCTCATCAGTTTACAAGTCCCAAATCTCATCTAAGTCATTTAAATAGGTATGAGGAAGACTCTTGTTATGATCCAGCCTGGGGCAAAATTCCTCTCCCTCTGTGAACCTGTAAAACTAGAAAACAAGGTATCAGCTCCTAAAATACAGTGATGGGACAGGCATAGAATAGCAGCTAAAGACATTCCCATTCAAAAGGGAGAATGGAAGAAGAAAAGAAGTCATCCCTCCCAAGCAAATCTGAAATCCAGCTGGGCAAATTTCATTAAGTTTCAAGGCTTCTGTGGCTCAAGGTTCCATTTTCTAAGCTCAGAGCTTCAGTCTTGGGGTTAACCTTTCTTTCTCCTGAAAGGTAGTACTTGTTTGCAGCTGAATAGTTTTATCAGCCTGTTTCATATCTGTAGAATTTGGGAGGTCCAACAGCTCTATAACTGTTAAAGAAATTGAATTAGTACATAATAAAAAAAATTTCCCAAGCCCAAATGGTATCACTGGAGAATTGTAGCAAACATTTAAAGAGGAATTAACATCTATTCTACACAATCTCTTCCTGAAAATAGAGGAGAAGGGAATGTTTCCCAATTCGTTTTCTGAAGCTGGTGTTACCCTGACACCAAAACTACAGATAGTACAAAAAAAAAGAAAACTACAGACAAATATCAAATATGCCTCATAAATATAAAATTCTTAACAAAATATTAGCAAATAGAATTCAGCAATACAAAAAAATCTACAAACAACAAATGCTGGAGAGGGTGTGGAGAAAAGGGAACCCTCTCGCTCTGTTGGTGGGAATGTAAATTGATACAGTCACTATGGAGAACAGCATGGAGGTTCCTTAAAAAACTAAAAGTAGAATTACCATATGACCCAGCAATCCCACTACTGGGCATATACCCAGATAAAACCATAATTCAAAAAACACATGCACTCCAATGTTCATTGCAGCACTATTTACAATAGCCGGGTCATGGAAGCAACCTAAATGTCCATTGACAGACAAATGGATAAAGAAGATGTGGTACATATATACAATGAATATTATTCAGCCATAAAAAGATATGAGATTGGGTCATTTGTAGAGACATGGATGGGCCTAGAGACTGTCATACAGAGTGAAGTCAGAAAGAGAAAAACAACTATCGTCTATTAATGCATATATGTGGAATCTAGAAAAATGGTACAGATGAACCGGTTTGCAAGGAAGAAATAGAGACACAGATGTAGAGAACAAACATATGGACACCAAGGGGGGAAAGCGGCGGGGGGAGGGGGGAGAAATGGTGGGATGAATTGGGAGATTGGGATTGACATATATACACTAATATGTATAAAATAGATAAGTAATAAGAACCTGCTGTATAAAAAATAAATTAAAAAAAAAAGGAAATCACTTCAATTAAAAAAAAAAAGAAAGAATTCAGCAATATAAAAAGAGAACTATAAACTATGACCAAGTAGCATTCATTATTTGAAAATCAATGAAATCCACCATATTAACAGGCTAAAAAGAAAAATCATAAGTTCATACCAATTGATGTAAAAGAAGTATTTGGCAAAGTTCAACACTCATTTATGACAAAAACTCTCAGAAAAATAGCAATAGAGAGGAACTTCCTCAACTTGATAAAAGAACCTCTATAAAGAACAACTAACATTATACCTGATAGTGAAAAAAGACTGAATGCTTTTCCTAAGATTGGGATCAAGATGGGATGTTCATTCTCACCACATTTATTTATCAGTATATTGAACATTCTAGCCAGGGCAATAAGGAAAACAAAAAGAAAAGAGAAAAGAAAAGAAAAGAAAAGATATATATACAGAGAGATCAGAAAGGAAGAACTAAAACTATCTCTTTTAGCAGATGACATAGTTGCCACGGAAAATTTCAAGGAGTCTACCAAAACCAAAAAATTGCTAGGATTCATGAGTGAGTTCAGCAAGGCCTCAAGATTCAAGATAAACATATGAAAATCAATTATATTTCAATATACTAGCAATGGACATGTGGACACTGAAATTAAAAATACAGTATTTTCTTTTTCTTTTTTCTTTTTTTTTTTGCTGGCTGTTTATTTTATTTTTTTTAATACATCCTTATTGGAGTATAACTGCTGCACAATGCTGTGCTAGTTTCTGTTGTACAACAAAGTGAATCAGCCATATGCATACATGTATCCCCGTATCCCCTCCCTCTCGAGCCTCCCTCCCACCCTCCCTATCCCACCCCTCTAAGTCATCGCAAAGCACAAAGCTGATCTCCCTGTGCTATGCGGCTGCTTCCCACAGCTATCTATTTTACATTTGGTAGTGTATATATGTCCATGCTACTCTCACTTCACCGCAGCTTCACCCTCCCCACCATGTGCTCAAGGCCATTCTGTCTGTCTACATCTTTATTCCTGCCCTACCACTCAGTTCATCAGTACCATTTTTTATTTTTTAGATTCCATATATATGTGTTAGCATACGGTATTTGTTTTTCTTTCTGAGTTACTCTGTATGACAGACTCTAGGTCCATCCACCTCACTACAAATAACTCAGTTTCATTTCTTTTTATGGCTGAGTAATATTCCATTGTATATATGTGCCACATCTTCTTTATCCATTCATCTGTCGATGGACATTTAGGTTACTTCCATGTCCTGGCTATTGTAAATAGTGCTGCATTGAACATTGTGGTACATGACTCTTTTTGAATTATGGTTTTCTCAGGGTATATGCCCAGTAGTGGGATTGCTGGGTCATATGGTAGTTCCATTTTTAGTTTTTTAAGGAACCTCCATACTGTTCTCCATAGTGGCTGTATCAATTTACATTCCCACCAACAGTGCAAGAGGGTTCCCTTTTCTCCACACCCCCTCTAGCATTTACTGTTTGTAGATTTTTTATGATGGCCATTCTGACCGGTGTGAGGTGATACCTCCTTGTAGTTTTGATTTTCATTTCTCTAATAATTAGTTATGTTGAGCATCTTTTCATGTGCCTCTTGGCCATCTATATGTCATCTTTGGTAAAATGTCTATTTAGGTCTTCCACCCATTTTTTAATCGTGTTGTTTGTTTTTTTGATATTGAGCTCCATGAGCTGTTTGTATATTTTGGAGATTAATCCTTTGTTGTTTCATTTGCAAATATTTTCTTCCATTCTGAGGGTTGTCTTTTTGTCTTGTTTATGGTTTCCTTTGCTGTGCAAAAGTTTTTAAGTTTCATTAGGTCCCATTTGTTTATTTTTGTTTTTATTTTCATTACTCCACAGCAAACATCATACTCAATGGTGAAAAACTGAAAGCATTTCCACTAAGATCAGAAACAAGACAAGGATGTCTACTCTCGCCACTATTATTCAACATAGTTTTGGGAGTCATAGCCATGGCAATCAGAGAAGAAAAAGAAATAAAAGGAATACAAATTGGAAAAGGAGAAGTAAAACTGTCACTCTTTGCAGATGACATGTTACTATACATAGAAAATCCTAAAGATGCCACCAGAAAACTACTAGAACTAATCAGTGAATTTGGTAAGGTTGCAGGATACAAAATTAATGCACAGAAATCTCTGGCATTCCTATACACTAACAATGAAAAATCAGAAAGAGAAATTAAGGAAACAATCCCATTTAGCATTGCAACAAAAAGAATAAAATACCTAGGAATAAACCTACTTAAGGAGGCAAAAGACTTGTACTCAGAAAACTATAAAACACTGATGAAAGAAATCAAAGATGACATAAACAGATGGAGAAATACACCATGTTCTTGGATTGGAAGAATCAACATTGTGAAAATGACTATACTACACAAAACCATCTACAGATTCAATGTAGTCCCTATCAAACTACCAATGGCATTCTTCATAGTATTAGAACAAAAAATTTTACAATTCGTATGGAAACACAAAAGACCCCGAATAGCCAAAGCAATCTTGAGAAAGAAAAACAGAGCTGGAGGAATTAGGCTACCCGACTTCACACTATACTACAAAGCTACAGTAATCAAGACAGTATGGTACTGGCACAAAAACAGAAATATAGATCAATGGTACAGGATAGAAAGCCCAGAGATAAACCCATGCACATATAGTCACCTAAGTTACAACAAAGGAGGCAAGAACATACAATGGAGAAAAGACAGCCTCTTCAATAAGTGGTGATGGGAAAACTGAGCAGCTGCATGTAAAAGAATGAAATTAGAACACTACCTAACACCATACACAAAAATTAACTCCAAATGGATTAAAGACCTAAATGTAAGACTGGACACTATAAAACTCCTATTGGAAAACATACAGTATCATTTTAAATTGCTCAGAAAAAAATGAAACGCCTAGGTGTAAATCTAACAAAACATGTATAGGCCTTGTATGCTGAAAACTATTCAGTGCTGATGGAGGATATCAAAGAAGACCTACTTAAATGGAGTTGGCAAAGGTATAAACACATAGACTAGAGGAATACAATAAAGAATCCAGAAATACACGCACAGAAATATATTTTTGATAAGGATGCAAAAGCAAATCAATGGAGGAACGATAGCCTTTTCAACAAATGGGACTGGAGTAATTGGACTAAAATTAGCTCAAAACACATCACAGATTTAAATGTAAATGTAAAACTATAAAACTATTAAAAATCATACAAAATATTTAGGATCTAACACTTGGCAAAGAGTTCTTTAATTTGATAATGAAAGCATGATTCATAAAAGGAAAACTTGATAAATTGACTTCATCAAAACTTTTTTTAAATTGCTTTGCTATAGACCCTGTTAAAAGGATGAAAAGACAAGCTATAAAGTGTGAGAAAAGATTTGCAAATCACACATCTGACTAAGAACTAGTATTTAGAATAAAATAAAAGAACTCTCAATATTCAGTTTAAAAATTCCAGTTAGAAAATTGGCAAAAAACATGAGCAGATTTTTTTTTCCTATTTAATACAATCTATTTATTTTAAAGCATGATTTTTCTTAACATCTTACTAGAATAGTCTTATATACATCAGTGTTCAGTCCCCTTTTCTTCTTTTTTTTTCTTTATTGACGTGTAGCTGATTTACAATGTTGTGTTAATTTCAGGTGTATAGAAAAGTGATTCATATATATATATGAATATATATATGAATATATATATATATATGAATATATATATGAATATATATATATATATATATATATATATACACTCTTTTTCAGATTCTTTTCCCTTATAGGTTATTACAAAATATTGAGTATAGTTCCCTGTGCCATACAGTAGGTCCTGGTTGGTTATCAATTTTATATATAGTAGTGTGTATGTGTTAATCCCAAACTCCTAATTTATCCCTCTCCCCGCTTTGGTAACCATAAGTTTGTTTTCTATGTCTGTGAGTCTATTTCTGTTTTGTAAATAAATTCATTTGTATCATTTTTTTAGATTCCACATGTAAGTGACATCATATGATATTTTCCTTTCTCTGACTTACTTCACTTAGTATGATGATCTCTAGGTCTCTCCATATTGCTGCAAATGGCATTATTTCACCCTTTTTCATGGCTGAGTAATATTCCATAGTATATATATACCACATCTTCTGTATCCATTCATCTGTCAATGGACATTTAGGTTGCTTCCATGTCTTGGCTATTGTAAATAGTGCTGCAATGAACATTGGGGTGCATGTATCTTTTTGAATTAGAATTTTCATCTCTTCCAGATCTACATCCAGGAGTGGGATTGCTAGATCATATGGTAACTCTATTTTTAGTTTTTTAAGGAACCTCCATACTGTTCTCCATAGTGGCTGCACCAATTTACATTCCCATCAACAGTGTAGGAGCATACCCTTCTCTCCACACCCTCTCCCACATTTATTTTTATAGACTTTTTGTTGATGGCCATTCTGCCTGGTGTGAGGTGATACCTCATTGTAGTTTTGATTTGCATTTCTCTAATAATTAGCGATGTTGAGCATCTTTTCATGTGCCCATTGGCCATCTGTATGTCATGAACAGATTTCTCACCAAAGAGGATATACAGATGATAAATGAGAGCATGGAAAGATATTCAACATCATTAGCCATTAGGGAAATGCAATTTAAAACCACAAAGAGATATCACTACAAACCTATCGGTATGACTAAAGTAAAAAATAGTGACAACACCATACGTTGGTAAGGATGTGGAGAAACTGGGTCACTCATGCAATGTTGATGGGAATGTAATAACGCTAAAGGCACTCTGGAAAACAGTTTGGCAGTTCCTTAAAAAACTAAACATGGAACTACCATACAACCCAGCAGTTGGATTCTTGGGCATTTATCACAAATAAATGAAGACTTACGCTCACACAAAAAGCTGTACAGAAGTGTTTAAAGTAGTTTTATTCATAAAGGCACCAAACTAGGAATAACCCAAATGTCCTTCAATGGATGAATTGTTAAACCATGCTACTCTGAATACTACTCAGAAATAAAAAGGAACAAACTATTCATAGAGGAAACAATCTGGATAAATCTCCAGGTAATCATGCTGAATGATAAAGGCCAATCCCCAAATACTGTATGATTTGATTTATGTAGCATTCTAGAAAAGTCAAAATTAGAGAAATGGAGATCAGATTCATGGTTGCCAAGGGTTAAGGAGGTGGTGGGGTGGGAAGGAAGTGTCTGTGGCTATAAAAGAGCAATATGAGGGATCCTTGTGGTGATGGAGGTGTCCTGCATCTTGACTTTATCAGTACCAATCCGGGTTGTAATATTGCAAGATGTTAACTGTTGGGGGAAAGAAAATGGGTAAAAGGATACTAGGGATCTCTCTGTATTATTTCTTAAAACTGCACATGAATCTATAATTATTTCAAAATAAAAAGTTTAATTTTTTTAAAAAAAGGTTTTCATGTAATTTCACATAAAAATCGAAATCGAAATCTCTGGAAAAATCACAAGATCTGACGCACTTCCACATGCGGGTAAAATAGGCTGGTGTGGAGCGGCAGTTGCAGTTCAAGCTTGGGCATGCCTTTGTCAGTTCATCGCAGTCCTCACTACTCCCTATCGTCTCCCTATCACCTAGGCTCAGGATTCTCTGCTATTCATTATCCAGCTTGCCCTGCTCATTTTCTTACATCCAGTAAGAGTCCCCTGCCTGGCCCCTGTAGGCATTTGAATTTTCCACTTTTGTTAACTCAGGTTCCTGACATCAGCAAAGCAGAGTAGAAGCAGAGCTACTCATGCTTATGGAAAGCATGTTAGCTCATGGAAACATTTTCACTCTTTATATCTCATGTCTGAAAACTGTATGCCTGAGACACGATACCATGTAATGGAAACCCTTGAAAGTCAGACAGACCTGAGTTAAAAATCAGGGCTTTCCCAGCTGACCTTGAGCAAATTACTTAAATTTTCAGATTTTCCCTTGCAAACTGGGAACAATAAGACATAACTCAGTCTAAAACACCTGCTACCACAGCATAGGGGCTCATTAATATACTTTCCCCACAACAACAGGACGCCTCTCTTTTTCTTACGGCTTTGTGATCCCTCCTAGTAACCAACAGCTTCTACTAAAAGAGGTTTGTTCCCACTGGAGCCTTACACATATATTTCCCACTAACTGGGAATTTCTGTGCCACTTTGCTCAGCATCTTTCTAGCTCTAGCTCACCATCCTCACAATAATCCTGCAAAACAGGCACTTACCTGTATTAAGCTCAACTTGCAAATGAGGAATTTGAGGCATAGAATTATTTGGTTATTTAAGCTTTAGCCAATAAATCTGACTCTAGAATCTGTGCTTTCAACTAGCTTTTCCACCGCCTCTCTCTGTTTCAGGCTTGGCAGAGTTCGGCAGAGCTTTTCTTTCCAGGCTCTCCCCAGGGACTAGCCTATGCCTTTTGAGTGATCTTGCACATTATAAAGGTAAGGCTGACAATGATATATTCCTGGTCAGCCTCGGTTTACAGCCTTGGAAAGACTTTGAGAACCCCATCTCTGTTTCACCCTCCTCCCCTGACACATGAAATCTTTTGGGGTGAGCATGTGACTCAGGTACCTGTAGGCTGGGCTGTGTTGGGAGAGTTTCAGATACCGCTGGCCCAGCACAGGGTGTTATTATCAAGGACGTTTCCCTACAGCAGCTTTATTGGCATCTCTTTCACAATCCGATGATCTTTTATTGGCACTAACTTATATTGGCAAAGAGAAGGGGACAAAAAACACACAAAACAGGCTGAGTGAAATATCACCTCTCCCCTGAGGATCGGTTGCTGGCTAAGCCGCTCAAAGCTTGTCACTCACCGGAGGTGAAGAGACTCAGGAAAAACAAGCACTCCCTGGCTCTTGACAGAGTGTCCAGGAGCTTCCCAGGATATGAAACCAGAGAAAGGCCTTCAGCTAATTTCTCAATGGTTAAGACTCTCCAGTAAGACAAAGCTGGATTTGATTCCTGGCTTTCCACTTCTTAGCTGTGTCGACTTGGCCATGGTTCTTAACCTCTCTTGCTAAGCCTCAATTTTCCCATTTTTGTAAAATGGGCATAATAATCATAATAATGCCTTCCCTACAGGGTCTTCAAGGGAAATATGTGAGGTGATCCAGGAAATGTGATTATACACAGTCAGCACTCAATAAATGTTAGTATTATATTAGTGGTGAAATTTGTGATAAGCCAGAAAAAAATAATAGCCATTAGTATTGTTAGAAGTGATAGGATTTGTAATATGCCATGGAAAAAGTGGTGGTAGTAATGGTGGTGGTATTTTAGCCATTATCAGCAAAAAAAAAAACCAGAGGAAAAAAATGACAAAACCTCAAAGAGTGTCCCAGGGGAAGCTTTCTTCCCACAGAAGTTGTATTTGTCAGAAATTCTCTGCATTTGAATATTTTAAAATTAAAACATGTTTTCCTATTAGATTATAATTCCAGAACTGTTTTCTCTTCAATTTTGATAAATTCAATCTTTTCTTTAAATAATGGTCTGGCTTCATCTCTTTCTTTGTGACCTTGGGCAACATTGTTTACCTCTTTCAATATCAATTTTCTTATCTAAAAAATTAAGTTCCGGGGGCTTCCCTGGTTGCGCAGTGGTTGAGAATCTGCCTGCCAATGCAGGGCACACGGGTTCGAGTCCTGGTCTGGGAGGATCCCACGTGCCGCGGAGCGACTGGGCCCGTGAGCCACAGCTGCTGAGCCTACGCGTCTGGGGCCTGTGCTCCGCAGCAGGAGAGGCCGCGATAGTGAGGGGCCCGCGCACCGCGATGAAGAGTGGCCCCCACTTGCCGCAACTGGAGAGGGCCCTCGCACAGAAGCGAAGACCCAACACAGCCAAAAATAAATTAATTAATTTAAAAAAAAAAATTAAGTTCCGGAATCACCTGAGATAATGGACATGAAAGTTCTTTGTAAAAGTAAAAACCTCCCCCTTCCCCATAGAAATGCTGAGTTATAATGGCTCCAGTTCTACTCTCAGTTGTGTTCATTACTTAAGACATTTGTGAAGTATACTTTCAATTAGAAAATAACAACCATTTAATTTCTTCTATAAGTTTGAACTTTGTGTAGCGTATTATCTTAAAAGAAGACAAAACTTTGGAGAAAACTGTGCTAATGAGGTACAAGCATTTAGTGTGAAGAATATTTGAAACACTTGATTAATACCTTAGGAAGGTGATAAAATTCTCCCCATTTACAGGAAGGCAGACCAATAGTTGAAGAACAGAAGGATTTCTGAGAGGTTATCACAGAATCAGTCTCTTTGACTTCAGTCTCTCCTATTTCCAAGACAACCTGGAAAATATGACCAAATTAATCCTACTAATATATTGGTTTTCATCGTATTGCTCCCTTGCTCAAGAATTCCCAGGAGTCTTTAGCTACATGAAAAGCTCCAGCTCCTTAGCCTGATATTTCACTATCTTACTTTATAATATGGCCCTACCTCCCTTCTATGGCTTGGTCCCTGCCTTTCTCCATAATTTGCATATTCTACTCCATCCCTGCTTCATTGTCTCCTGGACAGTGCACGCTTATCTCCTACTCCAAAATTTGTTCATGTTATACCCTCACCTCTTTGCTTCTCCTTTACTCATTCATCTACTTGAATTCTATCTTCCCCTATTTATTTTCTTCTTTTTGCCCATCTATATTTTCTTAGTTTTCTGCAATATTTGTTATTTAAATCCTAGATGTTCCTAGGGCCTAGCTTCCATACTTCCTTCCCCCAAAGTCCTGGCTGGCTTTGATAACTGCTTCTGTGATTACTATCTGGACCACCTGCCAGAGCTCTTAGCTTTCCTGTGGGTGGATCTTTCTCCCCAAAGAGAGTGTTTTGCTGTAGGGTCCAGGCCAGGCCTTTTCTTTCCCATGCATTGTGTTTTGTTTGTTCCATGACTCTTTCCAGAAAGGTTTTAGGACAACTTACAAGAACACACACACACACACACACACACACACACACACACACACAATTACAAAATCAAATAGTACGAGGCAGAAGAGGGGGCCAATGAAGATAAATAGGCAGTGTAGACTCTGACTTCCTCCAAGGTCTCTCATCCCCAGGTACTATGTCCTAATACCTCATTAATGCCTTTTAATGAAACTCTAGCAAGGAAGAAGAAGGAAGAAACCAAATATAAGTAAAAAGAAGAGAAGATGTAAAGAAAGAATCCAAGATCTTTAATCCTCCATTCATTCATTTATTCCATCATTCAGTAAAAAATTTTAAGTACTTTTACGTACCATGTACTGGTTATATAACTAGTCCCATAACTTAAGTGACCCTCTTCATCTATTTAACCTTATTTGTTAGATAATACAAATTTTTTTTTTTAATAAAAAGGAAGGTTAAACTTGTGTCCCTTCCCTATCGAATATAAAATAAATTTGAAAGAGAGCATTTTTACATAGATAATTCAACATTGAATGCCAGGACTGGCCCATATATTTGAAATCTAAAGCTAATTTGCAAGTTAAACATTGATCCTAAAAGAGGTGAAGTGTTTTCTGAATTTTCTTTATGTTTCATGAGTGCTAAGTTTTCAGGGAAATTTGCACTTATGAAGAGAATTGGATAAATCTAATGACCAATGAATATATAAAAATTAGTCAACCTGACTGGTATCAAATTATTGGAAGTGATACAATTTTTAAAGATAATGTGAAACCACAATGAAATCCCACTACATACCCACAAGAACATCTAAAATTTAAAAGGTTTTAAACACAAAATATTGAAAAGAATTTAGAATAAACAGCACTCTGATAGGTGTATGAATTGGTACAACCATTTTGAAAAACAGTTTAGCAGTTTCATAAGAAGTTAAAATGAACATCTACCCTATGATCTAGGAATTCCACTCCTAGCTATTTGTCTGAGAAAAATTAAAAGAATTGTCTACAAAAGAATGTTCATAGCAACTTTACCCATAGTAGCCAAAGTTGGAAACACTCCAGATGTTTGTCAACAGAAGAATGAATTAACAAGCTTTTATATAGTCATACAATGGCAAAACACTTACCAATAAAAAAGTAACAAACTACTGATATGTGAAACAGCATGGATAAGTTTCAAAAATATTATACTGAATGAAAGTGTATAGTGTATGATTCCACTTATATGAAATTCTAGAACCTACAGTGATGGAAATCAGATCAATATTTGCTTCTTAGGGGGTAAAGGGAGTTGACTGGGAAGAGGCACAAGGAAATGCTCTGGTAGGACTAAAATATCCTGTGTCTTGATATACATTCATGAAAATTGATTGACAGTAGTTATACTTAAAATCTGACCACTTCACTGTATTCAATTATAACTCAATAAATCAATCAAACTTTAAAAAATAATGCTGAGGGAAATTTTGGGAGATAGAAATACTCTAAAACTGGATTTTGGTGGTGGTTGAAACTATATGCATTTATTAAAAATCATTGAACTGTTCATTTTCAATGAATAAATTTTATAATATGTCAGTTATACCTCAATAAACTGTTGAGTAAAAAGATAATGCATTCAGTATTATACTGGAAGTATAGCTAATACAATAAAACAAGAAAAGGAAATAACAGGTATATAGATGGGGGAAGAAGAAATAAAACAGTCTTTGTTTGCAGATGACATGGTCATCCAGGTTGAAAATCCAAAACAATTAAAAAAAAAAAAACCCTCCTGGAACTAATAAGTGATTATAGCAAGATGACAGGATACAATGTTAATATACAAAAGTCAATCACTTTCCTATATACCAGCAATGAAAAAGTGGAATTTGAAATTAAAACCACAATACGATTTATATTCACACCCCCAAAAATAAAATACTGAGGTATAAATTTAACAAAATATGTACAAGATCTATATGAGGAAAACTACAAAGCTCTGATGAAAGAAATTGAAGAAGAACATAATAATTAGATATCCCATGTTCATGGATAGGAAGACTCAATATTGTCAACATGTCAGTTCCTCCCAAATTCATCTGTAGGTTCAATGTAATACTAATCAGAATTGCAGCGAGTCATTTTGTGTATATCTATAAAATAAGTCTAAAGTGTATATGAAGGGACAAGACACCCAGAATAGCCAATACAATATTGAAGAAGAACAAAGTTCAAGGACTGAAGCTACCTGACTTTACGACCTACAATAAAGCTACAGTAATCAAGACAGTGTGTTATTGATGAAAGAATAGACAGATCAGTTGAACAAAATAGAGAGCCCAGAAATAGGCCCACATAAATATAGTCAACTTTTCTTTCACAAAGGAACAAAGGCAGTACAATGGAGCAAAGATATTCTTTTCAACAAATGGTGCTAGAACAACTGGACATCCACATGCAAAAAACATGAATCTAGACATAGACATTACACCCTTCACAAAAATTAACTCAGAATGATCATAGACCTAAATATAAAACTCTTAGAAAATAGCATAGGAGAAGACCTAGATGACCTTGGTTGTGGTGATAACTTTTTAGATACTACACCAAAGGCACAATCCATGGAAGAAATAATTGATAACTGGACTTCATTAAAATAAAAAAACTTCTGCTCTGCAAAAGACAGCATTAAGAAAATGAGATGACAAGCCACAGACTGGGAGAAAATATTTGCAAAAGACACATCTGACGAAGGACTGTTATCCAAAATATATAAAGAACTCTTAAAATTCAACAAAAAGAAAACAACCCAATCAAAAAATGGCCAAAGAACTGAGCAGACAGTTAGTAGACCTTAGCAGACACTTTGACAGTTTCTTACAAATCTACACATACTCTTACCATATGATCTAGCAGTTGAGCTCCTCGGTATTTACCAAAAGAAATTAAAAACCTACGTCTACACAAAAACATGCACACATATTTTACAGCAGCTTTATTCATAACTGCCAAAACTTGGAAGCAACCAAGATGCCCTTCAGTAGGTGAGTGGATAAATAAACTACGGTACAACTAGACAACGGACTATTATTCAGCGCTAAAAGAAATGAGCTATTAAGCCATGAAAAGACATGAGGAAACTTAAATGCATATTATTACATGAAAGAAGCCAAGCTGAAAAGGCTAATACTGTGTGCTTCCAATTATATGATATTCCAGAAAAGGTAAAACTGTGGAGACAATAGAAAGATAAGCGGTTGCCAGGATTTTTGTTGAGGGACGGGGGGAGTGGCAGAGGAGAGATGAATAGGCATAGCACAGAGGATTTTTAGGGCAGTCAGAATACTCTGTACAATACTGTAATGCTAGATGCATGTCATTATACATTTGTCCCAACCTACAGAATGTGAAAAACCACCCGTGAACCCTAATGTAAACTATGGACCTTAGATGATTATGTATGATGTGTCAATGTAAGTTCATCAATTGTAACAAAATGTGTCACTCTGGTGGGGGACGTTGATAATGGGGGTTAAAATGTGGGGGGGCAGGGATGTATATCTGTACCTTCCTCTTCATTTTGCTGTGAACCTAAAACGCTCTAAAAAAATAATGGCTTTCAAAAAGATCATGCACATGGCTATTGAGGTACAGAGAAAAATAATCACTTACAGACTTCTGGGTACAGTTTTTCTTCTGAGCAATTTAATGATATATATCAAGAGCCTTAAAGTAAGGATGCTCTCTGACCAAGAAATTCCATTTTAGTAAAATTTACCCTGAGAAAATAATGGAGGGAATGCACAAAGATTTAAAGATATGCATTGAACTGAATGGTCATTTGTAATAGTTAAAAGTTGGAAGCAACTTAATGTCAGCCATAGCATATGAGTGAAATAATTGTGTATGAATGTGTGTACAAATAGTAGCTATTATAATAAAGTTGTAAATTAATATTTATCAACATGGAAAGTGGTTCACAATATACTAATAGAAAAAGGTTGGAGAAAATATGCAGAAAAGAGAATAATTAGTATTATTGTGTAGTACTTTTAGTAGTATATAGTAGTAGTACTATATAGAGAGTTCCGTAAGGATCTACAACAAGGTGATAAGGATAGGTATCTCTGGGTGGTAAGATTATGGGGGTAACTTTCTAGTCTTTCACAAAAATTACATGTGCCTTTTACAAAAGATATATGTGTGTGTGTGTGTATATATATATATATATATATATATATATATATTTCAAAATCTTTAAAATGAGTTAATAATGGGAAAAGACAGAGATCATCAGGACTGTGGTACATGTGATAAATATGGGGTTCTTGTGAGTTCTGAAAATTTGGTGCACGCTACTTTATGCAATAGATGTGTATAAACTAGGTTGCACTTTCCATTGTGCTAATGGAAGAAAAATCTGCAAGAAAGGTAAAGAATCATTTGATCATGTGAGTAACTATCACCTCATGTTCCTGTCTTAGAAGTTCACATCATTTTAACTTTAGTATTGCTTAAAACAGAAAATACCCAAATCATTATTCTTTTGTAATGTCCTGGTCAAGTTATTTATCGCAATCATTTTAAGAAAGCCCTAGGTCAGTGTTGTGTTTTACTTACCCGATTTACAGGGTACCATCACCTTCTCAACCATTCTGGGAACAGCCCAAAAGGGAAGAATTCATGTGCTTAGCTGGAGTAACTGAAACTCGTCTACATAAGCAGGCAGATTTCATCTGCCTCTAACAGACCCTGGTCGGGAAACAAAGCAATCTTCCTGTCCAAGAGAAAAACAAAGAAAGAGGCACATCTGGGTAAAATCTAACACTCAGAACGTTCCTTCATGGAGACAAGAAATAAAAGCATCTAAAGTGCGCTGTTCTCCAGAGAACCTGAGCTCTAAACGTGGGTCAGCTTGGCCTGGCACTGTCCCCATCTCAAGAGAGAATGAAGCTGAAACTCAGAAAGGGCGACTTGCCCAGTTATGCCAAAAATCAGTGGTGAGGCTATGATTAGAATCCTTTGTCTCCCAAAGTGCTGGAGGCTCTAATAGGTAAAGCACACTATTTGTGTGGTGTGATGAAAAGACTACCTGACAAGTCAGGAAACCTGAGTTTCAGAGTTGGCTTTGTCACTACCTACCCTTTTGGGGACTGTTCCTCTTCGTGCACAACATGAGGAGGTCCTACTAGAAAATATACAAGGACTTCTCCAGATCAAACATCCTAGAGTTTCTAATTAGCTCACACCCTCCCCTTCCCTGTCTCTTCAGGTTTAATCCTTTGGGGCATTCTTGCCCCTCTATCCTCCCTCGGTCCATGGTTCTCTTGGGCACACCTGTCCTGTGATCTCCAAGCCGTACAAGGTCAGAAGGATGTTCCCTGGACTGCCCGAGCAGGTGCTGAAACGTTTCCCCTGTTGCTGCTACCATTTAGCTAGAGTCATATTAATTTTTTTTTCCTAACTGGATTAACAAGGCACGCATATGTCTGTAGACAAAGCTCCACTGAATACATTTTCAGAGTAAATAAAAGTTTAATTTTCTTTAAACAGACATCAAGTGCTTGAGGATGTGTGAAGTCTGGAAGAGTGATTTCCTCAGGCAGCCTGCCTCTCCCAGGGGACGGGGCTGCCCAAGTCTTGACCCAAAGAGGGAGAAAAGTATGGGCACAGGGGGAGAGGGTTCTGCCACATTCAGCTAAACCAGATCGCAACCCAAGTGAAAAGAGAGACAGAGAGAACTAGGTTGTGTTATCAATCAGTTTTCAACTTCAGTTAACTTTATTGGCATGACAAGGTAGACACATTGCCAAAGTCAATACAGTAGGTCTGTGTGCATAAAGCAGGCTTTGGTGCTAATGGAGGTTTTAATGCCAGACATTCTGTCCTGTAAGTGTTCCTAATGTCCTTCTTGGTCCCCAGCTGCCACATGTTGTGGTTATAATCTTGCTATGGAAGGTCATAGGATTTAAGTTTAGGGTCCTCAAACCAAACTTATGGTAAGGGTCTTCTCTCCTGAAACCCTTTTATACTATTGAAAAACCTTGTGAACTTATATTTTTATTTTGTATAATATATAGTAACCAACAATAAAAATAGACAAGTAGTTTCAGGTAGGATATTGTTAAAATAGTTCACTTCCTAGGCAGGTTTTTAAAGTAAAATTTATCACTAAGGAAAGTATCTAAAATTTCCTTATCAAAAAATCTTGCTGTAATGTTTACATTTCTAGTAAACACCTAATTAAGCTGTTAATATCTAGGATCATCCCGCAAAGCACCTCCATTCTTAGCAGAAATGAGGATATGACTGTTTTCTGGTTGGACAAAGTTTTATTTCATGATTTTAGCAGCACAGATATGTACTGTGTTCTCATTACCAAGAGCCCAGCCCAAGCCGCCAGGCTGAGAAGCAGAGCAACACATAAAACATAAATTATAGACAATAGATGATATCAGATCATGAGCAGATCGTGAGTCTGGCCAGCAAGTATGTGATAATGGCTAAGCTTAATGTGTAAACAAATAGTTGTTTTAAAGGAGATGAAAGGTGGGAATGTAACATATGTTTCAGATACAACACATTTTATGGCACAAGCTACCATTTGGGGTACATGACCTATGGTACATCACCTTCACCCCACGGCAGCATGCACTAATTATATTATGGGCCTATTATTTTTTGTGAGCTGCCTGTATTAAATGACTGACTGAATGCATTCATACCTTCAAAAGCTAGAATATTTCAGCTGCAAGGAACCTGCTAAATCAGCTAGTGCAATTCCTCTCATTTTACAAAAACTGAGATCTAGATACTTTTGTTTGCATGTTTTGTTTAAGGTCAACATTTAAGTACTAAGGTGATACTAGAATTCTAAGATCTCTTGACTCTTAGAACAGTTAATGTTCCATTATACCAGAATCGTACTGCACACTTGGCTTCTGTACTTTGCCCTCGACATATTCACATAAAAGTTAAAACAAGTGTAGAAAGAGGCCAATGTCCACCAACAATAAATCAACCAGCTGGTAGATTTTTCCACTTCTCCTAGCAATTTACATGTTCATTTCAGTAGTCTTTATAAGGAAAGCAGTTTACTTATTGGTTGGTTAATTTAACTGGTTAAAGATACCCTGCAATTTAATGTAAAGACCAAGACATAATCAAAGTCTTCTTTATTCTGTAAGTTTAATAAGCATTCCCAAAGGAAGGTCATTGCTGTTATTATTACTAACATAATCACAACATCAGTTATATGAGAAAGAAGATATATAAGATATATATGTGTGTGTGTGTATATACACACACACACACACACACACACACACACACATATATATATATATATATATATATGCCTTCTAGCCTTCTAAATATTTGACTAGTTCTTCAAAACGTATATTTTTCAAAGCGACTCAGAATGACTGGTGAGAGTGGTACAGGGGAACAGATTTGTCAGAGTGTAAATGACAAACAATCCAGCTGTGAACCTTTTTCCCCCTAGTCAAAGGCCTTGGGGAATTAACAAGTTGCTTGAGTCAGGGCCTTAAATATTTATGTACACTCCAAGTGTTCTTATGTTTGAGATCGTTACTAATTTTAAAGATGTCCAAATTAAGGGGCTGGGATAAAATCAAGAACTAAGATCAACCAGTTAAGATCTCCATTTCCAAAGCATTGGGAGCTATTACCTAGAAGAATAGCACATCATACTTTGATCAGGGAAATTAAAATGTTCTCCCAAGCTATTCTATTTGTAAAACCTTTTCCAAATTGAATTCCAGTTGCAGAAATATTTTTGGCAGGTCAACAGCAGGGGCTGAGAGCCTGGTCTGTGCCAGCTTTGATGACTGCAGCAACCAGGGGTGGAAAATCTGGGCTGGAGGAGGAGAAGCAAGAGCTGGTTAGACAGATCCCACACGAGGGAGGACAGATGGTGGCTAGGCAGCTTGTTTTAGCCACTGGTCTCCCCCGTCTGCTCCCTTGACTCTAAGACATAGAGAGTCGCTACACTGAAAAATGCATGTTAAAGTCAGAGGTGGCTGGGAGAGAGGGAGAAAGATGTATCGGGTCCTAAGGCTTTGTGTAAGCCACTCCCTGAGGTCCAGAGAATCTGAAGGAGGTGTAGCGGGAGCAGGACCCTGGACCAACTAGAGGTGTCCTAAAGTCCACGCTGGAGCCAGACTGGTACTCCTGCTAAACCTTGGCTTTGCTACAAGCTGGCCCAGCGCTCATGGCCAGGTCTTGGTGTCCTCCTGTGGAACAGAATCAATTTCACACATGAGCAGAGAGGCTACTCTCTGACTATGATGCAGTAAGACCAGAATAAGAACACTCTGATCACGTCTAAACAGACAGAAACGTGAACATTACCCAAACCTTCAAAATGACTCAATATCCCCTATCCTGACTAATAGGCATGACTGCTATTTCTTTACCAGTTACCTCTTTAACGTTGCTTTAGTCAACCTCCTGAATTACCTCTGCTTCCTGGCACCATTCAATTCAGAGCAAAGCCCTGCCTCTATAAACCCTACCCCAAATCATCTAACACAAGCAAGCCCAAGTCCTTTCCTTGGTCCTTTCTTTTTCTTTTCTTTTTTTTTGGTAGTTATATCGAAATTTGATTTTTTTTAATTGAAGTATAGTTGATTTACAATGTTGTGTTAGTTTCAGGTGTACAGCAAAGTGATTCAGATATATATATATCTGAATATATTTTTAATATATAAAAAATTTTCAGATTCTTTTCCATTGTAGGTTATTACAAGACATTGAATATAGTTCCCTGTGCTATACAGTAGGTCCTTGTTGTTTATCCATTTTATATATAGTAGTGTGTATCTGCTAATCCCAAATTCCTCATTTATCCTTCCCCTTCCCCTTTGGTAACCATAAGTTTTTTTTTTCTATGTCTGTGAGTCTGTTTCTGTTTTGTAAATAAGTTCATTTGTATCAGTTTTTTAGATTCCACATATAAGCGATATCATACGATATTTGTCTTTCTCTATCTGGCTTACTTCACTTAGTATGATAATCTCTAGGTCCATCCATGTTGCTGCATCCTAAGTCCTTTCTAACACCTTCTTACTGACACACCCTATGGTTGCCCATGGTGAGGAGCTCCATCTGTGCAAGGAGCAATAAACCCAACTTGTTCAACTACAGATGACTCCTGCTGGTCTTCACCCGAAAGGCCAAGTGACAATAGTGTCTGTTCTGTGCCAAGTTGTGTGCTGAATTCTGGGCCCGCAACTCCGAACAAAGCGCCTTGTCCTGTCCTCAGGAAGCTCACAATCTGATGGTGGAGACAAGGGTGCAGCAGGCAGAGACTCTAACCTCCAGAGTCGTTAGGAGTCAAACAAAATTCACCAGAATATCAAATTAAATAGCCCTAAGGGTGGTATGATACTGAGAATATGAAAGAATAGAAAACTCCCTCAAAGTCAAATTTATTTATTATTAGCAAGAAGATAATGGTTGCAGATCTTCTAATTCCATCAAGTTCAAGTTAGAGTTACTATACTTATAAATGTATTTACAAATCTTAAGGTACCAAAGAAATACAAAATCCAGTCAAGTGAGCAGCAAGAATGAGAGCTTCAGACTTCTTGAGTAAACAAAGAATTAGATGAAGTGACCAGGAGCCTAGACCACCAACCTCTCTAGTGTGAAAACCTACAAGTTTATAACCATTAAATAAAGCCCATCATGGTCATGCACAAGCCCATGTCCTGGCCAAAACCCTGCTCCTAAGTAACTGAGATGGCAACTGTGTTCCTGGAGGGAGGGTGTGTGCTTCTTAACACCAGGAAAAGTGAGAAGTAAGTATGGAAAGATATGAGAGAACCAAATCATAGTATTGATAATTTTGTATTAAGAAAGAAATTGTGTATATTTGCTCTTTGTGTATTGGTAATTCTTAAGAGAATTGGGCCTATTAGAGGTATAGCCTTGAAATGTCAATTTAAAATACTTGATGAGTAATTGATGTGGGGTAGTTGATGTGGAGTTTTATGTTTTAAATTGAAAGTTGAATTCTTATTAAGTTTACTGAAACATGTAAGAGAAGTTTAGGACCCTATATTTATAAATTTAAGAGGTTAAATGTATATAAATATTTTTTTTATTTTTTAACATCTTTATTGAAGTATAATTGCTTTACAATGGTGTGTTGATTTCTGTTTTATAACAAAGTGAATCAGCTATACATATACATATATCTCCATATCTCCTCCCTCTTGCATGTTATATTGAAGTACTCCAGAAAGTTTTGTTAATTGAAATATGTGTGTGTGTGTATATATATATAATATATATATATATTTATTTATTTCAGATATATATACATATATTTCAGAAGGTCTATGAGGATAAGAAATTGGGACCAGGGTTGGCAAACTCTGAATACGTGTATATATATATACACATATATATATATTTATATATGAAGTGGTTGCTAAACTCAGCTAGACCAAAAAATGAAATAGTTACACATGTAAGCTGAGCCAAAAAAAGCTATGTTTTTCAAATTTTAACTTTAATAAGTGGAATATTAACATTTAATCCAAAAAGTAAACCTTTGTGGTGTTTTGGTTTGTTTCTTTTTTTAATTTATTTTTTTATTGAAGTATAGTTGATTTACAATGTTGCATTAATTTCTGCTGTACAGCAAACTGACTCAGTTATAAACATATATACATTCTTTTTTATATTCTTTTCCATTATGATTTATCCCAGGGTATTAAATATAGTTCCCTGTGCTATACAGTAGGACCTGTTGTTTATCCATTCTATATGTAATAGTTTGCATCTGC
This sequence comes from Balaenoptera musculus, assembly GCF_009873245.2. NCBI lineage: Eukaryota > Metazoa > Chordata > Mammalia > Artiodactyla > Balaenopteridae > Balaenoptera > Balaenoptera musculus. Next base: position 125,136,481 of record NC_045785.1, read on the forward strand.
TAACCCCAAACTCCCAGTCCCTCCCTCCCCACCCCCCTCTCCTCCTTGGCAACCACAATTCTGTTTTCTGTGTCCATGAGTCTGTTTCTGTTTCATAGATAGGTTCATTTGTGCCATATTTTAGATTCCACATATAAGTGAAATCATATGGTATTTGTCTTTCTCTTTCTGACTGACTTCACTTAGTATGATAATCTCTAGTTGCATCCATGTTGCTGCAAATGGCATTATTTTGTTCTTTTTTATGGCTGAGTGGTATTCCATTGCATATACACACCACATCTTCTTTATCCATTCATCTGTCGCAAAACGTAAACCTTTGAATAATGTTTTCTACTCAAAAGTCCCTTTCAATGGCATCTAGAAACTCATATGAGCATAAGCAAATGTCATAGTGTATGAAAAGTGCTGTGAATGGGGAAGGATAACGTACGCTATAAGAACAAGGAGAGGGACCGTATTTGAGAGTTTGGAAGGGGGCTATTAAAAGAGGAACAGGTAAACCAAAAAAAGTGTGAGGATGGAAGGGAGGAGGGCCGAGCCGCAGGAAGTTTATTCACTTACAAATACTGAGTCTGTAACAGACACCAAACTAGGGGCTGGGGAGACAGTAGCAAAGGAAACAGGATTCCTTCCTCACGGAGCCCAAGGCCAGGAGGTAAGAGGGAGCTCGGTGTCTTGGGGGGGAACATAAAGAAATTCAGTGTGAGGAAGCCCATCCTGGGGGGATAGAAGAGGATCCCATGAGGTCTCCTGGACAGTCAACCTCAGGGCACTAATGGATACACGTCAAGTACCTAATGTGGTGCTATGACCTGGAAGCCCCAGCAAACCATTCCTTCTTCTTCAGAGTGTCCCTTATTTAAGTTCTTTTTGCTTTGGGGGTCAGAGCCTATTTGTAAATCAAACATTTAAATGTTCCTGGGGCTCACCCCCTGAACTTCCTAACTACCAACCCCTGAATCCAAGGGTCCCTGCAGCCTAAACAGACCGAGGGCAAGTAAGAAGGTCACCTTTTGCTTAAGCCTGAGGTCCCGGGCTACAGTAACTGGCATGATTTGTTCATAAAGATCCCTGACGACCCGGAGGAGGATGGCCCTTGTCTCTCAGGGGTGCCATGGGGACTGCTGGCTGGGATACTCTGCAGATAATGGCTCTTTTAAAAAAGAAAATAGATCCTATTTTCCAAAGGCCAAATAGGTAATGAGGTGACAGTAAGGAGTGGGGAAACAGAAGGTCTATGAGGATAAGAAATGCGGACCAGGGTTGGCAAATTCTGACTAAAGAAGAATGGGGACAGAAATGACTCCAGGATGAGGGAGTTTGAGAGCCATTCCGACCCACCCCAGAGTTTAAGCCTCCCCCAGAGGATGTTGACTTCACTCATACAAAGTATTTTATACAAAGAATGGTAGATCTGGGATTCACAAGGTTCATTTTCAATTTTATAGGCTACTGCTTTCAAACAACTCTAAGCTACATCACACATCTAATGGAGTGGATGTGTGTCTCAGGGGGAATTATCGAGAAGTATTCCCTCCAAAGGTCCTGGGGACACTGCAACGGGCTCCATTTAAAGAACCATTTCCATCAGCATGTGCAGACCTTCTCCGTGTGTGTAGTCCTTTTCATCTGAGGTTATCAGGACATGAAAACCTCTCACTCCTGGGAATGCCATCTGGGATTGTCTGGTGGCTATCTGGCTGTAAGGACTCTGGACATTATCCCCAATTCTCCATGGAAAACTTGTCCTGTGTTTCATGTCAACAATAGTTGAACCAAACTGCCTTTGACATCCTGGAGTTATCTGCTCACCCAGGTGACACTGAGCAGAACTAGATGACTGGGAGATGGCAACTCAGCCCTGACATCTGCCCAGTACCGCAGCAAGGGTTCCAGGAGTTATATGAGCCACTAGGGCCATCCAATCTGCCATCTGTCACTGACTTACCATGCCACCTTGGGTCACTGACTTCCCCATTCTGTGCCATCTGTGAAATGTGCATAATAGCACATCATGTCCTTCTGTCCCTCCTCCTTCCTCTCCTGCTCACGTTCACCCTCCCTCTCTCCCACCCTTTCTTCCTCCTCCTCCTCCTTTACATCTTCCTCCTCTTCCTCCCTCTCCCCCCTCCTCCCTCCCCCTCCCCTTCTCTCTCTCTCTCCCCTTCCCCCTGCCCCATAGATGAAGATAATGTGTCTATAAAGCGCTTTGAGCTCCTTGGAAATAGAGGGTCTATAAATATAAGCTGTTATCACTGTTACCATGGAAACACTCACAGAGAACCATACTCCATTCCTGCATTTGCTGAGCATAATTCTGGCCTTCTCGCCCTGCTGCCTTCTTGAGGCTATTAAACAATCAGTGGTTTTACAAAGCACAGCAGCCAGGTAGAGGGTGGGGACCCAGGGCAGAGCTTGTTTGCTATTCAACTCTTCTTCATGTCAATTTTCAGAACTTGTGTTTCTGTTTACTAAAGTAGAGGAAGGTACAAGATTGGCCAGAGTCAGCTATTAATCGAAGGATGCAAATTATGACAGGTATAGGTATGCCACCCAATCAAAGACCCTAATCTACAGCAAGGCTCAGGCAAGGGAGAATTCCAGTGAGCTTCAGAGATAATATCACCCATTTCCTAAACTTTCTCTGACTCTTGACTCCTCAACTTCAGAACCATGGCTGGCAAAATATTGGAGTAAAGAGAGTTAAGAGTCTGCACTGGGACTTCCCTGGTGGCACAGTTGTTAAGAATCTGCCTGCCAATGCAGCGGACATGGGTTCGAGCCCTGGTCCAGGAAGTTCCCACATGCCGTGGAGCGACTAAGGCCATGCGCCACAACTACTGAGCCTGTGCTCTAGAGCCTGCGAGCCACAACTACTGAGCCTGAGTGCCACAACTACTGAAGCCCGCGCGCCTAGAGCCCGTGTGCTCTGCAACAAGAGAAGCCACCTCAATGAGAAGCCCGCGCACCACAATGAAGTCCCAATGCAGCCAAAAATTAATTAATTAATTAATTAAAAAAAAAAAAAAGAGTCTGCATCTTTCTGCCAGCCTGTGACCTTCTGGAAAGCAGGGGCTGTGTCTTTTTCATTATAGTCTCTGCAGGGCCTAGTACAGTGCCTGGCACATAGCAAATGCTGGACAGAGGTTTGTAAAAGAAATGAATAAGTGCCATTTGCTATGACACAGCTGAAAGTGTTGCTGAGTAAGGCATATGCCTTTTGGCTTGGACCCAAGATCCCAGAGCACATCAGTTCTTGAAGCTGCTTGTCTGCTTTCTCTACTCCCCACTCCCATCAGCGAGAGCAATGTTGCCGCTTTAATTCTAGTTCCATAGGTGGTCCTGGGAATGTTGATGTATAACTGAAAGCCTGATATGGGCGAGTCTAGAATAACATATCCTAGTTGTTAACCAAACAACTGTGAAAGTCTTGCACAAAACGTAAGGGTGTAAAAACGATGGAAAAAGTCATTGGTCCTTTCAGGCAGTGCTGTGATCTCAAGGGGAAGTTTGCCAGGCCTCAGGTGAGGAAAGGTAGAGAAATGGGATGGGCTTTGGAGTCAGACAAATCAGAATTCAATGTGTGAGCCCTGCCACTTACCAACTTCCCTGAGCCTCAATATTTCCATCTGTAAAATCCAAATAATAGCTCTTATCTCACAGGTTTGAGGTGACCGTGAAATGAAATAAGTGAATGATTAACACATATTCATTCCATCCCATTAATTTGCCAAAATGCAGGAAGAACACAATTAGGTTTTTTTTCAGTCATTTAATTTAATTTTTGAATTGAAGTATAGTTGATTTACAATGTTGTGCTAGTTTCAAGTGTACAGCACAGTGATTCAGTTATACATATACATACATATATATACATATGTATATTCTTTTTCAGATTCTTTTCCATTATAAGTTATTACAAGATATTGAGTAGTGTTCCCTGTGCTATACAGTAGGTTGATGCTTGCCTGTTTTATATATAGTAGTGTGTATATGTTAGCCCCAAACTCCTAATTTGTCTCTCCTCCTGCCCCCCAGTATCCCCTTTGGTAACCATAAGTCTGTTTTCTATGTCTATGAGTCTATTTTTGTTTTGTAAATAAGTTCATTTGTAACATTTTTTTAGATTCCACATATAAGTGATATCATACGATATTTTTCTTTCTCTGACTTACTTCACTTAGTATGATGATCTCTAGTTTCATCCATATTGCTGCAAATGGCATTATTTCATCCTTTTTCATGGCTGAGTAGTATTCCATTGTATATATATACCACATCTGTATCCATTCATCTGTTGATGGACATTTAGGTTGCTTCCATGTCTTGGCTATTGTAAATAGTGCTGCAATGAACATTGGGGTGCATGTATCTTTTTAAAAAAATTCATTTATTTATTTATTTTTGGCTGCATTGGGTCTTTGGTGCTGTGCACGGGCTTTCTTCAGTTCTGGTGAGCGGGGGCTACTCTTCCTTGCAGTGCACGGGCTTCTCATTGCAGTGGCTTCTCTTTGTTGCTGAGCACAGGCTCTAGGCATGCAGGCTTCTTTTTGAGTTAGAGTTTTCATCTTTTCCGGATCTATGTCCAGGAGTAGGATTGCTGGATCATATGGTAATTCTATTTTTAGCTTTTTAAGGAACCTCCATACTGTTCTCCATAGTAGCTGCACCAATTTACACTCCCACCAATGGTGTAGGAGGGTTCCCTTTTCTCCACACCCTCTTCAGCAATTATTATTTGTAGACTTTTTGCTGATGGCCATTCTGAGGTGATACCTCCTTGTAGTTTTGATTTGCATTTCTCTAATAATGAGCAATATTGAGCATCTTTTCATGTGCCTCCTGGCCATCTAACACAGTTTGTTTTGAATAATGTACTTACTAGTTTATTCTAAAGATCTGGCTGATGTTTCAGATCCCAGCAAGATGGGAGTAAGTGATAGCTCTGCCTTTGTGAAAGGGGGTGGGGAACTTACAGGAAGAGCACACACAGCTCAAGCACACACAGGGAGCCAGGTAACACTGGCTACATAATTTGCAGTGTTCAGTGCAAAATGAAAACGCAGGGCTGGGGCTTCCCTGGTGGCGCAGTGGTTGAGAATCCGCCTGCCAATGCAGGGGACACGGGTTCAAGCCCTGGTCTGGGAAGATGCCACATGCCGCAGAGCAACTACGCCCGTGTGCCACAGGTACTGAGCCTGCACTCTAGAGCCCATGAGCCACAGCTACTGAGCCTGCACTCTAGAGCCCATGAGCCACAACTACTGAAGCCTGCGCGCCTAGAGCCCGTGCTCCACAGCAAGAGAAGCCACTGCAATGAGAAGCCCGCGCACCGCAATGAAGAGTAGCCCCTGCTCGCCGCAACTAGAGAAAGCCCGCGCACAGCAACGAAGACCCAACGCAACCAAAAATAAATAAATAAAACAAATTTATTTTAAAAAATATCTAGAAAATGCAGGGCCACTTGTTAAAAATTATTAAGAATTTCAAGAGGGTGAAGGCAGAGCACTAAACCTTGTTCAACTGCATGGGTTGTACACACCTGCATGGGTAATATACACACCTGCATGGGTTACACACACCTGCATGTGTTACAAAGCCACAAAGCCAGCCATAGAGCCACAGGTACAGGGGAACTTGCCATTACAGTTCCCAGGCTTGCTAGAGATCATCATAATGATGAAATAAGTAGAGCAACAGTGTCACAGTGTTACCCAAATGCTGATTTTGTCATCACTGTAGGTCTAATACAATCAGAGAGGGCACTGGAATGTTTGCTACGAAACACTTGAATACTGAATTCATATTCTAAACTAAACCTATGCTGTAGTAAAGGTCATTTCAGGAGGGAAAACTCATAAAAACAACTACACTCTTAAAAGGGTGATTAATGATTGTATAAAATATGTTCCAAGGTTCAGATTGCTCCTGTATCCTTGTTCACAGAGGTGCAGGGGTGAGGTCAAACGACAAAGCATATACAAGATATTCACTATTTATTCAATTGCTATTTAATAAGCCCTTACTGTATCAAGTCAAGGCACTAAGCCTTGTAAGGGAAACAGAAAAAGAGATTATCTTCAGCCAAAAAAAAAATGAGAATGTTAGCCTTGCTGATGTCCAAAGTCGCTTTCAGTTCTAACATTTTAGGATTCCTTGATGAAGATATGGGGCCTACCTTTAAGAAACAAGTCTGGTACAATAGCGAAACTAAATAGAAGTTGCTCTGTATAGAATGCTTTTAAATGGAGTTTTTAAAATCTATCATTTATACTCATACATATGGACCTCCTACCTGCTAGGATTTTTATATGGTCTTTCACCTCAATTTTTACTGATCCCTTCAAACACTGGGAGCATTGTCTTTTTTTTTATTTTATTTTTTTATTTTCAAAAAATCTGGTTGTAAAACTAAGTCACAGGGAAGAAAATGGATTTTCCTGGAGTCAAATAATAAGATTGTGGCAGAACCTAGACCCCCTTGATAAATTATGAATTAATTTTCAGTAGTCCCCATTCCCCCTGCACCCTCCGTTCACTAATAAAGAATGCAATTAAAGTGGGCCATCCTCCTTTCCTTGTTGCCAAGGTATAACTATTCATGAAAAACTCTTTGCGTAAAGCTGTTGAAGGCAATTTTGAGTACAGGCTTTAAAAACCAGACAAACCTTGCTCAGATTCTGGTTTCACCACTTATCAGTTATTAGGGACCTGGGCGAATTACTTAAACTTTTCAAGCCTCAATTTTCTCATAAGTTGAAATATTAATTCCTCTCCAGTTTATTTGAGAATTAAAAGCATCCATCAGTGCCTGGCACATAATGGCTGTTCATCCCATGTTGAGCCCATTCCCTACCCCTCCATCTTCCATTCCTCCTGTAAAGCCTTCCATGAACAGAATGTCATGGAACTGTAACTGCCCCATTATTTCCCTGAGACACATGGCCCATGGAAGAACAAACTACCCAGAGAAGAAGCCAAGAAGCCCGGGATAGATGAGACCAAAGACAGGTGTTGAGTTGATTAAGTCTAAACATTGACTTCATTTTCAACCTTGAATGTGCAAAATCCCATTGAATGTTTCTTCTCCTTTTCCTCAGTTTACTATAACCCCTCACTAGACACACAACTGTGCAATCCTGGCACTTTATTTGGTCCAGGCATTTACACATCAGAGTCAAACAGTCAACTTTAAAAGGAGGAAAAAGAAACAAGTTTGCGAGAGAAGAGACCCAAGAATTCTACTTATTTTCTTCCAGGAAATGGAAGCCCTGAATGGATTCAAGTGTTGCTGAGTTGTTAGTCAGTGTAATCATTAGATGTTTATATGATAAATTAAAACTAAAGGAAGAAAAAAGATGCTATTTCTCTCACCAGACTATTATCCTGAAGTGAGGACAGGGAGATGTTGCCACAACATGCCAGAAGGACGGGGCTTGCATGTTATTTGCAGGGCAACAAGAACCCCTAATATACCGAAACTAATACCCCCAATGGGCCTAAAATGTCCCCACTACTAAAGAGTCACATTTAATGATAAGGCACTGAGCCCCAAGGAGTCCCTAGTGCATATGCACACAGCAGAACACAGAAATATAAGGGAATAGACACGGGATGTGGGAGTTCCGATGGCAGAGATCCCACTGGCAAAAAATGCAGAAAGAGAATGAAAGCTGCCAAAGACAAGTTAATAAGGTTTTGCCTGGGCTCAGAGTTCTCAGTGGAGGGAGTGCTCAGGACAGCTCGCAACTGTGCCATGGGGGATGTCCTCATCCCATCTCACCTTACGGCCCTCCTGGTAGTCAGAACTGCCCAACCCTTTCACTTGGTGCTTGTGCTTAGTGCTTGCTCTGAGCCCATCACTTGTTGTCACATTATGTTTAATTTAACCTTCACTAAGATCTGAGGGATTTAAGGTACACCGTTCTCATCTGGAGCATTTGGTAACAAAGAATAATCTCAAACTAACTCAAGAAAAGGGGAGCGTTAATCAAAAGATACAGAAATCTCATAGGAATCCAAGGAGAGTCTGCACGCAACAGCTGGGCCCCATGAGAAGAGAAACTGAGAAGCTGTTCAGAGCTCTGGCAGAGGTTGTCAACCATCTCCCAGGGTTCACTTCCCTCTTCTTCTTCTTCATCTTAATGCAGAACCCTCTGTGCTTTACGTGGGTACATGGATGCCAGTCTGGCACTACAGTTCCCAGCCTGCCTTGCAGCTGGGTGCAGTATTGTAAGTAAGGGGGTATAAATGGAAGTGAGATGTATAAATTTGGCGTCATCTTCTTAAAGCCAAAGACATTGTCTAAGATTTTCTCCTTGCAGTAAGATGGAATGCAGATTTGGTATTGACTCAGCCTTAGTCATGCAAAGAAGGACAACACCACTGAGGTCGCCAGAGTAACAAGATGGAAAAACAAGGGTCCCTTGATAACTTCATGCAACAGAACCGCCTTGCCAGCCTGGACCATTCACCTCCAGGCTGTTAGGGAAGAAAGAAATAACTATTCTTTTCTTTGAGCCACTTTCTTTTTGGGTCTCTGTTACAGTGGCTTGGCTCACATCTTAACTAATACAAGAATCGAGAGCTAGCCCATAGATGGAGATTTCCTTGAGTCACAGCCATCCTGGTTTACTCTGCCATAATTGGATGGAAAGGGCACCGTCTTAATCAGCTCAGGCTGCTGTAACAAAATACCATAGACTGGGTGGCTTAAAGAACAGATATTTATTTTCTCACAGTTCTAGAAGCTGGAGGTCTAAGATCAGGGTGCCAGCATGGTTGGGTAATTGGTGAGTGCCCTCTTCCTGGTTGGCAAACCATCTTATTGTATCTTTGCTTGGCTGAGAGAGAGAGTTCTGGTGTCTCCTTCTAATAAGGGCTCTAATTCCATCTTGGAGCTCCACTCCCATGACCTCATCTAAACCTAATTACCTCCCAAAGGATCCATCTCCTAATACCATCATATTGGGGTTAGGGCTCCAACATAGGAATCTGGGGGGAGACCTAAACATTCAGTCTATAATAGGCACCACAGTAAAAACAGCAGTTTCGGAAGCCGTTATAGCACACGTCCACAGATCATGTAGTGAGGAGAGTCAGATGAATAAGCATTTGAACTCATGATCTGTCACTCAGTTGAGGTTCCTGAAAGTTCAATACCTGGAAGATATTAATTCTGTAAGCATCATATGCTAAAATCTCCAATGGATTATATTTTCTAGGTGCAAGTCATCTATTCTCATATCATTTCTAATCACAGCACAGGAGAATTTTACACACGCCAGTGTTCTGGTTCTCAAACTTTAGCATGCATCCCAATCAACTGAGGACTTGTTCAAACAGATTTACTGGCCCCCTACTGATACAGTAGGTCTGGAGTGAGGCCTGAGAATTTACATTTCTAGAAAGTTCCCAGGTGATGTTGATGCTGCTGGGCTGGACATCATGCTTTGAGATCCACTGATACACGTCATCCACCACTGTCCTACATGTTGTATAGAAAACACACATAAAAAAAGCAAAAACAAGAACAAAATTTTTAAAAATTTAAAAAAAAAACACACAGCTGTTGCTGGCATACTACACAGAGTCTTAAAGCCAGATGCTAATAGAAACGCTAAACACCATGATATTGTAGCTTATTCAAAATGCAAGGATGCATTTCTGGTCTGTGACTTGGTAAGCAAACAAATACATCCTTTGTTTAACAAATATTAACAAGTGATTTTATCCTCGACCAGGCACTAGGAGCTAGCAGTGACAAAGCAGACAAAAATGCCAGTCCCTATAGAGCTTAAATTTGAACAGGAAGAGCTGTCATTTGTTGAGTTTCTGTTATGTCCTAAGCCCTTTTCATTAATTATCTCTAATTCCCACAAAGACAATAAAATATAGGTGTCGTTATTCCCATTTTCAAGATGAGAAAGTTGACCCTCATATAGTTAAGTAACTCACAGAATCAAATGGCTCTGTCTCCAAAACCCATGTACTTTCCATAACACCACAATGAAATATAGTTGGCTAACACTACACAGGGATTTTTTAGCTGAAATATCCTATATTTTGCCAGCAAAGGATTTCTTTTTCACTACTATGGCCTGGAAAGATCTCTGAAGGATTGGGGACCTTCAAGTATAAGATCACAAGGGCTGGATGGGAATATTGTAGACTGCAAGAAAGGGATAGTTTTCCTAACTCTTGACTACAACACACTGGATCATCCGGCCAGTGTTAAGTTAATGGCAGGGCCACAGTAAAGTTTTTGTGGGTTCAGAAGTTTACTTTGAACAGCAACTGTACATTAAAACTAGCAGGTCCCTAGTTAAAATTGGAGATCTTTCCTTCCTTCAATCATTTATTCAATAAATGTTTCTTGAAACTTCTGTGTGTCAGGCACTATGCTAGGAAGTGTGGAGAATTTGAGGTAAGACTTTGTTTCTGTTCTCAAGCAGGTTACAGTGTAAGTATAGTAAGTTCCCTACATACGAACAAGTTCCATTCTGAGAGCAGGTTCATAAGTCCAATTTGTTCATAAGTCCAACAAAGTTAGCCTAGGTACAGTTGGCTATATAGTACTGTACTGTAATAGGTTTATAATGCTTTTCACACAAATAATACATCAAAAACAAACAAACACAAAAAATAAAACATCTTTAATCTTACAGTACAGTACCTTGAAAAGTATGGTAGTACAGTACAACAGCTGGCATACAGGGGCTGGCATTGAGTGAACAGGCAAGAAGAGTTACTGACTGGAGGAGGGAGAGGAGGTGGGAGATGGTAGAGCTGAAGGATCGTCAGCAACAGGACACGGAGGGCAAGCTGCACGTGACAATGTACGTCAGACACGTGAACTAACTTACGTGATGGGAAAGTTTGCAACCTGAAGGTTCGTATGTAGGGGACTTACTGTATAGCGACTTCTTCCTGGCCCTCCTCCAGTTACTGCATTTGGGGTTCTCTTTGGGACAGTAATTTTTGTCTCATGTTTTATACTTTGAACTTTTAATCTTTATTCATAATCCCAATTCATACATCAGTTTGTGCTGTTTGGTTTTGTTTGTTTGTTTTAGTGGAGCTATTTATATATAGGAGTTGGGTATTTGGTGAGACAATAGAGTGATTTATTTTTTTAAAGAGAAATGACAGTGATTATCCAAGATCTTGGGGAAATATTAAAAAGAGGCGGTGGGTCCTGAAGCGATGGGAGAAAAGAAAAATTCTTGGAAGTTAAAGAATCTATGATCCTTAAAAAAAGATAGGAACTTACCCTCAAGTAGAGAGAGAGGAGAAGAGAGTCTTAAAAGAGGAAGAAGGAATCTTTGTAGTGAAGTAAAAAGTGCAACTAGGTGGGCAAAAGAAAGACAAGAACACTCAGTAGAACTCTTCCTTTAAAGGGTTTTCCCACCCTTTGTTGAGTTGCATACTTGGACTTCATTGAGTGTGGTTGCCCATGTGCATTGTCAACTTCAGGGTATAGTTTACCTCCATTTTTTCAAAGAAAACAAGGATTACAGTTTGACAGCTCACAGGTTTGGATGTCTTTAATAGATGCATACAATGTATGTCTTCTTAAGTTCGGAGGCTTGAAATCAGACCCAGGGTTCCACAGAGGACTCAGTTCTTCATTCAAAAGGACCAGCTAGAACTCTGTCTGTGTCACCACTTCACCTGGGGATGGGGGCTTGGGGGTGTGAGGGGAGAAGACAGCAAGTTACTGGTAACAATCAGGTCTTTGTTTTTTGTTTTTTTTTTTAATAAATTTATTTATTTATTTATTTTTGGCTGTGTTGGGTCTTCGTTTCTGTGTGAGGGCTTTCTCTAGTTGCGGCGAGCGGGGGGCCACTCTTCATCGTGGTGCTCGGGCCTCTCACTGTCGCGGCCTCTCTTGTTGCGGAGCACAGGCTCCCAGACACGCAGGCTCAGTAGTTGTGGCTCACGGGCCCAGTTGCTCCGCGGCATGTGAGATCTTCCCAGACCCGGGCTCGAACCCGTGTCCCCTGCATCGGCAGGCAGATTCTCAACCACTGCGCCACCAGGGAAGCCCACGGTCTTTGGTTTTACTCCTTAAAAATCCCTCTATGCAAAGGTGCTACAGTGAGCACACATTGTTTTATTTCCACATACCCTTGATCTAAGCACAGTGAGCAGCTGTCTCCGAATTTTCTAGTGTGTTTTCAAATCTCAAAGATCTAAGCTGTCTTATGTGTTTCTTCATCAAGTTTAAGCATATTAAGATAGTTCCTGAATACAACTGTCTCAGCCTAGGACACATTCCAGTGCTTAGCATGGGGGTCTTAATTATAACCAGCTGTGCTATCTTCCCAAACTTCTACACACCCTAAGGTAGGGCTTCTCAATCATCTTGGTGCTTAATAGTTACCGCGGAAGCTTGCTCACATGCAGATTCCTGGGCCCTATCCAGGTAGTGATTCAGGAGGACGATAGGGATAAGCCCAGGAATGTGCCCTTTAAAGGAGTCAACCAGGTAAATCTGATGCAGAGGATTCATGGTCAACATATTGAGAAAATCTGTGCAATCATATTAGGGTTTGAGACAAATGTGCAGGGAGACCTCTTTACTCACTCAGTTAAACTTATAGAGCATATACTATGTGTCCATCTGTGCTAGGTAGAGGGGATACCATGGTGGACCAAGGCTGTTTCTTATGAAACTTAAGTAAGCAAATAATCACACAAATGAATGTAGAACTACTTCTGCGACAAAGAGCACAAAGAAGAGTTACACGGTGCCGTGAAAACCTGTGGCTAAGATGTTTTCCCTAGTCTCAGACATCCGGGAAGTCTTCCCCTGAAAGCTCAGTAGGTGTTACCTAGCCAAAAGGGGAGAGAGAAACACTCCAGACACAGAGGGACTAGCGTGTGTAAAAGCCTCGAGGCCAGAGGAAGCTTGGAGAGTCCGAGGAGCTGGCGAAAGTTACCCTGGGGACTCAATAATGTGTAGTCCAGTGATGGCCAACCCCAATCAAGACTTCCAAACTAACATGCCATCCTTTCAGAAGGCTGACGAAACTGAAGAATTATTGATTTGCTGGAAGTGGCTCTTAATTTGCAACCAAATGTGAGCTGCTCTAAGACCCATCGTCAGTTAACAGGCTAAAACTGGCAGGGTGGCTGGCATGCTGGGTTTGGATAAATCACACACCCTGTGCCACCACAACACTAAGATTAGGCAACAGCTGTCTAAATCCCACAGCCCCCAGAGAGGCTGGAGGAGATTGAATCCACTGTTGCCATAGGAAGTAGAGAAATATGATGGGCAGAATATCAACAGATCCAGCCTTTGCCAATAGGGCAGAGTCACAGATCATGCCCGTAGTCCTATCTATATGCATCTGTTTTCTACACACTCTTTTTGAGATCTTTTCCAGCTGTGCTCCCCTGCTTCTTCCAGAGCCACTTCCTCTGATCCCAGTGACCTGGACTTTTCTAATGGTTTGCTCTTACAATGGCTTGCCTTTCTTACCACAAAAGAAAGAGATTTGATATTCTCATTGGACAACATAGATAATGGCAGCCATCCCAGGATTTGTATTTTGAAAAAGGTCTGGAAAATACTAACTCAAAAGAACAAATCAATATGTGTCAAATTCCTCTGTATCATTGTGGCGGAGACAGGGATAGACCCTATAATTTTTAGCTGGGCCCATGGTGCCCAAAATAAAGACTATATTTCTCATCTTTCCTTATAGCCAAGTGTTGCCCCGAGGCCAAATTCTGACCAATGAGATGGGAGCAGACATGCTGTGTTACAGTTGCTGGATGTTTCCATAAAGGGAAGTTGGCACTTACATCTTTCCTTTTCTTCTTTGTCCTCTCTTCTAGCCTGGCTGGGATGACTGCCATCCTAGGTACCACTTTGGCCCATGAGAGCAAGGGCCACATAGAAGGGATAGTAAAAAGGTAAGCTGGAAGAGGCCCAAATCCCTACGGATGTAATAGAATACAGCCATGTCCCCATTCCTGGACCACTTTCCTCTGGACTTGTAAGTGAGAGGGAAATAAATCCTATGTTGTTGAGGCCGTGGTTATTTTGGGTTTCCGTTACTCACAGCCAAACCTAACTCCAACTGATAAAACCATCATGGAAGATTTTTCTTTCTTTTTTTCTTTTTTAATGGAGGATCACAGTGAAGTTACTTCTTGGGGTCCCTCAAATGTAGGCAACAGTATTCTCCATCTTCATGTGTGGCTGCTTCTTCAGGTCAACCCAAGTTGAATTATAAGATGGAAAATGGACATGAACTAGGGGCACGAGGCCTTGGTCTGAAGCCCGTCCAGCCACAAGCTCTCCTGCTATTTTCTCTCACTGGGCTTCTGCTTCCTCATCTGAAAAATAACCTCTAAGTTCCCTTACAAATCGTAGAGTTTCTAAGACCAGGCATGTTAGGCCTCCCCCAAGCCTTATGCCCACTCTGCCTGTCAAGGGAAATTGTTATTAGGATGAAGAGTTTTCATCTAACCAACAACAGGTTGTGTTTTTAAAGTCTATTATTACTTGTTTGGAACTTGCAACACATTTTTCCACAAGTCTATAATGTACATTAAGTTTAGGGTCTCGAGCAAACTCCAGAAGGATATTTAATCAACTTTCCGTTCAGCTGTAGTGTGGGGAGAGTCAGGGAACCAAAACAATATGTAAAAGATTGGTGTGGGGGGAAAAGTGCTCAATTTCAAATTGGAGGAGGGACAGAAATGTCTTTTCCTTCACCCTTGGCAGAGAAGGGGACACACACCCTCCCTTAGCCCTGTGTTCTGCTGGGGAGAATAATCACCTCAGAGTAACAGCGCTTCCCTTTCACATCCAGATTCCTATGAAATAAGAAAATGGGAGTCTCAACAAATGTAAGGACACCAAGGGGGGAAAGTGGCGGGGGGCGATGGTGGTGGTGGGATGAATTGGGAGATTGGGATTGACACGTATACACTGATGTGTATAAAATGGATAACTAATAAGAACCTGCTGTATAAAAAAATAAATAAAATAAAATTTAAATGATAAAAAAATAAAAAATAAATTAAAAAAAAAGAAAACGGGGGCTTCCCTGGTGGCGCAGTGGTTGAGAATCTGCCTGCTAATGCAGGGGACACGGGTTCAAGCCCTGGTCTGGGAAGATCCCACATGCCGCGGAGCAACTAAGCCCATGCACCACAACTACTGAGCCTGCGCGTCTGGAGCCTGTGCTCCGCAACAAGAGAGGCCGCGATAGTGAGAGGCCCATGCACCGCGATGAAGAGTGGCCCCCACTTGCCACAACTAGAGAAAGCCCTCGCACAGAAACGAAGACCCAACACAGCCAAAAATAAATAAATAAATAAATAAATAAATAAATAAAAAAGAAAATGGGAGTTTCAGTCGGTGTCAAATATGACACCTGAGACTGCTGTCTGGTTTTCTTCAGTCTAATTCTGATTTCATTTGAAAACTTTGTCCTGCAGAGAAAAGAAAGGCCATTTTCTGGGAATGTCCAGATTCCCTTAAGTAGATATTATGCAGAAGCCCTGGGAGAGGTAAAGGGAGGAAGGGTGCTCTCTTTTAAGGAAATGATGCCTTATGGTAAAGTCTGACTTTTCCTGTTGGTCGCAGTTGCACAGAGCCTGGGCATCACCCAGTTCAACCAAGGGAGCTCAGCAATGAAGACGCAATGAGGGACAGACCTGATTTCATATGTTGGAGGAACGGAAGGAGTATCTTTTTCTTCCTACCCTGATGAATGTCAGAGTGTTGGGAATGAAGTCACAATTCTCCGATAGACTCTGATCTGCTCCGCTCTTTTTCTTCCTGTAGAAAGGGCAGTCCAGACCCTATACCTCTAAGTCTCATCTTTTCTCTATTAAAAAAAAAATCTTTGTCCCAGGCATTCCCTCCATCTACCCTTCCTAAACATAGCCCACATTTCCATGCCTTTGCACAAGCTTCCCCTCCGCCTGCCCTGCCTTTCCCCTCACAGGCTAACTCTTCCTTGTCCAGATGCCACCATCTGCAGGAAGCCTTCCCACCTCTCAGGAGGTCCCTCTCTTGTGTTCTCTCCTAGCACCCTTGGCAGATAACAGGCTGTTCCCACATGAGAGAATAAGCTGCTTGACCATCTCGACTCTCTGGTGACCAGCAAAGTGACCCAGCACACGGTAAGGTTACCGATATTCAATGAATGAGTGAAGGGGTGTTCCTTCTTTTCTGCTTCTTCTCACAGGGTTGTTGGAATCCTGTTCAGGGCCCACCTCTTCCAAAAGGGGTACCTCTCATCTCTAAATTCCTATTGTCCCTCTTGTTTGTGGTATCCATTGTGGAACATGATCATTTACTACCCTGCATTGTTGTCTGCTCATTCCTGTGTATCTGGCCTCACTGACTCGATTGTCTGCTGCTAAAAGGTCCAGACATCTTCTCTGTCTTTTGTGATTCCCTCGGTTTCTAAGGCTATGCTATATACACAGTAGGCAACCGATGAATGATTGATGAATAAGTACATGAATCCAAGACAGGCTTCTTTAAATTGTGACCCAATGAGACTTACATTATCTCGGAGAGCTTTTGACATGCACAAAAAAATGAAGAAGCTTTACATGATTCCACCCATTTGGTGCCATGAGGTATGCTTGCACTTTCTATATGTACACATCTTCCTTCTGAAGAGGCAGTTAGGCCTAGTGGTTCAGAGCACAGGCCCTGGAACCAGGCTGCCTGGGTCCGAATGTGGGCTTCCTTCTTGCTAGCCTTACGGATCTAATCTATATGAGAGACTTAGTTGCTTTGTGTGTAAAATGAAGATAACAATAATAGGAGTGTATTAGTCAGGGCTCTTCAGAGAAGCAGAACCAATAGGATATATATAGATATATCTATAAGAGGAGGTTTATTATAGGAAGTGTCTCACTCTGTTATGGAGGCTGACAAGTCCCATGATTTGCCATCTGCAAGCGGAGAACCAGGAAAGCCAGCGGTAAGTCAGTCTGAACTGAAAGGTTTAAGTCCCAGTCTGAGTCTGAAAAACCCTAGAACCTGGAGCACCAGTGTCTGAGGGCCGGACAAGATAAATGTCCCACTCAAGCAAAGAGAAGGAATTTGCCCTTCCTCTGCTTTTTTGTTCTACTCAGGCCCTCAACGTGCTGGACAATGCCCACCTGCTTTGGTGTGAGTGATCCTCTTTACATAGTCTACTGATTCAAATGCTAATCTCTTCCAGAGATACCCTCACAGACACATCCAGAATAATACTTTACCAGCCATCTGGGCATCCTTTAGTCCAGTCAAGTTGACATGTAAAATTAACCATCATAGGACTTACCTCATGAAGTTGTTAAATAGGTAATATAAAGTAGAAAAGGTAATCCATATTGAATACTTGGCATAGTGTCTGACTTATCATGTTTGATAAACACAGTTATTATTAGCCAGTGTAGCTTTTAATATGATGCCAGAAGGTTTAAAGGGAACAAGAGCTCTTGGGAAAGCCAGGGCTCAGTGATCCTGGTCATCATTCCACTCATTTATGTGTTACTGTGAGGAAAGACACAGCAATAACTTTTGGAACCAGGACGTCAAGCACCTTGGCAGGTAGTGTCATGTCATGTGACTGGACGGAAGGCCATCTGGTAATCAGGATGCATTTCAAAAATGCCAGCAAAGGGGGCCTACCCTCCATGATCGGTGGGTGCAATGCCATGTAGATGGTAGGTATGAAAGACTGAATGTTATCATTTATTAATGCAGAAAACAAGCTGTTAGCTAGCTATGATACAGATGTGGCAAACAGCCCATTTGCCTAAAGGATCTGCTCCTCGAGAGTATAAAATCCTTCTCATTACTCGGTGTAGAAATGAGTATAAATTAAATTGTAATCCAGTTTATGCAATTTTTTTGCATTTTTTTCTGTCTCCCAGCTCCTTCTCAAAGGAAAATAAATGCAAAACAGTCTGTTTTCATTTCTCCCCTTTGGTTTGATTCCTACAAAGTAGCCACATTAAAATGCAATCTTTCTAAAATGGTGTGGAAAGTTACAGTACCTCAAAAAGAAAAAAAAATCTGGCAAATTTTATAGGGTGTATAAAGTTCTTTGTTCTACGCGTTTGTTTGCCTACCTGTCTGCCTGTCTATCTGGGCGTGTGCGTCTGTCTCATGCCAGCCAACAGCTATGCAGCCCTTTCAACCAGCAGGAGCCACATTGAGGGGGGGTGTGGCGGGGAGGAACCTAGGCCAAGACCGTCAATGCTGAGGTTTCCCAACAACCTCTGACCTGTGAAAACGGGATCTGTGCCAACCTGCCTCCCCCACCTGGATTAAGACCGAGAGCAAAGTAAGCCTTTGCCAGTTAGCAGTGGGAACTGCAGCTGCGGGACCATGAGAGACGTAGGACCATAAAAGCCTCAGCCAGCTGACCTGCCTGTGGGCCAAAACTGGGCACTGGGGGCCGCTGAGGAAGTCAGGCGGTGGTGAGAAAGCCTTCAGAATGCCGCTGAGTCACTTCGATGGGGACGCTAGAATAAAGACCTCCAGACTCTGGCCCAGCACCTGCCCAGGACAGTCCCTTCAAGGTCAGCCTTTGCAGCATTTTGCCCTGGAGCCCAGGGACAGGTGTCCCCCTGCCCTGACGGCTCCATGTGTAGCCATTTTCCTTGAGCTAGACTTCAAGGGGAGGGGGTGTCTCTGGTTTTTTTTGCAAGGACTTTTTCTAAAACGTTTATCTGACTTCAGTGTTAAAAAGGCCTAGCTCAATAAAACCATGAAGGCATAGTGTCGGGAGGATAGTAATTGATTAAGAAAATGATAGAAAATACAGGAAAGGACTTTTATTTTCTAAAGCCTAGGATGCACTGGCTGGCACCAGACATTTTTCCAAGGTAAAAGAAAATTCAACCTCTTGCCCCGCACTGGGGAAGTACAAAGGAACAAGTAAACTCTGAAAGCTCTAAGGATAGTTTAGCAGTACACCTCCCAGACCTTCATTCCTTACTGCCCACCACATCAGGAATATTTGCAGAGACCATGAACCTCTGTGGTCCTGCCAGAACAAACAAACAAAAAAATCATGTTCTCTGTGTCCTCTTCTCTCTACTATGGTCACCTCCACCATCTACACACCTAATAGCAACTTGGCAAAGGACAGGGGTGGTGGAGAGAAAACAGGCAAGTCTCATTACACCATGCACGCTTTCTGGATTTAAGATTCCTGACTTACGAGTTAGGAAACAGTGTAACAGAAAGCAACTTTTGGAAGCCTGCCTGCCAGGGCCTGGTGACCAAGGTGACACAGGTAACTTGTCACTTCCACTGATGTCAGGAACAGACTCAAATGGGTCTTGCTTAAAAAAAAAAAAAAGAAAAAATCCTTTTTCATTATCTTCTTACTATGTTCTCAACCAGGACAAGAATTCAATTCCAGACCCATTGAAATAGCAAAGCGCCAGAATGACCTTAAGTGAAAGTAATGGAGGGATGTTTCTCTGTGTCTCCATTCAGGGTCTCAGAACCATTCCAGAGAATGTTTTCCTATTAAATGCACAGAGTCCATGGTGAAGCACAGAATGATGTCCTGTGGAGCACTCAGGTTGCTGGGACGGATGGTTCGGGTGTTCAGCCTGGGGCTGGGTGGGCTGTGTGAGGTGTTAGGCAAGCATCCACCCACGTCCCCGTCACTGTGACCAGTCCGGGGCCATTGCCCAGTGCTTCTCTCTCCCAGACCTTGGCCTTCGTTGCAGCGCTGTACATTCTCGCTGCTTTCCATCGCAAACAGAGGCTGCCATTGAGCCATTTTCCTCAACACTGCATACAGTTCCTGCTGCCAAGATGAGTCATCATGCAACACGTACCCTCACCCCCGCCACTCTGGACTTAAAATACTCTAGGCCTGGCCGAACAGAACCCTGCTGTCCGTGAGCACGTGCATGAACCTGGGACGGGCAGGCTCAGCCCTCCTGAGCCCTCTGCGGAGCGGGCCGTGTTGTGTTTGCCCAAGGGGTTCAGAGAGCCAATAGCCTGGGGGCGGTTCTATTTTTCAGATCTGGATCTCCCTCGCGCAGCCTGCCAAGCCGCAGCCTCTCTTTTACAGGCAGGTAAACCTCCGTGTTAGCCTCCGCGATCTTGAGCAGAAGTAGCTGACAGCCTGGGGTTGATTGGTTCTGCCTCTTCTCCCAGCCCGGCTTCTGACTGGTCATGTTGCTACAAACTAGACCGCCCTTTCCTGCTTTTACCTCTGGACCCCTATCTCTGCCCCCTGGGTAGATTCTGCTTCAATGTGCATCTGGTTGTTTCCAGAGTTAGACCTCTCATCCTCCTCGCTTGGACAGAGGTCCCTAACCTCCCTCCACTCCTCGCTGCTGCCATCCCTGCTCTCGGCTTCCCCTCTCTCCATCCCCCCAATCCCCCCCCCCCCCCGCGCCCCGCCAGCACCAGTCTCAGGCAGAACAAACCACAGTACTCCAGAACTATTCCACTTCCCTAGCCTGCACAGAAAAAGAGATTGAAAAATTGTTCTTTTCACCCTGAGCCTTGAAACTGGGCTGAAGAATTCCTTCTTCCTTCTTTCTGCACAGAAACACCGGACCTCCATAGGCACGGACTGAACGACTTTCTGAGTTCCTTGTGGTCCACCCCTCCCCCCGGTCACACCCCCCCAGCCACACGCTCCACCTGCCAGAAGCACCCCTCCCTCTGGAGAACCACACGTTCTCCGCTTTCAACCTGCTGCTACAGCACCCTGCGCTGAAGGGGCCTCAGAACACAAGCCCAGCCCAGCAAAGCCTAGAAGGACATCGTGCGCTCAAGTTATTCATTACTCAAGTTAGAGGAGGTCACCGAGCAGGAAGCACACTGGAAAGCAAGGTGAAAGGTGGCATGGAGGGCGGGGAATTAGTCAGGGTGACCTTCTAAGGGAACTCAAAGCCTGGCAGGAGGGCGGATCAGAGTGGGAAGGTCCTAGCAACAGCCCCAAGGTTAGACAAGGTCAAATGGAAACTGCTAATTATAATTAAGCTACCTACTTAATAGCTCTTGTTATGCGCCAGGCACTGTGCTTAGCGCTTCCCACGACTACCATTTAATCCTTGCAACAATGTATCACTCTGATTTTACAACTGAGAGAACGGTCCTGCAGAGAACAAGTGACTTGCTCAAGGTCACACAGCTAGTGAGTACTGAAGCTGGGAGACTGAGTGCAGGTCTGTCTTGCCCTTCATCAGGTTGCTCTTTTTGGTGACACGGTTAGATGAGTGAAACAATTCTAGATGGTCTACAGTGGAAGGTGGAGTTTGAATCTGGTTCCCACAGAGCTGAGATCACGCTCTCCAGTGGCAATACCAGGTTTGGGTGACACGGAGGTTCCTATAAGCCAAGGGGAGGTTGGTTTAGAATGAGATGCTACTGTGAAGGCATAACCCTCGAAGCTTGTCAGAACCGGGGAAGAGTTTACATTGCAGGGGAGGGAGAATGAGCAAAGCTGGGGAGGTAAAATTTGAGGGGGGGGTGTATCCCCCATAGGAAGATAGCAGGTCAAGGACAACAGGAAAAGCTCATCCTTGCCAGACACAGGATCAGACCAATTGGCATTTGCCATAGCTCTAGAGAGCTAAGGTAGGACACCGCTTTTTTAAGAAAAATATTTTTTTTAAATAAAAACCTGGCAATGCGAGCCTTTCTCTGCATACTTTGTTGTACTACCTACTTCTACTGGAAAAGAGAGAAGGGGAGGGGAGAGAAAGAGAGAGGGGGAGAGAGAGAGGGAGGGGAATACAGGTGTGGGGATGTGAAGGGTGGGAAAGGGGAGTATGCACAAAGGAGGGCTCCACACTCTCCCTCAAACCCCTCACCCCTTCCCACTCCACCTTTCCCTCCACTCATCCTTTTTTGCTGATTCTTCTCACAAGTTTTCCTCTGTCTTACACACAGCGGGCACTCAATATAACACATGCCCTTCCCAGTGACCTGTCCTGCTGGAAACTCCTCCATGAGGTAACTTCTGTTGGGAGGGGACCAGGGGCATCATATCTGCAGGTGCAGCCTCTTCCTGCAGTTCTACCGCCAACTTGGGGCTTTTCCAACATAAACACTGCAGGGGCAAAGCAGGGGGTGGCTTCCTTTCTCAACACTGCAGTTCTCAAGGTTGCCCTTGACCCAGCCCTACATGTAGCAGCCCCTCAGGGGCTGGGTGGATGGGTGGCTGCTTCTGCATTTCAGGAATTTTCAGGTTTGCCCAGGTCGGTAGGTGGGCCTTGAGAAGGACTGGTGGGAAAGAGCTCGTACTACATCAATTCAAGGTTGTCCTTAGACCTGCCAGGTTGACCTTGGCGACAGAAAGGTGACACCCGACAAGCATCCCCTGTATTGGCTTTCTGGATATGGGGAGGGGAAATCTCCTTTTCCAGGATGGGTTATGTTGCCCCCTGGGGATGGGACCTCTCTGCAGTGACTGAAGAGGCGCCCCTGCTGATTTCTGCTGTGTCACTCCCTTGAGAGGGACGTGTGAAGCTGTTCAGGTGTTTAGCGGAGGGAGATGAAACCAAGGAGTTTGGGTTTTCAGGCACAGGGGATAAAGGAGGGGAAGGGATAAAGGGTACCAAGGATTGCCCTGCACCTTCTCGCCATCTGAGCTGGGTTTCCCGTATCCTGTTTGGCCCCAGGCATTTTATAGAAGAACAAAGTGGTCGATACTCCCGAGGGGGCATAAAACCACGTCCGTGATAATACCAGCCACCGATTCGGCGCCAAGGGGAGTCCTCGGTGGCTGGGTCACGTGCAGACATTGTCGCCCGGGTCTAGACTGGTGTAAGCCGCCAGGCAGTGCGACTGGTTTCCGAAAGAAAGACTCACTGGGGGCTGGCGGGTCCGCCTCCTACACCTCCCACCCGTTCCGAACCCCGGATCCGGGCTGCCGCCCTGGGTGGGTTTGGCAATCGTCCTGCTTGAGGTGGTTCAGGCCGCCCACAGGGAGCACAGCCCGGCAGTCACGAGCCGGGGCTGCCGGCTGGGCTGGCCTGGAAGGAGAGGGACGGGCCGGAACTGCAACCGCAGGGGCTGGGAGCGCGGAGGGGGCGGCAGGTGCAGGAGCAGAGAGGCGGGGCGGAGCTGGGCAGAGTCGCCGACTCTCAGGCGTCCCGGAGTGACCTTCCCCCACCCAGCCAGGGCCTGGAAGGGGTGGACCTGCGGCGGAAGGAGGCCGGGAGCGCACGAGAGGGACCGGATCTGGACAGCCGGGCCGGGGTCCCCGAGCGTCTGCCGGGCGCCGGGCGACGCAGGTGCCGGGCACCTCACTAAAGAAAGGGCGAGTATGCGCCCAGCCCGGAGCGAGGAGGGGGCTGCGTGCTGCTGCCCGCGCGCCGCTCGCCGTTCCCTCGGCCCCTCTCCGCGCCCCCGCTCTCCAGCCCGCCCCTCACGCCGCCGCCCCGGCTCCTTTGTGCCGGCCCCGCGCCCTCCCCTTCGGGCCCTAGGCCCCGCCCCTTCCGCGCCGGCGATTGGCCCGCCGGGCCGCTAGTGGGCGGGGCGCCCGACCGCCTAGGCGCGGTATATAGTAAAGGTAGGGCGTGCGCTCTCAGCCAATTTCTCGGCTCGTGGCTGGCCCCAGAGTCCTGGGCCCGCAGCCCGTTTGTCCGTCCTCTTGCCTCTGACTTTCTCCTGTCCCCTGCCTGTCTCTGCAGAGGTCACAGGAGGTGGGGGCCGAGCACGCGTCCCCGGCGGCAGCGGGAGCGGCAGCTGCGGGTTCGTGGAGCCCCCGAACCCCCCACGGGCAAGAGGAGCGCGTGGCGGACCAAAGAGAGCCCGCGAGCGGCCGTGAGCCCACCAATAGGTGCGGGGCTCGGAGCCGCCCAGTGTGCGCGGTCCCTCCCTCCTCTCTCCGCCCCCGCCCCCGCCGCCGCCTCCCCCTCCTGCCTCTGCTCCTCCA
Source organism: Balaenoptera musculus (assembly GCF_009873245.2). Taxonomy (NCBI): domain Eukaryota; kingdom Metazoa; phylum Chordata; class Mammalia; order Artiodactyla; family Balaenopteridae; genus Balaenoptera; species Balaenoptera musculus. Next base: position 125,160,381 of record NC_045785.1, read on the forward strand.
CCGCGCGTCTGGCACTTTGAGAGCCGCAGCGGCAGCGGCGGTTGCAGCCTGCGGAGAGCCAGGCCGGGGACGCCGACCGGCAGCCGGGGAGGACGCGAGGGCGCACGCCGCAGTCTCCCACCCTCAGTCCCCGCGGCAGCTGCTGACCCGCCACCATGGCCCGCGGGAAAGCCAAGGAGGAGGGCAGCTGGAAGAAATTCATCTGGAACTCGGAGAAGAAGGAGTTTTTGGGCAGAACCGGTGGCAGTTGGTGTAAGTACGGGTCCGCAGCTCTCGCTCCTAGCGCCTTGTCTTTCCCGGTAGGCGCGTCCCCTGCGCAGGCTCTGCGGACCACTCCGCACGCTGCGCGCTGGAGAGGACGGAGGGGGTCGGGTGGTGAGCGCTGCTCAGATTGCGCCGGCCTGGGCTTGTCATCCTGTGCGGAATGCGGAGTCCCCGGGCTAGACGCGGGGTGGGGATAGGAGCGCGCCAGGCAGAGGGTTATGTATATTTTAGCGGTCTTGGTAATTTGCAGTCTATCGGAGCGTCGCTTGAGCTCTTCCGTCCTGGGAATGGTCAGGCTGTGGGAGACTAGATATGCCTCTCCCTATAGTCATGTCCCAAGTCCTTAAAGATGAGATCTGAGGCTCTGAGAGAACCGCATGAGGGTAATCGGATCGAATGCAGGCGAGGTTGTGTATTATAGCAGCTTTCTTCTAGTCTAAGTATGTACCTCAAAAGGCGGGTGTGGGAGGGCGGCGGTGATGGTGGCGGAATCCATACACTGCAGTATTTCGTAGCGATGCCCAGAGTTTCCCCCGATGACCTACCCTGGAGTCATCACAGCCCAGAAATGTCCCAGGAAGCTCCATGTCAGGACTTCGTCTCTGAGCCTTGGCCCCAAAACATGGCAAAGTCTGGTTGTTTTCAATGTCTACAGAGAGATGCAGAATCAGTAGCTTGGGTTGATTACGGTGAAGGGTTAGTGTAAGAAATAAATAGCACAAAGGCAGAAGCAGGTTATCTTATAAGATTTTGGGCAGCCTGTTGCTTGGCTGGATAGACTTTTTTTTTCCCCCCATTGAAAATTAGATACCTTACTTGTCTTCCACCTCTCTACACGAGAAGGGTGACATTTTTTTTTAAGGTCATTTTGAAGGGCAGAGTTGTAGGCAAATCTGTAAGAGTCGTGACTGCTGGGGAGAGAGAGAGAGAGGGAGGGAACTCCCCCCTCCTGCATCACTGCCCCCTCCTTCTTCTCTAATATCATCATCAGCATCATCATATCATAGACACCGCTAGCACCACCACTGCAGCCACTAAGGGAGCCCTGGGTAGGTGCCGATGTGGTGCTCCTGATTGGAAGGCTCTGTGAGCATCGGCAGGAGAATGAGTCAGGGAAATAATGCTTGGCTGACATTTTGAAATGGAAGAAGCTGGAATATACGATTTTTGTAGAGAAAAAAAAAAAAAAAATGCAGCCTGTAGTGGGTCTCTTTGATTGAAAAGTAAAGGGTTAATAATGCATCACATTTCAAGGTTAGTCAAGGTGAAACCTCATCCCATACCTGTGCTGAGAAGCATAGATGTCCCTGAGCCATGTTAAATGTAGGTCTTTAAAAGGATGGCTTTTAGCTTGTATTCTATATTTTGTTTTGGGAAGACTCTCTTCTTCAGTGGGATTACTGCCATCATTTCTCATGCAGAAAGATAGCTCTCTGTGTTTTCTTAATGTGGAAGGGAAAGCCTGAAGAACTCTGGGTGTTTTGTAGGGCGAACAGCTCCTGGCCTGGGCCATCTCCCAGCAACTCCTGGTAACTCGAGTGAGGCCTGAGGGGTGCACTGCCGAATGGGCCCTCTTCTCCCAGATTCACTGGAGGTTCCTACCACGATGATCTGACCCCAGCCTCGTCATGGGCCAGGGGCTGCATTGACCCCAGCCATATTGTAAAATTTGCCCTCTAGTGTTTTTCCCTCTCATAAAATGTCTTTCCTTCCTCATTCCATTTCCAGAATAATATTTGTTTTAGAGGGTAAGGCAGTATGGAACGACTTGTTTTGTAAGCTGACATTTTATAAGGCAACACCTCCATATGAGAGAGAGAGAGTGTGTTGATATTTGTGTCTTGATACCACATACAGCAAAGTGTCAATACACTGATTAATGAATGCAGACATCAGGACTGGTGCTCTTGTCTCATCTTTCCTTCCATTTTCCAAGATACTGGGTTAAAAAATCCGGTTTTTATTTTGCATTAATAGTTTACTCCTTTCTGGCAATGTAAGAAATGACAGAGCCTCTTGCAGGCAGAGAGAGTGGCAGCAGCTGTGTCTCCTATGGAGAAAATGCCACCTTTCTAGTACTGGGCCCAACGTGGATGCCCTTGGGACCAGGGCAGGTTGCCCTTGGTTCAGTTCTGCTTGTAGGTAGATTTTCACCAAGATGGACGCAGGAGCCTCGCCTGTCACCTGCTGGAGAAAGCGCAGCACACAAATCACCTGGTGCTTTCTACCTTTTTGTTAAGTTAATACAGGCGTTGGTAGGTTTTTATATCTACTGCTGGGCCCAGATGCCATTTTCCCTTCTGCCTGTGACCTTCTGAAGGGTACTCGTTCTTTGTTTGTTTCTTTCCTAACTGGAAAACCTCTATATTACTTGTAGTTTTTAAAAGGAAGAAGTATTGCTTCAAAGGAAAAAAGCGTCTCTAAAGTTTACCCTCTGTGCCACCCTGGCTGGTTGGTACAGTACGCCCAGCTTTTGTTTCTGAGCCTGTGTGTCGGTGAGCCCACTGCATAGGCCCTGCCACACCTGCGTCGTCCACTCTAACCAAGTGACCTCACAGCACCAACGGGGGAAACTGTGCCAAGTAACGTCTCCGAGCAAAAGAGAAGAATCCCCCACTGCCCTTAGCGTATAGTGTCGGGCAGATAGGAAAGGCTGTATTTCCTTCAATTTAATCAGCGTGCTTGCAGAATGAGTTGTTTTTCCATAATCATATTTGTATTTTAAATCGTAGCCTCAATTATGTACCTCCTCATATTGTTAGAATTAGGTATCTGGAGTCCAAGGAATGAGTATAAAAATGCTTCCGTGGTTAGGCTGAGAGCGCCAAGATGAGGTGAGGGCAGCAAAAAAGAGGATACAACAGTTCTCTTTCTGACCGTGTTATACCAACTCTTGTACCTCTTAGGAGCATTCACTGGAAAATTTTTCCAGATCTCTTGACGTCACAGCCTTGCCATTTGCCTACTGCTGCCTGGATACAGAATGCAGCACTTAACCCTTGTCCTGCGGGGAAGCACTGATTGAGTTGGGTAGCTATAGTTCTGGATTGTACAGTCTTTTCATTTTTCCTTATCTTTGCTTGTGTCTTTGCCCTTTTCCTTCTTTTTTTTTTTTTAATAGAGGAGAAAAAGGATTAAGCATTTTGGTGTGGTTTTATGTGTGTTTTGCTTGTTTTAACAACTCTAGAGTATGATTTCCCCTGAACTATTTATTTATTTGCTGATAGAAAAGTTGAGCTTTTAAATGTGTGGAGAAGGCAAACCTGGCCGATTCCAGCCACAGTGAACCCACTCCCTCCTGACCTCCTTCCCTCCCTCCCTCCCTCCCTCCCTCCCTCGCACACACACACACACACACACACACACACACACACACACACACCTCTCTTACACTTCTTTTCAATGATGCTTTTGTTCTGTTGCTTTCTCCCAAGGACCCCAGCATGTAATGCAGGAGATCTGAACGTTTTGAGAAGTAAGCTACAGCTTCCTTGTGCAGTCATGTTTCAGATTTGATAACCCTACAGTTCACTGTTCCCACTGCTGCCTTCACATTGAGTGGCTGGCACAGGGCTGCCCGGTGGTGCCTAGTACAGCCTGTTACTATGCGGCTAATTGGGGAGATAATCCCTGTAAACCAGTAACTGATAGCCTCGTTCCAGTCCATGGGCTTCTCGGTTTGTTATTTATTTATTTATTTTTGGCTTTTGCAGCTCTTTTCAGCCTCCATTCTGTTGTCCTGTGAGCTAGGGGGAGAAGAAAATGCCGCTTATCAAGTCAGTCCTTAGTCTGAGTCTAGTCAGAAGATGAAATAAAAATGTGCTTGCCATTTTTACTATAGCAGTTCCTTCCTTCCTTTTTTTTTTTTTTTCTTGTTCGGTGCCCCTGAAAGGAAAGACAATGTGCTTGGTCAGGAGAGCTTCACTGGGTTTCTCAGCGTTCATTGCTCTTTCTCAGCATAAAAACTCACAGGTGTTTGAATGTTTGGAGAAGCAGCAGAGCCTGGATTGTAGTATTGAAACGTCAAAGGATAAGCAAGCAAAGAAAACATCAGTCTCTAAGGAAGTATGTTGTCATATTTGAAATGCATTGCATAAGCACACAAACACAGCCCTAGATTTTATTGATGATCTTCAGGACATTTTTTTTTTTTTAACGGAACATTTATTTATTTATTTATTTATTGGCTGTGTTGGGTCCTCGCTGCTGCGCGGACTTTCTCTAGTTGAGCGGGGGCTACTATTTGTTCCGGTGCTCGGGCTTCTCATTGTGGTGGCTTCTCGTTGCAGAGCACGGGCTCTAAGCACGTGGGCTTCAGTAGTTGTGGCTCGCGGGCTCCAGAGCGCAGGCTCAGTAGTTGTGGCTCACGGGCTTAGTTGCTCCGCGGCATGTGGGATCTTCCCAGACCAGGGCTCGAACCCGTGTCCCCTGCATTGGCAGGCGGATTCTTAACCACTGCGCCACCAGGGAAGTCCTGTGACATTTTGTTTCGAATTTAGGGAATAAAATTGTTTCCTATAAAGAACCTTAGTTCTAATTGAGGATTCATCCTACCCGCAACACACATGCACTATAATGGAGGGCTGCCCATCCCCTCATTTTTACCCTACAGTCTGGGAATGAGATGCACTCTCTTGCCCAATGTTGGAAAAGGAAGCTCCGAAGACACAGCTCGGAGGGGAAGCCAGGAAGGAAATCCACTCGTCCCTGGGAAGGTTTGCCTTGCATTCTGAGCACGTGACCGCCTCATAGCCTTTTTGTTTCTGTCTGTTCTCCTTGCAGTTAAGATCCTTCTGTTCTACGTAATATTTTATGGCTGCCTGGCCGGCATCTTCATCGGAACCATTCAAGTGATGCTGCTCACCATCAGTGAATTTAAGCCCACGTATCAGGACCGAGTGGCTCCACCAGGTAAGAACGTGAATAAGCTCAGTGCTTCTGGAGGTAAAAGGAGCGTCACTTTTTCAATTGAGAAAACATTCTTCTGAAAATTGTCTGTCATGTGGTCCCATGTCATGCTGGTTCCCAGCCTGGGAAGGAAAAATCAGGACTTCCATCTGTTGCAGCCAGCTCTCCTACCTGCACTGCAGGCAAAGCTCCTAGGGTTGCAGACATCTTATTTGCCCAGCTCTGCTGGGAGCGAGAAGAGCCCTGGTCCTCTACCCAGCCTGCCACTCACCGCCTCTGTGACTCCCAACCACGGCCTTGCTCTCCTCGTCCCTCCCACCCAAGGGCTTGGTTAGTGGGATCATTACGGGGCCTTTCTAGCTCTCATGCACATTTTTCACTTGCTTGAGGGGCCTACGACTCAGATAAATCCTATTAAAAAACCACTTTGGCTCCCATTTTTAAAGGTTAATTTATTTTTAGGGATGATGAGAAGCTCTGAAATGGCCACCTGCTCCCAGGGAGAGGAGCCCTGACTTCAGGGGTCCATTCTTCCACCCGCTATTGACGGGCAACTTGACCTTGAACAAAGGCACTCTCTCTTTTCACTTCTCAATATATATGCCTGTTTGTTTAATAGGAGTCTTATTTATTGGCTTTCTGGGCCCCCTTTGCAGGTTCACTGTCTCCTTTAGCTCTGAAAACTTGGGGCGACAAAGAGGTTATCATAGAGAAATGCAAACTGCCGCATGAGTGCCCTGCGGCGATGTGGGTGCTGTCACTGTTGAGTGACGTGCCCTGTACACACGCATGTCCACGCTGGTCACTAAACCCTGGGGAGACCCACTGCCCTCATGCCTGACGCTGACAGAAGGACGAGACAGCAGCCACAGCCGATTGTTCTGTTTGTGATTGTGCTGTCTGGCTCATCTAAAAGTCACTGTCAGGACCTGGAGAGAGGAAACGTTGCATAACTTCCGGGTTCTCACATTGTCAGTGACCTTGAGGCTGCCTGCCGCTGGGGGTGGTAATGACGCGTCCCCTCTACACTTTCCCTGGGCAACGGTTTAGTAACAGCTGTATTGAGGTGACAATCTTGAGGCTGTCTTCATGGGACTGAGCAGCCTTGATCAGGTGCGGCCGCCAGTCACGGCCCTGTCGTGTCCACCTCCTCCTTGGGCATGAGAAAGTCTCTCGGAAGAAAATCTTCAGAATATGGAGATGGAAAACACTGGTTTTTAGCCCCAAGTCAAGTAGGCCTCTACTGTAAGAAAACCCCTAAATATTTCCAGATAAATTTAGATCTAGGGGATTTTGGAAGGGGAAAAAAGAGAACATGTACGTATATAAAATGACTGCTTAATAATCCCCAGTTTCCAGCAACTGTTTCCTAAAAGAGGTGGGTCTATGGAAAGGTTGAAGCCAGAATTCTGGTTTGTACAGTGAAATGTAGGATCTTAAGTAAACGTGTTGGACTCTGGCTTTTGTGACAGTAAAGCATAGTATGTCTTTTCATGTTCACTTTTTTAAAAAAAATTAATTAATTTTTGGCTGCGTTGGGTCTTCGTTGCGGTGCGCGGGCTTCTCATTGCTGTGGTTTCTCTTTTTTTTAATTTATTTTTTAATAAATTTATTTATTTATTTATTTATATTTATGGCTATGTTGGATCTTTGTTGCTGCACGTGGACTTTCTCTAATTGCGTTGAGTGCGGGCTACTCTTCGCTGCGGTGTGTGGACTTCTTATTGTGGTGGCTTCTCTTGTTGCAGAGCACAGGCTCTAGGCGTGCGGGCTTCAGTAGTTGTGGCACACGGGCTCGGTAGTTGTGGCTCACGGGCTCTAGAGCGCAGGCTCATTAGTGGTGGCGCACGGGCTTAGTTGCTCCGCGACGTGTGGAATCTTCCTGGACCAGGGCTCGAACCCGTGTCCCCTGCATTGGCAGGCGGATTCTTAACCGCTGTGCCACTAGGGATGTCCCTCATGTTCACTTCTGCTAGAGTTTTTATGGTAGCATTAGTCATAATTTAAATTTGTGTAGACCTTTTATTTTTTCTCTTTTTTTGCCATTTAAAAGCTAATTTTCAATCATGATGCCGTTTTCTAATAATTCGTATACTCGAAGTCAAAGGTGACCCCAAAGTCAAGCATTTTCTTTAATTTCCTAGGTTTAAAAACTAGTCCTTGACTATATAAACTTTGGGGAGTCAGTCTCTTTTAATAAAATTAAAAATATTCTTCATGTTCTTTGCAGAAAGGGAAGTTTCACTTTCAAAAAGAAATAGCCAGAGAATTGGACCTTTTACGTAAGGGCTTGTAAATGACCTTGCCTGGAAACTCTACTGGCCGAGGTGCCTTCTCTCCGTTTCCCTCCCTCCCCTTCCTTCCAGCCCTATATTCAGTGTCCTCACAGCAGTTGGACTGACCTGACCAACCGTCACTCCTCCAAAGGAATGCTGGTGGCTCATCTTGGAAATACGCATTCCTGTCCTTTGGTCTGAGTCACAGGAAAAGTGCTTCCTCAGTCCTCCATCCTCCCTGCCCTGTCCCTTGGGTTCTTTGTCACTTCTGTGTCTCTCCTTTTCATCATCCCCTCACCCATCACCTTGCCAGGAGAGTCTAGGCCAAGCTCCCTTTTACCCTCACCTTTCCTAGGGACATGGTATTAATTTGAAAATGATAGTGGCCTTTGAACCGGAAGGCCAGGTTGGCAGAGCACTTGCTGCCAAGAAGGGCAGCCCGTGGACTCTTCCCTGAGTGCTCTGAGGGACCCTCCTGAGCCCTCCTCCTGGCATCTTTCAGAGCAGATCTTAAGAATTTGTATTTTTGGTAGGCAGTAACTCGTCCTTCAGGCCACAAACTGAAGGAATATTTGGAAGGATACCCTGGCAATTTTTTGACTTCAACTTAATATCTCTAAGCCTCTATTTTCATGACAGTTAAAGGGAGAAAAGTGTATATTTAAGTCAAGTGGACCTAGTGAGTGTGAAAGAGCTGGTCCATCATTTAAAGATATAAAGACTTATTAATGCTATTATTAGATAAACTTGAGTCATGAATACAGACCTGGCCAAACTGGGTTTTGACTGCCCTTTTCACACTGGAATACCTAGTAATCAGATCTCTTCTAAATAACATGTGTGAATGTGGCCAAATTAAGCAGTGGCAATTGTGCAGTACATTTGGGTCGATATGTCCGTAACAATTGACAAGATGCTGGGCTAAACACAAAAGTCTCAGAGTAAGGACTAAATCATCAAACGGAAGAAAAATGTAAGAAAAAAATGAATGACATGTACGGTTTCTTGCCCTGAGCAGTGGTGGCCATTACTGCTTATAATGTCTTACAAAGTTGTGTTGCTATGAGATATTGGAACAGATCTGCCTACTCAACCTGGAAGGCAAGGGCTACTGAGATTTTATGTTGAAACATATTAATTTACTATTTTTGTGGGTCAAAAATGGTTACGTGTTGGCAATTTCACGTTGCCTAACCTAAATATGAAAGCAGCCCCTGAGGTCCTAAGCCACGACACATAGGTTCCCAGTAAAATTGACCTGAGAATGACAAACAGGGGCTGTGGAGCTGGACACAGTCCCACCATTCTACATAGTACTTAACTTCACTAAGCCTCAATTTTCTGATCTATAAAATGGGAATAATACCTGTAAGGGTTAAAAGAGATGATAAATGTATGTAAAGTGAACAGTACTTTATAGTTGCAAACCTAGTGGCATTAGGTGGCATTATTAACAGCCACCTCTATTTTTTTTTTTTAATTTATTTATGTTTTATTTATTTTTTGGCTGCATTGGGTCTTCGTTGCTGCGTGCAGGCTTTCTCTAGTTGAGGGGAGGCAGGGCTACTCTTTGTTGCGGTGTGTGGGCTTCTCATTGCGGTGGCTTCTCTTGTTGCGGAGCACGGGCTCTAGGCGCGCGGGCTTCAGTAGTTGTGGCTCACGGGCTCTAGAGCGCAGGCTCAGTAGTTGTGGCGCACGGGTTTAGTTGCTCCGTGGCATGTGGGATCTTCCTGGAACAGGGATCGAACCCGTGTCCCCTGCATTGGCAGGCGGATTCTTAACCACTGCGCCACCAGGAAAGCCCACCTCTATTTTTATAGCCCTACCATTTCACTGGAAGCAGCAGTTTCTTCTTTTTGGATATTGAATTCAGTATTTCCAGGCTTTGGATGATAGAGATGCTTTGACACTTAGATGATATAACACTTAAGATTTTCATGAAGGTAATAGAATCTTGGCTTTCCATGAAAAGTGTTCGGGAGAAGTTGGGTTAGGAAACATGTTTTAAGAAAAATGTTCACGTGACATTGTGTTGCTTCTGCTATCTCTTCTTCTAAAATACCCACAGGTGTTGGGTTAGCCCCTGCCAAGCTTTCCTCCCTGGGGGACCCTCTTAGGAAAGTCCTCAGCGGTTGGGCAGTGGCATCTCTTCTCACCATGTTAACGGTGTTGGATCTGGAGAGAGACATGGTTGTCAGCATGCTGGAGAGGGCAGGAGGCACACGAGCGTGCCCACTCCCACACACAGTCACGCCCACGAGGCCCCGTCCCTGGTTTGACCCTGCACTTTTCGCTGCCTGGCCAGTGGTGTAATGGAAAAGTCTCCTCTTCCATCCCTGCTGCCCCACCCCACCCCATGCTCACGGAGCCACAGTGGGATGAACCAAAGTGTGTGTGTCAGGGGGTCCAGGGAGATTCCCAGCTGCCTTACTTCCTGGTAAGCAGGTATGAATATGTGGACTCTTCTCTTCCTTGTTAAGTTGTGGACAGGTTTTTTTGTTTTGCTTTGAAGTAAAGATGGCTCGGTGCAGGAAGAATTCATTTTTAAAGGGTCATATTTACCATGAGATGGTAACCAGCATCAAGGCGGAAGAATAAACAGGGTGGCAAGACCGGCAGCCCACACTGCCACCACCAGCAGACTCCGTTTCATCTTGATTGGGAGAGGGAAACATCTTGTCTTCAAATCCATTAAGGTAGAAGGCATTGTAATTCCAATCTCATCGTATTGGGTTGGCCAAAAAAGTTCATTTGGGTTTTTCCGTAACATCTTTGAGAAGTCATCATATCAAGCTCAGAATTGCTTAATTTTTTTTTTTTCAAGCTGCATTACACCCATGTTACTCTCTTTCACTTAAATTTCAAAGGGGGAATTGGACATATTTGGCTTCCTTATGCTTCAGAGGAATTGTTACTTCAAAGTGCCAACAAGGTGTTTTTCAGCTATTTCGTTAGATTCCATTGATCTGTGAGCTGACACGATAAATATGTGATGCCCTCCAGGCCCGCCTGGTGCTCAGTTCCCTCTCCTCTCCTCCCTCCCTCACATGGGTCCTGCCAACCTACTCCCAGAGTTTAAGGCTGTGGATGAGCTGGCATTGGTGGCGCTAGGATTTCTGGAAGCTACTGCCCAGAGTTGTAGTTTGGTAAAGGGTGAGAGTAGCAAACTCCAAGTTCCCTTCCTTGGTGAGCCTCGCTGTTTGGCCTCCACAACTCACCCACTTCTTCATGTCTAAAGACAAGGGTACAACTAATAAGTCAGCTCGGGTACACAGGAAGTCTACTAATTAACTTAAAACTGTTCTTGGAGCCACACAAAAAATGTGTCTTCGTTCATACGCTGATTTTAGATGAGTGAGCAGAGCAGAGCCCTGTGATGAATAGGACCAGGTAATAAATTTCATGCAGAGATGAGGGTGGGTGTAGGGGGAGATGGATCTGTGAAGCTTCACGTAGGGTTTTTCCGCTGCGCTCACTTGAGGGAAGGGCTCGGGGAGGACGGCAGTGGAAAGAGCACCAGCCTCACGGCCTCCATGTCTATCTCCATGTCTGTGGTAGAATACCTTGGGTTGCACTTGATGTCTGTGCTTGTTCAGTGCTTTCATTCTAGTGATCCCAGGACTCGAGCGTATCTGACACAGACAAGACGAGAGGGAAGTTGGAGAGATGAAGGGGAGTGGGGAGGCGTCACCTAGTGGCTTCCGACCAGAAAAGTATCTTTCCCCACATACACGCGTGAATAGACATCATCGAATATCCTGGATAACATGGTGTCTTGTTTTGGGATAGTACTGGTCACCTAGCAAATTTTATATCTCAGGTCAAAATACTATGTGTGCTTGTTCTTCAGTTTGGCCTTGGATAAAAAAGCATAATTAACGTAAAATAGTAGGATTTGACTATTTATATTTTCCCATTATAAAAGGGGTTGTCATTTATCTTCTTGGGAACAAGCACAATAATGAGCTATACAAAATATCGAAGATATGTCCCTGTGAAACTCTGTGCACATCTAAGGTAGAGCCCTTGAACTAAATAATTCTGCTCACCTGAAGATGATCATACAACTTCAGGAAAAAAAATCTGATGTTAAAGGGTGATTCCATAAACAGAGAAGGGCCTTCAACCAGTGTGCATGGCATGTAGCTTAGGAGAAAAGATTTCCATACACTGAGGGTTGTTGAACATCCAAATAGGCTGTAGAGAAAGTCCAGCAACCCATCTTTCTAAGACTTTTCTTCAAAAAGAGCAGCTTCTTGAGGGTTTGGGAGGGTAGATGTGACCCTGCCTGGAGGTAGGGGGGTTGACGTCAGCTGATCCCAGGCCACAGTCAAAAGCTGAACCTGAGGCAGAAGGTGAGGCTTAGGCTACCGGTTTCCAGAAGGCACAGTGGCACCTTTTTTCCTGTGCTCTCCCTGTATTTTATTAGGTAAATTGATATTAATCATGCAGAGGTAAAATATAAAATAAAAATTAAAAACAACAATCAAAACCCATAAATATCTTAGTGGCACTTGAAGGGGTAAAATTTGTGTGTGTGTGTGTGTATGTATGTATGTGTGTATATATGTATATATGTGTACCTAGAAAGGTATGACTGTGTATAAAATCACACACCCCCAGCTTTTTTTTTTTTTTAATTGAAAATTACTTTTCCACTTGGAATGTGCAGGAGACACATGATATATATGTATTGTATTGTGTGCATGGCTACCTTTATAAGCATTTCTTTGCCTCCTGGAGGTTTCTGTGGAAAATGATACCTATTTAGAGTATTTGGCCTAGTGATTTATTGGATGTAGTAAATGACAGGTACAAGCAGCTGTGCTTTGGGATTCCCTTTGAGTAACTGTTAGAAGGTTAAAATGAATGCATTCTAGTTTACGTACTTCAGACTCACAAGTAGATGGAGAAATTATAAGGCTGCTACATTATAAACCTAATTGGAAGCAAAATACTTCTTTCTTAATGAAAAGCCTTTCTTTCCTCTTTCCTTTCCCTCCCTCTTTTACTTGCCCTGACCCCTCCTGCTATGAACACCTACTAAAGCCGAAGATTGAGTGTTTTCCTTATTTGTTTCTCAGGAGATGGGGAACCAAGGAGAGGCCAGTGTAACTCAAAAGCAAATGCAAAGCCAAAGGGTTTTTGTTTGTTTGTTTGTTTAATTATTATGTTAACTTCAAATCTTACGTTAAGCTGACATACTCATGAAAAACCAAATATTAAAATTTCACATATCCAGATTCTCATTTCAATCCTTTCAGGTGGCTTTATTTGATAATAATCAATCTGTAATTTAAGGCAAATGGTCAGATCAGGGCAAAGCTGTACAGAGCCCAGCATGGTTAATGTCAGTTCAAGTTCAGAAGACTGGAGAAGCAAAAGGTTAGATCTGTTTCCTGGAATATAATTTGAAACTACAAGCTAGTGATTGGGTGTTCTGCTATCTTTGGCCTCTGGGAGTTACCACTGCAAACAAAGCTCGTCCTTATCCAGAGCTGTAACTAACTGACTGTAAGGAGTGGGCAGTGTGGAGAGGGACAGCTGAAAGTATCTGACCTAGCGTGAAAACAACTAATGAGAAGGCCAGTCGGCAAGATGGGATTTGTGTGTCCTTGGAGAGGGTCAGGCTTGAGGAATTTGCCTGTGGACTCAAGATAATAAAGAAGTTGCCAAATCCAATCCTAATCCTTTCTATCCCTTCTTTCCATTAGTCTGATTATGTAAAGTAAATGGTTTAAAGGATTTAGATATCAGGTCAAGGGTCCTTCATCTGCCTCTTGTAAGTATCTAACTGCTTTAAGGAAATGACTAGGACTTTTCCTAATGGTTTAGAGAAAGTCTCTGATCATCAGAGCTTTTAAGATTATCCAGAATAGAACCTTCCGGGGGATTGATCATAGCTTCCAGGAAGAGGAATTCTCAGGTCTGCAGGTTCTGGACAAAGAAAAGAGAGGAGGCAGAGATGGTGGGTGAAAGAGTGAGGGACCTTCAGAAATGTGAGGAGGGGCTGAAGGGCATACCAAGGAGGCAACGGCCACCCTGGACTGTGGGGTGGCCTCCTGGATATTTGTGTATTATTTACGTACGTGCTCCATAGGTGAGGGTTTAGCGAGAGAAGCTGATTGCATGACCTCAACCCAAATGGTTCATGCTTTTCTGGAAGCAACATTTAGATCAGAAGTTAGGTATCTTAAAAGGATAGTCACTAAGGCTTATATTAGTTCTGCGATCCTTCAGAGATTCCAGAGGGAAACTTTACAGAAGAGAGCGAGACACGGCCGAGCTCCCTGGCTTGACCCATCATTCCTGGGCTCCCTTTGCCAAGGTTGTATGGCACTGAAAATGCAAAGGATGGGGCAGAGACTTTGGCCCAAGGTCTAATCCAGCTGGGCAAGTCACAGGATTGTAAGACCCAATGCTTAACTGTCCATTTCACCTCTTGCATTCTCAGTTTCACCAGTTTCTGATGCTTCTCTGTACAGAACACAGTAGAGATTCTTCAGGTGTGCTTGATCCTCTTTTCTCTCATGTGGTAACATATAGGCTTGACAGGGCTTAGATCATATGCCAAACTCTCTGAAGGGTTTGGGCTCTTGGAAACTGGTAGACACAAGACCAACTGTGTATAACATTTTTCTGGGCCAGTGGGTACCATTGTGCATGTAATAATAATATCTATATTTCCGTTAGTCTGCTGAAGAATTCACTCACTAGCAGTACCCTTTTGGTAGTGAAGGGCCCACAGCACTGAGTGAAAGGAGCTAATGCCTGGGGTCTCCCACATGTCACCTGGTCTCTTTAATAGTGGAGACCCTGCACTTGGCATTGGGGAGGGGATGAAAAGCACGCTGCAGAATCCCACCTCCTCTTGTTGCTCTCCTTTTCTCTCTGGGAGAATCTGAGAGGTACATCACTCGTCCTCGCACACACATCCAGGAGATAGAACAGCTGCTGGAAGAGGGATGCAGAAGCGCCCAGAAAGTGAGAGGCGGACTGCTGGGGAGGAGAGCTGAAGCCAGGCCAGAGGGAACCCTTGACCTGTGTGACCCTCACCTTGCCATTTAGGTCCTACCGTGTTTACTCTCAGTGTGACCTTCTAGGGTCACTTTCCTCTTTTTAACCTGTTGGGTGAGATGCTCCAAATCTCACACCAGGCTCACTGACGTTTTGTTAGCGTTTTGTTTTTTGCTGCGTCACCTGCTCTGCAGATGGACCATGGCTGGCATGACTGACTCATCACACTGATGTCCCTGCCGTCAGCCAGCCGGTCCTTCCCCGCCTTCTTCCTACCTGAAGATGAGGCGAGGCTGCCCTTTGGCTTCTGCCGGTTGCTCTCATCTTCTTCACCCTTCATCTGTCTACCGCTCTCCTGCCTTCTCCTTCCCAAGCCTGCAAACGCGGTTTAACCCTGCGCACATAGATCTTCTCTTAGTCCATTTCTGCCCACCACCCTCGCCACCAGGTTCGAGGCAAACCTCCTGCCTGACAAATTCAAAGGCATTTGCCTCTGAGTTCTCTGGCTGCCCTGTGCGCTGCGGCCCCTCGCATGTGAATGTCCCTCAAAGCCCTGTTCTCTCCTGACTCCAGGGTTATTCTGGGAGAACATACCATCCCCGAGTTCTGTTAAACCTCTGGCTCTGGGCCTGTCTCTGCACTTTCCCAGGTCCAAGCAAGTCACCTTGACTTAAATGTCTTGTTTACAACCCAAACCAGCGATGACCCTCTTTCCCAGACATTCCGCATTTCAGCCCGGGAAGCCCTATTTACCCTACTAGCTCAGGCAGGAAGTCCCAGTGAAAGCTTCTACTCACCTCTGTTTATTTTACTTTGTTTATGTTTGCACGTATCTATCATCTTTATCTCGTGGCCTCTTTGTACCATAAATAATCACAATGCCAGGTTTCTAACTAAATAATGTAGAAAAACATTTTTTAGGGTATATTTAAATTGTTTAAGTCATACAGTTTTCTACGGTTTGTGAGCATCATAAAAAAAATGTTTTAATTGTAGTAACCTTTATTTTTTTATTTTTTTAATTTATTTATTTATGGCTGTGTTGGGTCTTCGTTTCTGTGGGAGGGCTTTCTCTAGTTGCAGCAAGTGGGGGCCACTCTTCATCGCGGTGCGCAGGCCTCTCACTATCGCGGCCTCTCTTGTTGCGGAGCACAGGCTCCAGACGCGCAGGCTCAGTAATTGTGGCTCACGGGCCTAGTTGCTCCGCGGCATGTGGGATCTTCCCAGACCAGGGCTCAAACCCGTGTCCCCTGCATTGGCAGGCAGATTCTCAACCACTGCGCCACCAGGGAAGCCCCAGTAACCTTTATTTTTAACTGAAGATTTTCTGCTGCTTCCTCTCTGACTCATTTCCATCACTGTTGACAGCTTTTTCCCCCTGAAATTCTTCAGGTTCTCCATCACCCTTTCCGAGATGATTCTTAACGTCACTTGTAGTTTGTCTCGGGCACCCTCTCTGCCTGACTCCAGACCCTCACGTTCCTTGTCTTCATCTCCCATCGTCTCCATTCCTCTAGGGAACTGCAAGCACAGAAGAACCTGCCCATTCAGCCCCCTGAGCTGGTCCCCCCTCCCCTCATTATTTCACTACTTTTGAAGCTCAAAGCCATCCTTAATGACGAGAAAAAATAACGGCCATTTAGCCCAGGCCCTACTGAAGTCTGGTCTCACTCTGGCCATCACTTCCACTTTGATTAGGTCATTATCTTCATACCCACATCACGATTGCCACCCTCAGGGTCTAATTCTCTAAAGCAGTGGTTCTCAAACCAAGGGTGCTTAAGGATCTCTTCAAGCTTGTTAAGCAGAGATTCCCAAGTCCCACCCTTAGAGATGGGGATTTGGCAGGGCCGGAGTGGAGTCTGCAGTCTGTGAGGCTGCGTGTTGAACCAGCCCCTAGGTGAGCGATGGAGGGACCCTGAAAGACTGTGATGATGAGGCGCCTTTCCTGCCCAACACAAAGAGGGCGGGTCTGGGAGTGGGGATTCAAACAGGGTTGCCAGATGAGCGAATAAAAATACAGGAGGCCCAATTAAATTTGAACTTCAGATAAACCATGAATAATTTATGTACGTATGTCCTGAATTTTACACGAGAGATACTTACATAAAAAATTTTTCATGGTTTATCTGAAATTCAAATTTAACCATGCATTTTATATTTTATCTGGCCGTCCTGGAATAGAATGCCGTTGTGATTGACTCTCCACCCACTATCTTGGATATAGTGTTGTGTAGTGTTGTTCAAATATCTATTTAGGAAGTCTTGTGAATGACAGAGGCTTTTAGAAGTTAAAGAATCTAAAAAGTCCATTAAAGAGCGGAAATCCAAGGTACACATACTTTGGTTTTTACCCTGGCTGGCACTTGACTTGCTCAGAATAACCCCTTATGTTTGGAATGGAAAGCAGGAGTAGTAACTGCACATAAATTCCATATTCCTGCAGTTTAGGTTAAAAGATCCAAAGAAATGTCTCTACTGAGTAGTCTTGAGTCTGTAGCATTTTCAGTGGTCATAAGTGAATTGATTAAAAGGAGTATGGAAGACGATGTCTGTGCTCGGTCTTACGTGCAGTTCGGAAAGGGAAAGCCACCTGCGTGAGATGCTTGCTAGCAGTGCACAAGGGAGGAATGGAAAGATAGCAGGCTTCAGAGTACCACGTGCTTGGGTTAGAATTCCGGTTCCACCACTTCCTCTGTGACCTTGGGCCAGGTACTTAACCTTTCTGTGCAAGAAGTGTTTTCATTCATAAAAAAACAGATACGCTTATCATGAAACATTGCTGGGGAACTTAAATGACATCTGATATCAAGACATAGTCATTGGTACTTAGGTATTTAACCTAAATGCCAGAGGAAGGATTTCCCAGGAGAGAGAATTTAAACCATTCTTTTTAGTCAGCTGGGATTAGCGAAGTACGTTTTATACGTGGAGAGTCAGCTTTTGAAGTATCTTGGTCGACTACCTTCCCACTCATGATTTTCTCTGTGTTTTTCTAACTTTCTACCTACTCTAGGATTAACACAGATTCCTCAGATCCAAAAGACTGAAATTGCCTTTCGTCCTAATGATCCCAAGAGCTATGAGGCATACGTGCTGAACATAGTTCGGTTCCTGGAGAAGTACAAAGATTCGGCCCAGAAAGATGATATGATTTTTGAAGATTGTGGCAGTAAGTAGACATATTTTGGATGTTTGTGGTTGGTTAATTCTGATTTCCTGTTTCTATTTGTTACTTAATGATTGAAAGATACTCCTGAAATAATTAAAAGATTGAACTCTGGCCACACTGAGAGGATAGTTTTTTTGTTTTTTTGTTTTAAAGCAGAAACACTTTATGGGTTAGGCTTGGATACAGTGAAATAAACAGTATAGCCTCAAGTATTACTTTTACCTGTATTTGAAAGGTGTCTTACTTTAGAACACTCCCAAATATCTCTGTTTTTACTACTCAGACTCAAAGACCACAGTTACAGATTTGATTCTCTTACATCCATTGATTTTGAGAAATACAATTGCTTATATTTCCAGATTTCTGCCCCCCCTCCCTCCCCACCAAACCCCTGGCCCCTACAGAAGAGTTCACAGGACCTTCTGTCACCAAAATGAACCTTTGGTGTGATTAGCTATAACCACACTGATACTGATGGAGGAGGGTTTATGGTCAGGGTATATTTGAGAGACCCTGGCCGGGATGGATAATGAAATATGTCTTAGGCAGCTGATCATATGGATAAGGGAATGACTGATGAATGTAAACAGTGGCTCTTAGTTTCATTAAGCCATTGACGGGAACACACATCCTCCTCCTTGCTACCTGGAGTGTGAATTTCCCAGCCTTGTTGTCATGCCTACCAAAACAAGATGCCACTCTGAGTTACCAGGTGATACCAGTTTTTCTGATCCAGTTCAAGCATTTATCACCTCCAGTTCTTTAAATGGCAGACCATTGTGTAATATGGGGTGAATTGCCATTTTAAGTCATTTTGAAAAGATTTAGTAATTTAAATTTAGTAATTTAAAAGAAACTCTTTCACTAAATTTTTCTCATTAGAATTTAAATGAATCTTACTTTGTAGTAATTAAAAGGCCCGTATGATAGATAATTAGAGTGAATCACTTCTCAGGAGATGGACTGAATTGAGGCACTTTACTATTTGAAGGGAAAATAGTTAATTTGTGGACTTAAAAGTATATATATAATTTATGGTATTTGCATGGTACTTGCATCCATTTCCTGCAGGATGCTTTGTTTTAACTTTGAATTCTGTTCTCATTTATTCTTTCTCTGGCTTTGAAATAAAAAATGCAACAATACAGTTTCTCAGTTGAACAAATGCTTACAAGAACTCAGTGTTAAAAGATAAAAACTCAAAAAAAATTTTTTTTTAAACCTTGAATGGTGGTTGAAAAGGAAAAACAATTCTTTCCTACTCCCTTTTTACTGTTTAACATGTTAATTAAGGCATAGCTCCGAGGAATCCCAACCATGAAACTTCCAGTTCTGAAAATTATTGGCAGTCCTTTTGTGTTCTAATTATAACGTCCCTGTTATTGAGCTGAGCTGATGTCGACCTGTGCAAACGATGCTACTCATGAAGAGAGATCCAGTTTCCTTTCAGTCTTCTAATTAGTGGAGTCCTCCATTATTTAAAGAAAGAAATATCGGCAGAGACCAAACATCATGTGCTGCTCATCGAGCACTGTGAAGCTTTGGTACTGGCTATTGCTTTTGGTAAAATACCTTTTTAAGGTCAGTGGAGAGATGAGAGATGGCTTGCTGGAAATCCTTTCTTAATTCAGGTGATATAATACATTAAGTGCAGGATAGCGCTGTCTTAGAATAAGTCATCGTGACAAGGAAGAGAGCCCTGTCCTTTCTCAGTGGTGCTCAGGGAATTGTTGGTACAATGGGAAAATGGCATTTGCATTTTCAGATGTGCCCAGCGAACTCAAAGAGCGAGGAGAATTTAACAACGAAAGAGGAGAGCGAAAAGTCTGCAGGTTCAAGCTTGAATGGTTGGGAAATTGCTCTGGAATAAATGATGAAACTTACGGCTACAAAGAGGGCAAACCATGTGTCATTATAAAGCTCAACCGAGTTTTGGGCTTCAAACCTAAGGCAAGTAATATTTTAAATCATAGAATTTAGATGAGCCATTCACAATTCGATGTAGTCCTTAATTGGTATGAAAAGAGACCCTAACAGACGTTTAAAGGATACTCAGTGACAGTTTTGAAGCCTGATTACTTAGAGTAACACTGAAAACCTCTGTGGCCACCTTGGAATTCTTAGGGTTAGGTCATTAATCTCACTTCCTAAAGTTAGAGAAATTCTGTGTGGCAAAGCCAAATTCTGAAGTAAGTCCTGTGGCCCTGTTCTGGATTTCTATAATGTAATTCTATAACGTAAACTCTTTGAAAGTAAAAAAGAGAAAAAGATATCTTTAAATTTAAAACCTACCTGCATGTACAGTCATACTCAGGTTTTGGTACTCTAGGAGCCACAGTATTTTAAAAAAAAAAATATCCGGTAATCTGAAATAATTATCTGGTCATCAGAAAAAATGTTTTTTTGTTTTTTTCTGAAGATTTCGTTGCAAAATTAGAAGTTGAATACTGTCGAGTTTGAACTTTTATAACCATGCCATTGGCTTTTGCCATTATTGCAACTTACAATGGGTAAATACTACTAGAGATCATCGAAAAATTGCAAATTGCCTTTGCTCACCATTTGGTGGGATGGTAGCAATTCTTTAAAATTAGAAGAAAAAATTGTATGGGTGTATTTCTGTTTTTATAAGACTGCTTATTTCATTCTCTCCCCCAGCTCATGAAGTAAAAAATGCTGTCCTTTTCTCTTAAGCATGGATTCTTACAGAAAATTTCTCCCATTTGCTCATGAGAGCATTGCCATTAAGAGGGTAGTTTTTGGTTCTGATAGGAATTGACTGCAGTATACAGAGTTATATGAACAAACTTACTCCCTTTCTGGAATCTGGCTCTTTTGTTCATTAACTTTCTATTATATGCTCTTTATTTCCACAATGCTTGTTACCCATGAATAATATTTTCAAAAGAAAATCAATGTAGAGATGAAAAGTTTTATTAACATAACTGAAGGATACAGTTACTTTCAAAACTCCTTTACTGCCACCAGAGGCAAAAATGGAAGAGTGGGTGCATTGATATTTATTTGCTTGGCTGGCTTGTTGGATCTCCTACAGAAATTAATGTACCTCTCAACAGAATTTTAATCTTCTTTCCACTTAGACTAGGAGGTAATCGAAGGCAAATGGTGAGAGCCATTATGTCACACTTAGAGTTGATATTCATATTGCTAGGAAACTCTTCACCAAGATAAACAAGCTATTTGGCAACGAAAGGAATTGGTGCAGTGTATCCAAAGGACTAATTGTGATGTTTGCTCTCTGAATCCCTCACTTTTGATAATTCCTTTTCATAGACATTGAATGATATTTGTCCCCCACAGAGTCTGTTGTGATTCACATCTCTTCCCATATTTATAAAGATATTCTGTTAAAGTGCTGAATTCAGCTACTCTTTCTTTTCAGTCTTTTTTTTTTTTTTTCCTTTGGATTCCCCTTGGTTATCCATTGCCACTTTCTGATTCAGCCCCGCATCCCAAATCCCCAGCTCTTTTGTTGTTAGAATTACAGAGATTGCAGTACTCCACATCTTACTTGATGTGCCCGTTCCCTCACTCCCTGAGGATAGATTCTGGTAACTTCTTTATCAATATGTATTTTCTCTTCATATTTTTCAAGAGAAATCTATTGCTGGCAGAAAGTTCCAAGAATCAAATCTAGATGATCATTTTCTTATATTCCAAAACAAAGAGTAGTACCAAAAATAGTCCTTTACTCATATAGAGAATTGTCCATTTTATCTGACTTTGATTAGGCTACGTACGTGTGACATCTCATGTCAGGACTCACATACTCTGCTGATGTGAGTAGGCAAGTGACTGTCGTCTTCCAGGGGGTAGGTGTCCGTCACACTTCTCCTGAGATGGATTTGAGCCAGGGATCTAGGAAGGCAGGCCCTGGATATTTCACTACAGCAGTAATTTTCAACGTGTACTATGGGTCCCTTCGATGGAGTCACCCCTTCACAAGACCCCTTCATTGAGGGCAATGCCACTTTTATCTATTTTACATGCTGGACTTGCCTAACTAAACTGGGACTTAAATGACAGGGCCTCCACTGGAGATTTAAAAAAAGAAGAAAAAAGGAAAAAAAAAAACAAAGGAAAGCTTACTTGAAGAAGGCATGCTTGAGGGAGAAGGATGGCATTATTTATTCATGGCTTGGGAGGAAAGCCCAAGTTTTATAAAAACAGAAATGTCAACCAACCTTTCCATCTAATTATAATCTTAGCAAATGAGAAGAGAGCATTATTTCTGAGTTGGCTCTTATTTTTCAGTGTCCTTGAATAAAGCTTATAATGGGTTGCCATTAGAAGTTCCATTTAGTATTGGGCTGCATCACAGCTTAGCTCCTTTTGTGTCCTAATTATAACGTCCCTGTTATTGAGCTGAGCTGATGTCGACCTGTGCAAACGATGCTACTCATGAAGAGAGTTTAATTGTAGTGGTCCAGTTTAATTGTAGTGGTCACAAAACTTGGGCATTTATTTTCAAGAAAATCACAGCATGACCTTTCCTAGATTGGTTAGGAGAGTCATTCATTCTGCTGTCCTCAAGTGTTTGGTTATTATTTCAATTGACCAAAGTGTACTTGTTTGGGCTACAAGCTAGTTTTATTTTTCAGAAGTTAAAGGAACTATTTACAAACTTACTGACCAACATGGGTTTTATTTTTAGCCTCCCAAGAATGAGTCCTTGGAGACTTACCCAGTGATGAAGTATAATCCATACGTCCTGCCTGTTCTGTGCACTGGCAAGGTAAGGAGACCTTTGGAGTTACTGAGGGTGGGGCAGGAGAGAGGGGAGAATGAATGAGATTGTTTTAAATGAGAGGTAAATCTTTAACATGGGAAATAAGAAGCACTGCTTCCAGGAATCAGTCTCAGCCGATTGCATTGTAGCTACACTGGGTAAAACTTCTTAAAAGAACAGAAATATGTAACAAGAATAAAAACATCTATCAGTTTCTGCACTGGAACAAGAAACTGAAATATCTGAATTTAATCAGTTGGAATATTGTTTTACAGAACTGAGAGGTGAACTAGCCCACATAAGTGCTTCTCTGGCTCACATGGTGTGTTAAAAGCTTGAGGCCAACGTTTTTTTTTTGTTTTTTTTTTAATTGACAATTTTACATTGAAAAATTGCTTCTGGCTTTTCTTTAAAAAAAATATTGAAATATTAAGGCAACCATCAATGTGTATTCCCTTTAAATCTGAAGACAGGTACCTGATGGATTGTTTTAGAGAGAGAAGCAGAATAAAGAAAGGGAAATCTCCAAACAGTTCAAATTTATGTTGGCACCAAGAAAGGAAATGGACACAAGAAAATGAAAGGCAAATAGTTAAACTTTTGGAGGTAATGTCATTGAAAATATCCACTGGGCCAACACTGAAGAGTTTCTTTCAGTGCTGGCCCTATTTCTACGAGGTTGTGTTGGCTTGAAGAAAGGCTTAGTTGGCTTTTGCTGCAGTTTCCCATTTGTACAATGAGGAGAACATCCTTTTAGTGACCATTTCTCAAGTCTACTAAGGATTAGGCTGAGTGTGTCTTCTCCTCTCGTGGGAGATGCGGTACCCGCATCCTCCAATGGTCAGTGCTCACCTCCTCCCGCGAGGGGCTTGAGCTGGCATGTCAGCGGGTGACCGATTTCCTCCAGCACTAGCTTGCAGACTGCTTTGTGGGACTGAGAGTCTCATGTGTATGTGAGTACAAATAGTCACCCAGGACGTGAGCCATGAAAATCTCGTTTCCTCTCTGGTTTCCAGCGAGACGAAGATAAGGAGAAAATTGGAACCGTGGAGTATTTTGGACTGGGCAGCTACCCTGGTTTCCCGCTGCAGTATTACCCCTACTACGGCAAGCTCCTGCAGCCCAAGTACCTGCAGCCCCTGCTGGCTGTACAGTTCACCAACCTCACCATGGACACGGAGATCCGCATAGAGTGTAAGGCGTATGGTGAGAACATTGGGTACAGTGAGAAAGACCGTTTTCAGGGACGCTTTGACGTAAAAATTGAAGTTAAGAGCTGATCACAAGCACAAATCTTTCCCACTAGCCATTTAAAAAAGTTTAAAAAGATACAAAAACCTACTAGTCTTGAACAAACCGTAATACGTATGGGACCTACACTTAATCTATATGCTTTACACTAGCTTTCTGCATTTAATAGGTTAGAATGTAAATTTAAAGTGTAGCAATAGCAACAAAATATTTATTCTACTGTAAATGACAAAAGAAAAATAAAAATTGAGCCTTGGGACGTGCCCATTTTTACTGTAAATTATGATTCCATAACTAACTGACTTATAGTAAGCAGTGTTTCTGGCCCCTAAGTATTGCTGCCTTGTGTATTTTATTTAGTGTACAGTACTCTCGGTGCACACACTCTGGTCATTTTTCAAGCCATGTTTTATCGTATCTGTTTTCTACTTAACGTGAGCAAAAAGTTTGCTGTCCAAGGTGTAAATATTCAATGGGAATAAAACTGGCATGGTACTTTATTTTTCCTTTTTTGGGTTTGGCTCTTTCAAAGATGATAATGGCCCATCAATGAGCATTTTTTAACACACTCCATAGTCTTTCCCTGTGGTGTTTGTTAGGTCTTTATTATTATTTTTTTTTTCCTGGGTCTGGGTTGGGGGGTGGGGTGGGCTGTTATGGGGGAACTGCCCTTTAAATTTTAAGTGACACTACAGAAACACACACAAAGGTGATGGGTTGTGTCGTGCTTTGTACTCAGTGCTGTCCTGACTTCTCTCCCCCTGTCCTCCAGTCTGTTCTGAAGCTGTGTATGAGATCTGGAGCGCCCGTCACTTTGGCTAGTGATAGGGCTGATTAATTTGCTTTGTACATTTTCTTTCACTTTCCTTTTTTCCTTTCCCTGGAGGCATCACCTGCTGGTGCTGTGTCTTTATGAATGTTTTGACCATTTTCATGGTGGAAGAATTTTATATTTATGCAGTTGTACAATTTTATTTTTTTCTGCGAGAAAAAGTGTAATGTATGAAATAAACCAAAGTCACTTGTTTGAAAATAAATCTTTATTTTGGACTTTATGAAAAGCAATGCAGTACCCCATAGACTGGTGTTAAATGTTGTCTGCAGTGCAAAAATCCATGTTCTAACAAACATATGTCATAATTGCCAGGAGTACAGTGCTCTTGTCGATCTTGTGTTCAGTCGGGTTAAAACAATGGACAATAAAAGAATGAACACATCCCTCGTGTGTGTGATGCACTCATGTCTAAACACCGCAACCTGTGACTTCTTTACTTTCTACACTGCTAGTTATCCAAGATCTTGAAGAAATACTGAACCTGAAAGACAAACACGTGATTTCATTAGTTCACATGGAAGTCCAGCCTTTTCTACCCAACAGAGGCCAAGAGCTGGGTCAGGACTCACTCTGGACACCAAGGTGCACACCCCTTCCCAGTGAGACAACCAGGTAAATGGGAGGCAGAGGCGACATCAGCGAAGTTTTAAAGTTCAAGTTTAGAAATATTTTGCAGTGATACTCAGTTTAGAAAACATGAAATTTTGGTTCCTGCTAGCGCTTCACGAGATATGGTTGTTAGTAGTTCAGTTAAAAAAAAAAGAAATGAGGTTAGCAATCAAAAAATGGACAGAAGAACTAAATACACATTTCCCTAAAGAAAACATACAGATGGCCAAGAGGCACATGAAAAGCTGCTCAGCATCGCTAATCATTAGAGAAATGCAAATCAAAACTACAATGAGGTACCACCTCACACCAGTCAGAATGGCCATCCTTAAAAAGTCTACAAATAGTAAATGCTGCAGAGGGTATGGAGAAAAGGGAACCCTCCTGCAGTGTTGGTGGGAATGTAAATTGGTGCAGCCACTCGGGAGAACAGTATGGAGGTTCCATAAAAACCTAAAAATAGAGTTGCCATATGATCCAGCAGTCCCACAGCTGGGCATATATCCTGACGAAACTGTAATTTGAAAAGATACATGCACCCGTATGTTCATAGCAGCGCTAGTCACAATAGCTAACACATGGAAGCAACCTAAATGTCCATCGAGGATGAATGAATAAAGAAAATGTAGTATATATACAAATGGAATATTACTCAGCCATAAAAAAGATAATAATGCCATTTGCGGCAACGTGAATGGACCTAGAGATGATCATACTAAGTGAAGTAAGTCAAAGACAAATATCATATCACATATGTAGAATCGAAAATAGGACATAAATGAACTTACCTACAAAACAGAAACAGACTCACAGACATAGAGAACAGACTTGTGGTTGCCAAGGGGTGGCAGGGTGGGGGAGGGATGGATTGGGAGTTTGGGATTAACAGATGCAAACTATTACATATAGAATGGATAAACAACAAGGTCCTACTGTATAGTAGAGGGAACTATATTCAATATCCTGTGATAAACCATAATGGAAAAGAATATGAAAAATAAAGTGTATATATATATATATGTATAACTGAAAAAATTAGAGTGTGCCAAAAAAAAAAAAGAAAAAAAGGTTAGGTTTGAGGTTCAGTAAATTAAGAAGGTTTACACCTTGCTTTTTGGTTCGTGGTTTGGCCTAAGTCCATATTTAGCCATATATTTAAAAATTAGCCTTAGAGTGAAAGGAGATGATAATGAGTTTTCTGAAAAACATTCTCCAGGTATAACGGAGCTGAAGATTTAGTATCCCTTAACCCGCATGGGAAATACCCAAACTAAAATCTTGGCACCATCACATTTCAGAAAATGGAAACCTTTCACAAAGCCTGTGCAGCCAAAGCTTACATCAATCCTTCCTGCCTTCAGGCTGGTCCCCAGAAATCCTTTGGGACCTGAAATGCTGAAATGCCTCCTCAGTTGGGCTCTCCTCTTACAGAAACGGACCCAGAGGCTCATGGCCATTTCTGTGACAGCACAACTTGTTCAGAAATAGTAACAGCTTAAATTCCCACCTTATTGCCCCACATTTATTACCCTGCCAATCTGCTTCTCTTGTTTATTCTTTAAAAATACTACCTGAGACTTTGCTATCTCTAGAGCAGCAAATCGTGTGATGGCAAATTAATACCAGAGAAACAATGACTCCATTTAACAAAAAACAGCAAAGGGAACTGTGAGAAATGGCACAACGGCTTAGCTGCAAAGATTTTAGGAGCCCTCCTTAACAACTGAGGAAATACGGCAAAAATCCGTAAACGGACAACATATCTACCTAAAGCTGGGTTTCTCAAAAAGCAACCTCCACGTACACTGAAATAGAAGGTATTGTTCCTTTAACAGAAGATGGTTTGTTTTGCTGAAACATCGACACTTTCTGCAGAGTGTACCTGAGACTTAAACATGTGATGTTTATGAACAAGAAGTGGGGAATGGCTTTACGTCTGAGGAAAGGGAAGTATTTATTCAAATTGGAAGGTCGTTTGTATTTCTGAGACTGTTCTCAGGTCACAACCTCGGTCAGACACACTTAACCCCCTGCTTTCATATGAACCTTGCACCTTCTGTTCTAAGACATTGTGTGTATGTGCATATATGCATGTGCATGTGCACCTGTGTATGTATGTGTGTGCTCTCTGCCTATTCCTTCCTTCAAGATTCTGTCCAAATCTTGCTTCCCTGTAGCCTTTCCAGATGGTGCCAACCTATTCCCTGCCCGTGAGAGTGCTTATATCTCCACTAGGAGACTGGGGAAGTGTTTAGTGTTCTTTGACTCCGTAGGTATTCGTTGGCTGCCTGGTCTGCTAAGTACTCTTCTAACTGCCCCGGAAAGACCCACGAGTGACCCTCTGCCGCTCACATTCTAGTATGAAGTACCTGCATATTTCTGGAACTCTTGCTGCTACACATTTATCATGATTTGCTCTCCTCGTATTATTAGATGACACATTTCTTGGGTGTAGGAACAGTGCCATCCACTTTTGGGGTGTTCTTATATCCTGAAAAGGGGTTTTCATACAAGTCCAGTCAATCAAATATTGAATTCCTCACACAGAGTATAAAAGGAATGAGTTTTTCAAAGGCAGTGTTTCTCACACATTGGCTAAGTACCGCTTGGAATCAAAAGCATTGGAATAGTTAGTGAATAAAGGAAAAAGGATCCTCTTTCTTTTTTTTTTTTTTTTTCTTCAATCCATCACGTTCCCTGAAGGAGAGCTTCAATGTGGTGCTAGTATGGCTTCAACCCAGGTTACTACCCTTTCAAATAAAGGGAGATAGGCCTGGGGCTCAGAACCTTTTGCAAGCAATAGTATCTAGCTAGAATTTAATAACTTTTCATTGTATTTATTACCTTCAATTAAGGACAAGTAATACTAATTTCCCACTTATGGCAAATAAATATTTCCATGATGGAAAATAGATGTATTCAAGTATCACAGTGAATGAATTTAAAGAAAAATAATAAATACAATTTCAGGTGGTACTCAGATATGGTAAAACTCATGAAGGTAGTAAAGGCCAACTAGACTGTAGGAAACTTTGCCCCAAAATACAGCATTAATGGAAGCCAAGGTTTTCGGTCCTGTACCTGTTTGGGCAAAATCTGATCTGAGCTCTGTTTTAGAACAATTGCACGCCCTGTCTGCTCAAGCTGCATTTATTACCAGAGGGAACTGCTCCAACTCCAAATTAAAAACATTATCAGTGGGCTTCCCTGGTGGCGCAGTGGTTGAGAGTCTGCCTGCCAATGCAGGGGACACGGGTTCGAGCCCTGGTCTGGGAAGATCCCACATGCCACGGAGCAACTGGGCCCGTGAGCCACAATTACTGAGCCTGTGCGTCTGGAGCCTGTGCTCCGCAACAAGAGAGGCCGCGATGGTGAGAGGCCCGCGCACCGCGATGAAGAGTGGTCCCCACTTGCCGCAACTAGAGAAAGCCCTCACACAGAAACGAAGACTCAACACAGTCATAGATAAATAAATAAAAGAACGTGAATTTCTTTAAAAAAAAAAAAGCAAACTGGGCTATTCATTAAAAAAAAAAAAAATTATCAGTGATCAGAGATGAAAATCTAGTTATTAAAATCTTTCAAAGTCCAATGAAAGCTCAAACTCCTGGCATTTTAAAGGATTAGTAACACTTCAATATCAGTATATATTTGGCCCATGGAGGAGAACTAAGTGGGGTTACTTCGAAAATCCATGACTAAGGACAGAGGGAAACATAATACAGAGGGACACTATCCAAGGAGCATTTAAGAACAGCTGTAATCAAGTGAATAAAGTGATCTTGGTTTCAAATTAAGAGAAAATGTGACTCTGTCCTTTTCTTCTTCAAGAGGAAACTAGCATTAGCCAGACATATTATCCGCCATCTTCTAGGCTCTGCACTGGAAAAGATGAACAGGAAATAGAGAGAGAAACCTGTCATTCTCCCAACTGAAGCCTGCAATCAGCAGCAACCATAGCCTACCCAGTGTGAAACAAAGAGATCGGACCCAAGGCAGATATCTTGGTTCCTATTTTAATTCTCTGTTTTCCTCCCAGAGACTGTCAGCATTGGTCTGTTCTGAGAGATTAAGTACCGCATGAAGGTACTGATTTTTATTGACTACAGAACCCAGCTATTTTTTTTAGCCACAAATGAATCCCACACCCTAAGAAAAGGCCCACATTGTAATAAAACTGTGACTTACTATCTCCAGCTTGCTTTACCACAAAACCTTTAAAAAACTGGGATTTCATAAAATCGGCACCCTTACAAGCAGTCTGTAAAGCACCACCTTTTCCAAGGAAATGCTCATCTTCTTCCTCTAGTGCTGGCCCCATACAGGCCAGGTAGGAGGAGGCACTGAGTGATTTGAAACCCACCTATTTAGTTATCCACAATGTCTGATATACTCAGGATTAGACGGATCCTTTGGTTTAAGTGCTTCAGGGATCAAATATTTCATTCCTCTGTAAGGTGGCCCTTTAGTGCCCATAACTTGTTACAGGGACTTATGGTCACTAAATTAGCAAGTACTGGAGGAGCATGGAACAGTCCTATAGCAATGGGATATAGGATCGATCCCTTTACATAGGAACAGGGGTTCTAAAATGACTAGTGGGTGAGGATCTGGCATTGGGGAGGTGCTGATGATTCAGCACCGGAACCTCTGGGGGCCAAGGGAATAGAATAAGGTTAACAGACACTTTGGGATTGTACTACCAAAAGTGAAACATGGCATGAGAAGTCCATGCTGACGGAAACCTGTGCCTAGAGCTGGCCTTTCTCCTTTTCTTTGATTTGCAAATTTCTTCCAAGCTACCTACTATGTGCCCAGCACCGACTATGAAGTGGGGGAGGGAAGGGTTCAGGCATACAAGATCCCTGTTCTTATGAAATTTTTGCCTTCACGCTTCTAAATGTCTTAAATGCCCTAAACTACTCTCACCTATACTTAATTCATCCTTTCCCTCCTCTGTCAATCATTCATTCAACATATTGAGCACATCCCATTCATGATAATTCAGTGATGGGTGAGACCTGGTCCTCAGAAAGCTTATAGACTGAAAAGAGGAAAACCCATGTAATCACATAAAATCACTATAGTGTGCTAAGGTATAAGTGGGAATAATTAACTGCCAGTGGGAACACAAAATGTTTCATAAAGTGGTTAACATTTGAGTCCTTAGGATGGGTTGGAAGTGACATAGAGGAAGGAGGAGCAAATTTTAGCTGAATATACAATTGCTATGCCAATGGGCAAAGATACTTTAATAATAAGATTAACTTCAGGATTTGTTCTGTCTTTATCACTGTTAAATAAGAACAACAGCTTACGTTTATTAACTACTTCACAGTGTACAGTCTAATTTCATATATAAACCATCTCCTTCACACCAGCTCTGTGAGGCTGGTCCCCTTATCCCCATACAGAGCAGGATCCTGAGACTCAGAGGTCCACGACTTCCCTATATAGTAAGCTGAGGAACTTGCTCAGTTGACAAGGCTGGAACTTGAATCTGTATCTTCCAACTCTAAGCCACAGTGACACTGTGACCTCCCAGGGAGTAGTCCCTGCATTTGCTGATGACCGTATATAAATTATTGCCAATTCTGTAAGAATGTAATTCAAATAAATGTAAATTTTCTGTAATTGCTTCAAGTGTAGACTCAAGGAAAGCTTCCAGAGAATGTCTCATCTTTGCCCTGAGTACAGTGCATAACAATAACGGATCTCAGATTTTCAGATAAAATCTAGTCACTCTGAATTTGATTGAGGTACAGTTTTGTTAGTGTTCCAATAATATACTGATGTTTAAATACATCAGCCTATTCAGAAGGGAAACAACTTTCAACTCACTTGGGGCCCTTATAGCCAAGGCTGGCTTCATGGACGTGTAACCTGTGCTGACACACAGGGCCACATGCTTAGAAGGGCCTATGCCTGGTTTTGTGTTCCACTGTCTCTCTTTTGAAATTCTTAATAATCCTTGAACCAGGGGCCCTACATTTCCATTCTGTAACAGTTCCGCTTACAGCCATGGGCCTCTGTGCTAGGGCTACTTTGGCCTGGTTTTCCTATCGGTTGAGTGGAAAATGTGGTTGAAAAGGCTGCTTGTAAAATAAGCAATGAACAGATCCATGGTGAGAGGTGGCGGGTTGGGGAAGGTGCACGGTGAGGCTGGCGATGGAAGGCGGGAGCCGGCAGACTTGCTAGGAGAGAAAGAGAGGCCCAGGAGGGCAGGCCGAAGCCTCGGGGCAGGGGTGAGGGGGAGGGGGCCTCTGCCGTGGGGATGGTTGGAGGCGGCTACCAGCAGGCCTTAATATGTGAGCCTGAATCCTTTCTGAACTCTTCCCACGCTCCCTGTCTCCCTCTTTGTCTTCCCCCTACAAGTCACCACTTGTTTTCAGTTCTCCAGATAATGGAGTTCAGAAGTAAACAGCTGTGAGGAAAAAGGTGGTGGGTAAAGGACCTCTGTTCTCCGGACAGAAGGTCTCAGAGGAAACATCCTCGCCTTGATAACAAAAAAAAAAAGAGATGAAAAATCTGTTCCTGCTTATTCTCTCAGCTACAGAGCCCAGAAAGTCCTTGGGCTGCAGAGGTACCCCCTCAAATCTATTTATAGGCTACAAAATATTAATAATAAAGTTGACCCTACTGTAGTCATAAGAGTTACCCTTCATATATGTTTATCTTCTCCATGGGTTCAGAGGCCATATTTGAAGTCTTTTTTGTTTTTTTAAATTGGAGTATAGTTGATTTACAATGTTGTGTTAGTTTCAGGTGTATATAAAATAGATAACTAATAAGGACCGACTGTATAGCACAGGGAACTCTATTCAATACTCTGTAATTACCTATATGGGAAAAGAATCTAAAAATGAGTGGATATATGTATAATTGATTCACTTTGCTGTATACCTGAAACTAACAACATTATAAATCAACTATATGCCAATAAAAATTAATTTAAAAAATTAAAAAAATAAAAACATAACTAATAAGGACCTCCTGTATAGCACAGGGAACTCTACTCAATATTCTGTAATAACCTATATGGGAAAAGAATCTAAAAAAGAATGGATATAAGTATATGTATAACTGATTCACTTTGCTATACACCTGAAGTCTTTTAAGACAAAATGAAAATTTCACATTGAAATGACTAGACATTTCAGTAATTCTGTAAACCCAATAGTCTCAGAGTTTTCTTATAAAGACCTCTTGATTCTTCTGCTGCCACCCACTAATGAGAACAACTGTCTTTTTAAAGCTAGAAGGAAATTACACCTCAGCCCAGAATAGAGTGGTGCTGACCTTTCTCTTTATAGGAAATATAGACCATTTTCTTTAATATATCTAAAGATGCAGGAGTCCTTTCTAGAAATTCATTCTAAAATTGTGTTTTGTGACTCATTCTTATCTGGCCTCTTCTGCCCTGAAGGTGGTTTTTGTTGTAGCTAGTCCCTCCCCAGTCCCTCAAAAAATCTAAAAGTATGAATAGGGAACTTCTGTTCCCTTCTCCCTACCCTCAATGATGAAAAAAGGTGACAGTGGTCACCTTTAAGGAAGAAGGAAAGGTATAATTATATTTACTGACCAGGGTGGTAGGTGTGTTCACTTTGCCGATATACAATGAGCTATAAACTAATGATCTGTACATTTTTCTGTATACATGTTGTAGTGGTGTGCTAAAGCTGGTTCACCCTAGTTCATGAGGGCCAATTGTTAAACAGGAATTTGTGAGTCAAGTGTCAAACTGTTGGTAGCTTAAAATTAACCATTAAGAGAGTATTTACATCATTAATTTAACAAAAATTACAAATGAGCAATTTTTCTTCTCCCAAACTGCATGTATTTCTGTTATACTGCAATAAAAAAAGTTTAAAAAAAAAAAAAAAGTACTCTCTGAGGGTCACCATATGAGAGCCACGGATAATTTTGCAATGTTTACATTTAAAATTTTACTTACTCTTAAAAAGTGGAGTCCTTGTTACATATCAAATGCTTTCATAAATTATCTTGTGTAATCCTTACAGCTGAAACAGATGTATTAGTACCATTTTTCAGTTGATGAGACTGAGGTTGTTAGAGCTAGCAGCTTGCCTGAGGACACGTGATTCAGTTTAGTGCCCCAGGCTTTGCTCAAAGAGCTCAAGGTAAAGATGGAGCCTGGCTGCGGTGGGGATGGGTTTGACTCCTGGCCTTGCCATTTCCTGGCTGGCTGACCTTGAGGAAGTCATAACTTCTTGGTTTCTCATATTGCACATCTCTAATATAATAATACCGATTACATAAGGTTGTTGTAAAGATTAAATGAGTTAATATATGGAAAGCATTTAAAACAGTGCCCAGCATCTAGTAAATGTTACAAAATCATTATCATTATCGGTTCTCCCATATCCTCACAATGCTGTGGTCTGTCCTGCTGTATGTCAGTGAACCCATGGGTTTCTGAGCAATTCCATCCTGCTCTGAGAGCCAAAACTGCCAGGGCAATTCTGGCTTATTAGGGGACAGCCTACATAATTAACCAGGCCATGAATGACAAAGGCAGGCTGAGGACCTTTGCAAACAAAGACAGTAAAGAGACACAGAACCAAACACAACATGTAATCCCTGAATGGATCCTAGAGCAGAAACTTTTTTTTCTTGTGCTACAAAAGACATCTGTGAGTGAAACTGGTAAGATTTGAATGTCTGTACATAGTATAGTGCTGTATTAATTTCCTGATTTCTAATCATTATTCTGTGGGGAAGGAAGAGAATATCTGTGTTTTAGGAAATATACACTGAAGTATTGAGAGATAAAAGGGAATCATAACTGTAATTTACTGTCAAATACATACACGTATATACATATATGTAATAAATAAATTAATGCACACGTACACAAGGAGAGAAAAGAGACAGAATGATTAACATGGTAAAATGTTAACATTTGGGGAACGTGGGTAAAGGGTTTAGAGAAGTTCCCTGAATTATTATTTTTTTGCAATTTTTAAAAATAAGTCTAAAATTATTTCAAAATAAAATGATAAAAATATTAATCAGTAGAAAAAACAGCCTAGTATAGTGAAAGAGTACTGAATTTGGACTTGGAAGAACTTTGATTCTAGTCACTATTTCCTCGTGCTGTTAGGCAAGTCATGTAAACTCTCTCAGGCTGTTCCTGAAACCGTGGACCTCAGATTGGGACTTGAACCCACAGTCTTTTAACTGAGATCACACACCTGGTCTCAGGACTTAATGAAGCTCAGGTTCTTGATGTCTCATCACAGAAAGAATTCAGTGGGAGACAAAGTGATAGGTAAGAAGTGGATTCATTTAGAGAGAAACACACTGCACAGAGTGTGGGCCATCTCAGAAGGTGAGAAAGGCACCAGGGTATGGGGTTGTCAGTTTTTGGAGGGGTGGGTAATTTCATAGGCTAATGAGTGGGAGGAGTGTTCCAGCTATTTTGGGGAAGGGGTGGGGATTTCCAGAAAGTGGGCCACCACCCACTTTTTGACCTTAATGGTCAGCCTTGGATCTGCTGATGTGTTACAATGAGAGTATACTGAGGGTCAAGGTCTAGTGGAAGTCATTGACTCATCTGCCATCTTGGACCTATTTGGTTCTAATCAGTTTATGTCGTTTCCTTGGGCTATGTCATTCTTCTAAAGGTTGTGCCCTGCCCCCTTCCCTCCTGTTTCATTCCTAAATCTAAAAATTGAGAACAATAAGATCTACCTCATTGGGATGAATGTGTATATAAGTTGATGAGTGGATTTATAAATTTACAGCTCAGGATGGGCTTTGCTACAAGTCAGTTTACAGTGAAGCTAAGAGGCTCACCTGGGAATATCAGTCAAGAAGGGGAGAAAACTCAGGTGAACTTCTCATTTCATGTTCGAAATTCATTTTTGCTGACCCCCGTAGAGAAAAAAAGGTTTTGATAGGGAACATATTCTGTCCTTAAAACTTAAAAAATGCCTTCAAGTAAGAAAAGGAAATGTAAATATGATGATCAATTGGAGAAGGAGTGATTCTCCATCTGGCTGTAGATCAGCATCACCCTTTAGATCTTTAAAAAACAACAAATGGATGCTTGGACCCCATTCCCAGAGAGTATGATTCATTAGGTCTTGGGAAGGTCCAGGATATACGCACTTCAAATAGATCCACAGATACTTCTGATGTTCACGGGGGTTGCAAACCACTGCCCTAGGTAGTTGGTAAAAGTAGGTGCCCTAGAAATCGGGGCTGGAACCAAGCCCATCTGAGACTGTCATAAGTGATCTGAAGGAGAGAATGAAATCTCCCAGTGAACTTGGCGTTTCCTAGTACACTGGAGGCTCTCAACATGAATAATGTGCCCAAGAGATGGGTAAGGCCTCACACGATGAAATGGGGAACATGGGCAAAAAAAGGAGACTGAACTTCAACTGGCTCATCTTGGGTATTCATGAGAAAGAAATCAAAGTAGCCTCACAGAGTGAGTTCTATAACAATAAACGGTGACTCGGGAAAGGGATCTTGGAGTGTGTCCTGATGGTCCCCTAAAGATTTGGGCCCAAGGGGCAAATGCTGTCTGGGAGGCCATCTTTGCAGACTGACCTCATAAAGGATACTGGAAATTAAAAACCAAGGAAGTACAGTGCCCTTAAAAAAACAAAACCAAAATACCCACAGGTGTTTGTTTCTTGGGAAGTTCTTGTTGCTATACTTCACACACATTTCAGTTTGAAAAGCTCCAAGAGGAAAATGATTAAATTAGAAAATAGCAACTAAAGTTATTTAGAAGATATGGCATCACTTTTATAAAGACATGTTAGAAAAGTTTAAAAAGCTCTTAAATCAGATCAAAGCAGATAGAATATAGAATCAGAATATATAATTAGCTAATTAGGGGAACAGTTGGGATGGACTTTTCCACTAAATCCAGAAAGAATTGGAGAGGGCAAATGTTGAGATAATTTAAGATTAAAGAAAAAAAGACCTCCTTACATCCAAAGATTTAAAGGGTCAAAATGGCTAGAATCATATGTTAATAATATCTTTTGAAGGGCAAATTGGAGATGTGGAAGGAATATTTTTAATCTTTGATAACAATGTTATAAAAGGCAATTGCCATATTTTTCTATAAAACTTTCCTCACTATTACTACCAAAAAAGTTATTCTGGACTAAATATATTCCAGTGAAATTTCAAGCTTCTTATTATGTATTTAAAGAGCTTGTTGCACAGTTCCTGGGAAAGATGAATCGAGACAATGGCCCTGAGCTGAGATGGCCAGTGCTCCTGGTAGGGAGATAACAGCCCGGGAGACAGCTGCACGAGAAGAAAGAGATGAGTTGCCAGCTAATTCTAAGAAGACAGGGAGGCTCCCATCTCCACCTGTGCTCCAGCCACCACCACTGTCATTGCCCAAAGCAACCGCTGAACCTCACACACCTTCCCCAGCTCAAAACCTCCGCTGGCTCCCTGTTTCCCACTGTATTACGACAAACCTTCTTGGCTTGGCTTTCATAAAGCCCAGCGTTACAGCCCCCTAAAACCAGCATGCTTTTAGCTCCAGTCATTCTTCCTTTCCTGATGCCCAGGGACAAAGAAAGGACATTTCTGACTAATGTCACATACGCAAAAGTTGTTGGGTAGTGCTTATAGGAAAGCTCCTTAAAAGCAGGTACACTCAGCTGGTAGTATCCTGTTGCCCTCTGCCCTTCAGTTCTTTCTGCCTGGAATGAGCACATGATGCTAGAGACAGAGTAGCCACCTTGGAACTAAGGGGCAATCACAAGGGAAAGGCCAAGATTACTGCAGAGATCTTGGACCTGAATTGTTGAGCGGCTAAACCAAAGCCTATCATGGCCCGCCTCCTCACTTCTTGTTTAACAGTAAGAAAACCTCTAATTTGTTCTATTTTTGGCACTTCTGTTCCTAGCAGCCAAATTCTTAATGGAGATAAATAACAGTAATAACTACAATAATTATGATCATAACAACAGCACTGTTGTAAATGCTTTGCATTATCTCATTTAATACTTACTGATCTATGACGGTTATCTCTGTATGACAGTTCAGGAAACTGAGGTTTAGGCCCCATAGCTAGCTAAGAAGCAGAGTTAGGATTTGAGCCCTGGCAATCTAATTTTTTTAATTAATTTATTTATTTTTGGCTGCATTGGGTCTTCGTTGCCGCATGCAGGCTTTTCTCTAGTTGCAGCGAGCAGGGGCTACTCTTCGTTGCGGTGCGCGGGCTTCTCATTGTGGAGGCTTCTCTTGTTGTGCAGCATGGGTTCTAGGTGCACGGGCTTCAGTATTTGTGGCACGCGGGCTCAGTAGTTGTGGCGCACGGGCTTAGTTGCTCTGTGGCATGTGGGATCTTCCTGGACCAAGGCTCAAACCCACGTCTCCTGCATTGGCAGGTGGATTCTTAACCACTGCGCCACCAGGGAAGCCCTGGCAATCTAATTTTAACTGTTTGTGTTGTGATTTCTATTACCCTACTAAGTGAAGTAAAACAGCAAGTAGCTCAGTTGAGATTCTGGGGTCATGGATGCTATTCTCCTTTATGCCAAATACACACATCTCTAATCTAGGCATCTCCAATAAAGATTCCTAAAACATACAGAATCCATGCTTAAAAAGAGTAAAGTTAGATCAAATAGATTTTCCAGAAGAAAATCTTCCCTATGTGAGGATTTAGAACTACCTGCCCTGTGTCTGTCAACTCCCTTACACTTCCTCAGCCTGAGCATTTTAGCCGGACGTCATCCTCACCTTGTAAGAGTCTGGGATGAGATCTTCATTGATTTACTAAATCCCTACCCTTTCAGATGAAATCATACCAAAGGAGCAATTTAGTGCCAACTTCAGTGGTTGTTTTCTTTAGTGCAGGCACCATGCCTACTCCCTGGGACCCATAACTCCCCTAACCCAAGTGGAAATGATCTACCTTCAGCGGGATACACTTGGGTTGATTTAGGAAAAACCAAAACAAAACCAAAAGCAAACCACTCCAAAACTGCCTATGATATTTCCTGAGAAGATTTTTCAGAGGCCCTTTCCAAGCAGTTTCTGATCACCACTGCGCTTTGACTCAGTCATAACAACAGTAAATTTGAGGGAACTTTTGCGATACTAGTTTTTATGGTTAGGCCAACTAAAAATTAATTGAATTGCTTGGAAAATCAGAATCACAGAAATTAAGCACTGAGTCCCAAAAGAATTTTGTACAATCCTCTCAATTATATTGCTTTCTCTTTCTTACGCACTTTCCATCTCCTAAAGATGAATAATAGCAGAAAATGCTGATGTTTAACATTTCTAGTTAGAATACATTTTGAACATGTAAAACTAGAGATGCTTATGACAAAATTCATTTAGAGGTAGGAGGTCCCAGTTTTCTAGCTATTCTACTTTTGATCTTCCTCCAACCCATTCTCTCTACTGCCACTAGAGTGTTCTTCCATTGCTCCTTATTTAAAAAACAAAACACAACCCATCACAACCTGGACCTAGTCTACTATTCCAAATTCTACTATAACCACTTTTCCCTTCAGATTTTAAACTCTAGCCACACTCATTTCAAATAATTACCTGGATACTCCATCTTCTGGCATATATCTGGGACTCTAGGCATGCAATTTCCTCTGCCCAAATGCTCTTCCTGTACCCTCTTCCTCCCATCCCACTTTCCACTTTGTGACCTTAGGATCTCTACTTTAAGCCATCAACCAACCAACCAACAGAAAACAAGGAAAAACCCTTGTGGAACTTAAAAAAAAACTGATAAAGGTCAAATTAATCATCTAAATCAGGGGTCACCAAACTTTTTCTGTTAAGGGACAGAGTAGTAAATATTTTAGGCATTGTGGGCCATACAATCTCTGGCGCAACTACTCAATTTTGCTGATGTGGCTGCAGAGCAGTCATAGACATTATGTAAATAAAGTGTGGCTGTGTTCTAATAAAACTTTATTTAAAAAACCAGGCAGAGGGCCAGATTTGGCTAGTGGGCCATAGTTTGCTGACCCTCATCTAAAGCATGCTATGTCTAAATAGCACACATATCTCTAGCTGGCAACATACATCATTTTCCATGAGTATATTCATAAATAGCAAAATCATACTGATCATACACAAGAGCAGATATTTTGTTACAAATTGTATCTGCCATGTGGGATGCATTCATATTTCTTACCAAAAAATCTACTTAAAAATAATTTTAAAACCCATGAAAGCTAATTTTTTAGGGTAGGGATTATTGATTATACTTGAGTAAATGATTTAATGTACATTATATCATTTAACACTTCTTGGTACTTAACAAATGCTTAATTGAACCCAAATAGAATACAAATTCACCTTGTTACTGGTGAATTGTGCAAGGTTTTTGTTTTGTTTTTTCATGTGACTTCCTCCCTCCCTCCTTTTTTTCCTTCTTTCCTTTCTTCAAGAAAAATTTCTGACTCAGAGAAGGAGCCAAAAACCCACTCCAACTTTGGTCACTGCATAAAGCCATAACAACTGTAGCTTAGAGAGAGCAAGGACTGAGAATTTGGTACTAGTGAAACTGATGTTGTATTTCTTAATTGATACTCAAGGTTTTGCAGGTTCTCATCACAGCAGTGATCTAAGGAAGAGGTCTTACTTGTTTTCTACAAAGATTAAATATGCTGCCTTTGTATAAGTTCTTTTCACTGATATACTATAATCCAAAAAACACTCCTTGCTTTTGGAAAAAAGGCTTAAGTGTTTCAAAACTATTTCTCCATTTAGTTCTGTATTGCTAAATCACTCAATATTTAATATGCAGTTAGTGCCTTCTTTCCCGCATTTCTCTTCTTTAGCACACTTTTGGGCAGCTAGTCTCTAAGGATGATCTTTATGAGTCACATTGTCCAGTGTTTGTGGCCTTGGGTATCCCCCCTACACTGAATATGGGCCTGGGATTCACTTTAACCAAAAGAATGTGAGGGAAGGGATGTTATGCCAGTTCTTGACCTAAGATTTAAGAAGGCCTAGCAGCTTCTGCTTTTGGCAGCCCTAAGCTGCCACGTAAGGAGTCTCTGCTGGAGAGATGACCATGTGAAGAAGCAGCTCTGAGCTGACAAGGAGAGAAAGGGACACTCAGCTGTCTGACCTAAGCTCTCTTGTGGTTCTCCTCCAAAATGTCAGAGATGTGAAGGAGCTTTCTTGAACATTCTAGCCCATTTGAACCCCTAGGTGACTGCAGTCCCAGCCAGCATCACAGAGAACAAATAAACCACCCAACAGAACCCAGTAAACCACAGAAGTGTGAGAGAGAAAATGATTATTTTTTCAAGCCACTAAGTTTTGGGGTAGT
This sequence comes from Balaenoptera musculus, assembly GCF_009873245.2. Lineage (NCBI taxonomy): Eukaryota > Metazoa > Chordata > Mammalia > Artiodactyla > Balaenopteridae > Balaenoptera > Balaenoptera musculus. The sequence goes on from NC_045785.1 coordinate 125,200,779, forward strand.
TTATAACACAGCAATATAGATAATCAAAATACTTTAAAATGATTAAAAAGAATATATTAATAGTGTTTCTTTTCTGGGAATCATTGCAGTGAATATTCTAACCATACGGAGTTCCACCTGGAGTTAGTAAAAAAAGAAAAAAAAATTTTTTTTCCTGAAAAAAGTTTACTGACCTTGTCTTGACTTGGCCAAGAGGAACACGAAGTGAAAAACTAGATCTTCAGAATAGGGTAATTTGGGGATTACCTGTAACAAGTGATCAATCAACACATTTGTTTTCTACAGAGAGAAGCAAACAGGTGCTATGGAAAAATCATCACTGTTGGAGTCAGATGTAGATCTGGATTTGAATCCCAGCATGTTTGTTTACTTGCTGTGGGATCTTGAGAAAATCATTTAGTATCGCCGAACATTGGTTTCCTCAGCTCCCAAATGAGAATACTGGCAGCTCCTAACTTTTAGGACTATTTTAAGGATTCAGTTAGATAAGTGTATGTAAAATGCCTAGCACAGTGTTGGTACATAACTGTACCAGCAAATCTTATTTTGTTGCCCTTATAGAGGCGTCATGACAAGAACTTGGCTGAATGGAAGGCCTAAGTCTTGGGGCATGCCTCTGATGCTGGATTACCTTCCTCCCACCATACTTCCTCTGATCACCCAAGGAGGTCAATAGGATGTGAAGAATTGAATCCTGCCTCTAACTGACAAGTATTACGATATCCATCTTGGGCTACTGTTATGGGCAGGACTGTGTTCCCCACCCCCCCACATTCATATGTGCCCCAATTGTCTCAGAATGTGACTGTATTTGAAGAAGGATCTTTAAACTGGTGATTAAATTAACCTGGGATTGTTAGGGTGGATTCTAATCCAATATGACTGGCATTCTTATAAAAAGAGGAGATGAGGACACAAACACACACAGAAGAAAGACTATGTGAAAACAGGGAGAAGACAGCCATCTACCAACCAAGGAACGAAGGCCTCAGAAGAAACCAAGACTGCCGACACCTTCATCTCAGACTTCTAGCCTCCAGAAATGTGAGGAAATAAAGTTATGTTGTTTAAGCCACCCAGTCTGTGGCACTTTGTTATGGCAGACATAGTAAACTAATCTAGCTACTCTGAAAATGATTAAGGTACATGAGGCAAGTGAATAAATCACAGGTTACAAAGAGAGTGGAAAGGAACATAGCAGAAGGAGAGAGGGGGGAAACAAAGATAGGATGGAGACAGGCCTTGCCACTTTGGGAGCTCAGGTTGTGATGGTCATTTGGGATCTGCCTAAGTCCATGCCTGAGCCTGGTAGGTAAAAGGTTCACCTAAGGACACCGAACATCAGAAAGAAAATTAGTCAGAACTTATTAACATCAGAAAGAAAATAACACTTCTACACCAAATGCAGAAAGAGATAAAACTCTGTCACTCGGGACCCTCTTTCTTATGGAAAGTTTTAAAACATCTTACAGTACAAGTAAAAACGGAAAATGCTTTGCTATTTTGAGACTTGTTCACTCTTGCAAATGACACCTGTGATGTCAACATTCAATGAGAGCTATTCAGAATCTGGCACTTTTAATTCATGTGAGAATGCCAATTCCACCGAGTAAAGAGGATATTAGAGTTACATTTAACATAGAGTGCAAATATTGCATTGGAGTAGGTTAGGGATAAAAATGTCAATTATATGTAAAATTAAATACCACCTTTTTGAATCATTTGTCTTGGCATCATGGAAAATTTTCCAGCCTTCTCCAAGAGTGTCACATTTGGTAACAGTAATTCATAAATGGCCTGATTCCCCAGTGAGTCACAGTGACTAAAATACTTTGAATAAATGTTTCACTTATTTATATTGTTGGGCGAAAACCACAATTTACTGAATTATCTGTGTTGGTAACATTTTTTAAAGAGTTACAATTACCACCTGTATCCTCTCAGTGCTCCATATGTTGTTGGCACATACAAGAAAGTGAGTAGATAGGATTAATGGATACTGATTGTGTACCCCCATGTCTTAAAACTCAACAAAAAAAGATTAATTAAATAGGCAGCCACAGTGATTATATTTAAAAAGAGAGCTTATTCCCATGAACAAATGATCCCGGGCACCAAAGCGGGGCATTACTAAATCTTTGAGCCTGGAAATTGTAAAATAACTTCTTTTTTTTGTTTTTTGTTTTTTTTTAAATAAGTGCTCATTTATTTTTCAGCTGGTAATATGTACATGTGAGATTTTAGTTTCTTTCTTTTTCTTTCAACAGATCTTTATTGTAGTATAATTGCTTCACAATACTGTGTTAGTTTCTGTTGCACAACAAAGCGAATCAGCCATATGCATACACATGTCCCCATATCCCCTCCCTCTTGAGCCTCCCTCCCATCCTACCTATCCCACCCCTCTAGGTCATCGCAAAGCACCAAGCCGATCTCTCTGTGGTATGCTGCTGCTTCCCACCAGCCAACTATTTTACACTCAGTAGTGTATATATGTCGATGCTACTCTCACTTTGCCCCAGCTTCACCCTCATTCCCCATGTCCTGAAGTCCATTTTCTATGTCTATCTCTTTATTCCTGCCCTGTAACTAGGTTTATCAGTACCATTCTTTTTTTTTTTTTTTTTTAGATTCCATAAGTATGTGTTAGCATACGGTATTTATTTTTCTCTTTCTGACTTACTTCACTCTGTATGACAGACTCTAGGTCCATCCACCTCACTACAAATAACTCAATTTCATTTTTTTTTATGGCTGAGTAATATTCCATTGTGTATATGTGCCACATCTTCTTTATCCATTCCTCTATCGATGGACACTTAGGTTGCTTCCATGTCCTGGCTATTGTAAACAGTGCTGCAATGAACATTGTGGTACATGTCTCTCTTTGGATTATGGTTTTCTCAGGGTATATGCCCAGTAGTGGGATTGCTGGGTCATACGGTAGCTCTATTTTTAGTTTTTTAAGGAAACTCCATACTGTTTTCCATAGTGTTTGTATCAATTTACATTCCCACCAACAGTGCATGAGGGTTCCCTTTTCACCACACCCTTTCCAGCATTTATTGTTTCTAGATTTTTTGATAATGGTCACTCTGACTGGCGTGAGGTGATATCTTATTGCAGTTTTGATTTGCATTTCTCTAATAATTAGTTATGTTGATCATCTTTTCATGTGCCTCTTGGCCATCTGTATGTCTTCCTTGGTGAAATGTCTATTTAGGTCTTCCTCCCATTTTTTAACTGTATGGTTTGTTTTTTTGATATTGAGCTCCATGAGCTGTTTATATATTTTGGAGATTAATCCTTTTTCTGTTGTTTCATTTGCAAATATTTTCTCCCATTCTGAGGGCTGTCTTTTTGTCTTGTTTATGGTTTCCTTTGCTGTTCAAAGGCTTTTAAGTTTAATGAAGTCCCATTTGTTTATTTTTGTTTTTATTTCTGTTACTCTAGGAGGTGTGTCAAAAAAGATTTTGCTGTAATTTATATCAAAGAGTGTTCTTCCTATGTTTTCCTCTAAGAGGTTTATAGTGTCTGGTCTTACCTTTAAGCCTTTAATCCATTTGTGGTTTATTTTTGTCTATGGTGTTAGGTAGTGTTCTAATTTCATTATTTTACATGCAGCTGTCCAGTTTTCCCAGCACCACTTATTGAAGAGGCTGTCTTTTCTCCATTGTATGTTCTTGCCTCCTTTGTCATAAATTAGGTGCCCATATGTGTGTGGGTTTATCTCTGGGAAATCTATCCTGTACCATTGATCTATATTTCTGTTTTTGTGCCAGTAACATACTGTCTTGATTACTGTAGCTTTGTGGTATAGTTTGAGGTTGGGGAGTCTGATTCCTCCAACTCCATTTTTCTTTCTCAAGATTGCTTTGGCTATTCAGGGTCTTTTGTGTTTCCATATGAATTGTAATTTTTTTTTTCTAATTCTAATTCTAATTCTGTGAAGAATGCCATTGGTAGTTTGAAAGGCATTGCATTGAATCTGTAGATTGCTTTGGGTAGTATAGTCATTTTCACAATATTGATTCTTCCAATCCAAGAACATGGTATATCTCTCCATCTGTTTGTGTCATCTTTGATTTCTTTCATCAGTGTCTTATAGTTTTCTGAGTACAAGTCTTTTACCTCCTTAGGTAGATTTATTCCTAGGTATTTTATTCTTCTTGTTGCATTGGTAAATGGGAGTGTTTCCTCAATTTCTCTTTCAGATTTTTCATCATTAGTGTATAGGGATGCAAGAGATTTCTGTGCATTAATTTTGTATCCTGCTACTTTACCAAATTCATTGATTAGGTCTAGTGATTTTCTGGTGGCATCTTTAGGATTCTCTGTGTATAGTATCATGTCATCTGCAAACAGTGACAGTTTTTTTTTTTTTTTAAATATGGCCTTCCAATTTTTCTTTTATTTATTTATTTATTTATTTATTTTGGCTGTGTTGGGTCTTCGTTTCTGTGCGAGGGCTTTCTCCAGTTGCAGCAAGCGGGGGCCACTCCTCATTGCGGTGCATGGGCCTCTGTCGCGGCCTCTCTTGTTGCGGAGCTCAGGCTCCAGACGCGCAGGCTCAGTAATTGTGGCTCACGGGCCCAGCTGCTCTGCAGCATGTGGGATCTTCCCAGACCAGGGCTTGAACCCGTGTCCCCTGCATTGGCAGGCAGACTCTCAACCACTGCGCCACCAGGGAAGCCCCCAGTGACAGTTTTATTTCTTCTTTTCCAATTTGTATTCCTTTTATTTCTTTTTCTTCTCTGATTGCCGTGGCTAGGACTTCCCAAACTCTGACTGCCGTGGCTAGGACTTCCCAAACTAGTGATGTTGGTTTGTAATTTTCTTTTCTTGTAGTATCTTTGTCTGGTTTTGGTATGAGGGTGATGGTGGCCTCATAGAATGAGTTTGGGAGTGTTTCTTCCTCTGAAATTTTTTGGAAGAGTTTGAGAAGGATGGGTGTTAGCTCTTCTCTAAATGTTTGACAGAATTCACCTGTGAAGCCATCTGGTCCTGGACTTTTGTTTGATGGAAGATTTTTAATTACAGTTTCAATTTCATTACTTGTGATAGGTCTGTTTATATTTTCTAATTCTTCCTAGTTCAGTCTTGGAAAATAGTACCTTTCCAAGGAAAATTGTACCTTTCCAAGAATTTGTACATTTCTTCATGGTTGTCCATTTCATTGGCATATAGTTGTCTGTAGCAGTCTCTTATAATCCTTTGTATTTCTGCAGTGTGAGTTGTGATTTCTCCTTTTTCATTTCTGATTTTATTGATTTGAATCCTCTCCCTCTTTTTCTTGATGAGTCTGGCTAAGGGTTTATCAATTTTGTTTATCTTGTCAAAGAACCAGCTTTTAGTTTTATTGAACTTTGCTGTTTTCTTTGTTTCTATTTCATTTATTTCTGCTCTGATCTTTATGATTTCTTTCCTTCTACTGACTTTGGGTTTTCTTTGTTCTTCTTTCTCTAGTTGTTTTAAGTGTAGGGTTAGATTGTTTATTTGAGATTTTTCGTGAGATGAGATTGTATTGCTATAAACTCCCCTCTTAGAACTGCTTTTGCTGCATCCCATAGGTTTTGGGTCATTGTGGATTTTTTCCCCCTTTAAATTTATTTATTTATTTATTTTATTTATTTATTTTTGGCTGCATTGGGTCTTCGCTGCTGCATGCGGGCTTTCTCTAGTTGAGGCGAGCGGGGACTACTCTTCGTTGCGGTGCGCGGGCTTCTCATTGTGGTGGCTTTTCTTGTTGCGGAGCATGGGCTCTAGGCACGCGGGCTTCCGTAGTTGTGGCTCACGGGCTCTAGAGCGCAGGTTCAGTAGTTGTGGCGCACGGGCTTCGTTGCTCTGCGGCATGTGGGAACTTCCCGGACCAGGGCTTGAACCCGTGTCCCCTGCATTGGCAGGCGGATTCTTAACCACTGCACCAACAGGGAAGCCCTGGGTTATTGTTTTTATTGTCATTTGTTTCTATGTATTTTTTAAATTTCTTCTTTGATTTCTTCAGTGACCTCTTGGTTATTTAGTAGTGCACTGGTTAGCCTCCATGTATTTGTGTTTTTTACAGTTTTTTTCCCTGTGACTGATTTCCAATCTCATAGCACTGTGGTCAGAAAAGATGCTTGATACTATTTCAATTTTCTTAAATTTTTAGAGGCTTGATTTGTGACCCAAGATGTGATCTATCCTGGAGAATGTTCCATGTGCACTTGAGAAGAAAGTGTATTCTGCCACTTTTGGGTGGAATGTTCTATAAATATCAATTAGATCTATCTGGTCTATTGTGTCATTTAAAGCTTGTGTTTCCCTATTTATTTCCAGTTTGGATGATCTGTCCATTGGTGTAAGTGGGGTGTTAAAGTCCCCTACTCTTAATGTGTTACTGTCGATTTCTCCTTTCATGGTTGTCAGCATTTGCCTTATGTATTGAGGTGCTCCTATGTTCAGTGCATAAACATTTATAATTGTTTTATCTTCTTCTTGGATTGATCCTTTGATCATTATGTAGTGTTCCTCCTTATCTCTTGTAATTGTCTTTATTTTAAAGGCTATTTTATCTGATACTACTGGAGTATTGCTACTCCAGCTTTCTTTTAACTTCCATTTGGATGGAATATCTTTTTCTATCCTTTCACTTTCAGTCTGTATGTGTCCCTAGGTCTGAAGTGGGTCTCTTGTAGTAGCATATATATGGGTCTTGTTTTTGTATCCATTCAGCCAGTCTGTGTCTTTTGGTTGGGGCATTTAATCCATTTACATTCAAGGTTATTATTGATATGTATGTTCCTATTGTCATTTTCTTAATTATTTTGGGTTTGTTTTTGTGGCTCATTTTCTTCTTGTGTTTCCCACTTACAGAAGTTTCTTTAGCATTTATTGTAAAACTGGTTTGGTGGTGCTGCATTCTCTTAGCTTTTGCTTGTCTGAAAAGCTTTTGACTTCTCCATCAAATCTGAATGAGATCCTTGCTGGGTAGAGTAATCTTGGTTGTAGGTTTTTCTCTTTTATCACTTCAAGTATATCCTGCCACTCCCTTCTGGCCTGCAGTGTTTCCACTGAAAAATCAGCTGATAACCTTTTGGGGATTCCTTTGTATGTTATTTTTTTGTTTTTCCCTTGCTGCTTTTAATATTTTTTCTTTGAATTTAATTTTTGTTAGTTTGATTAATATGTGTCTTGGTGTGTTTTTCCTAGGGGTTAATCTGTATGGGACTCTCTGTGCTTCCTGGACTTAGGTGACTATTTCCTTTCCCATGTTAGGGAAGTTTTCAACTATAATCTCTTCAAATATTTTCTCAGACCCTTTCTTTTTGTCTTCTTCTTTTGGGACCCCTATAATTCGAATGTTGGTGCATTTAGTTGTTGTCCCAGAGGTCTCTGAGAGTGTCTTCAATTCTTTTCATTCTTTTTTCTTTATTCTGCTCCTTGGCAGTTATTTCCACCATTTTGTCTTCCAGCTCACTTATTCGTTCTTCTGCCTCAGTTATTCTGTTATTGATTCCTTCTAGTGTATTCTTCATTTCAGTTATTGTGTTTTTCATCTGTTTGTTTGTTCTTTAGTTCTTCTAGATCTTTGTTAAACATTTCTTGTATTTTCTCAATCCGTGCCTCCATTCTATTTCTGAGATTCTGCATTATCTTTACTATCATTACTCTGAATTCTTTTTCAGGTAGATTGCCTATTTCCTCTTCATTTATTTGTCCTGTAGATTTTTACCTTGCTCCTTCATCTGTGACATATTTTTTTGCAGTCTCATTTTTTCTTTTTCTTTTAATGAGTGGGATTGTGTTCCTGTCTTACTGGTTGTTTGGCCTGAGGCTTCCAACACTGGAGTGTGTAGGCTATTGGGTAGAGCTGGGTCTTGGTGCTGAGATGAGGAACTCCGTGAGACCTCACTCTGATGAATATTCCCTGGGGTCTGAGGTTCTCTGTTAGTTCAGTGGTTTGGACTTGGAGCTCGCACCGCAGGAGCTTCGGCCCGACCCCGGGGTCGTGAAGCAAGATTCTGCAAGCCACGTGGGGCAGAAGAAAGAAAAAAAAAAAAAAAGAGAACAATATCGAAGTAAAAAATAAATTAGACTAGGAAAGTAACAGATATGTTAGGAAGAATATAAAAATAAAAATATAGATAAATCAACAACCAGAAGGTACATCAGTACCACAATAGTAAAAACGAGGAGGATGGAAAAGAAAAATGGGGGGGGGGGGGCCTTGGCTGTGGAGGGCGGAGCCTAAGCAAGGGCAAGGTTTGGGCAGTGGGCGGGGCCAATGCTCAGGACCCACAGGGCTGGAAAAGGCCCTGGGGGCTGTGGCTTAGGCTGAAGGAAGAGAAGGGGCCCAGGCGTATCCCCAACCCCTGGTCTTAGAGGGCAGGGGACCTCACCTGGGAGCAGAGCAGGCTTCCTGGGCTCGAGTGGGCAGGGCAAACACCCTCCTCTCCTCTCCTGCTCCTCCAGTCTGGGAGGGCCCCTCCCTCCTGCCTCACCTGTTCTCCCCTTGGCCTCCTTCCTATGCCCCCAAGGACCCTTGTGACATGGAGGGGACTTTGGAGAGCAGGGGATCTGCCTGGGAGCTCAGCAGGCTCCCCAAGCCTGAGTGGGCGGGGCAATTGCCCTCTGCTCCTGTTCTCCTCCTCCCGGAGGGCCCCTCCCGCCTGCCTCTCCTGATCTCCCCAGCCTCCCTCCTATGCCTCCAGGACCCATGCAGCCTGGACGGGGCTTTGGAGGGGGGGTACTGGCTTGGGAGCTCAGCAGGCTCCCCGGCCCAAGTGGGCCAGGTGATCACCCTCCACTCCTCTCCTGCTCTTCCTGGAGAGGCCCCCCCGCCCCCCCGCCTGCCTCTCCTGATTTCCCCGGCCTCAGGGGCGCCAATTCTGTCTGGCCTCCACTCCTCCACCCCCTCAGTCCCCCTACATCCTACCGGTTCACTTTGGGGCTCCTCCCGTCTCCTTGGGCATCTGAGTCCCCGACCAGTGGCCAGCAGGCACCCTAGTTGTGGGGAGACGCTAACTCCATGTCTTCCCACACCACCATCTTGACTCTGCCTCCTAAAATAACTTCTTTTAGTGAACAAGGGGCATTATATTGAAACTTGAAATTATCGGAGATTATGAGAATAGAGCTTTTAATTAACAAAACCAAGCCATAAAAATCTAAGAATTTACTGTAACTTCTTTTACTTCCTTTTAAAGCTGAAGTTCTTCAGATCATATAGAAACTTAATTTCCAGTTTAAAATGTAGTGCTAAATATGAACTAAAGGTTTAAGGACAATGAAGCTGACATTAAACATATACTCTTTCAAATTAGTCCTGATGGCTGTTAGAGTCATAAAATATTTAGAGAAAAGTTACTAATCCATGCGGTTTTATAATTTTAACTAATTTAATGATTCTCTTGTTTGTCAGCTTAATTAGTAGTGGAGGGAACCTTCTGAGTCCTTCAGTGACACTGTGGAACTCTGCCTTGCTTCTAATTTGGAAACTAATATACAAAATAATAAATCAAAAATATTGATCTTTACTTGCCTAGGTTATTCCCTTTTGTTTTTGCCTACATTTATTAATTTAAATGTAAAACATCATTTTTAAGTTGGGGAAGTCTGAATCTAACCTCTGAATGTGTTAGAAAAAAAATGCCCCACAGGCCAGTGTGACAGTTACTGAATGACTAAAATATCGTGTACTTGAATGAGAAAAACTAATATGTATTCATCTCAGTGGAATGAAATTAGTCATAAAATCTCTAGCTGTAAAATGCTTATCACTTGATTTTCTATCATTTCCAAAGGACGAGTGAAAATCCCTAGTTATACTACTATGGATGGAAAAAAAATTCTTTGCTTCATTTCCTTTAGCTTATAAATTATTTATATCTTTCTTTTAAAAATTGTATCCTTGGGACTTCCCTGGTTGGCGCAGTGGTTAAGAATCCACCTGCCAGTGCGGGGGACACAGGTTGAATCCCTGGTCTGGGAAGATCCCACATGGTGCGGAGCAACTAAGCCCACGTGCCTCATCTACTGAGTCTGTGTTCTAGAGCCTGCAAGCCACAACTACTGAGCCCATGCAACACAACTACTGAAACCCGCACACCCTAGAGCCAGTGCACCACAACTACTGAAGCCCAGGCGCTCTAGGGCCTGTATGCCGCAACTACTGAGCCTGAGTGCTGCAACTACTGAAGCCTGCATGCCTAGAGCCCGGGCTCCACAACAAGAGAAGCCACCACAATGAGAAGCACATGCATCTCAATGAAGAGTAGCCCCCATTCACCGCAAACTAGAGAAAGCCTGCGCGCAGCAACAAAAACCCAATGCAGCCAATAAATAAACAAACAAACAAACAAACTGTATCCTCATTTGGATGGCACTGGAAAGGCGTAGACTACAAATAAAAATTTCTTAAGTAGGTTTCATTTAAAATATTGTTGACCTGAAATTATAATGCTGTTATCAATGCTCAGTGGTATTTTGTGGTATAGCCCTTAAGTAATGAAGCTAACTACTATTGGGTTGGCTAAAAGGTTCGTTTGTTTTTTTCCATAAGATGGCTCTAGTAGCACTTAGTTGTCTTTAACTTCATTTGAAACAACTTTGTTAGACTGCATGTGACAGCTGTCATATCAGCATGCACTTAAAAAAAGACTTACCAAAATTGGTGAATTTTTGTGTAGCCATTTTAATATTGAAGATGGAAGAAAAAAGCAACATTTTTGGCATATTATGCTTTATTATTTCAAGAAAGGTAAAAACGTAATCAAAACGCAAAAAAAGGTTTGTGCAGTGTATGGAGAAGGTACTGTAACTGATCTAACGTGTCAAAAGTGGTATGCGAAGTTTCGTGCTGGAGATTTCTCGCTGGACAATGCTCCACGGTCGGGTAGACCAGTTGAACTTGATAACGATCAAATTGAGACATTAATTGAGAACAATCAATGTTATACCATGTGGGAGAGAGCCGACATACTCAAAATATCCAAATCAAGTGTTGAAAATCCTTTGCACCAGCTTGGTTTGTTAATCACTTTGATGTTTGGGGTCCACATAAGTTAAACGAAAAAACCTTCTTGACCATATGTGATTCTCTACTGAAACGTAATGAAAATGTTCCCTTTTTAAAACAAATTTTGATGGGCAATGAAAAGTGGATACTGTACAGTAATGCGGAACAGAAGAGACTGTGGGGCAAGTGAAATGAACCACCACCAACCACACCAAAGGCTGGTCTTCATCCAAAGAAGGTGATGTTGTGTATATGGTGGGATTGGAAGGGAGTCCTCTATTATGAGCTCCTTCCAGAACACCAAACGATTAATTCCAACAAGTAATGCTCCCAGATAGACCAACTGAAAGCAGCACTCGGCGAAAAGCGTCCAGAATTAGTCAACAGAAAATGCGTAATCTTCCATCAGGATAACACAGGACTGCATGTTTCTTTGATGACCAGGCAAAAACTGTTACAGCTTGGCTGGGAAGTTCTGATTCACCTGTCGTATTCACCAGATATTGCACCTTCAGATTTCCATTTATTTTGGTCTTTACAAAATTCTCTTAATGGAAAAAATTTCAATTCCCTGGAAGACCGTAAACGGCACCTGGAACAGTCCTTTGCTCAAAAAGATAAAAAGTTTTGGGAAGATGAAATTATGAAGTTGCCTGAAAAATGGCAGAAGGTAGTGGAACAAAAGGGTGAATACGTTGTTTAATAAAGTTCTTGGTGAAAATGAAAAATGTGTTTTTTATTTTTACTTAAATACAAAAGCATTTAAAAAAAAATTTTTTTAAACATTTTTGTTGAAGTATAATTGCTGTACATTGTTGTGTTCGTTTCTGCTGTATAACAAAGTGAATCAGCTATATACATATACCTATATCCTCATATCCCCTCGCTCTTGCGTCTCCCTCCCACCCTCCCTACCCCACCCCTCTAGGTGGTCACAAAGCACCAAGCTGATCTCCCTGTGCTATGTGGCTGCTTCCCACTAGCTAGCTATTTTACATTTGGTAGTGTATATATGTCCATGCCACTCTCTCACTTTGTCACAGCTTACCCTTCCCCCTCCCCGTGTCCTCAAGTCCATTCTCTACATCTGTGTCTTTATTCCTGTCCTGCTAGGTTCTTCAGAACCTTTTTTTTTTTTTAGATTCCATACATATGTGTTAGCATACAGTATTTGTTTTTCTCTTTCTGACTTACTTCACGCTGTATAACAGATTCTAGGTCCATCCACCTCACTACAAATAATTTCATTTCTTTTTATGGCTGAGTAATATTCCATTTTATATATGTGCCACATCTTCTTTATCCATTCATCTGTCGATGGATACTTAGGTTGCTTCCATGTCCTGGCTATTGTAAATAGAGCTGCAATAAACATTGTGGTACATGACTCTTTTTGAATTATGGTTTTCTCTGGGTATATGCCCAGTAGTGGGATTGCTGGGTCGTATGATAGTTCTATTTTTAGTTTTTTAAAGAGCCTCCATACTGTTCCCTATAGTGGCTGTATCAATTTACATTCCCACCAGCAGTGCAAGAGGGTTCCCTTTTCTCCACATCCTCTTCAGCATTTACGGTTTGTAGATTTTTTGATGATGGCCATTCTGACTGGTGTGAGGTGATACCTCATTGTAGTTTTGATTTGCATTTCTCTAATGGTTAGTGATGCTGAGCATCCTTTCATGTGTTTGTTGGCAATCTGTATATCTTCTTTGGAGAAATGTCTATTTAGGTCTTCTGCCCATTTTTGGATTGGGTTGTTTGGTTTTTTTTGATATGGAGCTGCATGGGCTGCTTGTATATATTGGAGATTAATCCTTTGTCAGTTGCTTCGTTTGCAAATATTTTCTCCCATTCTGAGGGTTGTCTTTTCATCTTGTTTATGGTTTCCTTTACTGTGCAAAAGCTTTTAAGTTTCATTAGGTTCCATTTGTTTATTTTTGTTTTTATTTCCATTTCTCTAGGAGGTGGGTCAAAAAGGATCTTGCTGTGATTTATGTCATAGAGTGTTCTGCCTATGTTTTCCTCTAAGAGTTTTATAGTGCCTGGCCTTACATTTAGGTCTTTAATCCATTGTGCGTTTATTTTTGTGTATGGTGTTAGGGCATGTTCTAATTTCATTCTTTTACATGCAGCTAGCAGGTTCTTATTAGTTATCTGTTTTATACATATTAGTGTATATATGTCAATCCCAATCTCCCAATTCATCACACCCCCACCCCCACCCCCGCTTTCCCCCCTTGGTGTCCATGATACACCCACTTTAGAAGAGAGTTTGATAAAGCATACTCTTACCAAATGATCCAGCAATCGCACTCTTTGGTATTTACCCAAAGAAGTTGAAAACTTATGTCCACACAGAAGCCTGCACACAGATGTTTGTAGCGTTTTATTCATAAATGCCAAAACTTGGAAGAAGCCAATATGTTCTTCACTAGGTGAATGGATGTATAAACTATGGTACATCCAGACAATGGAATACTACTCAGTACTAAAATGAAATGATCTATCAAGCCATGAAAAGACATGGAGGAACCTTAAATGCTTATTACTAAGTAAAAGAAGCCAATCTGAAAAGGCTATACACTGTATGCTTACAAACATATGACATTCTGGAAAAGACAAAACTATGGAGACAGTAAAAGGACCAGTGGTTGCCAGGGGCTGGGGAGAAGGAGAGATGAATACAAATAGCACAGAGGATTTTTAAGGCAGTGAAACTACTCTGTATGATACCGTAATGGTGGCTACATGTCATTATACATTTGTCCAAACCCATAGAATGTACAGCACCAAAGGTGTAAACTTTGGTGAACTCTAATGTGAACTACAGACTTTGGGTGATAACAATGTGTCAGCGTGAGTTCATCAGTTGTAATAAATGTACCACTCTGGGTCAAGGCTATTGATTATGGGGAGGCAATGCACATGTCAGGGGAGGGGGTATTTCAGAAATCCCTGTACCTTCCCCTTGATTGTGCTGTGAACCTAAAGCTGCTCTAAAAAATAGAGTCTACTAAACAAGAAAACAACAAAAACAAAAAGCATAATGTTCATAATGCTAGATCATTAACTCATTATTTAGCAGCACTTGATCTATTAAGTTATATACAATACTGTTTTGCCAGTTGTCATGTTACGTGTAATTGTTTCATCTTCTTAGAATGTTAGCTCCATAAGGTCAGGGACTGTAGCTTATATAGTCATTCCCTAGTGATATGTCTAAAGGTAAATATATATATTTTAGCAAAGGAATTACATTTAAAGTCCTTAAAGTATGATGCAAAGAAATAATACAATGTAGAAAGTTTCCTGGATTTTAAATGTAGTTAAGCAGGTATCCAAGAAATATTTCTTAAATAAATAAATGAAGGAATAAAAGGTATTTTCAATTTACTGACTCTAAACATTAAAATTTCAGTTTCTTATATTGATTCTGAAGATAAGCATCCTTCTTTCTAAATGTGATTGGTTGGAAAACATAAAATAGAGAATGAAATAAAAATAGTTTAAGAAAAATTTAGGCCACAAACTAAATGTAGGAGGAAAGGCATGTTACATTACCCTTTGCTTGACTTTCAAAAGACAGGTCAGATGCCTAAACTACTCTTCCAGGTATGTTCAGTTAGTTGCAAAAGTGCTGTAAGTGCTATTCCTGTAAGTCACTTCTGATTAAATCTTCCCTTCCTTAAGCAAAAACAGAGTACAATCTAAGCATATCTAGGTGAAAAGGGGCATTTGGAAAACAGGTGTCCTTGCGTCAGAAAAACCAGGGAAGTCTGTGACTGTCCTACCATTCTGTGGGTTTGTTCTCATCCTAAAATGACGATGGAAAGAGCGACACAGATGATTTGTTATTAGGGTTTCTGGGTGCCAAAAGCTTATCAGAATAGAAGGAAATGAGTAGGGAAAATAAATAAATAACAGAGGGGAAAAATGAAAATAATGGTGGCGAAAGCATGGCACTACTGATACAATTATACCTTTTCATTAGTATTAGAAAATAATAATTTCAAAATGATTGTACCATTGACAGTTTATTATAGGAAAGATTTAGTCTGTGTCTAGGCACCCAATAAGATCAATCAGCTGTTTACACTTGAATGCAGCAAGGCATATCCCGTCACAAAACAGTTAACTGAATTGAGTCCTATGGTTTTAATTCAGTGATTACGTTAACTGAATCAGACAATACATAGAAATTTGCTTTATTATGTACTGCCATCTTGACAGGGAGAAAAAGGAATCTTATAAATAATGGGTTTACAACATAGATGAAGATTTATATTTAATTGCATCCTTGGTGCATCCCCTAAGAATAGAAGCAAATCAACATCTCAAGGTTAGTAAAAGTTTACAAGTAAATTATGTATTGAGATTTAGTGATACCTGTACTCCTGCTACTAATATACCAACAGCAACAAAACCAACAGTAACTATCATTTATTGGGTATTTGCTGTATGCCACACCCTGGGCTCTACCCTTGTGGCAGATACTTAGATTGGGTCTCTCAATTTCTATTTCATCCTCCTTCTGTTTGGTAGCTAGAAAGCTACAAACTACATTTCCCAAACTCCCCTGCAGCTAAAGCTCTTATTACAAATTAGGCTCCACGAATCAGATGCATCCATGTGAGATTTGGAAGAGAGAGGCAAGACAAAGGCCACCTTCTTACTGCTCTGAATACTGGCAAGCAAGTCAGAGAGATAAGTGTTTGTAGTGGCTGGACTCAGCCTTCCAGTGTCTTGTCATCAGGTTCACGGCTGTGAGACTGCAGTTATGTCAGCAGTTGTGGCCGAGGTGGCATCAAGAGCAGCTGCCTGACTTCTGCATAGTAGTGTGGTGTGAAATCAGTGGCCCTGTGGCATCCCCTTCCTTCCACTGATTTCCCCTGTATTAAACCCCTTTCTTATTGAAACACCTAGTTTCTGTTTTCTATACTGAACTCTGATGAAACAGTCCTTTTGATATATTGTCTCATTCAGTGCTTACTGTGAAGTGTCATTATTTCTATTCTGCAAAGGGGGAAAATGAGTCTGAGAAAGGTAATTTTTCCTAAGTCACAAAGTTGGTAGGTGGAGAAGTTAGGGGTTTGAACTCAGATTACTCGACTCCAGAGCCTGTGCTCAGAAGCCGTATACTCCTCAGCCTGCCTTATACTTTAGATTCAAATTCAACTTTAAACTTTTGATTCACCTTTGAATGCAAGCTCAAATCAAGGAAAAAGCTAGTGAAAGCTCAGCTAATTTCTCTTTCTACTCATCATTTCTGTATGCTTATAGACTTTGGACTGACCTAGAAATAGAAATGCTGGTCTTGTAATAGTTTCAGCTTAGTCAGAAAAAAATAAGAAGTGTGTTCTCCTGGGAAGTCACTTCTCAGAAGTTTTCAAGCTTCCAGTTTTAGTAAAAGGACGTTTGATATCTTAGAGTAATAAATTTTTACCAGTCATTGAAAAAAATATAAAATATATCTCTGGACATAACTAAGGAAAGAAAAAAAAAACACCTGCAATCTTGATAATTATAATAATAACCAATTACCTGATCACAAAGAATATAAAGACAGTATGCATATTAGAAAAACCCAGCGTTCCTGGCTAGGAGATTAATGTTCTGTACACCGAGCTATGCAGTCTCAGGCAAGTCACTTCCTTCTTTAGGCCACACTCTCCTCATTGGTGAAAAACAAGGGGGTTAGATTGGAATCTGAGTTCCTCAAAACCTAGAATCATGAAATGTTAAGGCACAAAAGGGGTTTAGAGCGGGACTCTCAGTCTTTGTCACCTCACGGCACACATAGACAATGCTAATTCTTGTGTGACATGCTGAAGCCACAGCAGGAAGCCGTTCAAGATTGAAGGAACTGCTCTGAGGCCTCCGAAGATCAATTTCTCAGCTCACTTGTGGGGAAGTCTGAGCTCAGAGAAACACCAGTTCAGCCTCATCAGTTTCCACGTGGAGAAACTAAAGCGAATTTACAACAACCTGTAAAGTTAAAGTATATGGTACCGATGTATATTATCGGTTGTTACACTCATATATTATTTAATAACTTTTCCCCAACTGGTCCCCCCTTCAGTTCATGTCCTACACAGCAACCAGGGAGCTCTCTTAAAAAATACAGACCTGATCACGTCAGTCCCCACTTCCCCTCTCATTGTTCTTAGGTTAAAGACCCATGTTCTTTATCATAATAAAATAGCCCACTAGGCCCTGCATGTCCCAACCTCTATTTCTCCAGGGTCATCTCACACTATTCTCCCCAATGCACTTTATATCCCTTTTTTCCTTTCCTAAAACGGCCCAAGCACTTTGCTGCATCAGAGCTTTAGACTCTGGGGTCCCTTTTACTTTTCTCCCTAGCTGACGCTTAACTCATTACGATAGATTTCAGTTCAAGTGTCATTTCCTTAAGAAAACCTTCCCTAATCTCCCTTCTACATCAGGTTCCCCCACTACATTTCATCCTTTCTTTTACTACACAGCACTGATGACATTTTGAACTCGTTCATTTCTTTTTGTGATTATCTGATTAATGTCTGCTTTCTTCATTAGACTCTAAGCTCTGAAAAGGGCCAGCGTCTCTTTTGCTTTTACTGTCTCCTGAGTGCCTACTGCAGTGTCATAGGCCATTTATGAATAATTGTTACCAAGACCTGACACTCTCACTGGAGAAGGCTGGAAAATTTTCCATGATGCCAGGACAAATGATTTAAGAGTATGTTTCAATTAAATATTTGTTTAATGAATAAATTTATGGTTTTGTTTGGGCTATATGTAGGAGTCTTCCTGGCAACTCTAATCTTTGAACTGACATAGTTCTGTACATCAAATTTCTTATGATGTGAAATATGGGTATGGTGATGCTTTATTCTAATTAATGAACAATATGGTCATTCACTTAAAAGCTTTCAGTGCAAATATTCTTAATTTTTGGATCGTGGAATACTTAAAAGCTTTGGACACTTTTTTCAAGAAAAGGGATACATTCACAACATTTTATGAACAATCTCAGGCACTTAGTCCATGGACTAACCCTATGAATAAATTTCAAGTGCTTAAATAGGGCATAAAATGACTTTTTCTTGATCCTTTTGACTTGATTTGACTTGATCCTTTGATACCTTTCCAAGTTCACCTGCCATTCTCTAATATTATTTTAAACTGTAATATATCACAGTCCATGTGGTTTCCCAGAATATACACCACTTCCTTTCCTGGAATTCCATTCTCACTTTTTCTTTTTAACATATCCTCCAATACTTGGAATGAAGCTTGTATCTTCCAGGAGCCTCACCTGACTCCCATGCTGGGAAATGGGTACCTCTTTACCATGACACCTGGTAGAGATCAGCCTCTTAGCATTTACTTCCTAATGTCAAAATTATAGTCTTTCCTGGAGAATTAAATTCTTTGAGTGTAGGGACCATGTCTTAAACCCCCCAACTCCCCGCACCCCAGTGTTTGGAACAGTGAATGACACAAACAGGTCTTCAATAAATATATGTTAATCTGAACTGTTGAAGAACAATAGTAGAAGAGCTAAGAGAACCCATAGATAATATCCCTCAATTGAGAGGACAAACTAGAATACTAATAAATAAATTGAAAATCTCCAATGTATAATCGTCAACAAAGGCTATTAACACAAAAGACGCATAACAAAGTTATTTTACTGTTAAAAAAATATCTAGTCTAAGATATCAGTGTCCGTATGGGTGTCCATTACAGAAAATCATCATACAACCAATAGAACAATGGATTCTTTATTAAAATAGTTTGAAGGTAATACTCAGAAAATGTATCATTACGACGCCCTCATGGAAAGGTTCAGTACCATGCTACGTGCTACTGCTGCACAATGTTTTACAATTCTCATTGCCCCATGAATAGTAAGCTGCAGATTTCAGCACTCAGGTGGTGACTGTACGGTAACAAAAAGTTAATGTATAACAAGCAAAAAGGAGAACTTTGCACAGAAAGTTATGTACACTGATATTCCAAGCAAAGAAATTAGTTTTGCTGTTTTAAACCTGCAGTTGTTATTCATTTACCCAACAGATAAGGTATCTGTAATTCTACAGTTGATACCAAAGGGGACCAGTAGTTATCACTGGAAGGATGACCATTCGTGACACAATAGACTATGAGCATAATGCAGAATGTGACTGGGAAGGCTCCAATGAGATGGCCAATTCACACATTCCTGTTTCACTGGCTCTAGAACTCCTCTCTTATGCCAGATTCACGGGCTGTCATAAGTCAGATATTGCAGCACGGGGTTGGGGGGTGGAGGCAAGGGATGGAAGCATTATCAGAGGATTCAGAGAATAACGATCTTTTAACACCCCCTCACCCTGCTGAGAGGTGATATGCTGATTTCCTCTCTCAGCCTCATTCCAGCCCCCACGCCACTCAAACCGCTGGGAGAATGAGAGATATCACTGATGGAGCAGACTATGTTTTGTATACAAAATGCCAGGAGCAGTAACAAAGAGAGAAAAACACCAAACAAGAGTGTGCTTACAACAAAGATGGGAGCTGTCATTTATGCTGAATTTAAAAACAACAACAACAACAAATTGAATTATGTAGGAAGAAAGAAAATTTTAAAACCCTTAGAAACAAAAATGGTGTCCAGCACAGTTGTGGGTACACAGTGCAAAACGTAAGTGATACGAACTAAAATGTGGTGAAATATGAGAGTATGGTCGAGACAGGGAGAAAAGGGAAGAAGGAAGCAGAGAGAGACAGTATTTGATATTATTGGGAGAAAAAAACACCCAGTGCTGCACATTTGTCTCAAATAATAAACAAATCTGTGGTTTTTCAAAGAATCAGCCATATTTTCTAAGGCAGACTTCCTAGCCTATTCCCACATTATGAGATAGAAATTTGGATGCTGCAACGATCTGGGGGCACCTACATAGGCATTCTGTATGAATTAAGCAAAAACGAATGTGCTTATCAATAATCACGTATGAATTAACCAAGAGTTCTGCCAAAGCCCTGCTGACAATGTAAGCAGCCTGCTGGTTGTGCGTTTTTTGAGGAATAAGTAATTTTAATTTTTCATCTAAAACTGAGGGGGGACAAGTTCATGCATAAAAATATAAGTTAATGAAGATAAAACATAAGTAAATATTCAATTATCCTAATTATTGATGGAGGCCAAATATTCTTCCCCCAAGCTTAATTTTCTGCTCTCATCCATCATTCCATCGCGAACTCTATAGAAGTAATACTCATTACATTTAAGATTGTAATATAAAGGTGGTGAAGTTAGAAAGTGTAAATTCTGGACCCAGACTGCCTGGATTCAATCTCAATTCTGCTATGCTCTAGCTGTGTGACTCTGGGAAAGTTGCTTAACCCTTCTGTGCTTCAGTTACTCATCTGCAAATGAGGTAGTAACATTTACGTCCTTGAGAGATACATAAGTTAATGCGTGTAACACACTTAGAACAATGCTTGGCACACAGTAAGTACCCCCTGAAGCTAGTTAATATTGACACCATATAAATACATAAAAATACAAAATTAATAAGCAAATGACACAAAGGAGTTAATACAAATAAATTTCATAACATAGGTATCTTTTAAAATTAGCTTACAAACATGATTGTACTGAGTTCTTAACTCATTATGACATAAAGATTTGTCCAATATAAGATTTAAAAAAAAATAACTATAGTAGTTTGGATTTCATCTATACATGCAGCAAGAAAAGAATGTGCGACTTTGCTGTGAACAAGATACTTTCACCATGTTGTCTAGTTGCTACCTTTGTGGGTAAAGGAATGTTCAGGTTAAAGGAGAACAGGAAATAGCTACCATTGTCATTCTTTCACAGAAAGTTACAGAATTATCACAGGAAATTGCTTACACAACATTAGTATTTATGTGATAGTGGAGGTATTTGACGTTTGAAGATTAAAGTCCTTTCAGGTTTCTTGAAAAGCTTTCTATAACCTGCAGAATCTCAATACATTTGTTCTTGAAAACATTAGGAGGAATATTTTCCTTCTGTTAGATTATTCCTCTGTTTTCTCTCTTGTTAAAACAGAAATGTCCATAACTGTCTAATGGGCAAAGAACAGTAGTGGGTTTAGCAACTTTTCCTCTGACACCAAAGTGGGGGTAGTGGTAATATTTTATGAATGAAAAAAAGGATGAATTTGATTAGCTCAACAATGT
This sequence comes from Balaenoptera musculus, assembly GCF_009873245.2. Taxonomy (NCBI): domain Eukaryota; kingdom Metazoa; phylum Chordata; class Mammalia; order Artiodactyla; family Balaenopteridae; genus Balaenoptera; species Balaenoptera musculus. The sequence continues at coordinate 125,221,975 of NC_045785.1, forward strand.
TTTAGGCTCCTTTCTAGGCCCTCTCTAAGGACTTTCAATTAGTCACCTGAGAGTTACTTATTAACTCAGATCATGCTTAGTCACTGGCTAAAAAAATGAAGGATCATGCAGACCAAAGACAAGAAGAGTTCAGGGTCAAACTGCAGAGAGCAAAGGACAATGAATGGATGATTATACTTTCCTCCTCATTCTTTCAGAGTCAGGGAAATGAGGCGACCAGGCAGCCTTTGGAGGTACTAATGTGAATGCAACATCAGATGTGCTAGTGAAGACACAAATATCTCCAGTTAAAAAGGGCACTTTGTTTCCCTTACTTGAGATCAGGATCAGAGACATGAAACCCTTATGAGTGCTGGGCTTGGTACCTTTTTTCTTTTACAGGATGCCTGTACACATAGTAGACACCATGCCAATGCTATTCTGGAAGTTCTTTTGACTCTAGGATTACTGGAAATAAGAGTAGCAGTGAGCATATTTATTTATTAGTTTTAAATAATATTTAATTCAGAGAGGTTACTATTTTAGCTACACATTTCTATCACTAGAGGATTATAATTCTGGGATGAGTCAGTCTTTTAACTTCTAGTTTGTGACTTATTTGGGTCCCTTCATAATTCTTAATCGCGTTCATTTGATCGTAAAATATTTACTTTAAGTCCACAACAAGTATTTTTGTGCTCTATAAGAAGATGGCTAAAAATAACAAACTTAAGAGCAAAAGAGCAAATATTCCACTTGGATATATATTACCAAAAAAGTTAAATGTCACATGGTGAACAGGTTGCACTTAATAGACAAATGGTTGCTGGTCTCTCTCTGGATTTCAAGTGCCCTTGCTAACCTCTTCATTTCTCCATTCTGGTAAATGACCAAGAATTGACCATACTCATTCAACTTCATACGTCAACATAACTGAAGACCATCACGGTGAAGGGCTGCAAACTAGAGACAAGCACCACTCAGTGGGAATGGAAGGACATTTTAATTTTTAAAAAATTTTATTGGAGTATAGCTGATTTACAATGTTGTGCTTTTAACAGAGTCGGCATAGGGAAGTTTTGCTTGTCTAGATAAAGTGTGTATTCTCACTCCATCGCTATTGGCTTATCTAGCTTTGGCCTCTCAAACCTCAGCTAAAAAAGGAATCATCCATGAGTTTCATTTTACTGCCAGGTGGTAGACGACAGAGTTTATACAATGAGACAAGAGGTTGGAAAACAAAAAAACAAAGAGGACCAAGTTTAGCTGCTATGGCACTGAGGCTAGCTAGCACCTGGGTACTGACCTTTGGATTGCTTGCAAAGGAATACAATCTGATACTCAGTCATAAAGAGCTACACTAAAAATGAAAGGCTTCTTTTATTTATACTTAAAAACGTATTATTTGAAACCAGATCTGTACGTGCTTTGTATTTGGTAAAAATAGAAGTAAGTGGTTTCTGACAGTGAAATTATACCTAGAGGTTTAGCTTTTTTTTTCCCGGCCGCGCCACCACACGGTTTGCAGGATCTTAGTTCCCAAACCAGGGATCGAACCGGGCTCTGGCAGTGAAAGCGCTGAGTCCTAACCACTGGACTGCCAGGGAATTCCCCCTTATAGTTTTAATTTAACTGGGATATTGTTTGTGAAAGAGCCAAACAGTACTTACACTTAATGGGCACAACATAACAAAACTTATAGTCTTCCTGTTGACTCTGATATATTTATTTTCCAACAGCCAAATGTAATGGTAAAGACTATGATAATAATGATAAATATAATATTAACTAATAATATTTATTGAATGCTTCCTATTCTTACTGATTTACATATATCAACTAATTTATTTCTTGTAACTACCCTTGGAGATAAGTATTACTATGTTCATCTTAAAGGTGAGGGAATTGAGCCACAAGATTTTAAGCAACTTCCTTAAACAGCTAGTAAGTGGCAGAGCTGAACTTAAACCCAGGTAGTCTGGTGCCAGATGTACTCACTGTACTGAGAACACTTAGCGTGGTACCTGGCAGAAAGTGAATGCTTAATATTGTTATCATTACTTTCAATATGACTAGATTTAAGAAAAATGCATTGAGTGCCTAAGCACTGGGAAAGTAAGCAATGACAAAAAAAATGCAAGGTCACTGTTCTCATTAAGCATAGCATTTAGTGGAGGAGATAGATATTATTCCAAGAATTGTACCCTGTAAAGCAGAAATGATTACTTGAAGTAGAAGAATATTTCTAAATATTTTAGACCACTAACTGACAAGGGATTAATTTCCAAATTACACAAAAAGCTCATACAGATCAATATCAAAAAAACCAAACAACCCAATCAAAAAATGGGCAGAAGATCTAAACAGACATTTCTCCAAAAAGACACACACAGATAGCCAACAGGCACATGAAAAAATGCTCAACATTGCTAATTATTAGAGAAATGCAAAGCAAAACTACAGTAAGGTATCACCTCACTCCAGTCAGAATGGCCATCATCAAAAAGTCTACAAATAATAAATGCTGAAGAGGGTGTAGGGAAAAAGGAACCCTCTTACACTGTTGGTGGGAATGTAAATTGGTGCAGCCACTATGGAGAACAGCATGGAGGTTCCTTAAAAAACTAAAAATAGAGCTACCATAGAGCTGCAATCCCACTCCTGGGCATATATCTGGAGAAAACTCTAATTTGAAAAGATACATGCATCTCAATGTTCACTGCAGCACTGTTTACGATAGCCAAGACATGGAAGCAACCTAAATGTCCATCAACAGATGAATAAAGAAGATGTGGTATATATACACAATGTAATATACTCAGCCATGAAAAAGAATGAAATAATGCCATTTGCAGCAACATGGATGGACCCAGAGATTATCATACTAAGTGAAGTCAGTCAGAGAAAGACAAATATCATATGATATCACTTATACATGGAATCTAAAAAAAAAAAAAAAAAGAATTTATTTACAAAACAGATATAGACCCACAGACATAGAAAACAAACTTACGGTTACCAAAGGGGAAAGAGTGGGGGAGGGATACATAGGAATTTGGGATTAACATATACAGACTACTATATATAAAATAAACAACAAGGACTTACTGTATAGCACAGGGAACTATACTCAATATTTTGTAATAACCTATAAGGAAAAAGAATCTGAAAAAGAATATATATATGTATATGCGTGTGTGTTTGTGTGTGTGTGTGTGTGTGTGTGTATATATATATATATATATATATATATATATAAAAACTGAATCACTGTGCTGTACACCTGAAACTAACACAACATTGTAAATCAACTATACTTCAATTTAAAAAAATAATAAGTAAATAAATAAATATTTTAGACTGCTATACTGGATGATTAAAGCATATGCTTCTATTATTCCTATTATCTATTCACTTAAACTCTGCTGCCTGGTTAAAGTTTTGGAAACTCCACTTTGTCAGGTCATTGCCCTATTCAGAAACCTTTGATTGCTTCCAGTTTTCTAGAGCCTAAGTAGCCACTGTGTGTCATACATACCAACAAACTCCCATCCTCCATTTATGGCAGACGTTAGTATTCCATGATGGCATATCTTTTTCTCTTTAGTTGTGGTCTTGCAATCTTATAATAATATATCAAGGGTTGGCACTTGAATTGAAACCTTTTTGCCATTGCTGACCCAGTTTGCTGGACAGAAGTATTGGTTCTGGACTCAGACAAACAGGTTTAAATTTCAGCTCTCGGCCACTTATCTGTGGTGTGATGCGGGGCCAAGTCATTTCACCTATGGGAGCATCACACTCCTTACATGTAAAGAGGGGATAATAAAAGCTACCCAATAAGGTTTTTAGGTAATGCAGTGAAGTCATTTAGCACAGTGCCTGGTATATATTGCTCAGTAAACTGCAGTTACTATATTTATCACCATAATCCTAATGTTCATTATTGCCATCAGAAAAAAAAAGCCTTCAGAAACCTCCATAATCTAGCTCTAACTTACATTTCCAAATTTATCTCCCGTAACCTACTAAAGGAACCCTCCACTTTAACTAGATTTGGGTAACTCAGTGTTCTCCCAAAACTAGCCTGCCGTTCCCTCTTCCTCTCTGCATATAAAAATCTGCCTTATTCTTCAAGACCCTCCTTCTCAAGTTCAATTTCATTAATGAAGTTCCCCTGATCCCTTCAGCCACAGTCACACTGCTCTCCATTATACTCTCACCATACTTACTGTCTGTTCCTGACATTTCATCATACCCTCACTGCCTGACCACATTCTCTTATGCTGATGTTTAATTTTATATTACAATTTAACTGTATATGTGTATTTATCTTGTTTTCCTAGCTAAATTTTCAATTCCTTGGAAGGCAGCTATGCTAACCACTATATCACCAACGCTTCAACTCCTTAAAGGCTGGGACTATATAATACTTGTGTCCTCAAAATAATACCTAATCAAATGATCGCACATTATCATCAGTGAATGAATGGAATAAAATGTACGCACATGTGTTTCAGTTAACTTAAAAATGAGTCATGGATTAAGAAGAGAAAATTATCTGTTAATTCTTCATATTATGTTGAAGGACTTAATGTTATAAGAAAAATCTCTGGCTTTCTACTTTGAATTAGATTATTCTTCCTTTGCTAGTCATACTTAAAGATTTTTTTTCTTTACATTCACACCTATATCATCATATTTGAGCCTCCGTAGTATAAGTGTTAGAAGAAGACTCTACCTCTCCAAACAAATTAGACAAGGCTTTTTGTTTTTTGTTTTTATATGTGTTTTTAAAATTTGTGCAGTTTTCTTTAATATGCATATAATCATCACTCAGTACTAAAGAAATCTCGAATAATTTATATTCCTCTTTGACCTGAGAAACATGATACATGTATTTCATATCGGGTTTGAGTAAAATTAGGAATCCAAAGGCTCCATCATCACATGTAACTTAGCCCAGTGGCTCCTGTCACCACTCTGCAGGTGCTATGGGATGGGGCTGGGATGACATGTCACTGCTCTCTAGCAAAATGGGAGAAATCAGGGCACTAAAGCAGTGATGAATCAAGGGCTGGCAGGAGTAGTCCACTCTGAGGCGGGGACAGTATTTTCTTACTGGCATTGGAACTGCCTGTACAGGGTAAATAAAAAGCAGACAAACTTTTAGTGGATTCTACTATTGTTTTAAAAGTATCTACAGAAAATGCAACCACATTTTGTCTGTACCTGTAGCAGACTGCTTCTACTACCGTGCCCTTGGTGTGTCATGGCAATAAAGTGAGCTTTGAGTAAAGCTAAATTTATCCAATTGAAGAGACAGGCCATTATTGTGCAATTAAATGATGTTGGCAATTAAATGTCCTTTCAAAACAAAATGATGGTGATGATGGGAAACAAGTTTTTTTTTTTTTGGCCACGCCACACAGCTTATGGGATCTTAGTTCCCTGGCCAGGGATGGAACCCGTGCCCCCTGCAATGGAAGTATGGAGTCCCAACCACTGGACCACCAGGGAATTCCCAGAAACAATTTTTTAAAATACCCTCATTTGGTCAATTTTTTAAAGTTGATTGTTATGCCTATCCCCAATGTGGGCTTTGTTACTGTTGCTCATTGCTTGGTTTATTTTTGGAAATGTCCCTAGTCTTTGAAATTCCATGTCTGAGAACAATTAACCAAGACAACAACTTGACCTAACAGAGTATGCGTGTGCAGTGACTTTTGGCCTAAGGCAATGGTTCTCAAAGTGTGGGGCTCTGGACCGATGGCATCAGTGTTAACTGGAAACTCTTTAGAAATGCGATTTAGATCTACTGAATCAGAAACTTTGGAGCATAGACCAGCAATCTGTGTGTTTAAAAAGCCCTCTAGTGGATTCTGCTGCTGCTAAAGCTTGAGAACCACTCAACTTTCCAACTAGGTACGGAAGATGAAAAGGTGCTGAGCCAAAATGCCTGGAGATTTTTAAATGCCCCTGTAATGTCCAGTGATTCTTCATCTAATTTATTTTGTATGGATTTGCCATAGTTATTAATTAATCAATATTTCCAAAGGAATTTATCTAGATTTATTTCCTAGAGTCTATAGTGAATGACTTTATAAGTGCCTATTCAAAGTGGGAAAAATAATGCTAAATATAGACCTTAAGTAATTAGGCTAATTACTCTTCAGAATGAGAAGTCAGTCAATCTAAAGAAAGTTGGAGCTGAGGCTGTATCTGAGGAACTGAAAGACCTGTGGACCTTTGAACTCCCTTTGTGCAATGTCATTTCAGTCATTATAATGATTGCATGGTTATTATAGTATTAATGTCTATAGAAATTTCCATGAGGTAAACAGGTATTACCACTGTTTAGGATAAATTATTCCAGCACTTTATTAATAGAGATCCGCTGTCTTGAATAAAAAATTAAACTCCTACCTATGCTAAATGAGGGAAATATTGGAGATCCATTTATTACTGAGATAGTGTGAGGACTGTCTGGGGTGAAAGTAACTGAAGTAATCTAGCAAGGAACATGCGCTCCACGTATGGCAGGATACAGGAGGGAACGTGAAATTGTGCCTTACAGATTCTTTTATCCGAGAAAATAACCAATTCTGATGAAATACTAACTGGACTGTAAAGAATTATAATTTGATAGCCTAATGCTTCTTATATTCTCAGGATGTTTTTAAGGTTAACGTAGAGACTTTGAAATATTATGTTTGAGAAGGAAGAAAATTCTATGCAAACCATCAGCTTTCCACATGCACATGTATCAGGTTTGACCTGCATACACAGTCAGCAATAAAAGATGCCGGCAGCAGCAGACTTTTCTGACAACTGGTAAGTGGAGGGAATAGTGGGATGTGGCCCTTGAAAGTAGGGCTCACCCTCATCAGGCTGTGACTTTTCAGCCATATGAAGAGAGAAAGGGGGATGAAGGTGCACTGACCCCATTCATGATACCTTCTCCCAGTTCCCCCCTGCACTGACTCAACAGACATTGACTAAAAGCCTGCAATATGGTAGACAGGAGCTAGAGAGACAAAAATCTATGAGAGGTCCAGGCCCTCAAGGCACTTACACAACCAGCAGGGTGGAAAGACATGACTTAGTTCCTGGCACAACTGTGAACCACATGCCCAAGCTAATTTATGAGTGCAGATTTGAAGGATCTGAGAACTGTTTTCAGCTGTGAGAGACCCAGGGCCTCTGTCCTTGTTAGCCTTAGCATGAATCAATGCTCACATGTACACACACATGTACCCCAGACCTCTAGTTACTCCTGGAGGGGCATTTTGTCAGCCTCAACATTGAGGCTTCCCCCAAGAAACCCAGGTCCTCAACCAAGTCATGGCTGCCTTCTTCCTGAGAAGCCAAAGATGTCCCCAATCAGAGACTGGGACTCCCTTGGGAGTGTAATAACCCTTGGCTGCAGCTGAATCCATTGACAGAGGCTACAGATCCCCTCAAATTTCAGAGGTTGTTCCTATTTCCAATTCTCACTGATTCTTCCAAGCAAAATAATCCCTTTGCTGGCTTGCCCACAGGGTCTAGGTTTCCCTCAAAAGCAGAATCATGACCAACTTTTTCCAAAAAGTCTGAAGGGCAGTGGTTTCCAAATGCTAGTTTAATTGTTAGCTATATCAAAATCACCTGCAACATTAAAAAATACAGATACAGGAAGCTCATCCAAGACCTACTTAACCCAGAACCTTCTGTGATGGAGCTCCAGGCTCATGTAGTTTTAAAAATTCCACAGGTGATATCGATGCATGCCATCAGCTGGGAACCACTGCACTAGGGCAGTGGTTCTCAAACATTAGGGGCAACAGAATCAAAATACAGATTCCTGGGCTTGACCCCCAGAATTTCTGAGTCCATAGCTCTATGGTGGGGCCAGAGAATTTCATTCCCACCAAGTTCTCAGGTGATACAGATGTTGCTGATCAGGGGAGGAGCTTGAGAACGACCGTACTAGGGAAGGGCAGGGGCCAACTCTACCAGAAAGCCGGTCCCTGGCTAAACACCCCTGTTACCCTGTTGACCTCCTATGGCAGATACTGCTCGTCACCTCCCCAGTGCTCGTTCTCCCTTTCTGCATTCTAGAAGAAACTTGATTTCACTGGAGGTACTAATGATTCTCAACTAACAGAACTCCATTTACCAGCTTCCCTTGAAAAAGGGGGTGCTTGTAGAACTAAATTCCAGCAAATAAATCATAAGCAGAAGTTGTTGGCTGGGGCTTCTGGAAAAGCTTTTTAAAGTGGGTGGGGAGGAGGGTGCTGGCTGAGCTGACATTTTCCACCTTTTGCCCCCTGCTCTTCCCCTTTTTCAAGCCTGGAACACAGAAGTGATAACTGTAGTTCTCACAACCATCCTGGGATATATTATACAAAGAATCTGGGAAGATTCCCCCACTATTTAATACATTAATATTTCTTCAGCAGTGTGAACAGTCACATTAAGTGGGTTATATAGAAATTATATATGTGGGTTCTGCGTTCACGGGTATGAAGGGTGGATTATACTATGCCATTTTACATAAGGGACTTGAGCATCCACAGATTTTGGTGTCCTGGAAACAATTCCCTGTGGATACCGAGGGAGGATCAGGTTAGGCTTTGCCCTCAAACTTATGAAAAAGCTTTGGTTTCCAGAAATTTTAGCATCGCAAGGATGGTAGTCTCTCAGAGTACCACCATCTTCACTTGGAGATGGGAGTTAATCTAGTCTCCTTCTCCTTGGATGTGTTAATCCTTCACATCCAATCAGTCTCTGGGGCTGTCACGTCTATCCCCCCAAAAGTCTTTTGAAGCTTCCTGCTTCTGGCTATCCATACTGTCATAGCCGTTCAGACTACCAGAATCTTTCCCTGAATTATCTTAATAGCCTTCTCCCTGGTCTGTCACCCTCCCAACCCCGCTTTGATTTGCTCTCCACACTGCAGCCAGAGTGACGCCTATAACATAGCGATGATTGTGCTAATCCCCTGCGTAAAACATTTCTATTGCCCTCTGGATAAAGTTCAGACGTCTTAATATGACTTTACAAGGCCCTTGCTGGTTTTTCAACCCTTATCTCTTGTCATTTTCCATGTCAAGGTCAAAACCCCTGCCTTACTAAACTATTTTTAGATCTCTTAGAGAAAGCTATTTGCTCTTGTCCTTGTACAAGTTGTTCCCTCTTGGACAATGTACTAGTAAAAATCATAAATCTTCATTCAACACAGAAACTAAAACTAAAGATAAATTATGAGTATTAGTGTTCAGAGGCCTACACTAACCACAGCCAAGAAATCCAGGCCTGTCCAATCGTCTTATACACTATACACCTATGTTTATTTTTGGTAAATGCTTGATTCTTTTTTTTCTAGAGTGTACCAGAACAAGAATCAATGCAGAAATAATTACACATCCAAATTCAGACTTGTTTTGATTGACTAGTCATACATACAATTAAATATTTTATATGTTTCTTAAATTTTTATTTCACAACCACAGAAGTGATATAACCAAGTTATAGAACATTTGGAAAAGAAAAACAGAGGAAAGACCCATATTTTCATCATTCTAGAAAACAATTACTATGATTATTATCTCCTAGAAGGTGAGCTCCATAAAGGCAAGAGCTACGCATACCCTGTTTATTGCTGTGTCCCCAGTGCTGTTTTTAGTTTAAAAAAATGTAAATATCTGGATGAATGACCGATGAATCTGGATGAATGACTGATGTATCATTTTGGTGCACAGAATTCAAAATTCAAACATACTTGAATTCTCTACCATATACCTATTAGGCAACTTTGAGAATTTCAATTACAGTATATGTAAAGTGTTGAAGATAATCAGAGAAAGACAGTCCTGGGAACAGACTACAGAAGTAAAATGAAAGGCAGAGGAATATATATATTTTTTCAATAAAGCTTTGGGAGAGATAAAGAAAGCAAGGAGAAAGTAAAACTGACCCTCAGAAGTATCATCAGTGACATGGGTGAGAGGAGGACTAATGCTGAAGGGGATAGAGGGGAGGCATACACAATGAGGAGTCACAACATCAAAAAGGCATCACACATTTTCATGGACAACGGAAAGCCAACAAATAACTTTGCATAAAGAATACATGCCATACAATAAAATAAATATGTCAGTATCTTGTTAGAACTCTAGGTGGAAGCCATCTAGAAAAGTTTCTGATGAGCAAAGGAATGAATGAATCAATTAAATTAGAATCTCTACTTATTATCTTCAAAGGTGTCAGGGTCACGAAAGTCAAGGAAAATCTGAGGAACTGCTCTAGATTGTAAGAAAGTAAGGGGAAAACTAAATATAATGCATGATTCTGATCTGAACCCTTTTGCTATTAAAGATCCATTGGTTATTGACTGGCAAAACTTGAATGGAGTTTGAAGATTCAACAGTGGTAATGTATCAACATTAATTTCCTAATTTAGATGCTTGTGATGCGGTTATGTAGGAAAATGTCCCTTTATGTTAAAAAATACACACTAAAGTACTCAGAAAAATGGGACATTATGTTGGCAACTTAATCCCAGACATTTATTTTTAAAAAGTTTTGTATACTAAGCTTGAAATTACTTTTTTAAAAAAATTAGGATCTTTAAAGGTGGGTCTGGACATCAGTATTTTAAAAACTGTTCAGGTGATTCTAACATGCAACCAAGGCTAGAAACCACTGCTATAGAGTCTTCATTATCAACCTTAAAGAAAAAAGGTTACATACTTTTGTACTGAGTACATGAACTACAATTTATTTAACCAAACTCTTCTGTCTTTTCTTTCAAAAATGACTTATTAAAGAGTTTTTATAGGCCAGGCAAGACAGGATCTCTTCCCTATGAGTACTAAGTCTCATGGGGAAATATGTACAAGCAAATAAAATGTGCTGTAATAATACTAATATAATAGTTATCATTTGTTCAGCAATTACTATGTGCTAGACACTATGCATCTGAAAGGTCAGGCACTGCTATCATCTTCCTTTTACAGAATGAGGAATCCTAGGCACAATGAAATAAGTAACTCACCCTGGAGTACAGATCTATGTTGACTCTTGACTACACTACTGTATTAGAGGAAAGCAAAGTGCTATGAAAACACACAGATGGACCTCCGATGCAGACTATGGGTGCCATGGAAGCCTAATCAGAGGAAAGAACATCAGATATATCTTTAGACATGCACTCTATATCCAGTTTTAATTACCACAAATATTTCTTAAATGAACATCTGTGCAGAAAACTTTCCATTTAGTAGTCCTGCTGCTATTCCTACTCCTTTGGTGAGATTCTAAGAAGTAGAATTCTGGGACAACGTGTATGGAAAAACCCCATGGCTTTCAATACCTGCTGCCACATAGTTGTCACCAGCAATATGAGGGTATCTATTTTACTGTAACCTTACCAGAAGTGGGCACTGATACTTTAAAAATTCTTTTCCATTAGTGGAAAACGAATATTTCTTTATTACAAGTTAAGCTAAACATTTTTTCCATTAATGCTTTCTCTAAAGCACAAATTTAAGATCTTCATAATTACTACCAATAGAGTCTCAGTGCATGTTACCAGCAAAATAACATCTTAGAATGTCTCATACTATACAGATGCTGTCATTTTCCCCTATAACCACAAAAGTGGCTGTGTCACAACAACAGCATCTAATGAAATCAGATTTCAATATTCATGCTAAGATCCTTGACCTCTAAAACTCTGTGAGCTCATTGAGGACAGAGGAAATATCTTGCTTGATTTTGAAATCCTATCACAATGTTAGCAAGTAAAACACACTCTATAACTGTTTGCTGTAAGAATAAGTAAATAAAATCATGGATGGTGACAAAATATAAATGGAAACCATACTTTCTGAGCTCTACGCATATGACACAAAAAACCTAGGTCAGTAAACATCACATGAGAAAGAGGAGAAGTAGGTTGCTCCCTTCTTTCCCTTCTTGCCATATAATTAGGGAACCCAAGACACCAGTGTGCTGATGACAGTTCTTGTTTATACCTTTTGTCCTAACATCCTGGCTGATTAATTCTAGATTGGGCGATACATTTCATGGTCACTCTACATCTAAAGGATGTTCCTTTAATGAATAGTAGATCTAAGTACAAAGTGCTTCCCTGATCAGAGAGCTTGTCCTTGTGTCACTTTAAATTTCACTTTAAAAACCTATGAGCAGATAACTCTTTGGGCCTCATAGTGTTTTGTTTTGTTTTAATAAAATTTTACCACGTAAAGCTAAGTGACAATCTGCAAATAGTTAATCCCTAACTAACAGAACATCCCTTGATGGTATCAGCACTCTTAATTTCATTTCATTGATAAGAGAAGGGAGGCATGGAAAGTGACTTATTCCAGGGCACATCAAGTATGAATCATCAGCAAGGTGAAAGGAGGCTGTTGGAGCTCCAACTTCCGTTTTTTGATTAATTCTCTGAACCACACAGGCATTAATTTGCAATTAAGTCTCCTGTGCAGTTTGGTTAGAAAGATTTTAATCATTTAGTAAATGGCTCTGTAAACTGCAGGCAGTAATAATCTATTTCAAATTGTATGAGCAAAATCACAGGCATACCTTCAGTAACATTTTTTAATGCGCATAAAATTCATGGTTAATAATTTTTCAATTTCACTGAGCAACAACAGTCTGAATTCAAGCCTCACCTATAGGTCCTAAGTTATCAGAAGGTAAAGGGAATATTTATAAAATAGGTTAAAGTATAAAGTAAATATTTAATCCTTTGTGTAATAAAAATAAAATTTGTTACATTTTTATGTTTCAGAAGTATGCATGTCTACATTTCATACTACGGTGCAGTTTGGATAAGATTTTAGCAGATTAACATCTTGGATTATAACAGAAAATCTTAATGGAGCTAGCAAAGTCACTCTTTATAGCAACTAAAACAAAAACTCACAGAAATAAATTTAATAGGCTATATGTCTAAGATATAAAAAAAGAGGCATAAAAGAAGAGGCATACCATATATGCAGTTGGAGAACTATTATTATAGTTATGTCACACCCACATTAATTTATAAACACACTGTAATGTCAGTCAAGGTTCCATTGGCATCTTGTGGGGTGGGTTAAAGCAGGGGTCCCCAACCCCTGGCCCACAGACCGGTACCTGTCCGAGGCCTGTTAGGAACTGGGCCGCACAGCAGGAGGTGAGCGGTGGGCAAGCCTGCAAAGCTTCATCTGCCGCCCCCCATCACTACTCATAGCTCGTATTACTGCCTGAACCGTCGCCCCCATCACTCGCCCTACAGCCTGAACCATCCTCCCCCTCCCCCCACAGTCCGTGGGAAAATTGTCTTCCACTAAACCAGTCCCTGGTGCCAAAAAGGTTGGGGACTGCTACGTTAAAGAACTTGGTAAACTCATGTAAAGTTCATTTGGAGGAATAAATTTAAGAGAATGACCAAGAAAACTTTTTAAAAGTATAAACCACAATAATAAAGATAGTATTTTGCTGACACAGACCAATAGAATAAAATTGAAAGTTCGAAACAGGCACAGGTGTATATAAGTATTCAATAAATGAGAAATAACAATGAAAAAATAAAAGGATTTAATAAGCAATGTTGTGACTAGATCCATACCTCACACCATTCAGCAAATTAATTCCAGGCTAGTTGAATATTTCAGTGCAAGAAAATGAAAACGAAATATTGGGAAAGGCTTTAAAGATACAAAAAAAAAAAGACTGATAGATTTGATATAAAACATATTACTCACTAAAATAAATATGTATTAAGGATATCAATCATTTTTCTGTCATTCATGCTTTAATCACTTAAATTTATCATTTGTCTTTTAATTTCATTTAGCTCCTCCTGACACAAAACTATAAGAAGTTAAACTATAAGAAGTTAAAAATACCAATCTTTTCTTTAAGGTCTCCTTCCCTTGGCTGTGAAATGACTTTCTTAATCCCAAACCACACCAATTTTTCACTTATATCTTCTTATAATTCTTTTCATTGTTTCTTATGTTAATTACACAGATGAGAAGTCAAAATACGGCCTCGTCCTCTATTAACTGTTTGGTTTGAGGATGTTACTTAACCTCTCTGAGTCTCAATTTCATTTTTCTGATAAAACAGACATGATAATGCCAACCTATTAGAGTTGCTGTGGAGATTAAAAAACTAATTTATATAAAGCATTTATCATATTTATTACAGAACCTGGTATATAAAAAGTCAAAATAGTCTTTGTTTTTCTAAGTTAAAATGGTAGCTATTACTTTTAATGCTATCACATTGCACAATTTCATTGATAAATCCTCATGACTAGAAACCTAAGGTAATGGTGTTTTTACCTGATTTTTAAATAAATTTCACATTATTTAATCAATGCTATAGCTTTTTACTTTTTAAGTCTTTAAACCATACTATATGCCAATCAGAAAAATACCTTAGTTCTTTGAAGACTACCCCATTACTACAGCATCTTACAATTTGGTCTTTTAAAGTTGCAGTCTGAAGTTATCAGATGGCCAAAGAACACTGTAATCCAAGAGTATTAAAAGGTTCCGTACACACTAGACCTGCTGAGATTATTTATGAGTTTGAAATATAAATAGGATGCTTACCCTTCTTTATCTTACCTCTAATGGGCCATCCTCTGGCAGATCAGTACAGTGGACAGCATTCTGGATCTTAGTTTTACCAAAGATTGCTCGGAGGGTTCCAGGGCGTAAATGCCGGGCAATTTCCTATTAAATAAATACACATTCACATATAGATTAAAGTCAGCCATGTAGTGTCAATTTAAAAAAAAAAAATCACCAGCTGTACGAAATACTTTCATTAATTATTCATTACATGTACATGTATACATTGTTGGTAATGATTTTTCCTGGAAACAGGATGAATGCATGAAAACTGAGCAATGAAAATTCTCAGTTCACTCAGAAAGCTTTTTCTCTGGCCCAATGTAAAGTCCACTCTAATCTATGTTGAGGGCAATAATAATTACATCTCTTTTTATCAACAGATTATGGGAATCACATAAATATGAACCCAGTTCACTACTGTGAAAAACTTGTATTTTATAAAGACAATAGAGATCTTAACAATTTAATTTAAAATGAACTAGTTTGATGGCACTGATTGCAAAAGACTTTTTAAAATGTTACAGTTGTATCAGTTTAGTGCTATCTCACATTTAGGGGGAAAAAATGGTTACAAATGACTCATAAAATTTTGGGTAAAAGAAACAAGAGGTTAAAAAAATTGAAGATGTGGGAGTATCAATGACCTACTTAATAGTCTTTGTTTTTCTAAGTTAAAAATTTTCTAAAATCCTATTTTAATTTTGAAATATATTATACATACAAAAAAGGCATTTACTACACATGAATATTTAAAAATAATAATGAAACAAATACCTGTGTACCCACTATTAAGCTGAATTAAAATAATATTACAATAACTTTCAAGGCCCCAGTGTGCCCCATCTTCATTCCATCCCATCCCTATCTCCACCCAGAGGTTACCATTAATATCAATTTTACTTAAAGATTCCCTTGTTTTACTTAGTTTTCAAGGCATTGTTTTTCATATTTGTCCATGTAAATATGTGTAACTCTAATTCATTTGTTTTTATTACCATATATATTCCAATGTATGATAGAGCATACTTTATCCATTTTCCTGATGATTGACATTCAATTAATTTCTTCTCTCTCTCTCCCTACCTCTCTGTCCTCCCACCTCTCTCTCTCTCTAGCTCACACACGCTCACACTCACGCTCACGCTCACACACACACATGATCACAAACAATTCTGCTACAAGCATTCTTGTACATGGTGTACATGTGCAAGAGTTTTTCTGGAATCTTGGGGGCACATACATATTCAGTTTTGCTAAGTACTGTCAGACTATTTTCTTAAATGGCTGTAACAATTTGCCTTCAACCATCAATGCACAAGAATTCCCACTATCCATATCAAAGCCAGCATTTGATAGTGGTTGACTTCTTACTTTTGCCATTAGGCAAGTGTGAAATGGTATCTCATTGTGTTAGTATGAATTTCCTTGATAACTAAAGAAATTGAGTGTCTTTTCATATATATCCTTTTCTGTAAAATGCCTATTCTTGACTTTTTTCCATTTTTCTATTGGGTTATTCTTTTTCTTTTTGTTATTCTTAATACATTCTGAATTCTAATTTTTTGTCAGTTATATATGATGCAAATATCTTTTCCCAATATGTAGCTTGTCTTTGAGTTTTCTTTATGCTTTCTGATGACCAGAAATACTAAAATTTAATGAAATTAAATTTATCAATTTTTTCATTTACGATTTGTGCTTTTTGTTTCTTAAGGAATTATTCCCTACTCCAAGTGCATAATGATACTCATCTCTATTGTCTTCTAAAATCTTTAAAGTTTTGCCTTTCACATTAAGTTCGTGATCCACCTAGAACGGACTTTGGCTATCATGTGAGGAAGATGTCCATTTTCATTTTTCCCATATGGATATTTAATTGCCCTAGCACCATTTATTGAGTTATTTCTCTCTTTCCCCCGCAATCTCCAATGATAGCTCTGTTATATAAAAGGTTTCCCTGGATGTATGGGTCTGTTTCTTGGTTTGCTATTTGATTCCATTGGACTTTTTGTCTATTTTTACATCTATACTGTCTTAATTATTATAACTTTATAATAAGTCTTCATCTGGTAAGGCAAGTCCCCCAGATTTTGGTTTTGAATGCATTAAGTTTGGGTTGCCTATTAGACATCCAAGTGAAGGTGTCAAATACATGATTGGCTGAGTCTAGAGTTCAGAGGAGTGTTCCACACTGCAAATAACAATTTGGGGGTCAATAGCATATATATGGTATGTAAAGTTACAGGTTAGACGAGATCATGAAGGCAGTGAGTATAAACAAAGGAGAGGAAGCACAGGGACACCATGTCATTAAAAAGTCAAGGAGATGAGGAGAGATGAACAAAGAAGAAGACTGAGAAGGAACGGCCAGCTTGGTGAGAAGGAACAGCCAGCTTGGTAAGAAGAAACGCAGCATCATCCTTTCCTAGAAGACAGTGAAGAAAAATGTCAAGGACAGAGAGTTATCAACAGTGTCAAATGTTGCTGTTAAGTCATATAAGTTTAGGACTTCCTTGGCACAGTGGTTAAGAATCTGCCTTCCAATGCAGGGGACACAGGTTCAATCCCTGGTCTAGGGAGATCCCACATACCACAGAGCAACTAAGCCCGTGTGCTACAACTACTGAGCCTGTACTCTAGAGCCTGCGAACCACAACTACTGAGCCTGCGTGCCTACAGCCCGTGCTCCACAACAAGAGAAGCCACAGCAATGAGAAGCCCACACACCTCAATGAAGAAGAACAGCCCCCACTCGCTGCAACTAGAGAAAGCCCGCATGCAGCAAGACCCAATGTAGCCAAAAAGAAAATAAATTAAAAAAAAAAAAGTCATATAGGGTTAAAGACTGAGAACTGACCACTAGACCACGTAGACCACGTGGAGTCACTGATATCCTTGACGAGAGCAGTTTCAGAGGAGTGGAGAAAAGCTAAAGACTTATTATTGTTGGTTTCAAGAGAGAATGAGAGAGGAAGAACGGGCAAAAGTGAACACAGGCAACTATGTTGAGGAATTTTACTGCAAAGGGGAGGAGAAAAATGGAGCAGTAACTGGAGAGAGAAGTAGAATCAAGAGAGGGTTTTTCATTAAATGCTGGAGAGGGTGTGGAGAAAGGGAACCCTCCTACACTGTTGGTGGGAATGTAAGTTGATACAGCCACTATAGAGAACAGTATGGAAGTTCCGTAAAAAACTAAAAATAGAACTATCATATGACCCAGCAATTCCACTACTGGGCATATACCCTGAGAAAACCATAATTCAAAAAGACACATGCACCCCAATGTTCACTGCAGCTGTATTTACAATAGCCAGGACATGGAAGCAACCTAAGTGTCCATCAACAGATGAATGGATAAAGAAGATGTGGCACATATATACAATGGAATATTACTCAGCCATAAAATGGAACGAAACTGAGTTATTTGTAATGAGGTGGATGGACCTAGAGTCTGTCATACAGAGTGAAGTAAGTCACAAAGAGAAAAACAAATACCATATGCTAATGCACATATATGAATATAAAAAAATGGTACTGATGAACCTAGTGGCAGGGCAGGAATAAAGATGCAGATGTAGAGCACGGACTTGAGGACACAGGGGAGGACAGGGAAACTGGGACAAAGTAAGAGAGTAGCATTGACATATATACATTACCAAATGGAAAACAGATGGCTAGTGGGAAGCAGCTGCATAGCACAGGGAGATCAGCTCGATGCTTTGTGACGACCTAGAGGGGTGGAATAGGGAGGATGGGAGGGAGGCTCAAGAGGGAGGGGATATGGGGATATATGTATACTTATAGCTGATTCACTTTGTTGTACAACAGAAACTAACAACATTGTAAAGCAATTATCCTCCAATAAAAATATTAAAGAAAAAAGAGGGTTTTTTTTTTTTTGAGGGGGAAGGGATGCTGTTTTAAAGTGGGAGAAATAATAATACCTTTCCAGGCTGATAGGAATCATCCAACAAAGGGAAAAACTGATGAAACAGAAAGGAGAAGAGAGAATTGCTGGAGTGATGGAAGCAAGTGACTAAGTAGAGGAGTTGGCCTTATATCTAAGAGTATGGAACATTCACCCTGAGCATCAAGACAGTAAATGGGCCCAGTTATAGCTATGTGGGTTTATGTAGTGGCTGGAACTTATGGAAGTTCTTTCTCTATTTTTAATTTTTATTGAGATATGACTTACATAGGATAGCATGCATAGGTTTTAAGTGCACTGCCCCATGAATTTTGTCAAATGTAGATACTCAGCAACCACCATCTTAAACAAGATATAGAACATCTCTAAAGTTCCCTCTAGACTTTATTTTTTTGACTCATTCTATTTTCCAGTGAAAAAGTCAGCAAGATTGTCACCAGCTGAGAGGAAGGATGGGGAAGAGGTTTTGGGGATCTCAGGAGAGAAAAGGAGGTACGAGACATTTTAAGAGAGCAGAAGAGTGAATGGACTAGAAAAATGAATGTGACTCCTCAGCAGCACTAAGGGCCCTCTTGAGGTTAGTAATCACGAACGTAAAGGGAGATCGTTCAGGACAGCTGAGTGTTCTCCAGTCATGGGTGCAGGCAAAGGTTAGGCAGAAAGCTGAATTTAATGAGGGTTGGGGTTTTACCAAGAGAAAACAACAAAATGAGAGAGGGGTAAGGGGGTTGAAAGTGTATGTAAGGAAACTATGATAATGATAGACAAAAAAAAATTTTAACTGAGGAGGAAAGTAAGTGAGGCCCTGGGGGGGGAGGGGGGGTTAGAGACAATGAAAAGGTAGATCAATGGATTAGAGCTCCTAGTGGGATGGGATGATTATGGAAATCGGTGTGTTAGAAGAAATGAGCTGGAAAGTTAAGACATAGGATACTTGAAATTGGAATTACTGGAGGTGCACAGAGAGGGGGTTATAGATATTTATAATGACCAGTTCTAAGATATAACCATGGCTGAGGTCAGGTGGAGGGCAAGAAGGTTAGAAGAAAGGAGGACAACAGATGGAAAGGTAAGGTATGGAATGGATTACCCGTATGAATATGGAAATCACCAAAATTTACGACAGGTGTAGCGTGTGGTGCAAGGACGCTGAGCAGCATTCACACCTGTGGTTCCATCGCTTAAGCAATTTTAAAGGCACGGGTTTATTAATTTACTTAAGTCTTACTTCCAAGGTTCCTGTCAAATGTCAGTTATAAGTGTATCAAGTTTAAGAAACACATTTTGATAAACTAGGAAATAAGGATGACTTTATATTTTATTTCATGTTCATTACTTTCATTCTGTTCTCCATAATTTTCCTGGGAATGAAGTACCCAATACTAAACACCTACTCGACTTACGTGGTGGTAAGCTGCCATTCTGTGAAAACAGATGTACTTTGTAAAATTATGAAAGGTGAATGAAAGGTGAGTACTTATTTTCCTTTCCTTTTTGTTTCAGATTAGGGGGAAAACTTTAAAGTGACTCACTTTGATTAAACTGCTTCATAAGAACTTATTCTCTACCCACTTTTATTTGGAACTCACTATGTTCATTAAAATATTTTCTTGTAGGTGTCTGCTACATGCACAGCACTTGAACTCAAAGATGTTCGTGTGTGTGTAGGCGGTGGGTGGGTGTTGTACTGTGGTCAGAGAAGGCAGTCTCTTTGTTCTTCTTTTGAAGGAATTTGTTGAGATTTTCTTTGCATCCTAATACATAGTCAATTATAGTGAATGTCTCATGGGTAGTGGAAAACAATATTGTCACAGGTTGCATTTCTCCGGAAACCAACTCTGAGGTGGAGATTTGCATGCAGGAAGTTCGTTGGGGAGTGGCTTCAGGGAAGCTTATTGTGGGGAAGTGAGGAAAACAGGATTAGGCAGAGAGAGAGGTTGAAGTTCAATGCAGTTACAACAGTTGCCCCAGATCATCCTACAAGAAGCTCTGGAGCTTCAGAGTTGTCCTCAGTTGAAGCAAAGGGGTCAGACCTTTATCTCTCTAAACTGACAAGTCACTGGACATATGCCATTCCAGGGAAGGGGGCATGTCCTTGGGCAGATGACTTTCTTTGGCAGAGAGAAACTTCTGGAGAGGGACTTACTGTATTACAGTCAGCAGCCAACACTTCCAGAGCTGGGAAATGGGCACTGCAGTCCTGAAGGGCAGAGGGGCATCTGAGTGGCCCTCCACAGCATCTACTAATTACATACATACAGACATACACACACAGACGTGCACACATGCACATGCATATGTGATATGTGCAGTATATACAGCATACATGACAAATACGGCATTGCAGACTATTGCAATCTGATTACCATTCTTTTTAGGTAACTAATTTTTTCTGGAAGGTTTTGTATTATCTATCTAGGCATTGGTCATTTACTGGTCATTCTGCTCTGTACTCAATAGTCCAATCCTATTTGAAGATACATACCTTCAGTTTGTTATTTCTTTTATTGTTTTCTCTCCTCCATTTTATTTCTTCTTTCCTTTAGCTGTTTCTATGTAATAGATATTGAAACTTCTGGTTCTATCTTCCCTCTCTCTTTTCTTTTATACTTTCCATCTAATTGTCTTTTTGTGTTATATTCTGGGAGAATTCCTCCATTTGATCTGTCACCTCACTGTTTTTAAACTCGGTCCACTGCACAATTCTACTCATTTGCTGAGTATTTTTAACATTTCAAAAATTATATTTTAAGTTCTTCATATCTATAATTATTTTTATGGATCCAATATTCTCTTTCTGGGAATACTGACTATATTATTTTAAAGACTTTTGTTAGCTCTATTAATTTGCTTTCCTTAGGTACTGATTGTGTTTGTTGTGTTTGGTGTCTTCTTTATGGTATGGGTTAACTTCAAATGGTTGCTAATTCCTGGCACTTTATCTTTGTTTGGAATTTTGTTTACCTGTCATAGAGGTCAGGGACATACTGACAGGCAGGGTATGCTGGTTGTTTTTCTTAAGGAAGTGGGGCTTCCCATGTTTTCCTGGGTGTCACTAGCTACCTACCCACCACACTGCCTCTAGCGAAAGCCCCACGTTCACGGCCTTGGGCTGCAGTTAAGAGCATCAGCTGTCCTCTACTCGGCATAAGCAAGCAAAGGGGAAAGGGCTGATTTATTCTGCTGCTCTGTATGCAGCCTCCTCACTCATCACCCTGCTGACGGCTCCTGGTCCCTCCTCGGCATTGCATCCACCGTGGCTGATGTGCAGCCAGACCCCCTGCCCCTTCTGAGCAATCCTCTCCTGCATGCTTCAGAATATGCTTCTCCTTAACAGTCCAATCCTACCTGCTTTTTGCCTTTCAAAGTTAATGGTCTGCTAATGGTAGGCACTCTTTCTTGTTTTCCAGAGTGGCTGGAGATTTACTCTTTAAAATAAAACAAGATAAAATAAAATATATCTCCCATAATTTCTAAGGATTGGAAAGGCAGGGAATGACGGGCACATATGGTTATCTGCCACACTGATGAAAACTCATCTTCCTGACATTTCCATTTCCCCAAACTCAGTAAGTTATCTTCAATTCATATTAGCTGCTATCATTTTGTGTCTAAAAATTGAATTCCTTCCAGAGTAATCCTTCATTTCCCACTGCTCCTATAGGAATTTATGCTCCTATTGTAGACCCCTGACTTGCAATTCATATAGTTTTTCTGTGTGCCTATTTCAGTAAGTTTCCATTAGACTCTCAACCCTTTAACACAATATAAAACTTCCTTAATATTCTATGCCTTATTATGAAAACACAATAAATGTTTGCTAAATTTTTTATGACTGACATAAAATGACAAACTTCTATTTAAGGAGCCAGGATGGAGTAGAATGAAGAATAAGGGCTGTGAAGGAAGGCTCTCTGGATTTGAATTTGGCCTCTGTCACTTACTAGTTGTGTGGCCATGCCACATTGCTTAACCTTTCTGCCTGTTGTAAGGTTTTCATTTGCAAAACAGGGATAAAAATAGGACTTAACTACACTTAACTATGATGTTGTTGTGAGAATTAGAGTAAGTAAAAGTATTTAGAGCAGTGTCTGTCATATGGTAAACAATCAATAGATAATGGCTATTAGTTTTATTAATGTAGCCTTAGAATTAAAAGGAAATTAAGATGAGAGTTCTTAAAGAGATAAAGAACGGTATATTCTGATATATGTCGAAGATGATCCAACCAAATAATCATGTATCTTTTAATAAATATATAACATTTTTCAAGAATATTAATGATAGTTTTAGAATAAAGGTAAAAGTTTAATCAAGTAATAAGACATTTAGATTTGATAATAATAATCTATAAACAGACCTCAGAAAATATGAAGTAGTTTTACATGTATAATGTATTTTGTTTAGGTAAATGATAATGATAAAGAATAGAACAACAAATATTTTCTTACATCTGTTGTTAAAATTTAGGCTTTCATTTTGGATCATTTTCTTTAAAAAGGTAATACATTTATTTTGGTTTTGACCATTGTAAAATATCAAATATGCCTATATAGGTAAAAAATACTGAAATGTTTAAAGTGAAAGCCTAGAAAAATCCTCCATGGATCATCTCTCCCCTTCCTTTCCTCGCAGATTTCCCCTAATTATTCCCAATAGATCCATTCTCCTCTTGCTCCTTGTATTGTACGGTGAAAATCATCCTACTATGCACGGTCCCACTCCCATAATGAAGCAGAGAGGAGTACTGGGTAAATAAAAGCAACAAAAGTACCAAAAATGCAATTTAAATTTAATATGATAAATAATTTTTAAGTTACCACAATATTCATAAGTGAGGGGTTATGCTGAGAAAATAAGACTCTTTAAAGAGCAATATTTATTTGTACTTAAAAGGTCAGAAGCCTTTCAAACTCTACCAAATTCCTGGCATACCCATCCCCCACTACAACCTTGTCTTCTCAGTTCTGTCAAGTCAAATGCTTGGTTATTGAACAGCTCATTTTAAGTACTAAAAATTCTGCCCAGGTAATCCTGTAGGGGGAGGAAGAAATCTGGCTTAGAGAATGACCTCTAGATCTAAGACATGGAGGAAAAAAATGCACTAAGTAGTATGGTAATTAGCAGGATACTGAAAACAAAGAAGAGAAAGTTTATATAGCTGTTCTATTACCATGTGCATTATAAAGAATATTATTGTTTATTGAATAATAGGTCTATCAGACTGATAAAATATGTCTGGACAAAGAAAACAAACTGCTTCCCTGGAAAGCTATTCTGTTTCAGCTGTCCACGATACAGGAGAGATATGCAAGAATGAAAATGACCTTCCATTTAAGAAATGAATTAAATTTGGAAGAGATTTGTAAAATTTACTGATTATGGAAATTTGAAGAAAGACAACTTTGTGATCAACCTTAGAATATATTTATATAATGAGTGACACGTGGTGCAGAATCACACCTGGTCATTAGCCTAATTTTGGGAAAATTCTAAGTAAAAGGAAAAAAAGTCTTGCCTAATCTTGTTAGCAGTGATATAGATAAGTGTATAAATCTTAACAGAGGAACTAGCATGGCTCCAGTCTTAGCAATCCTAAAAGAGCTGTGAAACAAAACAAAAAATCATGTTACAATCATTGCCTTCATTCTATAGGCAACAAGGGTAACAGAATTTAATATCAAAGGCCAATGAAGCAACCACTATAATTAAAACAGTAAACATCCATGTTTCTAGCCATTACCCCTCGGCAGAGTCCTATAATATTAAAAAAATACGTGCTAAATCCTCTTCTTGACTCCTCTGGTACTCCAAAAATATTTTACCAAAGCTTATCCTCCAACCATTTTTCCCAGTTACATGCAACTTTGTATTAACTAATGCAGTTACAGTTTTATATTCCTGGGAGAAGAGCAATATCAAACTAATTCACAACTAAAAGAAGATAATGAAACACTGGAAGGAACTGGAAGTAGGAAAGGAAACAAGAGAAGAGATCCAGTGGCTACTTTCTGTAAGTCTAAGGATCCTTCTAGAACCTACACATAGGATTCAGAAAGAGGAACTACAAAATTGAACTCAACTACTTATGTATTAGTCTTATTGAATGAGCTAATGGAGAATTCACAGTAAATACTCTTATCTTGTTAACTCTGGAGACCACATGAATTATTTATATAAGAGGAATCATTAAAATCTGGCTTGTGAACTCTGACAAGCTTCACATCTCACCTTTAACTAAGTAGAAATTAGCTGTAATGTAAATTTATAGAACCTGAAGAGGGTCATAATTAAATGTAATTTCAGGTGAAACATTTAGACAATTCAATCCTATCTTTTCCACTAGGTTTCAGCAGACCACATGTCCTAGTAATCACTGCCTCTTATTGAGCTGTTTGCTACTGCAGTCAATAATAGGCACTGGCTGAAATAAACTCTCATTTGACAGAGGTATTATTTTTAAATGTAAAATGATGATCCCCTGGTTCTCCTCTTTTTAAATTGTTGGGCAAATCTTTTTGCTTGCTTTTTATGTGAATTACTTCGTATTTTGGCAAAAACCACAAGGACTTGCTTATGTAAGTAAGTCTGAGAACATAAATATTAGTATAGAGGAAAATGAAATTCCTTTTTGGTAAACATTTTCCTAGTTCTTTTCTGTTTTTCCCAAACACTGCATTATAGGAGATTTAACCTTTGAAGCACAGGCATTACCGGGAGATACTGTGGGTTTGATTCCAGACCACCACAATAGAATGAGTATCACAATAAAGCGAGTCACATGAATTTTTTGATTTCCCAGTGGACATAAAAGTTATGTTTACAATATAGTGTAGTCTATTAAGTGTGCAAAAGCATTATGTCTAAAAAAATGAACATACCTTAATTAAAAAATAATCTATTGCCAAAAATGCTAGCCACCATCTGAGCCTTCAGCAAGCTGTAATAGTAACATCAAAGATCACTGGTTACAGATCACTATAACAAATGTAACAGTAATGAAACATACGAAATATTGCGAGAATTGCCAAAATGTAACAGAGAGACAAGAAGTGAGCAAATGCTATTGGAAAAATGGTGCTGATAGACTTGCTTGTGGCAGAGTTGCCACAAACCTTTGGTTTGTTAAAACAAACAAACAAAAAAACCCTCCACAAGGTTAGCGAAGTGCAATAAAGTGAAGCACGATAAAACAAGGTATGCCTGTACAGACACATAACTACTGAGAAACTTGAGAGGCGTTCTCAGTCTCCCCCCTACAAAAAAGGTGTCCTGCACAGTCTACCACACCCTGATAAAATAACTGCCACTCAATCTTCCTCTACTCTCCTAAAGAAACGTACAGCTCAATACTCAGAAACCCCCCTAAAGGAATAAAATAATGAAATAGCTGGGACCCATTCCTGGCATCTGTAACACCCAATTCCTTGCCATATCCCGTCATTACAAATGCTGAAATATGGCCCATATCAGTCTACTTTCTATCTTCACTCTGACACCACATTCTTGTACCGAGACTATTGGTTCCTTCCTGGTTTATCTAGTCTCCTAGATTCCACTGCTTTTGATAAATATATTCTCCACAAAATAGTCAGGGTGACCTTTATAAAACATAAGTTGAGTTATACCATTTTCCTACCTCACACCCTCTGATGCTTTCCTTCTTAAGAGAAAATCCAAAAATTTTAACCTAAGCTATACAGTCCTGCATGACCTGATCTCTGCTTACCTCTCCACCCTCACCTGAAATGGTCTAGTCACATCAACCTCTTCCAATTTTTCAAAGCCACCAAGCTCTTTCCTACTTCAAGCATGAAAACACATACTATTCCCTTTCAATATTCTGGCTCGGAAATTCTTCTCCCTCTTCTCAAGAAGTTTATGTTCTCTACAAATGGTTCAGAATAAGCAACGTACATCAGCTGTGGTAGATTCTGCAGAGTGGCTCTCTCAACCCTTCATTCTGTCCGCCTTCTAGTTGGAAGTTCGAAATCTAAAAACTACATTCTCCAGACACCCTTTTGGCTAGCGTTCTTGATGCAAAGTATGTCCCACCAGTGAGATCTGGGAGGCAGAACTGAGCAGAGGCCATCTTTCTGCTGATGGTGCCACAGGCAGACAAGGTAGGAGACAAGTGTCTGGAGGCAGCTGTGGTAGCCAGACTCAGTGGCTGAGTCACCAGATCCTTGGGAATGAGATTCAGTGATGGTGGCAGCAGTGGAGGCAGTAGCAGCAGCAACTTCTGGCTTCTAGAGGCAGAAATGCCCTTAAGATCAATAACTCCAACGGCAGCTCCTGACTCAGGCCTTGCAGCCCTCCTAATGAGTTTGGAAACTTCTTCCCTTTATTAAATCCCTTTTTAAAAAATCCCTAGGCTGGTTTGTTTCCTGCTCTGAACTTTCAGTGATACTTTGAGGTTCCATCTCTCTTCCTCATCTCTGCACAAAAGGACAATCCCTGCTGCTACTTAGTAAGTACCTTCTTGCCATCTAGCTTTCACCACCACTCTCTTGAAACTGCTCTCTCAAAAGTCACCTATAATCATCTGTCTTCTTGCTGAAATCTCGTATATTGCAGCAAAGTTATAAAAGTACCATCAGAAGTAGCATCTTAGTAGGGGTATACTTCAATTTATAAAATAGGACAGAGAGTTTATAAAATTTAAGATTATTGATCCCAGAAGCAACATAAATCTCAACAGTTAGTGGAAATATCTTGGTGTCTTAAAGGCTTAGGTTCAGCCTAAGAGACTGAATTAAGTGAGATAATGCCCATAAAATGTCTAATGCTGTCTGGCCAACTTGGAGGCACACAGCAGTAGATAAACTCATCTTCATATTGTTAAAAATAAACTTAAAACTATAGCTAACCAGGAGGCACTCACATAGTCTTTTCATTTTAAAAAGCAGGTAGTATTTCCTATGAATCTCACAATTCCCTATTGTGTTGACAATGCAGATGGTTTTCATCTTTTGTAGATACGGATAACCGGGTTCTATGGACAGTCTTAGATCTCCTATCCAGCACTAAAGAAAGGGTGTAGTCAAAGATCCAACCACTTTGGGCAAACTCTCTTCAAAAGATTAATTTCCTAAACTGCCCCAGGTCCGCTATAATTCCCTTTAGAGTCGCTATGAGCAGCTAAGATTCCAGACTGAGGTTAGGAGCACTTCCGAAACCATCTAACTGCCTCCTGTAATGACCAAGAGCAGCTCAGTCCAACAGAAATATAACAGGAGCCACATTAAAAAGTAAAAACAAACAAGTGAAATTAATTTTAATAATATAATTTATTTAACCCTATATATCCAAAATATTATCATTCCAATGAGTAATTAATATAAAAATTATTAATGAGCTGTTTTACATTATTTCATACTAAATCTTCAAAGTCCTGGGTGTATATCACATGTACAACACATCTCAATTTGAACCAGTCATGTTTCAAGTGCTTGAGAGCTGTTAAGTGCCTAGTGGCCATCATGTTGGATAATGGAGACCTAGAGACTAGTAGCTCTCTTTTTTGACCCAGGGTAACTTCTCAGCAACATTCTACTTAAAAGCTGAGCCAAGACTGCTAATATCTGTAGTATTAACCTTTCTGACCTAAAGGAGACCTTAGTCTACACAGTACAATAACCTTTAGGGCAATCTAGCCATGCTACTCACATTGCCATCCTAGGCTATAATCTAATCTTATCTATCTATCTACCTATCAATTAATCATGTCTGTTGCCCACTTTTCCTCCACAGCTAACATTACAAATGTACACCATTATCCTCAAGCCTGTATCCTTAGCTACATCTTTTCTCTCAGCAGACAACTTTGTTTCCTGCTTCACAGAGAAAATTATCAAGAATCATCTCCTTAAAATTCCTATACCCACAGTTTTATATATATATATATATATATATATATATATATATATATACACACACACACACACACACACATATATATATATATATATATATTTTTTTTTTATCATCTCCTTCTCTCCTATTCAGTGTCAAAAGAAGAAGTATTTATTTTCCTTTTAATAATTAACCCTCCTTGGCCACTCTAAGTCAGGAAATTTGCTCCATTACAATTTCAACGTTTCTCTTTCCAATAGCTTCTTTCCTGCCTCCTATATAAATGCTCAAGTCTCTCCCATCTCACACACACACACACACACACACACACACACACACACACACACACACACACACAGCTTTAATTACTGCCCCATCTCTTCCCTTCCCTTTTTAGAACTCTTAATAATCTCTACTCCCATTTACTCTTTAAACTTGTGCCCCACAACTCTACCTAAACTGTTTTGGCAAAGGACACCAATAATCTAATTGGTCATAGAATCTCTGCATTCGAGACTTCTCTCCAGCTTTTAGCACTGTGGACCATTCCCTTATTCCTGAAGCTCTCCCTTTACTCAGCCCACATGACACCACAGCCCAGGTTCTCCTCCTGACTGTTCCTCCTCAGCCTCCTTTATTTACACATTCCTCCCGCCAAGACTTCTCTCTTTGCTCTCTTCTTATCTTTTGGCTCTCCCTGGGCAATCTGTTCACTACTAATCATGTCTTTTCAGAGGACTCTTTAATCCCTAAATTCAGCCCAGTCCTCTTTCCTAAATTCCAAACTGGAATATACAACTGTCTAACCAACATCACCTGGTTATCCCACAGGACTCTTATACTCAATTTGTCCAAAACTAATCTCATTATCTCCCTCCCCCCCACAAATCCTCCTCCTCTTAAATTCCCTCTCTTCATGAATAGCACCACCACTCAACCAAGTTATCTAGGCCAAAAGTGTGGGAGTCATCCTAAGACTCCTGTCTCTCTCCCCCTTGGGTCCCATAGCCAATCCATGTCAATCACATGGATTTATTTCTTTAACAAAGCATCCTTTCCTCAACTTTCCCTAGTCTACCCCAACTGCCACAGTTCACCCTCTCATCTTGTGATGAGACCACCATAGTGGTCTCCTAACAAGCCAGCTTGCCTCTACCATCAAAAATTCCACTTATTTGTTCACGTATCTGTTTTACTATTGTAACCTGTAAACTCCTTAAGGACAAGGACTATGACCTTTTCATATCCAACACACAGAGAATGCTCATAAAAGAATCACTGAGTAGGGACCTCCCTGGTGGTCCAGTGGTTAAGACTCCACACTCCCAACGCAGGGGGCCCGTGTTCAATCCCTGGTCAGGGAACTAGATCCCGCATGCCGCAACTAAGACCCCACATGCCTCAACTAGAAGATCCTGCATGCCGCAACTAAGACCCAGCGCAGCCAAATAAATAAGTAAATATTAAAAAAAAAAGGAATCACTGAGTAATAGTAGTAATGATTTAGTGCAAGAGAGAATAAATGAATGAAATCACTAACATGCCCAAATTTATACACTTCGTTAACCTGGTTAATGATAGGCAGTGAAATTAGGCCTCTTGGTTACCAATAGTCCAGCTCCCTTTGGCTAAATTACGCTCTTCAGAAGTGCCTATTTTAAAGAACCCTGAAGCAGATCCTTTTGAAATGCAAGTAATCACCACTTATCTATTTTGTGAACTGATAGCTTTGTATATCAGATTTTTTCAAACTAGGGCACACCTATCTGAGAATGGAATCAAAAACCGTAAGCACTGATCCCAAAGCTCTGATAGTGACTTGGTCTGTGACCTTGACTGAGGATAATATTACTGTTTTATCACAGATATGAAACACCATGTGGTGAATATAAAATGAGATGGGAGCAATCCACCAGCGTGGCATTAGATTTATAAGTGCAAGCTTATAAGTGGCTTTTCCAGTGGGGATATAAAGACATGCCTAATTCCCTGAAGAACTATTGAATCTTATGGTGAATATACACAGCGTAGAAAAGACCAACTCACTGTAAACATTAGAGTTCACATTATAGTAAATGATCTTTCATCTTATTTGTTTAACTTCTCTATATACTCCTCCATTGCTCTATAATGCAATAACTCACATTCTTAAATATGATCTTGAGGCAAGATCCTCATTTAAAAATGAAACAAGAAACTCTGTTTACCATAGTTGCAATATCAACATTTACTTGCTTATATATTTTAAAACCACTCATTTGTGTATAGAATATACTGAATTATTCTATTAATGAGAATATTTCAAAATCAGACTATCCCTTTACCTAGATAATTTAGATTCAAGTTGTTGCCCTCAGAAGTATCTTGTTTTCCTTCCCCAAGTCTTTATTGTACAAAGACGTTTTTTTCCCATCTTTAGTCTTTAACTATAATAGCTTTTTTAGAAAGAAAATTTTTTCTTCAGGAGTGATATTTTAAAATGGAGTTGGGAAGTGATGCTAAAACTGGACCTTTGCAAGCTCGTGCAAATGACTCCAACACACCACTAGAAAAGCCCTGATAGTGTGACAGATTCTTCCCTGACTCAAACACCTTCAATAGCTCCCCACTCCATACAAAATAAGTTCAAAGTTATAAGGCGTGGTAATTCAAGGTGCTTCAACTTTGCCCTGAGGTCCTCTTTTAGTCTCATCACTTCATACACATCTGTATAATGTATGCTTTAGAAAATATTTAGAAGTGAAAAAGGCTAATGAAAGAGAAGCAAATATTTGTGCATGGACCCAGGATATAAAAGAGGACATACATATTTGCCATAATAGTAAAGAGTTGGTTTGAATCTTCTCTAGGAATTTCATTTTTTTAAAGTAATCAAAAACCATATTCCATGATTTATGAAATAAAAGTATTTCTAAAAATATGCAAAAAATACACCAACAAACTGAATTTCTAAAGGTGTGAAGATGAAGCCTGGGCAACATAGATAGGAGACCAACCAGAATTTACACTGGAGAATCTCAGTAAAATTAGAATATTTCTACTGCATGAGGGAAGAGTTGTGACCATGTCTCCAGCTATTGCTTTTAGAAGACACTTTACCGGGTGCAAAGTGAAACCTGGGACTTGTACAAATAACAAAATATCACCACAAACAGGACCCCAGGCTCTAGACATCATTTTGCAGTTCTTTTTGGAGAAGCTTCATGAGAACCCACAGAACGGGGATCTGAATACTTTATTGCTCTGTGGGTTTGGATATGTGCAATATATTTCTTACTTATTTCAGAGGTTTTATTGATTCCACACCCTATGCGGTGAGTGAATTCATTCAAAGACCTAAAGGTACATTTTGTAACAAGTTCATCTTGAAGAGTACACTAGAATAAAACAAGATTCAAGGACAAATGTTCTATGGGTACTTAGAGTTTTTGTTCTGTTTTGTTTGAATGTGTGTGTTCTATCTCAGGCAAGGATAAGTATTTGATCACACGTGTTTTAAAAAAAAAATTCCAGACTAAAACTACACAGTCCATGCTTCATGCTACAGAGCTTTGGTGACTTGATTCTTCCAATAGTTTCTATGCAACAAATGATGGGAAATAAATCCAGGCCCTGCCTGTGGGTACTTCCTGGGCCTGTCTCATTATGGGCTTACCTCCATTCAAGTGAACGTCCAGGTTATTCTCCTTAATCTCCATAAGAAGTGCACCTGGCTTGGCTAAGAGGTGAAGCACACCCCTCTGTACTTGCCCGGGGACACAGAATAACCACATTCCAGTTATTTTCCAGGGAGTTTAACCTTGAACTTGGTGCCACTCAGTATTACCAAAATACTTACTTAAAGAAGAAAATGTATAGAGATTGCTTCAAGGAAATACAAACAACATATCCTTCCTTTTAGAACTCTATCCCTATACTGCACCACATCTTACAGTATAGGAATAGAAATCACGCTGATTTCTCATACAATTGTTGCCCACTGGGTGATACCATCAGCTTCTTATAAGGAACAGACTATGAAACTTGCTGCCATTGAAGACAGTGAGTACTAGATCACATAGTGCCTTCTTCTGGGATCCATGAAGGAATTTCCTCCTAGGTATCAGGAAAAGTTAGGATTTTTTTTTTTTAAGAAACTAATTTATCTCATGGACACTGCCAGTCATATAATTTGATTGCCTGGATGTCTAAAAACTAAGAGCCACATTGTGGCGCCCTGTTACAAAAGTACAGGATTTCGTGGCATGCATTTTATCATGTGTAGTCTCATTTCCTCACTCATTTTAATTTACCTTATCATCTTGCATAAACGCTCCTAAACTACCTTAAATCATAACTGGAAAAAAGGAAATTTAAAATAAATAAATAAATAAATGTATTAATGGCAATGTTGTATGCTTTTTAAAAGATAGTGTTAACTTATAATAAAATATCTGTTTATATATAATTGCAACTATTATATTGATACATAACTGCAGGCATTCTTGTTGCAGGCACTCAAACAATGAATGTTTAAAAATCACAAAACTTCTATTCATGTGCTAAATATCTCACTTTTTGAAAGATTTATTTACTTTTATAAAACTAAACTCATAAAATAGTTGTATGACCATTTGCTTTATTTATTCAACAAGCTGTATCAAAAGGAGTCCTATACTTAAATCAATGCTGTGGTACATCAGCTCATGTAACTCAACCATTTTCAAAATATAATCATTTATATATTTGATTCTGCTTTTAAAACATGATAAAAAGCTGGTTTTGAAAGGCAACAAATAGTATATACAGTGTGTTTACCAAATAGAATTCTCTGCATAAGGGAGAAAAAATTTCAAAGACAAATTATTGCTTTGGCACACAGCCATTCATTCTTAGTTAAAATTCATGTGTAAGTTGTTTTGCATATTGTTTGTACAACCCAAAGTCTCCAATGTGACAAGACCATAACAGAACTAGGCAGTGTATGCTGGTAAGTCAAACTGATGAATGCTGCTCACTGTAATGCCTACTGTTTACTATCTCCTCAGGTTAATTAGTGTTCTAAATATTACATAACTCTCATGTATATTGACACACTTCAGGAACCAACATAAGCCCTGCTATTCAAAGAAAATACTTTACAAAGGAAACCATGTAATCATTTAAGTCAAAGCCTATTAAGCTACTACTGTGGTTTTAGAAAGGACAAGACAAAAGTTGTAAATGAATAAATACCTTTTATCTTCTGACCCAGTAATTTCACCTGTAGGAATTTATTCTTAGGTAATAATAAAAACCTGTGCAAACATTTATTTATAAATCTGATCTCTGCAATGCCCTTGACATAAGAATAAATCAACAGTAGGGGAATGGTTAACTAATCCATATGCTGGAATATTATGCAATTCTTAATAACCAGGTTATGGAAGTATATTTAATGACATTAGAAAAGATCACAACATAATTTTTAATTAAATAAGGAAGCTACATAATTGTAAATATTGTATGATCGTAATTTTTTATAATATGCATAAAAATGGTTTGAGGCCAAAATGTGTTTATTTCTGGAAAGTAGAGAAACAACAGTAGTTTAAAATTTTTTTTATAGTTGGCTCTTGGTTCTTTTACATAATTTTCCTTATTTTTGTGTTTTTTTTTGGGGGGGGTGGGGGTAATAAACATGAACTACTTCAGTAATTCAGAAAAAAATGATAAAAATTACATTAAAAAATGATTCATTTCACTAGTTGCAGAACAGAGATGTCTTCAATTTTAGTGTGCCTGATTTCACTTGTGAGGAATTATATTGAGGTAGATTTGGGGCCTGGGGAGAGAGGCAATATAAAAAAGTATAGGCCAGGAAGACTCACACCAAATAACATCTGGCACTTACATTTCACAGGAAGGAAGCAAGTGACTATTTCTACCAAAATAACCAGAAAAATGAGTCCTATCTGGATACTTTAATATTGGCAATCAAAGTTTGAAGTGCACATAATCTCCCAGATTAGTGTGTTCTCTATTTGGGGAAACAAGGGAAATCAACAATGGACTCTGTGGTAATGAACATGAGTTTCTTGGTTGCCATTAGAGCCTGGGGACTCAGTCATTGCTTGTTGATAATTCTTAATGGTCCACTTTTGAATTCCATCAAAAAGAAAAGGAAGGAAAAATTTTATAAAGTTTAGAGTAAGTATATGTATAATTCTTGACCCTGAAATGTGATACCCATAGGATTTGAGTCTACCAGGAAAACTGCATCTGCTCCTCAAAGCTAGATATCTCAAGTAAGAGCAAAAGTTAGAAAAAGACTGGATAACTCAGATGACTGAAAATGTGTTATAAAGGCCTTTGCTTTTAAGCTTAAATTAAGTGAAGCCAGAAGTAGAAGGTATTCACATACAATCTCAACCAGTCTGGTATCTGTTAAAATGAGTAAGCTAAAGTCCATTCCCATTGATCAGGTAGAGAAATCAGAAAAAAAAAAAAAAAAGACATCTCACACCTTCAATTATTCACAGAAACTGACTTAAATCTATGTTCACATCTTAGTGCTGTTTTAATATTGCAGACAAATGAAGCATTTAACAAAATTTAAATCTTTTGTCCTTTTATGAAACAAATAACATCACTGACAGGCATTTGTTGAAAGTCTGTTAAAGACTTGGTACTTGAAGTGTCATCTGTAGACCAACTGTACCACATCACTTGAGAATGTCATAAATAGAGAATTTCAGGCCCCACCCTACACTGACTGAATCACAACCTACAGTTCAACAAGATCCCAAGGGGTTTCCTATGTTCATGAAAGTTTGAGAAATACTGTGTTAGAGTATTTTGGGGGGTACTAGAGATGACGAAAAGGTGTAGCACAGGTCCTCTAATTAGTATCTAGACCAAGAGGGGAGGAACATTCATAAAAGAAAATTATACAAGGAGCATATGCCAACTGCCAGATAACAAGTGTAGACAATGAGTGATATAGGAGTTCAAAGGAAGGCAAAAGTCACTCAAGGTTGGGGCAGTTTGTGGTGTCTTAAAGGAAAAAGAATACTTGAAAAAGAAGGAAAAAGTGAATATGGTATACTCAATCCAACTTTGGGTAAATCTACTCTCTAGCAGTTTTGTAACTATGACATAACTAGAGCTCTGAGGACTGAGTAGGGTCAGGAGAGAAACAGTTAGCAGGCACTTGGTCTTGTCCAAAATATCGATAAGACATTTACTTCAGAAGACATTTGGTCCACATCAAAAAGGTCTTTGAAATTTGGTTCTATCCAGAATGTCCATGAACATACCTAGTTCATGCCAAATGGTTCTGGACAGGACAAATAGCAAGGACCTTTTGGCATGGATCAAATTCCTTATGGACATTTTAGACAGGACCATATGGTTCTGCAAATATCAGGGACCTTTTTGTATGGACCAAATGTCCTGCAAAGAGAGAAACTATTAAGTCTGAGTAACTTACAGCAAAATATGCTTGAAAATAGCATACCAATCAGGTAGCAAAGCTTCAGAAGATAATGGAGTGAGGAATCTTGAGAGATCACATTGGTTTATTCTGAAATGTACAACCTTCTGTGAGTGAGAACAAGCTTTTTTTAAAAACCATATATATTTTACTTTTTACATTAAATGTCTTAAATTTGAGTTTTACTTAAAATGTAGGGAAACCTCTTTTTGAAGCACTACTGAAAGGGTTCTACAGCAAAGTACAGAATCCTTTTATGATACACATAGTCAATTCCTAAATTATATGTACTTTGAGTTAATATTTTCGTTTATTTTAATTGCTTTCAGAAAGATCATGCTTGTACTTACTACAGAGGAGCAATGATTACTGTTTTGCTATCTAGTGTCACCAATCAAAAATCAATATACAAAGGAGAAAGGGTGGCACTTATTTGCATGGTTTTTTTAAGGGCCCCTAAACTCCCTCTCTTTGGCCTTGCAAGTGGTAGGACTGTCTCACTGAGATATAAATAAAATGCTTTACTAACAACATCCTGAGAACACCATGGCTCAGTACTATTCATGCCAACTGTAACTGATCCTGGGCTCAAACTTGGCGCTCGTGTCAGTGGCTTTTACCTATTGAGAAATTGGTAAGGTGGCAGGCTCTTACGTGTCCAAAAATGGTAATTCCCCAGGGACTCAAGAAGGTTTAAAAATATCTTCCTTCCATCTCAACACAAAGACTACTGTCTTTAAGTAGTACCACTAGCGGCTGACATTTGAAACTGACAAGTAGCACATGTGCATTAGGGAGATAAGGCCTGGCACATGTTGCTGTAGCCTCTTGGGATTTTAGAATGCTAGCAGCTCCAGCTGGTGGCTGTGCCCCATTCCCCAGTGTGCACTGCTGCTTTGGGGAAACTAGCCCCTCCTTCTAACTGTGATGGGGACGTGCCTGATTGTAATACAGCTATTTTTGAAGACATTCAAAACAAGCGATCTCCTCTATGAATAAGAAAATGGAAAGAAAAAGAGGTAAAATGTTAAGCTAAGAGACTTAATGGAAAAAGTATTGTCTGGTAGAAAACAGTTAAAGCAGCCAAAGGGAGATAAAAGAATCCCTAGGGAGGAATATTTTTTGAAATAAAAAGGACAATAAATGAGAGGAAAACGAGACTAAAAGGGAAAATTCCTTGCACGAATCATTCAGAAAAACGTACTGGAAAAAAGTGCTGATATGTGAAGAGGGAAATGAAAACAAGTCAAATGCCAAAATTACACGAAGGAAAGAAAGAAAGAAGGAGAAAGGTCCATTATGGAAGAAAAAAGATAGTTACCAAAATTTTCCAATCCCTGTGGGGACCAAGGTGGCACTTATGGAATAAAAGACAAGAAGCTGGGGGGGAAGTAGAGAAGAGGACACAGTACTTCTTCATGATAGAAGATACTAGAGCCAGAGGAGCAAGCAAAGCCAAAAACCTTTCAGGGAAATCAAAATTCAAAATACTAGGAGAGTCAGAAAAAGTGCCAAACCCAAAAGGATACATAGGCAAGGGTCTTCAAAAAAGTTAAAATTTTATGGGTGACAGTTTCATGATGTGTTATCGAAATGAACTGGAATGTCATAAAGCTAATGTCATATAGCAATGAGTGGATATAGCAGCCACAATAAATAGTACATAAAATATGTATTTAAGCAATAGAAAATGGAAATGTAATTAATATAATTAATATTCATCTTTTGAAAAAAAAAGTACAATGAGTACCTACTATATGCCAGACACTCTTCCTGATATATTGGTGAGAAAATTAAAAATCCCTTCCTTCCTGGAGTTTATATGCTAGTGGGAGAAAACAAAAAATAAATGTGTTCAATAGGTAAATGATACAGTATGTTTAGAAGCTAACAGTTGTTACAGGAAAAAGTAAAACAAAATAGGGCAAGATAAGCAATTGAGAATGTCAGGGTGTTGCAACTGTAAAGGGCAGGGGGGTTGGGGCAGGTTAGACCTCTTTTACGTGAGACATTCAAGTACAGGTGATACTAAGCACAAATAACTGATGTAACAAAGCACCAATTTGGATTTCTGTAAGCAAATTGTGTTTGATACATGGATGGCATTTTGTTATTGTTGTTATCCAAAGGCTTAAATAAGCTGTATTTGCTGTAAGAATTTTACCTTGAAATATTCTAACAACTATATTCCACTTTTCATGTTATTCTTAACTTCCCTTTTGTCAATCTGAAGAAAATGAAACCACTAATTAAAAAGATATATGCACTGCAATGTTCATAGCAGCATTAGTTACAATAGTCAAAATATGGAAGCAACCTAAGTGGCCATCAACAGACGAATAGATAAAGATGTGGTGTGTATATATACATATATATATACACATACACACACGCACACACACACACAATGGAATATTTGCCATAAAAAAGAATGAAATTTTGTCATTTGCAATAACATGGATGGATCTGGAGGGCATTATGCTCAGTGAGGTTAAGTCAGACAAAGACAAATATTATATGTTTTTACTTATACGTGGAATACAAAAAATAAAACGAATGAATATACCAAAACAGAAATAGACTCACAGATACAAGAACAAACTAGTGGTTACCAGTGAGGAGAGGGAAGTGGGGAGGGACAAGACAGGGGTAGGGGATTAAGAGATATACACTACTATGTATAAAATAAATAAGCTACAAAGATATATTGTACAGTACAGGGAATATAGCCAGTATTTTATAATAATTTTAAATGGAGTACAATTATAAAAATATTGAATCACTGTGTTGTATAGCTGAAAGTAATATTGTAAATCAACTATACTTCAATTAAAATAATTAATTAAAAATAAGTAAAGCACAACCATTTCTTTTGACCTTGTAGCAACAGTACTCATTAAGGCCATGTTCACTGTCAGTCTTCAGAAGCTGTCCTGAAAGTGCTCCCCATCTTCCGGTTGTCTTATTTTACTTATCTTCTGTTGTCTGTCTTCCCATTAGAACAAAAACTCTGTGAAGGCAGGGATTTTTATTTTTTTAGTGCAGTATACCCTGGCCTAGTATTGCCTGATACATAAAAAGTACTTGGTAAATGGCTGAATGAATGAAAGCAAGTAATTAAGAATTGTTTTTAGAAATGAACAGCCATTTGGGAAATTATTAGGATACTTCCATAATTAACAAAAGGCTTGGAATTCAGAGATTAAACATTTGTGGTTTCAAGTACTTAAAATATTGAAGGTGTGTGACATACAATAAAACATTGCAGAGGCTTGTGAATGGGAGCAAATGACTTATCAAGGGAGCTGCTCAGCCTCTGACATGAAAGGTGGCTTTGTCATTTTCTACTAGTGACTGAGCACATCCGTATGGAGCAAGTTATTTGCTAGAGTGGTGCAAGAACTGGAGAGTCAAGATCTCAGGATGTAGCCCTCTTACTTTACAAAGAGCTTTTAATATAATAAAATTCTGTTCCCTAATCTAACCGTATGGAAGCAGCCTGGTAAAGTGGTCAGAGTACAGAAATGGCTTGAACTTCATGAGTGACCCTGGACAGGTCACTGCATATTTCCATGCAGTTTCCTCATAGATAAATAGGAAAAGACATTAATATCAGTAAATAACAGTACCTATATCTCACCAATTTATTTTTAGGACCAAGTGAAGTAATGTATATTTAATTGCTTTAAAAACTGAAAAAGAACTTTGGAAAAATATATTACTTCTCAAAATAAAAACTATGATTAATATTCAGAAAAACTCCAGGTTTATGCAATACCTGGAATTTGTATTCTTATTTATATTTAAGTATACAATTTTCAATGAATCATTATTTCACATGTTTGGTTAAATCCATCATGATGACTATAAAATTGTATATTATTCAAAAATTGTAAAAAACAGACAAACAAACAAATCTTATATATCTTCTTGGATGTCAACATTCTTTAAAAGAAAGACAAGACAGGGCTTCCCTGGTGGCACAGTGGTTGAGAATCTGCCTGCCAATGCAGGGGACACGGGTTTGAGCCCTGGTCTGGGAAGATCCCACATGCCACGAAGCAACTGGGCCCATGAGCCACAATTACTGAGCCTGCGCGTCTGGAGCCTGTGCGCCGCAACAAGAGAGGCCGCGATAGTGAGAGGCCTGCGCACCGCGTTGAAGAGTGGTCCCCACTTGCTGCAACTATAGAAAGCCCTCACACAGAAACGAAGACCCAACACAGCCATAAATAAATTAAAAAAAAAAAAAAGACAAGAAAAAAAAACACAATAAAATGTCTCAAAATCAAATCAAATGTATGTCTGGAACAAGGATAAGACATATAAATCAATGCGAGAGCACAGAAATAAACCCATACATCTACTGTCAACTGATTTCCAACAAGGGTACCAAAACCATCCAATGGGGAAACAACAGTCTTTTCAACAAATGATTCTACAACAACTGAATAACCACATGCAAAAGAATGAGGTTTAATTGTTACCTCACACCAAATACAAATATTAACTAAAAATAGATACAGACCTAAAAGTAAAAATTAAAACTATAAAACTTTTAGAAGACAACTTAGGGGTAAAAGCTTCATGACCTTGGATGTGGAAAAGGATTTTTAAATACAACACCAAAAGAAAAAATATATCAATTAGACTTTGTTAAAATTAAAAACCTGTTTTTAAGCTTCAAAGGACACCAACAAGAAAGTAAAAAGACAACCCACAGAATGGGAAAAACAATATGAATATTTGCAAATTGCATACCAGATAAGAGACTCGTATCCAGAATATACAAAGAACTCTTACAACTCAGTAATAAAAAGACAAATGCCCCAGTTAAAAAATAGGCAAAAGAACTAAATAGATAATTCCTCCAAGGAAGATACACAAATGGACAGTAAGTACAAGAAAAGATGCTTGACATCATTACTCAACAGGAAAATGCAAATCAAAACCACTGGGATGGTTAACATCAAAAAGTCACGTAACAGACCAGATGGCAGAGAGCAGAAGCAAGAAGAACTACAATCCTGCAGCCTGTGGAACAAAAACCACATTCACAGAAACACAGACAAGATGAAAAGGCAGAGGGCTATGTTCCAGATGAAGCAACAATATAAAACCCCAGAAAAACAACTAAATGAAGTGGAGATAGGCAACCGTCCAGAAAAAGAATTCAGAATAATGACAGTGAAGACGATCCAGGACCTCGGAAAAAGAATGGAGGCAAAGATCAGGAAGATGCAAGAAATGTTTAACAAAGACCTAGAAGAATTAAAGAACAAACAGAGATGAACAATACAATAACGGAAATGAAAACTACACTAGAAGGAATCAATACCAGAATAACTGAGGCAGAAGAACAGATAAGTGACCTGGAAGACAGAATGGTGGAATTCACTGCTGTGGAACAGAATAAAGAAAAGAGAATGAAAAGAAATGAAGACAGCTTAAGAGACCTCTGGGACAACATTAAATGCAACAATATTCACATTATAGGGGTCCCAGAAGGAGAAGAGAGAGAGAAAGGACCCGAGAAAATATTTGAAGAGATTACAGTCGAAAACTTCCCTAACATGGGAAAGGAAATAGCCACCCAAGTCCAGGAAGCGCAGAGAGTCCCATACAGGATAAACCCAAGGAGAAACACACCGAGACACATAGTAATCAAATTGGCAAAAATTAAAGACAAAGAAAAATTATTGAAAGCAGCAAGGGAAAAACAACAAAATAACATACAAGGGAACTCCCATAAGGTTAACAGCTGATTTCTCAGCAGAAACTCTGCAAGCCAGAAGGGAGTGGCATGACATACTTAAAGTGATGAAAGGGAAGAACCTACAACCAAGATTACTCTACCGGGCAAGGATCTCATTCAGATTTGATGGAGAAATCAAAAGCTTTACAGACAAGCAAAAGCTAAGAGAATTCAGCACCACCAGACCAGCTCTACAACAAATGCTAAAGGAACTTCTCTAAGTGGGAAACACAAGAGAAGAAAAGGACCTACAAAAACAAACCCAAAACAATTAAGAAAATGGACATAGGAACATACATATCGATAATTACCTTAAACGTGAATGGATTAAATGCTCCAACCAAAAGATACAGGCTTGCTCAATGGATACTAAAACAAGACCCATATATATGCTGTCTACAAGAGACCCACTTCAGACCTAGGGACACATACAGACTGAAAGTGAGGGGATGGAAAAAGATATTCCATGCAAATGGAAATCAAAAAAAAGCTGGAGTAGCAATACTCATATCAGATAAAATAGGCTTTAAAATAAAGAATGTTACAAGACACAAGGAAGGACACTACATAATGATCAAGGGATCAATCCAAGAAGAAGATGTAACAATTATAAATATATATATGCACCCAACATAGGAGCACCTCAATACATAAGGCAACTGCTAACAGCTATAAAAGAGGAAATCGACAGTAACACAATAATAGTAGGGGACTTTAACACCCCACTTACACCAATGGACAGATCATCCAAAATGAAAATAAATAAGGAAACAGAAGCTTTATATGATACAATAAACCGGATAGATTTAATTGATATTTATAGTACATTCCATCCAAAAACAGCAGAATACACTTTCTTCTCAAGTGCACATGGAACATTCTCCAGGATAGATCACATCTTGGGTCACAAATCAAGCCTCAGTAAATTTAAGAAAACTGAAATCATATCAAGCATCTTTTCTGACCACAACGCTATGAAATTAGAAATCAATTACAAGGAAAAAAACGTAAACAGACCCACGTGAAGGCTAAACAATACGTTACTGAATAACCAAGAGATCACTGAAGAAATCAAAGAGGAAATCAAAAAATACCTAGCGACAAATGACAATGAAAACACGATGATCCAAAACCTATGGGATACAGCAAAAGGAGTTCTAAGAGGGAAGTTTATAGCTATAAAAGCCTACCTCAAGAAACAAGAAAAATCTCAAATAAACAATCTAACCTTAACCTTACACCTAAAGGAAATACACAAAGAAGAACAAACAAAACCCAAAGTTAGCAGAAGGAAAGAAATCATAAAGATCAGAGCAGAAATAAATGAAATAGAAACAAAGGAAACAATAGCAAAGATCAATAAAACTAAAAGCTGATTCTTTGAGAAGATAAACAAAAGTGATAAACCATTAGCCAGACTCACCAAGAAAAAGAGGGAGAGGACTCAAGTCAATAAAATTAGAAATGAAAAAGGAGAAGTTACAACAGACACCGCAGAAATACAAAGCATCCTAAGAGACTACTACGAGCAACTCTATGCCAATAAAATGGACAACCTGGAAGAAATGGACATATTCTTAGAAAGGTATAAGCTTCCAAGGCTGAATCAGGAAGAAATAGAAAATATGAACAGACCAATCACAAGTAATGAAATTGTAACTGTGATTAAAAATCTTCCAACAAACAAAAGCCCAGGACCAGATGGCTTCACAGGCGAATTCTATCAAACATTTATAGAAGAGCTAACACCCATCCTTCTCAAACTCTTCCAAAATATTACGGAGGAAGGAACACTCCTAAACTCATTCTATGAGGCCACCATCACCCTGATACCAAAACCAGACAGAGATACTACAAAAAAAGAAAATTACAGACCAATATCACTGGTGAATATAGATGCAAAAAACCTCAACAAAATACTAGCAAACAGAATCCAACAACACATTAAAAGGATCATACACCACGATCAAGTGGGATTTATCCCAGGGATGCAAGGATTCTTCAATGTATGCAAATCAATGTG
The DNA here is from genome assembly GCF_009873245.2 of Balaenoptera musculus. NCBI lineage: Eukaryota > Metazoa > Chordata > Mammalia > Artiodactyla > Balaenopteridae > Balaenoptera > Balaenoptera musculus. Next base: position 125,265,607 of record NC_045785.1, read on the forward strand.
ATACACCATATTAACAAATTGAAGACTAAAAACCATATGATCATCTCAATAGATGCAGAAAAAGCTTTTGACAAAATTCAACACCCATTTATGATAAACACTCTCCAGAAAGTGGGCATAGAGGGAACCTACCTCAACATAATAAAGGCCATATACGACAAACCCACAGCAAACATCATTCTCAATGGAGAAAAACGGAAAGCATGTCCTCTAAGATCAGGAACAAGACAAGGAAGTCCACTCTCACCACTATTATTCAACATAGTTTTGGAAGTCCTAGCCATGGCAATCAGAGAAGAAAAAGAAATAAAAGAACACAAATTGGAAAAGAAGAAGTAAAACTGTCACTGTTTGCAGGTGACATGATACTATACATAGAGAATCCTAAAGATGCCACCAGAACACTACTACAGCTAATCAATGAATTTGGTAAAGTTGCAGGACACAAAATTAATGCACAGAAATCTCTTGCATTCCTATACACAAATGATGAAAAATCTGAAAGAGAAATTAAGGAAACACTCCCATTTACCATTGCAACAAAAAGAATACAATACTTAGGAATAAACCTACCGAGGGAGACAAAAGACCTGTATGCAGAAAACTATAAGACACTGATGAAAGAAATTAAAGATGATACCAACAGATGGAGAGATATACTATGTTCTTGGATTGGAAGAACCAATATTGTGAAAATGACTATACTACCCAAAGCAATCTACAGATTCAATGCAATATCTATCAAACTACCAATGGCATTTTTTATGGAACTAGAACAAAAAATCTTAAAATTTGTATGGAGACAGAAAAGACCCCAAATAGCCAAAGCAGTCTTGAGGGAAAAAAACGGAGCTGGAGGAATCAGACTCCCTGACTTCAGACTATACTACAAAGCTACAGTAATCAGGACAATATGGTACTGGCACAAAAACAGAAACATAGATCAATGGAACAAGATAGAAAACCCTGAGATAAACCCATGCACCTATGGTCAACTCATCTATGACAAAGGAGGCAAGGATATACAATGGAGAAAAGACAGTCTCTTCAATAAGTGGTGCTCGGAAAATTGGGCAGCTACATGTAAAAGAATGAAATTAGAACACTCCCTAACACCATACACAAAAATAATCTCAAAATGGATTGGAGACCTAAAGTAAGACCGGACACTATAAAACTCTTAGAGGAAAACATAGGAAGAACACTCTATGACATAAATCACAGCAACATCCTTTTTGACCCACCTCTTAGAGAAATGGAAATAAAAACAAAAATAAACAATGGGACCTAATGAAACTTAAAAGCTTTTGCACAGCAAAGGAAACTAAAAACAAGACAAAGAGACAACCCTCAGAATGGGAGAAAATATTTGCAAATGAATCAATGGACAAAAGATTAATCTCCAAAATATATAAACATCTCATGCAGCTCCATACTAAAAAAACAAACAACCCCATCAGAAAGTGGGCAGAAGACCTAAACAGAAATTTCTCCAAAGAAGACACACAGATGGCCAAGAAGCACATGAAAAGCTTCTCAACATCACTAATTATTAGAGAAATGCGAATCAAAACTACAATGAGGTATCACCTCACACCAGTTAGAATGGGCATCATCAGAAAATCTACAAACAACAAATGCTGGAGAGGGTGTGGAGAAAAGGGAACCCTCTTGCACTGTTGATGGGAATGTAAATTGATACAGCCACTATGGAGAACAGTATGATGTTCCTTAAAAAACTAAAAATAGAATTACCATATGATCCAGCATTCCCACTATTGGACATGTACCCAGAGAAAACCATAATTCAAAAAGACACATGTACCCCAATGTTCACTGCAGCACTATTTACAATAGCCAGGTCATGGAAGCAACCTAAATGCCCATCGACAGACAAATGGATAAAGAAGATGTGGTACATATATACAATGGAATATTACTCAGCCATAAAAAGGAACGAAACTGGGTTATCTGTTGAGACATGGATGGACCTAGAGCTTGTCATACAGGGTGAAGTAAGTCAGAAAGAGTAAAACAAATATCGTATATTAACGCATATATGTGGAACCTAGAAAAATGGTACAGATGAACCAGTTTTCAGGGCAGAAGTTGAGACACAGATGTAGAGAACAAATGTATGGACACCAAGGGGGGAAAGCCGTGGGGGGGTGGGGGTGGGGGTGTGATGAATTGGGCGATTGGGATTGACATGTATACACTGATGTGTATAAAATTGATGACTAATAAGAAAAAAAAAAGAAAAGCAGAGATGAAATGAGAGCTGACTATTGGAAGGAAAGGGGAGTGAAGGGAGAGAAAAAGACGGAGAAGGAAAACTTAAAATATAAAATAAAGATGAAAATCTTATTTGGAAGCAATGAAAGTTTGAGGTAAATAAAGGTTTTATTTTGGAAACACACACACACACACACAAATAGCTTGTAAAAAATTTAGTAATATTCTAGATTGAAACTTTGTATATAGAAATTTTACATTTCCTCAAAATGTGTACCTCGTAATATTTTTGGATCTTGGAACTACCTAACCAGTAAGACCTTTCTTTATGAACAGCTAGTCATAAGAATGGGGTATGTAATGGTAGAAGTCTGTACTCCCCTATAGATTTTCAACACTCTCTCCTCAACAACCAGTTCTGTATAATAACTCAGCTTTAAATTTGCTTCTGTTAAAATGAAAATAAAAGCAAACAGGTTTGGGGAAAAAAAAAAAAAGTCAGGTAACAAGTATCAGTGAGGATGTGGAGAAACCAAGACTTTCATATACTGCTAGTGGTAATGTCAAATGGTGCAGTAGCTTTGGAAAAATAGTCTGGCCAATCTTTAATTAAACATAGGGTTACTATATGATCCAGCGATACTCATCCCAGGCATACACCCAAGAGAACTGAAAACATACACCCCCACAAACCTGTACACAGCGTTTACAGTAGCATTATTCATAATGACCAAGGAAAGGAAACAACACAAATGTCCATCAACTGACAAACAGATAAACAAAATGTGGTATATCTATAAAATGAATGTTATTCAGCCATAAAAAGAAAGTACTGAATACATGGTACAACATGGATGAACCTTGAAAACGTTATGCTACGAGAAAGAAGCCAGTCACAAAAGATCACATATCAAATGATTTCATTCATATGAAATGTCCAGAGCAGGGAAATCTGTAGAGGCGGGGAGCAGATCAGTGGCTGCATAGGGCTGAGGGGTAGGAAGGAAATAGCATAAGGTTTGGGGTTTATTTTTGAGGTGATATTCTAAATGTTCTAAAACAGACTGTGGTAACGGTTGCACATATGTGTAAATATACTAAAAACTATTGGACCATACATTTTAAAACGGGTAAATTGTATTGGTATGTGAATTATATCTCAATAGTGCTATTAAAAAAGCAAATGTATATAACTTACTCAGTTTTTTACAAACTTCACAAGATTTTCTTTCTCTTCCCCTCACCCTCTTTTTTCAACCTCTCTGAAAGAATTAATTTACCAGACAGCCTATCAAGATAATTATTTCTTTAAAAAGATGTTCTTTCATTGTCTTTGTTTTGATTATGCAAAATGTGACAGATAATAAAACTTAAAAATGGTTAAAGCTAAATACTTAAAGCTAAATGTATATTTTTTTCTTCCACATTTCTCAAAAATAATGCCACTGCACCCTTTAAACCTTGGCCAGTATCATACTGTAAGGGTGCAGTATATGATTGAGTAGTGATTATCATAATAATCTCCATTACACCAATGACAGTAATAATGCTAGCTAATATCAATTAAGCGTTCACTATGCTAGGGAGTTTACATGAATAATCTCATTTATTCTTTACAGTAATAATCCCAAGCAGTAGATATCATTATTATCCCAATTTCACAGATGAAGAAATTAAAATTTTGAGAGGTTTCCTACTTGGACCAAGAGCAATTGGTATAGGTGGGATGTGAAATCAGATAACAGAACCCAAGTTCTTAACCACCTTGATATACTTCTTGGATATTATACATACAAATAAAAATCATGTACCACATTTCCTAGAGTTTCAACTTTTAAAACTGTAAATTATACTTCTAAGCCATGTAAAGGGAAAGGGAAAGGTATAATTCACCAAAAGTTCAGCAAAAAAATCAAAATTTTACAGTTGGAAGGAATAGCATAAATCATTTGGTTTGATGACAATTTCATGGAAGTGATAAAACCTGAGGATTTGGGGACTTTTGCCTAACTCTTACAAAATAAAGAAATCTCATTAATGATGCCTTTCTTACAGTTAAGACTGATTTAGAACTCATTCATTCATTCACTTATTCATTTAGTCATTTTTCATTTCAGTCAACAAATATATATTAAATGTCAACTATGTGCTAGGTTACGCACTCTAGAAAGTCAAGGAGGAATACGACAGTTCTAGTTCTCAAGGGGCTCACAGTCTGACTGGGAGGGGAGGTGGTCTTAAGCAACACATGTAAACTAATAATTACAATATAATGTGATAAGTAACACTGAATAAACATGGCAGGGCCTTATGAGTCTGTTGGAAAGGTCAGGGAAGCCTTCACCAAGAAAATCATTAAGAGATAAATTTTCTTTCCCAGGAAGAGGGTAAGGAACTTTAGCATGGAATGGTCAGAAATTGCAAGTCATTTAGGATTAATTGGAGCACAGCCAGTGAGAGTGGGAGACTGTATTAAGCATGTCTCTTTATTGTGATGTTCTGACATCTGGGGCTTTACTGACCCTGGAAAGAACAACCAATCCAGAGCCCCCCACACACCCTCACCTCCTCTATCACATTTATACTCCAGGACAATTTTCCTCTGCCCTTATCACCCCAGGGCCAGGTACCAGAACAGCCACCTACACCCTAGGTCCCACTAAAATTGTTAAAACCAGTCAATACAAAGCCTGCTTACCCTATCGTGCCTGTCCTTCCACAGGAGCCACAATAAAGGCTCTTGCCCACGTACCCCACTGCCACCCCACTCCTTCTTCCTGACTAACCCTGGTGCTTTTCCCTGTGGCTCTGTGTGGTATAGCACGCCCCTTCCTCTTGAGAACTGTAAATACCTTTCAACAGCAATCGTCTCCTGATCTGCGGACTTCACCATGCCTGAATAATAATAAAACCTACATTTTAAAACAGAGACACAGTAAGTGCAACTACATAGCTAGAAAGGGGGCAAGATAGTGTATGGCCTTGTCTGTCTTGCTGAGGAGTTTTTAACGACGCAGTAAACACTGAAGCAAAAGAATGGTTTTTAGAAGGGGCATGACGTGATGAGATTTACATTAAAAAAAAAATACTCAGGTAGCTGTGTGGTTACTGAATTGGAGGGAGGTAATTCTGAAAGCAAGGAGACTAGGTAGAAGGTTATTGTCTAAAATAGTCAGGAAGTGGAGAAAATCTCAAGATTTTTCTTTTTTTTTTTTCTGTTCTTGCACTGTTTCGTCTATTCTCCACATAGAAACTAGAGATACTGCTAAAACACGTCAGATCGTGTCGGTCCTTTGCTCAAACTCGTCAATGGCCTCTCTTTCACTCAGAGTAAAAGCCAAAGTCCTTTCAGTGGTATGCAATGCTCCAACCTGGGTATTCCCTCCCATCCCTTACCAACTTGACCTCACCTCCTGCTCTTCTCCCCATGGTCACTCTGCTCCAGCCACACTGGGCTCCTGGCTTTTTCCAACATACCAGGCACTCTGCAACTTTGGAACTTGCTGTTCCCTGGACCTAGATTGCTAAATGACTCTTACCCTTACCTCCTTCAAGTCTGTATCCAATGTTACAGCCTTCCCTGTCCACTCCCTTTAAAAGCTGCAAATTCCTCCCCTTCCTGGAGAACCCTATTTCCTTCCCTGATTGATCTCCCCCTACAGCACTTACCATCATTGGCCATACTAAACATTTTACTTATTTATTCTGTTCGTGGTCTATCTCCCTCCATTAGAATGTAATGTCTGTGAGGACAAGGTTCATTGCTTGTTTTTTTCATTGTTATATCTCCATAGTCTACTCAGTACATAATAGGTACCCCCCAAATATTTGTTGAATGAATGAGTGAATTCATCCAAATATCTGTATAGAAGTTGGAGCAGGTGTTAAGAGAATGAACAATAAGTATGGGCTACAAGTCTTATAAGTTCTCAGAAGCTTAGAGTGGCAAGGATGGGGAGGATTCATGCTGGGAAAAGGAATAAAATAGAAGAAGCTGCCTTGGGTACTACTCTGTCTTCTAACTCCAGGGCTCCTTGTTTATCTTTATTTGACCCTGTGTATCTTCCTCTAGAACAATGGTCCTTCATTTTGTCTTATGCTTGGGTCCTCTTTTGGCAGCCTGATGAAGTCTAAAAACCTTTCTCAGAGCAATGTTTTTAAATACATAAAACACACAGGATTACAAAGGAAACATTATTTTGAAATACAATTATCAAAATATTTTTAAGTGGTAATATAAAAACATAATGTCCATCTTTATTAAGATCTAGCAGCTCTTCTAACAACTCCTATACTTTTAAAGTAGCAATGGTTGTAAATGATATTCTACGATCTCTACAGTTGTAATGTGATACAAAAATGTTTGTAATTTCTAATGATTGTAAAGTCAAGGTATAGCCATTACAGTGGTTTATTGCTTGTATTCACAGGAATTCTAACTTTCATTCAGAGATCGGTGAAAATAAGTACATGATTTTTTTTTTTTTTTTTTTTTTTTTTAAATACCAGCCATCCCCCTCTCCCAGCCAATATGAGTGATGGTTGCTTCTTTTTTTTTTTTTTTTTTTAATTTTATAGCTACTTTTATTTTTATTTATTTATTTATTTTTGGCTATGCTGGGTCTTCGGTTCGTGCGAGGGCTTTCTCTAGTTGCGGCAAGTGGGGGCCACTCTTCATCGCGGTGCGGGGACCGCTCTTCATCGCGGTGCACGGGCCTTTCACTATCGCGGCCCCTCCCGTTGCGGGGCACAGGCTCCAGACGCGCAGGCTCAGTAGTTGTGGCTCACGGGCCCAGCTGCTCCACGGCATGTGGGATCTTCCCAGACCAGGGCTTGAACCCGTGTCCCCTGCATTAGCAGGCAGATTCTCAACCACTGCGCCAGCAGGGAAGCCCTAAGTACATGATTTTTTTTCACATCCAAGGTCACAGATTCCTGAATTCTATTTTCCAAAACTTTAGGGGTCTGTAGACAACAGGATAAGAATCCCTACTCTAGGCTCAGTCTCAGGCTACATTCAAAGGGGAAGGAGAGGATCAAAACTAAGTACCCCTCCATACACACAATGCAATACTACTCAGCCATAAAAAAGAATAAAACAATGCCATTTGCAGCAACATGGATGGACCTAAAGATTATCATACTAAGTGAAGTAAGTCAGAAAGAGAAATACAAATACCATATGATATCACTTATATGTGGACTCTAAAATATGACACCAATGAACTTATCTACAAAACAGAACCAGACTCACAGACATAGAGAACAGACTTGTGGTTGCCAAGGGGGAGGAGTAGGGGAAGAATGGATTGGCAGTTTGGGGTTAGCAGATGCAAACTATTATATACAGAATGGATAAACAACAAGGTCCTACTGTGTAGCACAAAGAACTATATTCAATATCCTGTGATAAACCATAATGGAAAAGAATGTGAAAAAGAATGTATATACATATATAACTGAATCACTTTGCTGTACAGCAGAAATTAACATAACATTGTAAATCAACTATACTTCAATAAAATAAATTTTAAAATAAAATAAAATAAAAGCTAAGTACCCTTCTGTCCTCTCAGCACCTGAAACTCGGGGGAGGGGGGAGGAGAAAACAAAAGCAAAACAAAACTGCTTTTCCAAATTCCTTTAACTGTAGATAATCCTTTTCATTCGATACTTAGAGAATAGACCTAAAAATGCAAGAATTTGTGAATATTAGAATATCAGGATGAATGAGCTTCAACAACAGTACAAATGGTTACTTTTTAACACTCATGAGAAATTCAAAAACACAGAAGCACGGGAGACTCAAAATCAGTGCAAAGATCCATAGCACGGGGAAGGGAGTGTGTTGGGATGAGTAAGCGGGAAAGAAACAAGAGAAATTTTGAAATTTAGATTTATGTAGCTCTGTTTACCTTTCTCTCTTCCCTAAAAAGTAAAAGCTATGTTTCAAAATTCTTTATGTTTTCTTCATGGTCCCTGCAGGCAGCTTAGCAAGAATTATGGTTTGGAATTTCTTCTTATCCTGATTGTCATCTCTTACTTTTGGCAACAAAGTTGGAAAATACTTCATGCCAGATGCCCTTTTTGGAGATTCACAATTTATGTTAGCATTCAAAATGTTCTAGAGTCCTGTACTAGACAAATTTGCTTAACCTCATTTAACCCAGTATTTCCCAATCTTTTTGCTTGTCTTTTCAGTTGTTGGAAATTTATCAATTTTTTCTTCCAGTTTTATTGGGATATAACTAACATATAGCACTGTACAAGTTTAAGGTGTATGGCATAATGATTTGACTTACATATATCTGGAAATGATTACCACAATAAGTTTAGTGAATATCCGTCATCTCATATAAATACAAAATTTTAAAAATAGGAAACATTTTTTTTTTTCCTTGTGAGTAGAACTCTTAGGAGTCACACTCTTAACTTTGATATAGAACTTAACATCAGTGTTAGCTATGTTTATCATGTTGCACATTAACATTGTTAGTACTTATTTATCTTATAACTGTACCTTTTGACTACCTTCATCCTACTATCCTTCATCCCCTACCTGCTGCCTCTCATAATCACAAATCTTATCCCTTTTTCTGAGTTTTTTTTTAAAATAAATTTATTTATTTAATTTATTTATTTTTGGCTGTATTGGGTCTTCACTGCTTTGCATGGGCTTTCTCTAGTTGCGGCGAGTGGGGGTTACTCTTTGTTGCAGTGCGCGGCATCTCATTGCGGTGGCTTCTCTTGTTGCAGAGCACGGGCTCTAGGCACGGGCTTCAGTAGTTGTGGCATGTGGGCTCAGTAGTTGTGGCTTGCGGCCTCTAGAGCACAGGCTCAGTAGTTGTGGCACACGGCTTAGGTGCTCTGCGGCATGTGGTATCTTCCCGGACCAGGGCTTGAACCCGTGTCCCCTGCACTGGCAGGCAGATTCTTAACCACTGCACCACCAGGGAAGCCTATGAGTTTGTTTTTTTGAAGTATAATTGACCTACAACACTATGCTAGTTGTTGGTATACAACATAGAGATTCAATACTTCTATACATTTCAAAATGATTACTTTAAGAAGTCTAGTTACCATCTGTCACCATACAAAAATATTACATAATTATTGACTTTATTCCCCACACTGTACATTTCATACCCATGACTCATTTATTTTGTAACTAGAAGTCTGTATCTCTTAATCTCCCTCACCTATTTCTGTCCTCCCCCAACCCCGCTCTCCCCTTTGGCAACCACCTGTTTGTTCTCTGTATCTATGACTGTTTCTGTTTTGTTGTATTTGTTCATTTGTTTTGTTTTTTAGATTCCACATATGAGAGAAATCATACAGTATTTGTCTTTCTCTGTCTGACTTCACTTAGCATAACACCCTCTAGGCCCATCATGTTGTCGCAAATAATATTTCATTCTTTTTTACGGCTAATATTCCATTGTATATATAGCCCACATCCATTCATCTATTGATGGGCACTTAAGGTTGCTTCCATATCTTGCCTATTGTAAATAATGCTGCTATGAAAATGGGGTGCATATATCTTTTCAAATTAGTGTTTCAGTATTTCTCAATCTTATTTGATCACAAACTTTTTTCCATTTGATACATATGCCTATCATGGCAATTATAAGACTTTATTGCAATTATTGATTGTGCAGGGATTTCCTTCCACTAGGACATAAGTTCCTTTGGCTCAGGGAAAATGTGTTTTCATCTTCTCATTGTCAATGCCTAAGAATTCTAGACACCTAGATGGTTTGTAAATGTTGTTTGGTGGCTGGTGGGTGGGTTGATTGAATGAATGAATCAGAGAGATAAAAAGAAATGCTTTGAGCCAAGTTCTTGTAAGGAACCTTCAGAAGCCTGACGAAGTAAGGTTAACAGTAGGAGAGGATAACAAAGGATCAGTGGCTGTTATCAGTAAAAGTCAACATGCACAGTTATATTTAATCTAAAATAATAGTGAAATCTTAGTTAAGAAAAGGAAGGCACATTTCTATTCTAATCATTTCCACAGCTTTGAAATTAGAAAGACTACATCATTAATGATTTAATCAGCATCTCATTTGCATTCCATGCAAGATTAATTGTGACATCTCAGTAAGTGTCACATTTACTAGCAATAAATTATGGTAATAATAGGAAGGCTTAAAGGCCAAAACTGGGACCAATCTCAAATAGTTTATAAATGTAATCTTTAATGGCTTGGATCACATTTATAGGAGATAATAAATTAGTAAATAGATATCCACAGAGTTACAGGTTTAGGAAAAAATATATTATTAGTATTTGGCTTTCAACTCCATAAGGTTTTAAAGAATGTTTTTTTCATAGTCTATCTGTTTTTGGATCCTAATCAACTAATTCCACCCACTTCTGAATCCCCAAAGCAGAACTAACAAGCAAGCAACATCTGCTGGTTACAGCAGGATGATATGTAGCATTTTTCTTTTTACCAAACCCGAGTTCAAAAAAAAATCTTCAAAATTAGAATTAACATTGAAGGAGCTGAATAGGGGCCCATTACTGCCAGACTACTTTCTTTAAGAATAAAACAGGGGCTTCCCTGGTGGCACAGTGGTTAAGAATCCACCTGCCAATGCAGTTCGAGCCCTAGTCCAGGAAAGATCCCACATGCCAAGGAGCACCTGAGCACGTGCACCACAACTACTGAGCCTGCGCTCTAGAGCCCGTGCTCCACAACAAGAGAAGACACTGCAATGAGAAACCTCTGTACCGCAATGAAGAGTAGTCCTGCTTACAGCAACTAGAGAAAGCCTGCGTGCAGCAACGAAGACCCAACACAGCCAAAAATAAATAAATAAAATAAATAAATTTATTTAAAAAAACAAAAACAAAAATAATGGACAGACTCAAGAACTTTACCAAGGGATTCCAAATTTACTAAAAGCTGATAGATGTCTAAGAAACATAGTTTAAACTCAGGATTGAATGCTTTTTCTCTATTCCTATCTTCTACTTTTGAGAGTAGAAGCTATTTATGTGTACCTAAAATTTAAATTGATAGCTCAGGAAGAACAGTTAAATAGGCTTTGGTGTTTTAATCACTGTTTTTGTATCTCTTCTAAAATGTATATGTATAACTGAATCTTTGTACTTTGCTGTACACCGAAACTAACACAACATTGTTAAGCAACTATACTCCAATATAAAATAAAAATTAAAAAATAAATAAGAGTCCCTTCTATCACCAATTTGTTTATCTATAGTAGATAAACTACCTAACTCTTCATACCCGTATCCAAATCACCAAGTTCTGCAAGCTCTCCTTTCCAACAGTATATTTCAAAACCTCCCGCTGTCACCATCCAATGATGGTTATAAGCCCAGGGTCTCATAATCTCTAGTCAGAATTATTTTACCCTGCTCCAACCAATTTTCCACGTGGTAGTCAGAGTGATATTTTAAAATACAAATTTAATCATGTTGACCCCTCATTTAAACTTTTCCATAGAACTTCCCACTGTACTTGAATAAACACAAACTAGTTAATGTGGCCTTCATAACCTGCCTAAACTATCTCTTCAGTCACACTGTAGGCTACCCTCCTCTTTGCACTGTAAGTAGAGCCAAACTGGACTTCTCTGAATTCCTAGAATATGCTAGGTTCTCTCCAGATTTAGGGTCTCCACAAATGGCTGTTCTCTATCCTTCAAATTTGGAATAAATGAGAATCTTTCAGGAATCTCTCCACTTCAACTAAGCTACAGCCTTCTGTTATAAGCTCTTGCACAATGATGACACTCTGTTATAGCACTTAATGTAGTTCTAATACATACATATTCATATAATCATTTGTTTAACAGCCATATTCCTCATTAGACTATCAATTCCACATTGACAGAGCTAACATCTATCATCCTACTGCTGAATACCACCCCCACACACAATGTACTCAATAATTTTAGTTGAATGAAACAAAGTAAATCCCAATCCAACAAAAATGTAGGTAAAAGGTAAAAATCTCTTAAAGGGAGATTTATTTCTAGTATACCCTAAGTCTATACCATAGTCAATCTCTAGAAGTTTTATTCACAAAGGATACTTTCCTATATTCTCCATGCCACTAGAAGATAGACAGAGAGATAGAGATGTATATCTGTAAAACACTAATCTATTCTCTGTATGAATTTTTCCTTTTTTTTAGATTCCACATATAAATGAGATTATATGGTATATGTCTTTTACTGTCTGACTTATTTCATTTAGCATAATGCCCTCAAGATTGATCCATTTTATCACAAATGGCAGGATTTCCTTCCTTTTTTTTTTTTTCTTTGCCTGAATAATACTCCACTGTGTCTACATACCACATTTTCATTATCTATTAATCCATCGAGGGACACTTAGGCTGTTTCCATGTCTTGGCCATTGTAAATGATTCTGCAATAAACATGGAGATGTAAATATGTTTTCGAGTTAGTGTCATTTCCTTTGGATATATACCCAGAAGTGGAATTGCTGGATCAAATGGACGACCATCCATACTGTTTTTCATAGTGGCTACACCAATTTACATTCCCACCAAAGTGCACAAGGGTTCCCTTTTCTCCACATCCTTGTCAACACTTGTATTTCTTGTCTTTTTGATAGTAGCCATTCTGACAGGTGTGAGGTGATATCTCATTACAGTTTTAATTTGCATTTCTCTGATAATTAGTGATGTTGAGTACCTTTACACATACCCGCTGGCCATCTGCATGTCTTCTTTGGAAAAATGTCTTCAGATCCTCTGCCCATTTTTTTAATCAGAATTTTTTTTGCTATTGAATTGTATAAGTTCTTTATATATTTTAGATATTAACTCTTCTAAAAATATCATTCTCAATATCACTATATATTTTTTCTGTCAGAATAAAAGAGTGTACTCTTGTAATGTGCCAAAACAAGAATTGTAATGTTACTGTAGAATAACAGACTTTCCCAGTTATGTTATAATCACAAATAAAAAGGGGGGAAAAAAGGGGAGTGGGAGGAAGAGGTTTCATGATCAAAGGACAGTGTGATACCCCTAGAGAATCAGACAATGAACAGTTCTCACCAGCTAAGCTAGCCTAATCATATTTGGTGGACTTACAATGCAGATGCTAGAGAAACATTTGGACATATTAAAAAGAAACTTTTGGAAAAGAATTAACCATAAACTCTACTCATCATAAAAGTATAAAAATGGTGTTTAAATGGTTTTACAGGGGAGAACATTATTTTATTTCTGAATATACAATATGTAATAGCTAGGAGTAAAAGTGAGATAGTGTAAAGTTCCTTTTGTCTTTAATCCAACTTTTTACTGTTTTCTTGGGTTTTGGGCATCTATTCGTAATACAAGTAATTATGATACATGTGAAATAAGGCAAACACTGTCATTTATTTTGTGGTTTTTGGGTCAGCTTATAGCTAAACCACTCAGAAAAAGGATTACACAATCTCTAGTTTTAAAACTTTATAGAGAAGAAAGTACTTCTGTATCTAATTCTCAAAAGTCATTTGATTTGTACATGTTTAATGCCTTGGTAATGTGACAGGGTCTCGCAGACAAGTAATAAGACAGTATAATATTGATAAAATGGTTAAAAGCATGAACTTGGGAGCAAGTTTTGAATCCCAGTTCAAAGGTTTGAATCCCAGTTCTGACACTTAATGGCTGGAACAAAAACAAAAAAAAAGAGGAGAAAATATTTCATGTTAATTTAGTTGAAAAATCTACACATTACCAGGAGAAGATATGTAATAATTTTAAACACCTTACTTGTAAATTTGAATTACATCTCCTTCCTTTTCAGGAAAATACTGCTTGAACCAGTAATACTAATATATTTGAATAAAGCTTTATTTTGTCATTGAAAAATATTATAAAATATTGTTTTATTTCAGGAGTTTAATGTCAACTGCTTTTCTATTACTCTGTTATTAGATCACATTGTTTCATCTTTTTTTAAAAATAAATTTATTTATTTAATTAACTTATTTTTGGCTGCATTGGGTCTTCGTTGCTGCGCATGAGCTTTCTCTAGTTGCGGTGAGCGAGGGCTACTCTTGGTTGCGGTGCGCGGGCTTCTCGATGCGGTGGCTTCTCTTGTTGCGGAGCATGGGCTCTAGGTGCACAGGCTTCAGTAGTTGTGGTGTGCGGGCTTCCGCAGTTGTGGCTTGTGGGCTCTAGAGTGCAGGCTCAGCAGTTGTGGCGCACAGGCTTAGTTGCTCCACGGCATGTGGGATCTTCCCGGACCAGAGATCGAACCCGCGTCCCCTGCACTGGCAGGAGGATTCTTTTTTTTAATTTAATTTAATTTTATTTATTTATTTATGGCTGGGTCTTCGTTTCTGTGCGAGGGCTTTCTCTAGTGGTGGCAAGTGGGGGCCACTCTTCATCGCGGTGCGCAGGCCTCTCACTGTCGCGGCCTCTCTTGTTGCGGAGCACAGGCTCCAGAAGCGCAGGCTCAGTAATTGTGGCTCAAGGGCCCAGCTGCTCCGCGGCATGTGGGATCTTCCCAGACCAGGGCTCGAACCCGTGTCCCCTGCATTGGCAGGCAGATTCTCAACCACTGCGCCACCAGGGAAGCCCCCGGATTCTTAACTACTGCGCCACTAGGCAAGTCCTCATCTTTCCATAATCACAGAGAGAGTTACTATCTTTGCCATGTTTTTGAGCTGAGTGTTGACACCAAAACAAAAGAAATCCAAAGCAATAGTTATTCTGAAATGTAAGAATTTTCTACTATGTATTTTGTACTTTGAGCTAATTATATTAAACACTATCTACTCTTCATGAAAAATTATTTTCTTTAGCCAGGATATTTTATTAATCAGGCATTGCTAATTATTTTCTCTATTCTTCTTTTATGAAAGTCATTCGAGCTTATTATTTTAAAAATGTAAAAAATACAGTCAATCCTTATTATTCATGGATTCCATATTTGCAAATTCACTTACTCACTAAAATACATAACCCCAAATTAATACTTGGAGCACTTTCATTGTCATTCATGGACATGCAGAGAGTGGCAAAAATTTGAATCACCTGCCATGAAAGTTCCCAGCTAAGGCTGAACAAAGCAACACTATGCCTTCTTGTTTTAGCTCTCATACTATAAGCAAGTATCCTTTCTGCAGCCTATCTAGTGCCACACTTTTTGCATTTTTGTACTTTTTGTTGATTTCACTATTTACAATG
The DNA here is from genome assembly GCF_009873245.2 of Balaenoptera musculus. Lineage (NCBI taxonomy): Eukaryota > Metazoa > Chordata > Mammalia > Artiodactyla > Balaenopteridae > Balaenoptera > Balaenoptera musculus. Next base: position 125,281,037 of record NC_045785.1, read on the forward strand.
GCCCCTAAGCATAGGACTTAAGTGCTGTCTAGTGCTCCTAAGTGCAAGAAGACTGTGATGTGCCTTACAGAGAAAACACATGTGTACTACAAGCATCATTCGAGAATGAGTTATGGTGCTGTTGGCTGTGAGTTCAATGTTACTGAATCAACAATACATGTTAAGTAAGGTGTCAGTAAACAGAAAAACACAAAAAACAAGGTTATGTGTTGACCGCTTGACAAAAATGTGTCTAGAAGCTCATGGAAACCTAACCCTGTACTTCTCCACTAAGCAATATTTCAGTATTCACTAATTCAGTGTTCATAGTGACTTTACAGACCATAACTATTGTGAATAATAAGAATCAACTGTAGAAAAATGAAAAAACATCTCAATCATAGTACTACAACCTAGATTGCCTTTTCTACCACATGGTTGCCAATGCTGGATCTTATGTATCATTTTATGTTTTGTCAAACTCACCAGTTTAAGAAAATTTTATTATTCTGTTTTAATATGCATTTCCCGGATTAATAAGACTAAGCATATGTTATACGAAATAGGCATCTTTTCTGTGAATTGTTCCCCGTTGTTTTGTCTTCCTCAAGTATGGAATTGTAACCAACTAATCTTTAAATATATCTAACAGAGAATGAGTACTGAAGAAATTTCCCTGGTTGATTGTCCAAAGTGATCTAATGACTGTTTAGACCTAGCCAAGAGAGACCCATCCTGGTCAGACAGAGGTCCGAGTTTAAATGATTTCAGTTGTTTGCCAACAGAATCATCTCATAAAAATGGTAAAGTCTCCTTGAAAGAAAATATATATACACACACGGTGGAAACTCTGTTAACTAATCTCCAGTTAACAGACTGTCCAGATTTCCCAATGCTATACACTCATTCCCTTTGTAATACACATTGACTGGTGGTATGAGCACACAGACATCCATAGCAGTAAGCTACTTTCTGGTAGTGTATCGCTCGAAGATCTGTATAAGCAGTCCTACTTATCATCTGAGAATTTCAAAAGTGAATTATGAGATAAGAGAATCTTAGTCCTCATTAGGTTTTGGAAGCTGTGAGACAAACCAAGCATAGAGGATTTGGGTGAAAAACAGCTCTCCAAGATGAAACTTAGGAAATATGCTAGAAGCAAGTGGTTTGAAGAAGAGCTTATATGTGAGATTAGAATTAAATTGGGCAGAAGCCCTAGAAAAAAAGACTCAATATTGTTCTCCATCATTATTCCTTTTAAAAAGATTGGCAGGTCCTTTTCCAAAGTGTTCTCTGAGCCTGAGCCTGGTGAAGAAGGGGACAATCTGGTTTGAAAACATGACTATGGAACCTGCAGTGGCTCCTCCAACTCCCTTGGCTCCTCTATTCATTTGGAAAAACTAAAAGTTTTTATGTGATTTTTCTACCATTTCAAAAAATGAAAAGAGGTCCAAGTTAAATTATCTTAAGAACATCAAAGAGCCTTTGACTAGGAAAGAAGATCCCTGGGCATTAGATAAGGCTTTCTTCTTAGGATTATTTTATTTGCAGAGAAAGAAGTCTTCCTAACTCTCTCCAGGTCCATGTTAACATACAGAGGTGGTATAAAGAAGTGACAGGATTAATATCAAACTGGAACAAAGAAAGAGGTGACTCATTTTTTTCAAATTTGAGGAATACTAGCTTAGCACCATATTTTGAGCTTTAGAAAGTAGGAGCACAACTGGGAAGCAAAGAGGAAGTTAGTTCTAAAGGTAGGCTGAGGCCTTAGCCCAAAAAGATGATAATATTGACCAGAGCCCTCAGATAGCTACATAAAGAACCTTAGTGCTTATTGCCCATAGGAATAATAATCACATGCTAATCAATTACTGGAAGTAGAATGGGGAATGAGGAATTTATGTGGGAGAGGCATATTACAGTTAAACAGAATGGTCCTGGTAAGTTTGATTGAGAAGGTTACATTTGAGTGGACACTTGAAGAAGGTGAGGCAGTTTGACATGTGGCTCACTGTGGGAACAGCATTATACGCAGAAAGGACAACCAGGAGAAAGGCCTGAGCATATGAGCATCCCGATCCAGACGTCATATGCTTGGCCTACAGACTTCTCTCATATCATGTTGATATCACAGGAGGACCACCCAGCCATTTGCCACAGATATTTTGCTTGTTTAAAGACCAGTATAAAATAACTAAAAACAACAAAGACTCAAAATTCAGTGTGATTTGATACTGATCAGGATTATCAGCAGATGGGAGGACAACTTGATTTATTAAAACTTCAAAAACCTGGCCATGGATGTTCTAAGGTAACTGTATTCATAAAAACATATGAGAAGATTCAATACCATAAAGTTTCTTGCCATGACTGTACTGGAGGTATTACGTCTGTGGTCCTTCCCTAAGAGGAACCCCCTACTTAACACGTAGGCTTTGGAATTAAAGTTCAAATCTGTGAGTTCACGTCTGTCACTTAACTGTGTGACATTAGGTCACACATTCACATTCTCTCAGGACCTGAGTTTTCTCATCTGTACACTGGAATAAATCATAATGATCTCATAGGGTTGCTGGGAGAATTAAATGATTAAATGGTTTTTAGCACAGGGATAGGCAAATACAAATGCTTAATAAACAATGGATAGTATCTACCATACCTGTCCCCTTTAGAAAGTCACAACTGTTTAAATGGCTTGCTCACTTAAAGATTTTAAATATAACAAAACTGATAATTTCAGACCGTCTAACAAAGGAACTAGACTGATGTATGATATAAAGAAAAAATATTTCTAGTAACTGAGGGAACCTATTAGTACATGTAATATTCCTGATCCCAAGAAGGAATTTTATTCTGTGAGTCTTTACATTTACTGAGGTGAATCAGCAAAGAAAGAAATGGAGGATCAATGAAAGTAACTTATAAGAGAAGCAAGAAGAACTACAATCCTTTAGCCTGTGGAACGAAAACCACATTCACAGAAAAACAGACAAAATGAAAAGGGAGAGGACTATGTACCAGGTGGAGGAACAACATAAAACACCAGGAAAAAAAAAAACTAAATGAAGTGGAGGTAGGCAACCTTCCAGAAAAAGAATTCAGAATAATGATAGTGAAGATGATCCAGGACCTCAGAAAAAGAATGGAGACAAAGATCGAGAAGATGCAAGAAATGTTTAGCAAAGACCTAGGAGAATTAAAGAACAAACACTTAGAAGAATTAAAGAACAAACAAACAGAGATGAACAATACAATAACTGAAATGAAAAATACACTAGAAGGAATCAATAGCAGAATAACTGAGGCAGAAGAATGGATAAGTGACCTGGAAGACAGAATGGTGGAATTCGCTGCCATGGAACAGAATAAAGAAAAAAGAATGGAAAGAAATGAAGACAGCCTGAGAGACCTCTGGGACAACATTAAGTGCATCAACATTCACATTATAGGGGTCCCAGAAGGAGAAGAGAGAGAGAAACAACCAGAGAAAATATTTGAAGAGATTATAGTCAAAAACTTCCCTAACATGGGAAAGGAAATAGCCACCCAAGTCCAGGAAGCGCAGAGCATTCCAGGCAGGATAAATCCAAGGAGTAACATGGCAAGACACATAGTAATCAAACTGACAAAAATTAAAGATAAAGAAAAATTATTAAAAGCAACAAGGGAAAAACAACAAATAACATACAAAGGAACTCCCATAAGTTTAACAGTTGATCTTTCAGCAGAAACTCTGCAAGCCAGAAGGGAGTGGCAAGACATATTTAAAGTGATGAAAGGGAAAAACCTACAATCAAGATTACTCTGCCCAGCAAGGACCTCATTCAGATTGGACAGAGAAATCAAAAGCTTTACAGGGACTTCCCTGCTGGCACAGTGGTTAAGAATCCGCCTGCCAATGCAGGGGACACGGGTTTGAGGCTGGGTCCAGGAAGATCCCACATGCCACGGAGCAACTAAGCCTGGGCACGACAGCTACTGAGCCTGCGCTCTAGAGCACGCAAGCCACAACTAGTGAGCCTGCACGCCTAGAGCCTGTGCTCTGCAACAAGAGAAGCCACTGCAATGAGAGGCCCATGCACCGCAACGAAGAGTAGCCCCCGCTCCCCACAAATAGAGAAAGACCATGCACAGCAATGAAGACCCAAGGCAGCAAAAATAAATAAAATTAAAAAAATTTTTTTGAATAAAAAAAAAGCTTTACAGACAAGCAAAAGCTAAGAGAATTCAGCACCACCAAATCAGCTCTACAACAAATGCTAAAGGAACTTCTCTAAGTGGGAAACACAAGAGAAGAAAAGGACCTACAAAAACAAACCCAAAACAATTAAGAAAATGGTCACAGGAGCATACATATCGATAACTACCTTAAATGTGAATGGATTAAATGCTCCAACCAAAAGACACAGGCTTGCTGAATGGATACAAAAACAAGACCCATATATATGCTGTCTACAAGAGACCCACTTCAGACCTAGGGACACATACAGACTGAAAGTGAGGGCATGGAAAAAGATATTCCATGCAAATGGAAATCAAAAGAAAGCTACTGAAGCAGTACTCTTGTCAGATAAAATAGACTTTAAAATAAAGAATGTTACAAGAGACAAGGAAGGACACTACATAATGATCAAAGGATCAATCCAAGAAGAAGATATAACAATTATAAATATATATGTACCCAAAATAGGAGCACCTCAATACATAAGGCAAATGCTAACAGCTATAACAGAGGAAATTGACAGTAACACAATAATAGTGTGGACTTTAACACCTCACTTACACCAATGGACAGATCATCCAGAAAGAAAATTAATAAGGAAACACACTTTAAATGACACAATAGACCAGATAGATTTAACTGATATTTATAGGACATTCCATCCAAAAACAGCAGATTACACTTTCTTCTCAAGTGCACAAGGAACATTCTCCAGGATAGATCACAGCTTGGGGCACAAATCAATCCTTGGTAAATTTAAGAAACTGAAATCATATCAAGCATTTTTTCCTACCACAATGCTGTGAGATTAGAAATAAATGACAGGGAAAAAATGTAAAAAATACAAACACATGGAGGCTAAACAATATGTTACTAAATAACCAAGAGATCACTGAAGAAATCAAAGAGGAAATCAAAAAATAACTAGAGACAAATGAGAATGAAAACACGACGATCCAAAACCTATGGGAATTAGCAAAAGCAGTTCTAAGAGGGAAGTTTATAGCAATACAATCCTACCTCAAGAAACAAGAAAAATCTCAAATAAATAATCTAACCTGACACCTAAAGGAACTAGAGAAAGAAGAACAAACAAAACCCAAAGTTAATAGAAGGAAAGAAATCATAAAGATCAGGGCAGAAATAAATGAAACAGAAACAAAGAAAACAATGGCAAAGATCAATAAAACTAAAAGCTGGTTCTTTGAGAAGATAAACAAAATTGATAAACCTTTAGCCAGAGAGATCAAGAAAAAGAGGGAGAGGACTCAAATCAATAAAAGTAGAAATGAAGAGAAGTTACAACGGACACCACAGAAATACAAAGCATCATAAGATGCTACAAGCAACTCTATGACAATAAAATGAACAACCTGGAAGAAATGGACAAACTCTTAGAAAGGTATAACCTTCCAAGACTGAACCAGGAAGAAATAGAAAATATGAACAGACCAATCACAAGTAATGAAATTGAAAATGTGATTAAAAGTCTTCCAACAAACAAAAGGCCAGGACCAGATAGCTTCACAGGTGAATTCTATCAAATATTTAGAGAAGAGCTAACACCAATGCTTCTCAAACTCTTCCAAAACTGTAAAGGAAGGAAAACTCCCAAACTCGTTCTACGAGGCCACCATCACCCTGATAGCAAAACCAGACAGAGATACGACAAAAAAAGAAAGTTACAGACCAATATCACTGATGAATATAGATGCAGAAATCCTGAACAAAATACTAGCAAACAGAATCCAACAACACATTAAAAGGATCATACACCATGATCAAGTGGGATTTATCTCAGGGATGCATAATTCTTCGGTATACGTAAATCAATCAATGTGATATACCATATTAACAAATTGAAGAATAAAAACCACATGATCATCTCAATAGATGTAGAAAAAGCTTTTGACAAAATTCAACACCCATTTATGATAAAAACTCTCCAGAAAGTGGGCATAGAGGGAACCTACCTCAACATAATAAAGGCCATATATAACAAACCCACAGCAAACATCATTCTCAATACTGAAAAACTGAAAGCATTTCCTCTAAGATCAGGAACGAGACAAGGATGTCCACACTCGCCACTACTATTCAACATAATTTTGGAAGTCCTAGCCACAGCAATCAGAGAAGAAAAAGAAATAAAAGGAATACAAATTGGAAAAGAAGAAGTAAAACTGTCACTCTTTGCAGATGACATGATACTATACACAGAGAATCCTAAAGATGTCACCAGAAAGCTACTAGAGCTAATCAATGAATTTGGTAAAGCTGCAGGATACAAAATTAATGCACAGAAATCTCTTGCATTCCTATACACTAATGATGAAAATTCTGAAAGAGAAATTAAGGAAACACTCCCATTTACCATTGCAACAAAAAGAATACAATACCTAGGAATAAACCTACCTAGGGAGACAAAAGACCTGTATGCAGAAAACTATTAGACAGTGATGAAAGAAATCAAAGATGATACAAACAGATGGAGAGATATACCATGTTCCTGGATTGGAGGAATCAATATTGTGAAAATGACTATACTACCCAAAGCAATCTACAGATTCAATGCAATCCCTATCAAATTACCAATGGCATTTTTTACAGAACTAGAACAAAACAATCTTAAAATTTGTATGGAGACACAAAAGACCCTGAATAGCCAAAGCAATCTTGAGGGAAAAAACCAGAGCTGGAGGAGTCAGACTCCCTGACTTCAGACTATATTACAAAGCTACATTAATCAAGACAGTATGGTACTGGAACAAAAACAGAAATATAGATCAATGGAACAGGATAGAATGCCCAGAGATAAACCCATGCATCTAAGGTCAAGTAATCTATGACAAAGGAGGCAAGGATATGAAATGGAGAAAAGACAGTCTCTCCAAAAACTGGTGCTGGGAAAACTGGACAGCTACATGTAAAAGAATGAAATTAGAACACTTCCTAACAGCATACACAAAAATAAACCCAAAATGGATTAGAGACCTAAATGTAAGACCGGACACTATAAAACTCTTTGAAGAAAACATAGGAGGAACACTCTTTGACATAAATCACAGCAAGATCTTTTTTGACCCACCTCCTAGAGTAATGGAAATAACAACAAAAATAAACAAATGGGACCTAATGAAACTTCAAAGCTTTTGCACAGCAAAGGAAACTATAAACAAGATGAAAAGACAACCCTGAGAATGGGAGAAAATATTTGGAAATGAATCAACGGACAAATGATTAATCTCCAAAATATATAAACAGCTCATGCAGCTCGATATTAAAAAAACAAACAACCCAATCCAAAAATGGGTAAAAGACCTAAATAGACATTTCACCAAGGAAGACATACAGATGGCCAATAGGCTCATGAAAAGCTGCTCAACATCACTAATTATTAGAGAAATGCAAATCAAAACTACCACGAGTTATCACCTCACACCGGTTAGAATGGGCATCATCAGAAAATCTACCAACAACAAATGCTGGAGAGGGTGTGGAGAAAAGGGAACCCTCTTGCACCATTGGTGGGAATGTAAATTGATACAGCCACTATGGAGAACAGTGTGGAAGTTCCTTAAAAACCTAAAAATAGAACTACCATACGACCCAGCAATCCTAGTACTGGGCATATACCCTGAGAAAACCATATTTCAAAAAGAGTCATGTACCACAATGTTCACTGCAGCTCTATGTACAACAGCCAGGACATGGAAGCAACCTAAGCGTCCATCAACAGATGAATGGATATAGAAGATATGGCACATATATACAATGGAATATTACTCAGCCATAAAAAGAAATGAAATTGAGTTATTTGTAGTGAGGTGGATGGACCTAGGGTCTGTTATACAGAGTGAAGTAAGTCAGAAAGAGAAAAACAAATACAGTATGCTAACACATATATATGGAATCTAAAAAAAAAAAAAAAAAATGGTTCTGAAGAACCTAGGTGCAGGACGGGAATAAAGACGCAGGCATATATACACTACGAAATGTAAAATAGCTAGTGGGAAGCAGTTGCATAGCACAGGGAGATCAGCTCGGTGCTTTGTTACCACCTAGAGGGGTGGGATAGCGAGTACAGGAGGGAGATGCAAGAGGGAAGAGATATGGGGACATATGTATATGTATAGCTGATTCACTTTGTTATAAAGCAGAAACTAACACAGCATTGTAAAGCAATTATACTCCAATAAAGATGTTTTAAAAAAACCACACTGATTGGGAGGGAAGGAGATGCACACGACTTTACAGGGTTAGAAAAATAAAAATAAAAAAATAAAAATAGAATTACCATATGACCCAACAATCCCAGTACTGGGCATATACCCAGAGAAAACCATAATTCAAAAAGACACATCCACCCCAATGTTTTTTGCAGCACTATTTACAATAGCCAGGTGATGTAAACAATGTAAATCTGCCCATTGGCAGATGAATGGATAAAGAAGATGTGGTACATATATACAATGGAATATTACTCAGCCATAAAAAGGAATGAAATTGGGTTATTTGCAGAGACGTGGATGGACCTAGAGCCTGTCATACAGAGTGAAGTAAGTCAGAAAGTGAAAAGCAAATATCGTTTATTAATGCATATATATGTGGAATGCAGAAAAATGGTACAGATGAACCGGTTTGCAAGGCAGAAATAGAAACACAGATGTAGAGATCAAATGTATGGACACCAAGGGGGGAAACTGGGGTGGGTGATGGTGGTGGTGGTGGGATAAACTGGGAGATTGGGATTGACATATATACACTAATATGTATAAAATAGATAAGTAATAAGAACCTGCTGTATAAAAAATAAATAAATAAAATTCAAAAAAAAAAAGTAACTTATAAGACCGTCAGGCTGCTAAAGGGTCAACAACAGGAGATGAGAATGAAAATGATACAAAAGACATGAAAAGGGGTTAAAATCTGTAAATATATAAGTTATGAAACAATAAAAATAGCAGGCCAAAGTAAGCTGAAAAGAATATACAAACAATATACAGCTAAAAATAATTATATAATTTATAAAACCATAGGATGTAGTGTAAAACCCTAGAGGGATAAAAAGGTCAAGTAGGTAATAGCATATATTCCTTGGATTTTAAAAATTCCTTAGACTTACAGAAACAAAACAAGTTCTCTACACCAGTGCAGTCTAATAGAACTTTCTGTGACAACAGAAATGTTGTATAGTCTATGCTATCCAATATGGTGGGCCTTAACCACATGTGGTTATTAAGCACTTGAAATGTGGTAGTGTGACTGAGGAGTTAAATTTTAAATTTTATTTAATTGTAATTAAATGTAAATAGCTACATGTGGCCAGTTGGTGGCTACTGTACTGGACAACGTATCTGTAGACAGAAGTAGCTCCCACAGCCTGTGGGAGCTCAGAGGAGGCACCTTCCTCTACTGCAGCCCTTTATTAACTGTGGCCCCTTGGCAGCCTTCACAAATCTCTAACTTGCAAGCAAGAAAAAACCTGATAGCACCACAAACACGGGGTTGAAATGATTTTCCTTTTTCAGTCTTTGACTCGGCTAGAAGAGGGAAAAGTTTTCCACATGTGCTCTACAGGATGTAACATGGACCCTAAATAACCTTTTAACAGAAAAAAAACATGTTAAGATAACTCATTCTTATGTCTAGCACTCCCGTCACTCTCCCTGCCCCTTTACCACAAGTTCACTGAAAGACTGGTTCTAACCCCTTAGAGGTCAATGACCTTTCTGTATGCTCTCACAGAGCCATGTGGTGACTATCTTAACCATTCATGTCTTTTAAATGTTGGTTTATTTGTGGCTTCTCCCACCCCCACAGAAAACTGCTTGAGATCAGATACTATATTATTCATGAGTGTATTCCCAATGTACATTCCAATGCATCTTAAATAATAATTAATATTTGTTATAAGAATAAATTGAATATACTATGTTTTCTCAAAATCTTTCATTCATTCCTCAATACATTTATAGCCTGGCTTTCGTCCTCACTATTCCACTGTAACTACTTTTACCACTTTCATCAGGTTTCCCGGTATGCTAAGTTGGATACTTTTTTAACTCTACTCTCTACACTCTAAAGTCAGTATGCACCAAAATGAAATTCAACATTTCATCTCAAACTGGCTTCTCTTCCTATATTTTCTAGTTTAATTAATGGTACTACTTACTACTTATAATCCAAGTTGCTTAAGATAAAATTTTTTTTAAAGCTAAGAGTCATCCTTGATAGTTTTTCTTATACCACACTTAATGGATACCAAGCACCGTGGATTCTACAGCCTTCCTTAACATCTTTTAACCTGCCCTCTCTTCTCTGTCTGCACTGCCACTACCTTAGTTTATCCCTTCATCACTTCTTATCCACATTTTTATAGGATGTAAAAAAAATAAAAACAAATGGAAACCTCAAATAAAGTTGGGAGACCAGAAGGGGGAGCTCTCACTCCCTGTGAAGACAGCAGAGCCCAAAAGGCAGAAAGACTCTTCCTCTTTCCCGGCAAGGATTCAGTTAATGAAAAGCCACGGACTCTTTACTATAGCCCTCCCACTTTCCTTTTCCTCTCTATAAAAGTGTTCTCTTTCCCTTGCCGTTTGTGTATTTGCACATGGCTCACCATGGTTGCAGACTCCAAATTGCAATTCTCTGCTGATCCTGAATAAACCCATCTTTGCTAGAGAAATATCTGGCAGTCTATTTGTTTCAGGTCAATAAGGACCTTCTCTTTGCTTCTAATCAAGCTGCCCTATTATGGGTCCTCCACACTACCTAATATTAACTTCTCTAAAATGCAAAAATGATCACATAATGGCCCTGCTGAAAACTCACTAACTACTCCCTCTTTCCCACCCTTCAGCCTTTGGAATTAAATCCCAACCCTTTAGCATAATTTACAAAGCCTTTTCTAATCTGGCCCTTGCCTACCCCCAACTGCATGGTCCAGTGAAACACGCAGTGAGAACTTAGGGTAAGATAGATTAATGATATTCTGGCCAAGAGATCTGACTCCTTCCTAAGACTTTGGCTAATTCTCTCTAAAGTACCTGAGATAAATATGCACAAAGGAATTAAAACTATTCATTATAACACTTTATTGTTTGTATTGTTTACCCAGTGTAGCACTCCAATAATCTCAGTTAGACTATGGGAGAAGGTTCTTTATTCATAAGTAAGGTCTACTGGAATGGCCCAGATTTGCACTGTCCAATATGGTAGCCACTAGCCACATGTGACTATTAAGTACTTGATATGTGGCTAGTTTAAATTGAGATGTGCTCTAAGTGTAAAATAAATGCAAGATTTCAAAGACAGTAAAAAAGAACAGGTGTAGTATCTTGCACAAGGTCCAGACTTTTCTGAGGGAAGTAATAGTGAAGGCAGATGGTAGGAGCTTTGATCTCCCATTAGAAGCCAGCTCAAACCATGTTCTCTCACCCTACTGTGATCAACAGGATTCCTTCTTTACCTAGGCAAATTTTACTGTCTAAATTATACCTACAGGGACTTCCCTGCTGGTCCAGTGGTAAAGAATCCGCCTTCCAATGCAGGGGACGCAGGTTCGATCCCTGGTCGGGGAACTAAGATCCCATATGCTGTGGGGCAACAAAGCCCGCACACCTCAAGTAGAGGGCATGTGTGCCACAAACTACAGAACCAACACGCTCTGGAGTCCGCGTGCCACAGCTAGAGAGAGAAAACCCGCATGCCACAACTTGAGAGAAGCTCACGCGCTGCAACGAAGAGCCCGCGTGCCGCAACAACAAAAAAACCTCTCATGCCACAATGAAGATCCTGCACACCACAATGAAGACCCGATGCAGCCAAAAATAAAAATAAATAAATAAATAAATAAAATAAAATAAAATAAATAAATAAATTATACCTCCTGGCATCATTTCCTCTGGGAAGTCTCTCCTGAATAGCCTCTTTCCTGGGCTCCCATCCTACCTCCTCTCTACCCAACACTGGTTGAGTTGTGTGTTCCTTCTATGTATTTCCTTAGCATCCTGCACTTTCCTCTAAGATAGGCTTCATCATGTCTGACTGAAATTTGTCCGATTCTCCTATTAGACTGTGAACTCCTGAGGGTCCCAACTGTGTAGAACCCATCTTTGAATCCCCAAGAGATAAGCATGATGCTGGGTTCATATCAATTTTTCAGTAAATGCTTGAATTTATGAATAAAGAATGACAGGTGAAATGAACAAGATAATATTTTTTTGTTTTTAATTAATTAATTTATTTATTTTTATTTTTGGTTGTGTTGGGTCTTCGTTTTTGTGCAAGGGCTTTCTCTAGTTGCAGCAAGCGGGGGCCACTCTTCATCGCGGTGCGCGGGCCTCTCCCTAACGCGGCCTCTCTTGTTGCGGAGCACAGGCTCCAGACGCGCAGGCTCAGTAGTTGTGGCTCACGGGCCAAGTTGCTCCGCGGCATGTGGGATCTTCCCAGACCAGGGCTCAAACCCGTGTCCCCTGCATTGGCAGGCAGATTCTCAACCACTGCGCCACCAGGGAAGCCCAATGAACAGGATGATATTTACTCTAAATCTCCCATTCTGAAACACGTTCCAATATCCATCTTCAATGATAAAGAAGCTACAGAAACTTGATGTAAGGAAGGTCAGGAAGATCTTCTGAGACAGTTTTTCCTTATTTTCCTATCATTTTGGTTCTCATCCTTCATGAAAGATTTTCATAAGTCATAACTTTAAGTACTTACTTACATTTCAGTTCCAAAGTCTACACTTTGGCTTTCAATCCCATTTGATTTAGGAAATGGGCCTCTACTTAATATCCCTACATGTAAACAAATTCTAGTAAAAGGGTAACTTGCAAAGTAAATACAGTTGATTTCAACACTTCACCAATTTTCACCTTTAAAATTGAAGCTAACTGACCATCTCTCTAGGTGGGTGGAAGCATTTTAACTGTATTTCTTCTGACCTTTTATAACTTAATACAACATCCATTTAAAAATTCTTTTAAAATGAATACTAATAGTTAAACCTTAGTTACAGTTTGTTTTTAAGAGATATTGTGCAATAATGTGGTAAATTTTTTCAAGTGATCTACCATCTATCTCAGTTTTCCTGGGATTCAGAGATTTCTCAGGACTCTGCTCTTTCGGTGCTAAACCTGGGAGAGTCCTGGGCAAACTAGGACAGTGTTGGTCACTCTAGCTGGTATACAACACTGAGATAAGTGGTTTCTGTTTTCTTTTCTTTTTCTGTTAGAGAAATAATTCTTCATTGAAAACATGATAATTCACAATAGGATTATTTTTAAATACTGCATCACTTAATAGGTATTGTAAATTACTGCACACAATTACTTCAAATTAAGTAAATTACTTTCATATAGTATTTTTTGCATACTACTCTATGTTCTTATTGTACTTGGAATACTTTCAATGTTCTTTTTTTTTTTAAATGCATTTAAGTCACTTAATACTTTTCTGAAAATGTATTTTTAAATCATTTTTATACTTTCTAAAATCAGTAAAATGCTTATAAAATAATTGATTATCCTAAAAAAAAAAAAAAGTATTGCTTATATTTTTACCAAAAACTAGCAACAGAAATTCTTGGCCTGTTTTAATCTGCCAATATGCCTGCTATCCCTGGTCAGGTATAAATGTCTTCTCTAATTGTTGTTATGCACTAAACTGACAGAGGAGAAATATGGATTCACCTTCCACTTGTCTCGTCAATAGACTGAGATGAAACCAGAAAAGAGTGAAGAGAATTCTGTTCCATTCTAGTTCCATCACTTAGATCTAAGGATTCCTCCATATCCCTTCTCTAGGTTTTCATCAATTTTAACCTTCATCCATTCATCCACTAGAGATAAAGAGAAGCAAAAGGTAAGAAACATGGTAAACAACACCTGGCTGCCTCTCAGGACGTCCACTGCTACCATCCTGGGCATAGTCAACATCATCTTGGTCCTGGATTGCAACTTCTACCCTTGTTTCCCTTTAGACTACTCTCAACACAATTGTCAGAATGATCCTTTTAAAAGTCAAATCATGTCACTACTCTGCTCAAACCCTTTGAAAACATATGGTCTCATACAGAGTAAAAGCTAAAGTCATTACAAGGGTCTACAAGATCTGCCCCAGTCTTTATCTATCTCAGTGACTTTATCTCCCACCTTGCTTATTCCCCCAAGTTCTGGGATTACCTCAAGCAAGCTCCTCACCCAGAGCCTTCACATTGCCTGTTCCCTCTGCCTATGATGCTCTTCATCCAGAAATGGGTATGGCTGGCTCTTTTCTCTTCCTTCTTTCATCCTTCTCTTATGACTCCAATTTAAAGCAGAATCCTATCTATACGTCCTTAACTCTAGTCCCCTTTCCTTGTTTCATTTTTATCCATGTGAAATACTATGCATTCTATTTTTTATTTATTTATTATCTGTCTTCAACTAGAATGTAAGCTCACTGCTCTGTGAGGAGACCGTGCGCTCTCCGTTGCACACACACATACATACACACACACACACACACACACACACACACACACACACACTTGTTTTGTTCACTGGTGTATCCCCAGTACCTAGAATATTGCCTGGCACACAGTAGGCATTCAATTATTCATGGATGAATGAATGATTGAAAAGTAAGAAGTCCCTTCAGTCAGTTTCTCTTTCCTCAGTCACCCTCCTGGGGCCTACAACTCCAAAATTAGAACTGTTTTTCTTTTAAGACAAAAATAATGCATTCTGTTTAAAAAGGAAAAAAAAGGAAAAACCCTAGGAAGTGATAATATATTCATTCTGCGTAGTAATTTGAATCTCAGTGTGACTGAATTTGCCAGATCTGATTAGCGATGTTGTTGTGTTAAGAAAATGAGGAAGCCTAAGCCCAAGATCCTGGGATTGTGGAGAAGGGAGGACGGAGACAAAGAATATAAGGAAACAAAGAATATAATCTACTTCCTTCATACTTTTCAGAGTGCAAATGTGGAGGACAGAGGAGAGGAAAAATTGCAGCAAGAAATGAGGCTGGAAGTAGTAAGGACTATATCATGGAGGACTTTGTAACCTCCTATGAAAAGTGAACTTTAACTGTAAGCAATAAGGAGCCACTGCAGGGTTTTAAACTGCGAAGTGTTAATTATTTATATTTTAGAAAGAGTGTTGCATCAGGAATGTCGAAGGTGTATATGAAGGATAAGACACTGCAAAATGGAGAAAACTTAAGATACAATAGAAATAGTGAGTATAAGCAATAAAAAAGTAGCACTGAGGATGGAGACAAAGAGACAGATACTTAGATATGAAATGGTATCTGTTACTGGATTGGGACACAAACAAATATGTTGGGATAGGGCTTCCCTGGTGGCGCAGTGGTTGAGAATCTGCCTGCCAATGCAGGGGAAACAGGTTCGAGCCCTGGTCTGGGAAGATCCCACATGCCATGGAGCAACTAGGCCCGTGAGCCACAATTACTGAGCCTGCGTGTCTGTAGCCTGTGGTCCGCAACAAGAGAGGCCGCGATAGTGAGAGGCCCGCGCACCACAATGAAGAGTGGCCCCCGCTTGCCACAACTAGAGAAAGCCCTCACACAGAAACGAAGACCCAACACAGCCAAAAATAAATAAATAAATAAATAAATTATTGTTAAAAGAAAAAAAAAATATGTTGGGATAAAGGAGAAAAGAGAGTTTCAGCTGATTCTTCAGTTTCCAGGTAGGAAGATATTACTGGCATTCATAATGATAGAAGAATGTGTGAGAGGAGGGAGACATGTGTAGGATACACAGAGGTTTAGAAGCACATGGAACACAGGAGAAAGGTCTGGGCTGCAGTTATGGATTTAGAGTCATCAGCATATTCATTCATAGAAAATGTACTGTTACATATAAATATTAATGGTATCACCCGAGAGCTTACAGACTTTGAACAGATGAAAGGACGAGGTCGTGTAGAACAGGGGTCCCCAACCCCTGGGCCACAGAGCAGTACTGATCCGTGGCCTGTTAGGAACTGGGCTGCACAGCAGGAGGTGAACAGCAGGCAAGCAAGCAAAGCTTCATCTGTATTTACAGCCGCTCCCCATTGCTCACATTACCGCCCAAGCTCCGCCTCCTGTCAGATCAACGGCAGCATTAGATTCTCATAGGAGCATGAACCCTACTGCGAACTGCGCATGCGAGGGATCTAGGTTGCGTGCTCCTTATGAGAGTCTAATGCCTGATGATCTGAGGTGGAGTTAAGGTGGTGATGGCAGTGGTGGGGAGCGGCTGCAAATACAGATTATCATTAGCAGAGAGGTCTGACTGCACAGAGACCATAATAAATCAATTGCTTGCAGACTCATATCAAAACCCTATCAGTGAGTGGCGAGTGACAATTAAGCTGCATCTGGTGGCAGGCTTTACAGTGGCAAGTGAGTTGATGTACTTCAATTGTATAGCTGCATCTGGTGACAGGCTTTAAGTCAGAATCCTACACTGATTTTAGTCTGTGTGTGGCCCACCCATTATTTTATTTATCACTTCTGTCCGTGTCTCTTTCCTGTACTGCGCACTTGTCACAGTTTTGGTAAGCCCACAAGCTAACCCTAGCCAAAATAAGTAAAAAACAAACGTCACTGGAGAGCTTCTTTGAAAAGGGGGAAAGACCCAATGATGAGAGAGCAGAAGACTCTAAGACTGCCAACAAAAAGAAAGCTGCATTTAAAAGAAAATACCAAGAGTCCTACTTAAATTAGGGGTTCACTGCAACAGGTGATTCACATTCTCCAAGCCCACTTTGTATAATATGTGGCAACTGGCTATCCAATGAAGCCATGAAACCTTCAAAACTGCTTCGCCACATAGAGACCAAGCACCCTGCATTAAAAGACAAGCCTTTGGGGTTTTTCAAAACAAAAATACGTGAACACAAAGAAAAGAAGCAACTATTGAAGGCTACCACTTCATCAAATGTGTCTGTACTGAGAACATCATTCTTAGTGGCTAACCACATTGCTAAAGCTAAGAAGCCCTTTACTATTGGTGAAGAGTTGATCCTGCCTGCTGCTAAGGACATTTGTCATGAACTTTTAGGAGGCTGCAGTTCAAAAGATAGCACATGTTCCTCTTCAGCTAGCACCATAACTAGATGAACTGATGAAATAGCAGAGGGTATTGAGGCACAATTGTTAGAGAGGATTAATGAGTTGCCGTGGTACGCAATCCAGGTTGACAAATCTACTGATGTTCACAACAAGGCAACAATGCTTGCTTTTGTGTGATGTATTTTTCAGGAGGATGTGCATGAGGATATGTTATGTACACTTTTGTTGCCAACCAACACCACAGCTACAGAACTATTCAAGTCTTTGAATGATTACATATGAGGAAAACTGAATCGGTCATTTTGTGCCGGTATATGCATGGACGGAGCAGCTGCCGTGACTGGACGGCTTTCTGGTTTCACTACTTGGGTCAAAGAGGTCGCTTCTATGCACTGTGTCATCCATAGAGAAATGCTGGTTAACTGAAAATGTCACCTGAACTTAACAATGCTTTGCAGGATGTGATTAAAATTATCAACCACTTTAAAGTACATGTCCTTAACTCATGTCTGTTCGCGCAGCTCTGTGAGGAGATGGACGCAGAGCACACACGTCTTCTCTTATACACAGAAGAGAGATGTGAGATCTAAAGGTAGAGTTTTTGAGTTATGAGAGCTGCTCCAGAGATTTCTTTTGGAAAAACAGTCACCACTGGCAGCACATTTCAGTGACACAGAATAGGTCACAAAACTTGCTTACTTGTGTGATATATTCAACCTGCTCAGTGAACTCAATCTGTCACTTCAGGGGAGAACAACAACTGTGTTCAAGTCGGCAGATAATGTGGCTGCATTCAAAGCCAAACTGGAATTATGGGGGTGATGAGGGAACACTGGGATTTTCGACACGTTTCAAACATTAGCAGAGATTTTGAAAGAGACTGAGCCAGGGCCTTCTTTCTCCCACCTGGTGCATGATCACCTATCTCAGCTTTCCAAAGAGTTTGAGCATTACTTCCCAAACACAAAAGACCCCCGAACTGGGAAGGAATGGATCTGCGACCCATCTGTGAATAAGCCAGGTGAATCGACTTTGTACGTGCTAGAGGAGGATCAACTGCTTAAGATCGCAAATGACGGTGGCCTTAAAAGTATGTTTGAGACAACTTCAAATCTCCATACATTCTGGATTAAAGTCGAGGCAGAATATCCTGAGACTGCACAAAAGCACTGAAAAGACTGCTTCCATTTCCAACACCCTATCTTTGTGAAGCAGGGTTTTCTGCAGTGACAGCAACCAAAACGAGATTACGGAGTAGACTGGACATAAACAACACACTTCAGGTGTCACTGCCTCCCATCACCCCCAGACGGGACCATCTAGTTGCAGGAAAACAAGCTCAGGGTTCCCACTGATTCTGCATTATGGTGAGTTGTATAATTATTTCATTATATATTACAATGTAATAATAATAGAAATAAAGTGCACAATAAATGTAATGCACTTGAATCATCCCAAAACCAGCCACCCCCCAACCCCAGTCCGTGGAAAAACTGTCTTCCACAAAACTGGTCCCTGGTGCTAAAAAAGTTGGGGACCGCTGCTTTAGAACACCCTCACTTAAAAAATAGATAGTTAAAGAGTCTAGCCAAGGGGACCAAGTCTCAGCCTGTGATTTCCCCCAAGTGGAGAAAGTGAAAGTCTGTGAGTGAGCACCTGGCTCCCGCAGCACTGCAGGATGATGCCAAAGAAGCCTATTTCCCTCTCACTACATTCAAAGTACTGAATTGTGAGCTGCATGACTAGAGAGTGGGAACATCTGGGAAAGCAGCAGATAAGAGCCCTAAAAGGACATGGATCCTAAAAACTCTGTCACAGACTCCATCAAGAAGCCTGCCCATGAGCTGCTAGGGATGCCTCACCAGAGGATCACCTCAACTAGCCCAGTGGCACCACCAGTACTCACACATGCCTCACCCACATACACACCATGTGCCTCACCCTGTGTGCTCCCTGTGTGCATTCCCAACAGCAGCAGTGAGAGAACGTTTTGGCAAATGGCTAGTGAGCCTGTGAAGAAAGCCAACAAGAATTTGTGAGCCAGGGAGAGACCACAAACTTGAGCTTTAGTGTCATCTTTGAAAAAGCAAAAGGCAAGCTGTCGGCATCCAGCCTGGTGCATTTCAGGATCAAGAGAAGGCATACAAATTTAAGAATTCTGCCAGAAGAGGGAGCAAGAAGTGTGAAGCTGGTACATCCATACAGGTTCTAAGAAACCCCAGAATTCCTAGCAGGGCTGATGGAAGATATTTCTCTCCAAAAGGTAGTTAATAAAGAAGAAAAGAGGTGAATTCTACTTCAAATGTGAAGACAGCAACACAAAACTTCAAGATATATGAAAAAAAAATCAATGAAACATGACACAACCAAAGGATCACAATAATCTTCTAGTAACTGATCCCAAAGACATAAAGATCTGTTACTTACCTGATAAAATCTTCAGAATACTTGTTTTAAGGAAGCTCAATGAGCTACAATAAAACACAGAAAGGCGGGACTTCCCTGGTGGCACAGTGGTTAAGAATCTGCCTGCCAATGCAGGGGACATGGGTTCAAGCCCTGGTCTGGGAAGATCCCACATGCCGCGGAGCAACTAAGCCTGTGCGCCACAACTACTGAGCCTGCACTCTAGAGCCTGTGAGCCACAACTACTGAGCCTGCGTGCCGCAGCTACTGAAGCCTGCACACCTAGAGCCCATGCTCTGCAACAAGAGAAGCCACTGCAATGAGAAGCCCACGCACCACAATGAAGAATAGCCCCCGCTTGCCACAACTAGAGAAAGCCCGTGCACAGCAACGAAGACCCAACACAGCCTAAAATAAATAAATAAATTTAAAATATGTACAGGTTTTAAAAAAAACACAGAAAGGCAATTCAACAAAATCAGGAAAATAATACACACACAAAATGAGAAGTTTAACAAAGGGACAGAAATCATTTAAAAAAAAAAAAAAAAACCAAACAGAAACTCTGAAGCTGAAGAATACAATGAGTGAAAAGAAAAATGCACTAGAGAGCATCACTCTCAGAATGAATCAAGCAGAAGAAAGAATCTTTGAGTTAGAAGAGAGAAACTAGGAAATCATCCAGTCAGAGGAGGACAAAAAAGAATGAAGAGAGTGAAGAAAGTCTACATGATCTATATTATCAAAAGCAATAACTTGCAAATTATTGGAATCTCAGAAAAAGAGAGGAGCATGATGATAGAAAGCTTAAGTAAAGAAAGGATGGCTGGGAATTTCCCAAATCTAGAGAGGCTTGGATATCCAAGTTCATGAAGCTCATAGATCACCAAACAAACAAAACCTAAACAGATCCTGTCCGAGAGATATTATAATAAAACTCAAAAATCAAAGACAAAAACAGAAACTTAAGAGCAGCAAGAGTAAAAAAAGGTTGTAACTTACAAAGGGACCCCGATAAAGCTGTTAATGAATTTCTCAGCAGAAAACTTTTAGGCCAGGAGAGAGTGAGGTGATTCAAAGTGCTGAAAGAAAGAAAAAAAAAAAAAAACCTGCCAATCATAAATACAGTATCTGGCAAAGTTGTCCTTCAGAAATAAAGGAGAGCTAAAAACTTTTCCAGACAAACAAAAGCTGAGGGAGTTCATCACCCCTAGACCTGCCTTACAATGCTGAAAGTTCTTCAGGCTGAAATGAAAGAATGCTAAGTAGTAATATGAAAATATACAACACATGTGGTAAAGGTAAGTATGTAGTCAGATTCTGAATGCTCTAAAATTGTAACATGGTGGTGTATTAACCACTTAACTGTAGTAGAAAGGTTAATAAACAAGAATATTAAAAATAACCTAAGACATCAAAAACAAAAAAGGGGAGAGTCAAAGGGTAGAGTTTTTATATGCAATCAAACTTAAGTTGTTACTAGTGTAAAATAGACTGTCATATATTTAAAGTGTTTATGTAATACTCATGGTAACCAAAAAGCAAAAGCCTACAGTCCACTCACAAAAAACAAAGAGAAGGGAATCAAAGCACACCACTATGGAAAAATCATCAACACACACATAAAGACAGCAAAAGAGGGAGAAAGGAACACAGGAACTACAAAACAGTCAGAAAACAATAAGATGCCATTAGTAAGTCCTTATCTATTCATAATTACTCTATATGTAAATGAACTGAATACTCAAAACAAAAGGCATAGAGGCTGGATGGATTAAAAAAAAAAAGATCAAACTATATTCTGCCTACAAGAGACTCACTTTAACTTTAAGGACATACATAGGCTCAGAGTGAAGGGATGGAAAATAATATTTCATGCAATTAGAAGTGAAAGAGAGAAGAGCTAGCAATATTTATTCAGAAAAAAGTAGATTTTACACCAAAAACTGTAACAAAAAACAAAGACCATTATATAATGATAAAGGGGTTAATTCATCAAGGGGATATAATAATCACAAATATATATACACCTAACATCAAAACACCTAAGTATATTAAGCACATACCAACAGATCTGAAGGGAGAAACAGACAACAATATAATAATAGTAGGGGACATCAATACTCCACTTTCAACAATGGACAGATCATTCAGAGAGTAAGCCAATAATAAAACATTGGAGTTGAATTATACTTTAGACCAAATGAACCTAAGAGACATATACAGAACATTCCCTCCAACAGAAGCAGAATACATTCTTTTCAACACACAGGGGAACTTCTCCAGGATAGATCATATAATAGGTAACAAAACAGGCCTTAGAAAATTTAAGAAAGTTGAAATCATACCAAATATCTTTTCTGACCACAATGGTATGAAACTAGAAATCAGTAACAGGAGGAAAATTGGAAAATCCATAAATACTTAGAAATTAAACACTCCTGAACAACCAATGGGTCAAAGAAGAAATCAAAAGGAAAATCAAAAGATATCTTGAAACAAATGAATATGGAAACACATATACTAAAATTTATGGGGGAAGTCTGGAAAGTGTTTGGGACTTGCCTTAGGTGATATCTATTTCCCTGACCCACTCCCTTCACCTCCAGTCATGGGTAGGTTCATGTCCTTTATGGTTCTTTATTATCCTCTACCCCCTAGTGTCTACACTCAGCACTTTGCATACTACTCGTGTAAGTGACTATCTCTCCCTTTAGACACCAGACAAAGTTTTCTTGTACTGGCTCTCCAGCTCAGGGTCTGGTATAACTTCTAAGTTCAATAAATGCTTGTTGAATAACTGCAAAAAAAAAAAAAAAAAGCTTATGGGATGCAGCAAAAACAGATCTAAGAGGGAAACTCATAGTGGTAAGTGCCTACATTAAGAAACAAGAAATACTTCAAAATGAACAACCTAACTTCTCATCTCAAGGAACTCAAGGAACTAGAAATTAACTAAATCCAAAGTCAGCAGAAGCAAGAAAATAACAAAGGTCAGAGCAGAAATAAATAAAATAGAGACCACAAAAACAATAAAAAGATAAATGAAACCAAAAGCAGCTGGTTTTTTGAAATGATAAACAAAACTGACAAACCTTTAGCTAGACTACTTAAAAAAAAAAAAAAGAAAGAAAGTGAGAAGACTCAAAATCAGAAATGAAAAAGGAGACATTACAACTGATACCAAAGAAATAAAGGCTCATAAGAGACTATTGTAAAATCACACACCAACAAACTGGACAACCTAGAAGTACTGGATAAATTCCTAGAAATATGAAAGCTATGAAGAATGAATTATGAAGAAATAGAAAATCTGAAGAGACCAATAATGAGGAGGTTGAATCAGCAACCAAAACTCTCCCAATGAAGAAAATCCTAGGACCAGATGGTTTCCCTGTGAAATCTACCAAATATTTAAAGAAGCATTAACATCAATCCTTCTCAAATTCTTCCAAAAAATTGAAGAGGAGTAGGAATGAATGCTTCCAAACTGATTCTATGAGGCCAGCATCACCCTGATACAAAAACCAGATAGAGACACCACGATTAAAAAAAACTTACAGGCCAATATCACTGATTAACATAGATGCAAAAATCCTCAACAAAATATTAGCAAACCAAATTCAACAATATATTGAAAAGGATCATACACCATGATCAAGTGAGATTTATCCCAAGGATGCAAGTATGGTTCAGTATCTGCAAATCAATGTGATACCACACATAAACTAAAGAATAAAAATCATATAAACATCTCAATAGATGCAGACAAAGTTTCTGACAAAATTCAACACCTATTTATCATAAAAACTCGCAACAAAGTGCGTGTGGAGAATACATACCTCAACATAATAAATGTCATATATGACGAACCTACAACCAATATCATACTCAAAGGTGAAAATCTGAAAGCATTTCCTCTATGATTGGGAACAAGATATGATGTCTACTCTCACCATTTTTACTCAACAGAGTACTGGAAATCCTAGCCACAGCAATCAGGCAAGAAAAAGAAATAAAAAGGAATCCAAATTAGAAAGGAAGAATTAAAACTGTCACTATTTGCAGATGACATGATACTATATATAGAAAATCCTGAACACCACCGAAGAACTAGTAAAATGAAAAAATGAATTTAGTAAAGTTGCAGGATAAAAAAATCAATATATAGAAATCGGTTGCATTTTTATACACCAATAGTGAACTATCAGAAAGAGAAAATAATCCCATTTACAATCACATCAAAAGTAATACAATGCCTAGGAATAAACCTAACCAAGGAGGTAAAAGATTCATACTCAAAAAACTATAAGACATTGATAAAAAAAACCTGAAAATGACAACAACAACAAAAAAAAGGAAAGATATAACATGCTCATGGATTGAAGAATATTGTTTAAATGTCCATACTACCCAAAGCAATCTACAGGTTCAATGTAATCCCTATCAAAATTTCAATAGCACTTTTTGCAGAAATAGAACAAACAATCTTAAAATTTTATGGAACCACAGAAGACCCTGGGTAGTCAAAGTAATCTTAAGAACAACAAAGCTGGTGGCATCACACGTCCTGATTTCAAACTACAGTACAAAACTATAGTAATCAAAATAGTATGGTATTGGCATAAAAACAGACATACAGATCAATGGAAGAGAATAGAGAGCCCAGAAATAAACCCATGCATATATGGTCAGTTAATTTACAACAAAGGCGCCAAGAATACACAACAGGAAAAAGATAGTATTTCTGCAATAAATAGTGTTGGGAAAACTGGACAGCCACATGCAAAAGAATGAAACTGGACACCATCCTATACCATACACAAAAATTAATGCAACATGAATTAAAGACTTAATCTATAAAACTCCTAGAAGAAGACACAGGCAGTAAGCTCCTTGCTATCGATCTTGGCAATGATTTTTTGGATCTGACAGCTAAAACAAAGGCAACAAAAGATAAACTAGTGGGACTACATTAAACTAAAAAGCTTTTGCACAGCAGGACTTCCCTGGCGTCCAATGGTTAAGACTCTTTGCTTCCACTGCAGGGTTCAATCCCTGGCTGGGGAACTAAGATCCTGCATGCCATGCATGCCATGTGGCCAAAAAAAAAAAAAAAAAAAAAAAACTCTTTTGCACAGCAAATGAAACCATTAACAAAATGAAAAGACAGCCTACTGAGCAGGTGATGTTTGCAAATGATACATCCAATAAGGGGGTAATATCCAAAATATATAAAGAACTCACACAACTCAACACCCAAAAAACAACTGAAATAAAATAAAACAAACAACTGAAATAAAATACAATACAAAATAAAATGCAAAATTAATACACAGAAATCTGCATTCCTATACACTAACAATGAAAGATCAGAAAGAGAGATTAAGGAAACAATCCCATTTACCACTGCATCAAAAAGAATAAAATATCTAGGAATAAACCTACTTAAGGAGGCAAAAGACCTGCACTCAGAAAACTATAAGATACTGATGAAAGAAATAAAAGATGACACAAACAGATGGAGAGATATACCATGTTCTTGAACTGGAAGAGTCAATATTGAGAAAATGACTCTCAAATGACTCTCAATGACTCTCAATGGTATTTCTTCTGACTTGAAAATACCCATCAATACCCATCAAAAGCATATGGTTGTGAACAGGGAACTAAACTCAATATTTTGTAATAACCTATAAGGGAAAATAATCTGAAAAAGAACAGTTATTTATATATGTGTATAACTGAATCACTCTGCTGTACACCTAAAACTAAGATAACATTGTAAATCAACTATACTTCAATAAAATTAAGAAAAAATAAAAACACCCTCCAAATTAAACTAAATTTAAAAAAAGCATATGGTCCCACTTGAAATCCTGTACCTGTACTTAGAAACAGTACATAATTCAGGACCCTGAGACTAAAGAGGAGAAATCAGTCCTGAATCAGCCCCAACTGCTCATTTAAAAGTTCATTTACTTTCAGGTTTTATGATAAAATAAAATGTATTTTTCTTATTATAAACATAATATAAATACTTCAAAGAAAATTTGTAAAATATAGGAAAGTAGAATTGAACATTATTATAATCCTACCACCCAGACAGCCACTGTTAACATTTTATATGTTAAATTAGTACCAAATTTTAAAATCCCTGTGGTACAACTTTGTATTGACATAATGCAATAAGGGGCTCATAAATAACTAGAATGAAAAAAATATAGTGGAGTAATTCCAACTATGCTTAATGACGTAAGACTTAGGACCCTGAAAGAGATTATGAGTTCCTTAAGGAAAGATACCTTGTTCTAGTCATCTTTGTTATAGCCCAGCCATGGGACCAAGCAGTGAGCCTTGTACATATTATACTATTAATTCCATAAATGTTCACTGAATAAATATCTAGAAAGAAAGGGAATCAGCAAATTTTTTATTGTCAGGACTCTTCCTTCTATGATTACTCACCTGCTCACTTTCCAACTCTTCCCCCAATGACCTTATTTCTATCATTCATTGCCCTGTACTTTAGCTACAGTAATAACAGTTTGCTGCAGCCCCAAAGTGATGCTGTTTCATGCATTCATAACCTTAATCCTATCATTCCCCACCTTCTTCACTTAGCTAACATCTACTCATTCCTCATAATTTAGCTCAGATGTCATGTTCTTCAAGAAGACCCCCCTGACCCCTTCATCCATCCCCAGACTAAGCTAAATGCTATGATTCTGGGCTCCCATAGTACCCAATACAAACATCCAACAATGCAGTTGCCACAAAACATGGAAACTAACCACTTATATATTTGTGTCCACTCATAGAATGTAAGCTCTTTAAAGCTTCTTTCTTTATAGTCACAAATACCAGCACAGGTTCAATGAATATTTATTGAATGAATGAAAGAATGAACAAACTCATCTCATTCTTTTTTTTATCTTAGTTTCTCGCTAATTTACCTCTGTTTGGTCAGCTGGTCACCCACAATTTTAATTATCTTAAAAAACAAATGAACAAAACCCCCTCTTGGTCATAAAACACAAATCAAAAATTAAAAACGGCAAACACTGAGTTCTGCTTATTCATCTAGCCAAAAAGTATTCCTTCTTAATATCTTACAATTAATATTCAATAAACAATATCACCACCACTTTCTCCTAATGTCCTCTAAAGCAGAATCACATTTTAATAATCACTCTTTCACAATCACACATATTACTTACTTCTATTCTTCTTTCTCCCTGAAAAGATATAAAGTAGGTCCTGCCAACTCTTTCCCTACTAATGTCATCAGGTCTGCTCCTTTCCTTTTCTATAGCCCCTGCCTTTAATCTCTTCCAACTTAGTTTGCTCTAGTTTCATCAAAGGAATAATTTAGTATATCCCAAATTAAACTACATACAAGGAATTCCTATTTTCTACTATACAGTATTCTAATTATACAAAATCCACAATTTTTAGCCTGGCTTTTAAAGCTATGCATCCCATACTCATCTCTACCAGTATTCCCCACCTTGTTTCCTCTTAGAAAACATATTTCCTTGTGTTTCTAGGTATGCATTTCCCATTGAAGCCAAGCAAATATTCTTGCTGTATACCATAGTAAATCTGCAAATTCTTTCATTGTTACCTTTGTACATAGAGTTTTACAGCTTTCCCTATTCTCTTCATGCCTTGATTCATCTTTAAAATCCCTGTTTACATCTCTCTTCCTCTTACAAAGATTCTTTAATTACCTTCAGGTCATACTAATTGCTCCCTTAATAAACAACCCTTCACCATTTGTATTTTACCTGAACTAACAATATTTTAGACCTTACTAGTATGTTGCTCTGTAAGTGTTTGGAAAGATCTTTATGTACACACTTTTTTTTTTTTTTAATTTATTTATTTTATTTATTTACTTTTGGCTGCATTGGGTCTTCGTTGCTGTGCGCAGGCTTTCTCTAGTTGTGGCGAGCAGAGGTTACTCTTCGTTGTGGTGCGCGGGCTTCTCATTGTGGTGGCTTCTCTTGTTGCGTAGCACAGGCTCTAAGCACGTGGGCTTCAGTAGTTTTGGCACACGGGCTCAGTAGTTGTGGCACATGGGCTCTAGAGCGCAGGCTCAGTAGTTGGGGCACACGGGCTTAGCTTCTTCACAGCATGTGGCACAGGCTCTAGGCACGTGGGCTTCAGTAGTTTTGGCACACGGGCTCAGTAGTTGTGGCACATGGGCTCTAGAGCGCACGCTCAGTAGTTGGGGCACACAGGCTTAGCTGCTTCACAGCATGTGGGATCTTCCTGGGCCAGGGCTCAAACCCGTGTCTCCTGCATTGGCAGGCAGATTCTTAAACACTGCACCACCAGGGAAGCCCTGTATGCGCTTTTTGATCGTTGAGAACAGGTGTATTGTTTTTTCCTACAGCACTTAATCTAGCAGCACTCTCATACAAGCTGGCTTCTTAATAGGTGCTGCTAATTTTTTATCTTACATTTAAGGGAACTCAATAAAATTGTCTGAATTAAATTAAATTGAATTGGCTGTTCTTCATCAATAAACTTTACAAGTGATAGTGAAATAAAGGGTAAATTTAAATTATAGTTAGTGTTTAAAATTGGTAATACTTCCTATAATCCTACCCAGCTTATAACATTTGCATGGAGCTTTTGCATATGTATTCAAATGTTACTTCTGCTTTTCAGTCCCATCCCCCTCCCCATTCCCCTCACCACCAAATGTCCACGTGAAGAAAACCTGAAGCAAACTGAAAGGCATGCTAGAGAATATCACTTTTCACATAAGTCCCACTGCTCATATTTATTTACATATCTGGTATGAAGCCACCATATCAATATTCTTCACATTGACAGCTTTATTTATGGTCTCCCTATGTCAAAGGATAATTAATACTTTAGACAATTTCTATCACAGAGCTTAACAAATTTACTTACCTACACAACTTAGCAACAAGAAACAATAAAAGAAAATGCCACAGTGTTTCTGCCCATTCTATATTGTCACTAGGCTAATAAAAATTCACTTTTGTGGGAATACTACTGTATAAGAAATAAGTGACGTAAAATGGGATTTTGAATAAAAATTTGTATCTATTACATTCATTTTGTATTATTTCTTTTAAAGAACTAAAACTATCAAAAACCTGTTAAGATATTTAGTTAATGGATAAAACAAACTTTTACTTTATATTTTAAACAATAACTTACAGGATCAGCAGGTCCACAGAATTCTCGAAATGTCACTGTAGGATTAGTCTGTTGAATCTCCATTGCTACACAAGGGCCAGAATACATTTCTGTCACCATTTCCTATAATATGTAATATGAAATAATATTAACAAACAAGTAGAATTTAATAATCTTTTACTCCTCCTCTTTTAATTGTACCACTATTCTACTGAACTCAAAATGTTAGAGTTATGTTTGACATCTTCTCTACCTGTACCCTCTATGCCAAGCAGTTCCCACATTTTGTCCATTTTTCCTACAAAAATATATTTTAGATATGTTCCCTTTTCTCCATTCCTACCACTACCACTTTTAGTTTAATGCTTTACCACTTGACATGTTCACTATTTGAAATTAGCTTCTAGTACATCTTCCTTTTAAAAGGCTCTCTCCCCTTGAACACAGTACTGTCAAACGAACACTTCTAAAGATATAAATTCCAAAGTGTTTATCACAAAGAAACTTATAAAAATCATAATGAGTTCCAGCAATAAGGAATAACAAGCACCAGATTTATTCTCTCACATTAAACATCTAGAAACTATATATATATATATATATATATATATATATATATATATATATATATATATATATATATAAAACAACAGTTTTCAAACACTGGATGACAGACAGCACAGTACTATGATCCCCTAGAGGAGGAAAACAAAAGCTATATAACAGCCCCATCTTACTGCCTGAAGGCTTCCAGACAGTGGGGTAGGTAGAGGAAACACAAAAGGGCCCAACATTCTCACTGAGTATAAGAGACAAAGACTGGAGTTTAGGGAGACCAATGAGGCTAGAATTTGCAGGACAAAATACTACAGGAGGTGGGAGAGCTACAGGAGAGTAAGCTACAGGGATCTGCAGAGAAGTTCACTTGAGTCTTTGACTAAGAGTCTGTGTATGTATAAATGATACTACCCAAGGCTGAAAAAAGAACTACCAGAAAGCAGTAAATGAAACAATTCACAAAGATACCACAAGGCTGAGAAGAGTTTGTGCTTCTACCAACCGGAGTGGAAAGCCCTCATATGATACACAGGGCATCAGGTAGAGTCCTCAGAATGGTACTGCATCATAGTAATTGGCCTAAACTTGCTTTAGATATGGAATGCTCTGTACCTATCCTATAAAAGCTTAAAAGCAAGTCTCAGAAGAGGTCCAATTGATCCCAAGTAATTTGACTGAGTGCCAGAACAAAGTCAAACATTCTTCAAAGGAATACAACAATACCATGTAACACTGTAAGTTTCACAACATCAGCATATAGTAAAAACTACCAGGCATGCAAAGAAGTAGGAAAATATGAACCATCACCAGAAGGAAATAAATAGACACAGACCCAGCAATGACAGAAATGATGGATGTAATTACACAAGAATTTTAAAACAGTCACTATAAATAGGTTCTATATGCTCAAAATATAGAAGGAAACATGGACATAATGCACAGAAAACAGAAGATATTAAAAAGACCCCAACAGAACTTCTAGAGATGAAAATTACATCTGAACTTAAAAATACACTTTATGGGATAAACAGGATAAGACTTTGTGGAAGATCAATGAATTTGAAGGCATGCTATAGAAACTATCAAAAAGCAAGCATGGAGAGAAAGAAAAATAAAGAAAAATTTAAAAACTAAAAAAAAAAAGACTTATGGGACAATGACAAGCTGTGCAATTGGAGCCCCAAAAGAAGAAAGGGTGATGAACAGAAATATATTTCAAGAATTAATTGCTAAAAAGAGTTCAAATTTGATGAAACCCACAAACCTACATATCCAACAAAATCAAAGGAGAATAAATGGAAAGAAAAATAAAGTAGGGCACATCATAATCAAATTGGCTATAAAACAAAAACAACAACAACAAACAAAACAACCCAGTGATAAACAGTAAAAACAAAAACAAAAACCTTAGAAACATCCAAAAAAAGAAACATAACAGTAGAACAAAGATAAGGATAAAAACAAAAACAACAACCTATCTAGAATTCTATAACCAGTTGAGAAAACATTTGGAAAATATTTTCCAAAATGAATGCAAAATAAAGACTTTTTCAGAGTATAGGTCTTTAACCTCCTTGGTTAAGTTTATTCCTAGGTATTTTATTCTTTTTGATGCAACTTTAAATGGGGATTGTTTTCTTGCTTTCTCTTTCTGATAGTTCATTATTAGTGTATAGAAAAGCAACAGATTTCTGTATATTAATCTTATATCCTGCAACTTTACTGAATTCACTTATTAATTCTAATAGTTTTTTTTGGTGGAGACTTTAGAATTTTCTCTATATAGTACCATATCATCTGAAAATCATGACAGTTTTATTTCTTCCCTTCCAACTTGGATGCCTTGTATTTCCTTTTCTTGTCTGATTACTGTGACTAGGACTTCTAATACTATGTTAAATAAAAGTTGGGAGAGTGGGCATCCTTGTCTTGGAAGTGAAAGACCTATACTATGAAAATCATAAAACACTGATGAAGGAAATTAAAGACAATACAAAGAAATGGAAAGATTGCAGAAATTAATATTATTAAAATGGCTATATTACCCAAAGCAATCTATAGATTTAATGCAATCCCTTTCAAAAGAGCCATAACATTTTGCACAGAATTCAAACAAATAATCTTAAAATTTATATGGAACCACAAAGGACCCTGAATTGCCAAAGCAATCTTCAGGGAAAAAAGAACAAAGCTGGAGGTATCACGCTCCCTAACTTCAGACTATATAACAAAGGTACGGTAGTCAAAATAACATGGTACTGACACAAAAACAGACACATAGATCAAGGGAACAGAATAGAGAGCCCAGAATAAACCCACACACTATGGTCATTCTACAACAAAGGAGGCAAGAATATACAATGGAGAAAAGACAGTCCCTTTAACAAGTGGTGCTGGGAAAACTGGACAGCTACATGTAAAGGAGTGAAATTAGAACATTTCCTCATACCATATACAAAAATATATTCAAAATGGATTAAAGGCCTAAATGTAAGACCTGAAACCAAAAATTTCTGGAAGAAAACATAGGCAGAACACTTTAACATAAATCGTAGCAATTTTTTTTTTGGATCTGTCTCCTATGGCAAAAGAAATAAAAGCAAAAATAAATATATGGGACCTATTAAACTTAAAAGCTTTTATACAGCAAAGGAAACCATTGACAAAATGAAAAGACAACCTACTGAATGGGGGAAAATATTTGCAAATGCTATGACCGATAAGGGGTTAATATCAAAAAATAAATAAAAAGCTCATACAATTCAATATCAAAAAAACAAACAACTAGATTAAAGAACTGAATAGACATTTTTCCAAAGAAGACCTACAGATGGCCAACAGGCACATGAAAAGATGCTCAACACTGCTAATCATCAGAGAAATGCAAATCAAAACCACAATGAGATATCACCTCACACCTGTTAAAATAGCTATTATCAAAAAGTCTACAAACAACAAACACTGGTGAGGATGTGGAGAAAAGGGAACCCAAGTACACTCTCAGTGGGAATGTAAATTGGTGCAGCCACTATGGAAAACAGTATGGAAGTTCCTCAAAAAACTAAGAATAGAACTACCATATGATCCAGCAATCCCACTGCTGGGTATATATCTGAAGAAAATGAAAACACTAATTCAAAAAGATACATGCATTCCAATAGCAGCATTATTTACAAGAGCCAAGATATGGAAGCAATCTAAGTATCCAACAACAGATGAATGGATAAGATGTGGTATATATACATACAATGGAATACTACCCAGTCATAAAAAAGAATGAAATTCTGCCATTGGCAACAATGTGCATGGACCAAGAGGCTTAGTAAAGTAAGTCACAGAAAGACAAATACTCTATATGTTATCATTTATATGTGGAATCTTAAAAATAAAACAAACACATGTATATAACAAAAGAGAAACAGACTCACAGATATAAAGAACAAACTAACGGTTACCAGTAGGGAGAGGGAAAGAAGTAGGGGCAAGATAGGGGTATGGGATTAAGAGATACAAACTGGCATGCATAAAATAAGCAACAAGGATATATTGTCAGGGAAATATAGCCATTATTTTTAATAACTTTAAATGGAATATAATCTATAAAAATATTGAATCACTGTGTTGTACACCTGAAACTAATATAATATTGTAAATCATTGATCTTTCAATTAAAAAACAGACTTTTTCAGATAAACAGAATCTGAGAGAATTCACCACCACCAGCCATATATCATAGAAAATGTTAAAGGAAGGACTTCAGACAGAAGAAAAATAATGCCAGACAAAAATATGGATCTATACAAAACAATGGTAAACATGTGGGTAAATATAAAACATATTTCACAGCAACTAACAAAGAAAAAAATGTAATTGATTATTTAAAGCAAAAATATTAAGAATGTATTGCAGAGTTTATAACATACATAGATGTAAAATGTATGACAACAGCACGCAGAATAGGAGAGAAGAAATGGAAGTATACTGTTTTAGGGTTCTTAACTCTATATGTGAAGTGGTTTAATGAAAAACATGGTCAAAGAAAAGTGCCTCTTACAGTGTCTGAAGCATTCAATGAATGGAACACTTCAGGCAGAAGTGAAAATACATATAAAGCCTGGAGGAAAAAGTACATTTGGGGTATATGAAGATCAGTAAAGGAGCCATGATATCAGGATCTGAGTGAGACCACAGGAAAGCAGTTAAGAGATGAGGCCAGATCATGGAGGACCATGTAAACCATTTTAATGACTTTTGAAGGTTTCTGATACATAATGCCAAAGTAAAATAAAGGCAATTTATTACAGAACAATATTTAAATATTAATCTGAACTCAGTCATCATGCCTACTAGAAATGCCAGAAGTTAAAAAAGGAGGGAGAGAACTTCAGAATTAATATGGTACACAGAACCCTACTCATTAGAATCCCTAGATGTATGCCCCTGAAGTCACTTTACTATTTCACAAAGGTGATATGAAATTGATTTTTATGGATAATTATGTTGAGTAGGATTTTCTGTCTAATGAAATTGAAGTACTGCCTACACATAAATGTCAAGAGCCAAGTTGTCAGTAGGGGTAGAAGAAGGCATGAGCACGTTATCCAAAAACAGAAGTGTAAATTTTGTCCACCTTTCTTTCACCTGTCTCTCTTTTCAGTATTAATAACAAATACCAGTAAAATGATAAACATAGAGGGCTGCACAAAATGCAAAGAAAAATGTTGAAAAAGGACTCCATCAACAGCTAAAAGTGTTCCTTAAAAAATGGACTTGAGAATTCTGTTAACAGATTAAGAGAATTAATTAATTAAAAGAATTAACAGAATTCTCAAGTCACCTAGGTTTTTACTTAAGCAAAACACTGTCAAACAAAAATGGACTTGTTTCCTTCCTTAATAGCCCTTTGACTACCATCCTTAAGCAGTTTCCTTAAGTAGTTGCAGTGGGATGTCTGATTTAATATCTCTCCTCACCAGGACATAAGCTCCATGAATGCAGGTAGTGTGCTTTTTTTGTTCATTTCTGTCTCCCTGGTAGCCAACACATTGTACGGCCCACAGGAGATACTCAATACATGTGTGGCAAATAATGGGATCATGATAACTCTATAAAATAGGAATTATTACCTTTTTATGATTGCAAATGCTGAAACAGCAAATTTAACTGCAAATGATCAACACTGAATCTACTATAAAGATTCTCAGCTACAGTAATAATAATAGTAGTAATAATAAAAATAGCTAATATTTACTAAAGCAATAGTCTCAGTATGTGAGACTGCTTTACATGATTTATTTCATTTAATCACAGTAACTTCATAAAGTAATAGCATTGTTTCTATTTTATATATGGGTAAACTAAGGCTTAAAGAAGGTGAATAACTTCCATGGTCACACAGCTGGTGGGTGTGTTTGGGATTTGAACTTTGCATCTGACTCCATAGCCCCCCCCCCAGAAAAAAAGGAAACTGAGGTCAGGAAGCTGTAAGCTGTTGCAATGGATTTTGGGAAACAGGAAAATTTTACAGTTTGAAGCAAGTAACATGGGAAAACCTAGAACTAGAGTAGAATTATTAAAAAATATCTGGTACAACAGTGTCAGTGATGCTGTACTATTTCACACTACATATTGTACATTTCACACCCTTACATCTTTAAGTTCAAAACAATAAAACGGATGGAACCACTAATATGACCTTATATATCTTATTTCTTTCATAAGTAAGAATCTGAAGACAAAGAGGGTAAAGTGCTGTACTAAAAGTCAGAGTAAGAATCAGATCACCTGTTTTTGTTTCTTTAGACTATGTTGCCTCTTAAGATTATTTTTACATGGCCTACTTTATAGAATTAAATAAATCTCATAAAATTAAGAGACATCCAGTATCAGCATTTAAAAACTTACCTCTTCCTTGAACTTAAAACTTGAGTCCTAAATATTAACTGTCATGAAAAATAAGAGACCCAAGAGGAAATACAACAATCACAATAGCAAGTGAGACCCAGGATTTGCTATCTGATTCTTGCTATCCCAAATTACCCAATGTAAGATATCACAATCATATGCATTTCTAGTAGATGAATACAGACCATCAAACAACTTCCTTTGAATGAAATAGTCAGAATCATGAAATGGGAAAAGAACTTTAAAAGAATCAGAGATTATATACCATTCATAAGAATATTATTGACTTCAATAAAATATTACTGGGATAAAAACACTCTTTCCCTTTAGGGAAAATTTTCAAGGAAACATTTCTTAGCATAAATAAAATTTTATATCATATAAATGCAGTAACATCTCAAAGATACCTGGATATTGATATATTCTGGTTCATATATATAGTGCATTCTCCCATTAAGAGACTGATACAAACCAATAATTTGAAATATTTGTTTTAAGCTGAATAAGTCATTTTCAGCTGAATAAAAATCATAACCATTACTAAAAAATACTCACAAGACTAATAATTACTCTGAAATAAGGTAGTTTTCCCCCTTCCAAACAGTCCCTCTGTTCCTTTTCCTAAGTAGGTTCTTTTATTAATATTACAAGATTTAAATAGTAATTATAGAGAATATCTTACTGAGAAGATTAAACCGAAGAAAGTACATCAATATCAATCATTCTGGGCTGTCCTGACATTAAAGTATAATACTGCTATTGTCATTCAAATTCCTGATTTCTCAGGGGAAATGACAAATACACTCAGTGATGTTTTTATCTTTATCTCCAGAATCCCAAGATCAAAAAATTCTAAGGGTAAATGTATACTATATAAAAAAATTGCATGTATGGTATTTTCAAAGCACAGTATAGCACAGAAATATAATGTTGTATACATGAAACATATAAAGTTATAAACCAATGTTACCTCAATAAAAAATAAATGAAAGAAAAAGATGAGGTTTTTTTTTTTTTTAAAGTTTTTTACCAAAGGGAAATATGGCCTACCTCAGATATGTACATAAAAAATTAGTGCCCTCAACTACTACTTGCTACCAAATTCAATACTATCTAATGTTGTATGAGAATGTAACTCAGGATCAAGGCTACTGTGAGATATGCCTCCATGAGTCTCTTCATCTTATATACAATAAAACTATAATATAATGTGCATTAATAAAGGTAGTTGCTTCTAACCATATTTTTTTAAAAGTCAATCAAACACACAAAAGAAGGAAAATGTAAAAAAGGAAGATTTAAGAAATGGAAAACAGGGCTTCCCTGGTGGCGCAGTGGTTGAGAATCTGCCTGCCAATGCAGGGGACGCGGGTTCGAGCCCTGGTCTGGGAAGATCCCACATGCCGCGGAGCGGCTGGGCCCGTGAGCCACAGCTGCTGAGCCTGCGCGTCTGGAGCCTGTGCTCTGCAACAAGAGAGGCCCGCGCACTGCGATGAAGAGTGGCCCCCGCTCGCCGCAACTAGAGAAAGCCCTCACACAGAAACGAAGACCCAACACAGCCATGAACAGATAAATAAATAATAAAAATAAAATAAAATTAAAAAAAAAAAAAAAAAAAGAAATGGAAAACATCTGTCACTGGTTGAATAAATGATGTTAAGATAAGAACGGGGTGGGGGACCTTCAAGATGGCAGAGAAGTAAGACGTGGAGATCACCGTCCTCCCCACAAATACATCAAAAAAAATCTCCATGTGGAACAACTCCTACAGAACAACTACTGAACGCTGGCAGAAGACCTCAGACTTCCCAAAAGGCAAGAAACTCCCCACGTACCTGGGTAGGGCAAAAGAAAAAGCAGAGACAAAAGAATAGGGATGGGACCTGCACCTCTGGGAGGGAGCTGTGAAGGAGGAAAAGTTTCCACACACTAGGAAGTCCCTTCACTGGTGGAGACGGGGGTTGGGCTGGGGGGAAGCTTCGGAGCCACAGAGGACAGCGCAGCAACAGGGGTGCAGAGGGCAAAGCGGAGAGATTCCCACACAGAGGATCGGTGCCGACCAGCATTCAACAGCCTGATAGGCTTGTCTGCTCACCTGCTGGGGCGGATGGGGGCTGGGGGCTGAGGCTCCAGCTTCAGAGGTCAGATCCCAGGGAGAGGACTGGGGTTGGCTGCGTGAACACAGCCTGAAGGGGGTTAGTGCACCACAGCTAGCAGAGAGGGAGTCCAGAAAAAAGTCTGGACCTGCTTAAGAGGCAAGAGACAAATGTTTCGGGTGCACGAGGAGAGGGGATTCAGAGCACTGCCTAAATGAGCTCCAGAGGAGGGCGCGAACTGCGGCTATCAGTGCAGACAGCAGAGACGGGCATGATATGCTAAGGCTGCTCATGTAGCCACCAAGAAGCCTGTGTGCAAGCACAAGTCACTATCCACACCTCCCCTTCCGGGAGCCTGTGCAACCCACCACTGCCAGGATCCCGTGATCCAGGGATAACTTTCCTGGGAAAACACACGGTGCACCTCAGGCTGGTGCAACGTCACACCAGCCTCCTCTGCCGCAGGCTCGCCCTGCATTCCGTACCCCTCCCTGTCCCTGGACTGAGTGAGCCAGAACCCCTTAATCAGCCACTCCTTTAACTCCATCCTGTCTGGGTGAAGAACAGATGCCAGAGGGCGACCTACACGCAGAGGCGGGACCAAATCCAAAGCTGAACCCCAGGAGCTGTGCGAACAAAGAAGAGAAAGGGAAATCTCTCCCAGCAGCCTCAAGAGCAATGGATTAAATCTCTGCAACCAACTTGATGTACCCTGCATCTGTGGAATACCTGAATAGACAATGAATCATCCCAAAACTGAGGCAGTAGACTTCGGGAATAACTGTAGACTTGGGGTTTGCTTTCTGCATCTAATTTGTTTCTGGTTTTATGTTTATCTTAGTTTAGTATTTAGAGCTTATTATCATTGGTACATTTGTTTATTGATTTGGTTGCTCCCTTCCTTTTATATATATATTTTTTCTTTCTTTTTCCTTTCCTTATTCTCTTTTTCAGAGTGTGTATGTGTATGCTTCTTTGTGTGATTTTGTCTGTATAGGTTTGCTTCTACTATTTGTCCTAGGGTTCTGTCCATTTTTTTCTCATTCTTTTTTGTTTAAGTATAGTTTTTAGCGCTTGTTATCATTGGTGGATTAGTTTTGGTTTGGTTGCTCTCTTCTTTCTTTCGGTTTTTTTTATTACATTTTAATATTTGTATTTTAATAGTTTATTTTATTTTATTTATTTAGTTTTCCTTTCTTTCTTTTTTTCTCTCCCTTTTCTTCTAAGCCATGTGATTGGGAGGGTCTTGTTGCTCTGGTCGGGTGTCAGGCCTGAACCTCTGAGGTGTGAGGCCGACTTCAGGACGTTG
Organism: Balaenoptera musculus; assembly: GCF_009873245.2. Lineage (NCBI taxonomy): Eukaryota > Metazoa > Chordata > Mammalia > Artiodactyla > Balaenopteridae > Balaenoptera > Balaenoptera musculus. The sequence goes on from NC_045785.1 coordinate 125,319,762, forward strand.
GTCCCCCAGAGACCTCCCAGCCCCACGTAATATCAATCGGTGAGAGCTCTCCCAGAGATCTCTGTCTCAACACTAAGACCCAGCTCTACTGAACAACCAGCTCCACTCAACGACCAGGATGCCATGCCAAACAACTAGCAAGACAGAAACACAACCCCACACATTAGCAGATAGGCTGCCTAAAATCATAATGAGCTCACAGACACCCCAAAACACACCACCGGATGTGGTCCTGCCCATCAGAAAAACAAGATCCAGCCTCATCCACCAGAACACAAGCAGCAGTCACCTCCACCAGGAAGCCTACACAACCCACTGAACCAACCTTAGCCACTGGGGGCAGACACCAAAAACAACAGGAAGAACAAACCTGCAGCCTGCGAAAAGGAGACCCCAAGCAAGGTAAGTTAAACAAAATGAGGAGATAGAGAAACACACAGCAGATGAAGGAGCAAGGTAAAAACCCACCAGACCAAACAAATGAAGATGAAATTGGCAGTCTACCAGAAAAAGAATTCAGAGTAATTATAGTTAAGATGATAAAAATCATAGAAATAGAATGGAGAAAATACAAGAAATGTTAAACAAGGACCTAGAAGAAATAAACAGCAAACAATGATGAACGACGCAATAAATGAAATTAAAAATTCTCTAGAAGGAATCAATAGAAGAAAAACTGAGGCAGAAAACGGATAAGTGACCTGGAAGATAAAATAGTGGAAATAACTACCACAGAGCAGAATACAGAAAAAAGAATGAAAAGAATTGAGGACATTCTCAGAGACCTCTGGGACAACATTAAATGCCCCAAAATTCAAATTATTGGGGTTCCAGAATAAGAAGAGAAAAAGGACTGAGAAAATATTTGAAGAGATTAGAGTTGAAAAATTCCCTAATATGGGAAAGGAAATAGTCAATCAAGTCCAGGAAGCGCAGAGAGTCCCATACAAGATAAATCCAAGGAGAAACACGCCAAGACACATATTTATCAAGCTATCAAAAATTAAATACAAAGGAAAAATATTAAAAGCAGCAAGGGAAAAGCAACAAATAACATACAAGGAAATCCCCATAAGGTTAACAGCTGATCTTTCAGCAGAAACTCTGCAAGCCAGATGGGTGTGGCAGGACAGATTTAAAGTGATGAAAGGGACAAACCTACAACCAAGATTACTCTACCCAGGTGGGAGGGGATGCAACAGTGAGGAGATATGGGGATATATGTATATGTATGGCTGATTCACTTTGTTATATAGCAGAAACTAACACACCATTGTAAAGCAATTATACTCCAATAAAGATGTTAAAAAAAAAAAAAGATTACTCTACCCAGCAAAGACCACATTCAGATTCAATGGAGAAATTAAAACCTTTACAGACAAGCAAAAGTCAAGAGAATTCAGCACCACCAAACCAGCTTTACAACAAATGCTAAAGGAACTTCTCTAGACAGGAAACACAAGAGAAGGAAAACACCTACAATAACAAACCCAAAACAATTAAGAAAATGGTAATAGGAACATACATATCGATAATTACCTTAAATGTCAATGGATTAAATGCTCCAACCAAAAGACACAGACTGGCTGAATGGATACAAAAACAAGACCCGTATATAGGCTGTCTACAAGAGACCCACTTCAGACCTAGGGACACATACAGACTGAAAGGGAGCGGATGGAAAAAGATATTCCATGCAAACAGAATTCAAAAGAAAGCCTGAGTAGCAATTCTCATATTAGACAAAATAGACTTTAAAATAAAGACTATTACAAGAGACAAAGAAGGACACTACATAATGATCAAGGGATCAATCCAAGAAGAAGATATAACAATTGTAACTATTTATGCACCCAACATAGGAGCACCTCAATACATAGGGCAAATGCTAACAGCCATAAAAGGGAAAATCAACAATAACAAAATAATAGTAGGGGACTTTAACACTCCACTTTCACCATGGACAGATCATCCAAGATGAAAATAAAAAAGGAAACACAAGCTTTAAAAGACACATTAAACAAGATGGACTTAATTGATATTTATAGAACATTCCATCCAAAAACAACAGAACACACTTTCTTATCAAGTGCTCATGGAACATTCTCCAGGATAAACCATATCTTGGGTCACAAACCAAGCCTTGGTAAATTTAAGAAAATTGAAATTGTATCAAGTATCTTTTCCGACCACAACGCTATGAGAGTAGATATCAATTACAGGAAAAAATATGTAAAAAATACAAACAGATGGAGGCTAAACAATACACTATTAAATAACCAAGAGATCACTGAAGAAATCAAAGAGGAAATCAAAAAACACCTAGAAACAAATGACAATGAAAACACGATGACCCAAAACCTATGGGATGCACACAAGCAGTTCTAAGAGGGAAGTTTATAGCAGTACAATCCTACCTCAAGGAAAAAGAAAAATCTCAAATAAACAACCTCACTTTACACCTTAAGCAATTAGAGAAAGAAGAACAAAAAAAACCCAAAGCTAGCAGAAGGAAAGAACTCAAAAAGATCAGACCAGAAATAAATGAAAGAGAAATGAAGGAAACGACAGCAAAGATCAATAAAAGTTAAAGCTGGTTCTTTGAGAAGATAAACAAAATTGATAAACCATTAGCCAGACTCATCAAGAGAAAAAGGGAGAAGACTCAAATCAATAGAATTAGAAATGAAAAAGGAGAAGTAACTACTGACACTGCAGAAATACAAAGGATCATGAGAGATTAGTACAAGCAACTATATACCAATAAATTGGAAAACCTGGAAGAAATGGACAAATTCTCAGAAAAGCACAACCTTACAAAACTGAACCAAGAAGAAACAGAAAATATAAACAGACCAATACTGAGATTGAAACTGTGATTAAAAATCTTCCAACAAACAAGAGCCCAGGACCAGATGGCTTCACTGGCAAATTCTAACATTTAGACAAGAGCTAACACCTATCCTTCTCAAACTCTTCCAAAAAATTGCAGAGGAAGGAACACTCCCAAACTCATTCTACGAGGCCACCATCACCCTGACACGAAAATCAGACAAAGATGTCACAAACAAAGAAAACTACAGGCCACTATCATTAATGAACACAGATGCAAAAATCCTCAACAAAATACCAGCAAACAGAATCCAACAGCACATTAAAAGGATCATACACCATGATCAAGTGGGGTTTATCCCAGGAATGCAAGGATTCTTCAATATACGCAAATCAACCAGTGTGAAAAACTGTATTAATAAATTGAAGGAGAAAACCATATGATCATCTCAATAGATGCAGAAAAAGCTTTTGACAAAATTCAACACCCATTTATGATAAAAACACTCCAGAAAGTAGGCATAGAGGGAACCTACCTCAACATACTAAAGGCCATATATGACAAACCCACATCCAACATTGTTCTCAATGGTGAAAAACTGAAACCATTTCCACTAACATCAGGAACAACAAGGTTGCCCACTCTCACCGCTATTATTCAACATCATTTTGGAAGTTTTAGCCACAGCAATCAGAGAAGAAAAATAAGTAAAAGGAATCCAAATCGGAAATGTAGAAGTAAAACTGTTACTGCTTGCAGATGACATGATACTATACATAGAGAATCCTAAAGAGGCTACCAGAAAACTACTAGAGCTAATCAATGAATTTGGTAAAGTAGCAGGATACAAAATTAATGCACAGAAATCTCTTGCATTCCTATACACTAATGATGAAAATTCTGAAAGAGAAATAAGGAAACACTCCCATTTACCACTACAACAAAAAGAATAAAATACCTAGGAATAAACCTACATAAGGAGACAAAAGACCTGTATGCAGAAAACTATAAGACACTGATGAAAGAAATTAAAGATGATACAAATAGATGGAGAGATATACCATGTTCTTGGATTGGAAGAATCAACATTGTGAAAATGACTATACTACCCAGAGCAATCTACAGATTCAATGCAATCCCTATCAAATTACCAATGGCATTTTTCACAGAACTACAACAAAAAATTTCACAACTTGTATGGAAACACCAAATACCCCGAATAGCCAAAGCAATCTTGAGAAAGAAAAGCAGAGCTGGAGGAATCAGGCTCCCTGACTTCAGACTATACTACAAAGCTACAGTAATCAAGACAGTATGGTACTGGCACAAAAACAGAAATATAGATCAATGGAACAGGATAGAAAGCCCAGAGATAAACCCACACACATATGGTCACTTATTTTTGATAAAGGAGGCAAGCATATACAATGGAGAAAAGACAGCCTCTTCAATAAGTGGTGCTGGGAAAACTGGACAGCTACATGTAAAAGAATGAAAGTAGAATACTCCCTAACACCATACACAAAAATAAACTCAAAATGGATTAAAGCCCTAAATGTAAGGCCAGATACTATAAAACTCTTAGAGGAAAACATAGGCAGAACACTCTTTGACATAAATCACAGCAAGATCCTTTTTGACCTACCCCCTAGAGAAATGGAAATAAAAACAAAACTAAACAAATGGGACCTAATGATCCTTAAAAGCTTTTGCACAGCAAAGGATATCATAAACAAGACAAAAAGACAACCCTCAGAATGGGAGAAAATATCTACAAATGAAGCAAAGACAAAGGATTAATCTCCAAAATTTACAAGCAGCTCATGCAGCTCAATATCAAAAAAACAAACAACCCATTCCAAAAATGGGCAGCAGATATACAGACTGCCAACACACACATGAAAGGATGCTCAACATCACTGATCATTAGAGAAATGCAAATCAAAACTACAGTGAGGTATTACCTCACACTGGTCAGAATGGCCATCATCAAAAAATTTACAAACAATAAATGCTGGAGAGGATGTGGAGAAAAGCGAACTCTCTTGCACTGCTGGTGGGAATGTAAATTGATACAGCCACTATAGAGAACAGTATCGTTCCTTAAAAAACTAAAAATAGAACTACCATATGACCCAGCAATCCCACTACTGGGCATATACCCTGGGAAAACCATAATTCAAAAAGAGTCATGTACCACAGTGTTCACTGCAGCTCTATTTACAATAGTCAGGACACGGAAGCAACCTAAGTGTCCATTGACAGATGAATGGATAAAGAAGATGTGGCACATATATGCAATGGAGTATTACTCAGCCATAAGAAGAAACGAAATTGAGTTATTTGTAGTGAGGTGGATGGACCTAGAGACTGTCATACAGAGGGAACTAAGTCAGAAAGAGAAAAACAAATACCATATGCTAACACATATGTATGGCATGTTAAAAAAAAAGAAAAAGTTTCTGAAGAACCTAGGGGCAGGACAGGAATAAAGACACAAACGTAGAGAATGGACTTGAGGACACGGGGAGGGGGAAGGGTAAGCTGGGACGAAGTGAGAAAGTGGCATGGACATATATACACTACCAAATGTAAAATAGATAGCTATTGGGAAGCAGCCGCATAGCACAGGGAGATCAGCTTGGTGCTTTGAGTCCACCTAGAGGGGTGAGATAGGGAGGGTGGGAGGGAGACGCAAGAGGGAGAGGATATGGGGATATATGTATACGTATAGCTGATTCACTTTGTTATACAGCAGAAACTAACACACCATTGTAAAGCAATTATACTCCAATAGAGATGTTAAAAAAATAAAAATAATAGATAATAGCTAATTTCATAAGCCCTAAGAATTTGAGATGAGGGAATATATTTAATTAGAAAGCATACAAATAGTCATCAAAAATTGTAGCATAATCAGACAGAAAAAGACAAACATCGTATGATATCAGTTATATGTGGAATCTAAAAAAATGATACAAATGAACTTATTTACAAAACAGAAACAGACTCACAAATTTAGAAAACACACTTATTGTTACCAAAAGGGAAATGTGGGGGGGAGAGATAAATTAGGAATTTGGGATTAACATATACACACACTACAATATATAAAATAGATAACCAACAAGGACTTATTGTATAGCTCAGGGAACTCTACTCAATATTCTGTAATAACCTAAATGGGAAAAGAATCTGGACAAGAATAGATATATGTATATGTATAACTGAATCACTTTGCTGTATACCTGAAACTGACACAACATTGTAAATCAACTATACTCCAATATAAAATGAAAATTTTAAAAATTTAAAAATAAATTAATAAAAAAGATAAGAACACATTTTAAAATTTCTTCCATTTAAGAAAAGAGCATAACTCTAAAATGAGGAGGCTAACAAGATTAAAGTTCAATAACCTATAGCAAAAGAACACTCTGGTTCCTCTAAAGAAGGGTGGATCACTACCAGTATGCTGAATGCAAAATATAATATCTCATTATTGGTCTTTACTGTGTAGGGCTAAATAAGACAAAGGCTCAGGTCATTTCTTGGACCAGCTCCTTTTTCCTTTTTTAAAGTAGGTTGAAAGGAAAGGGCATAGAGAAGTGAGGAGAGGGGAACCTAGTTTCATAGTCAGGAATAGTGAACTTTATGCAAAGAAAAAAAAAAGCCAAAATTCTCTATAAAACAATGTGGGTGATGAGGCAGGCCACCAGCACAAATGTATCTAATTTGATAAAAGGGGAAGGAAACTAACTTTGATTAAATATCTATCATGTATTATTTTAAGAAACAACATTCAGTTTATCTGAATATAGTCTTGTTTTCAAGAACGAATTTCACTGCCCTCTAAACAACTCCCTTTAAGTCTTACCATTTCTTCAGTCTCCATCGCATTGTCAGATGATTCTATCTGCATTTGTATCATTAAGTAGACACTAACTACCGCTATGAAGTTACATTAAGAACTATTTGCTCTCAACTTTTTAAAGCATTTTGGACAGTCTTCCACCCTGAGAATATTATAATGTTCATAGATAATATCAAAATGTGTCAATATCTCAGCAAAGTGTTTTTTCGATTCCTGTGTATTTTTTGTTTCATAAATGAAATAGCATCATATTTTTAAAACTGACCCAGTGGCTCTGAGGGATAAAAAATGCCTCAGTCACTGGTATGATCAGTTGGCAATTGGCAGAATCATGAATACTTCAAGCTATAGTTTTATGATTATAAATTATACTGAGATCTACAGGATTTGAGATACACAAGTTGTTTTCAGTACCAATGCTTTACATTTATTTCAATACTTACGTTATACTCAGACACGACTCCTTTATAAATTTCATAAAACTCTTCAACATTAACTCGATCCATGTTGAACTATATTTTAAAAAAAAAACAAAAAACGTAAGCCAACCAACAAAATAGAATGAGCCACACTTAGCACTCAACATTTATGATCTCTTGGATATATTTCCTTTAAAATGTAAACCTTGAACAAATTAAACAGTCTTTGAAGAAAAAGTGTTAAAGTTCAGCTCATCAATAACAAATTATTGTTTATCAAAAATAAAAAATTATTTATAACATTTGAGTACTTAAATATATCAAGCATTGTTCTAGGTCCTGTAGGTACATCATCTCATTTAATCGTAAAAACCATCCTACAAGGTAAGTAAAGTTAATAGCCCCCATTTACAGATAAGGTGAAGACTCAGAGGGGTTATGTAGCCTTCAGTACTTAGCATTCCATCTTAAGCAGTCTGATCCCACTGATAGTACTCTCAACCACTACACTCTACCTCGCTGAATAAAACCTCATTCCTGGTACAGAAACGACTTATGTATCTATACAATGTAATGTTGTTTACCGATAGATTAGTGCACAAATAAGAAGCACAGGGAGATCAGCTTGATGCTTTATGACGACCTAGAGGGGTGGGATAGGGAGGGTGGGAGATAGGGGATATGGGGATATATGTATACATCTAGCTGATTTGCCTTGTTGTACAGCAGAAACTAACACAACATTGTAAAGCAATTATACTCCAATAAAGATGTAAAAATAAATGAATAAATAAAAATAAATTTAAAAAATTTTTTAAAAAAGAAATACTACTAAAGAAAAGTTCTTCAAGTTTTGTAGAGGGGGCTGGAAATAATACCCTTTTCCTCCCAAGCATTCAGAAAAATCCCTAGTCTGGCTCATAATAAAGCACTGACACCATTCATCTGGAAATCCTACTAGTCTTCAAAAAGAATTGTCAGAATATGCTAATAAGGTAAACCTACAAAGAGTCATTCTTATCCAGGCTGGATTCAAACTTAGAAATAAAATTTCATGAAGTTCTACCATCTCAAGAACCAGAACCTTAAATTTTTAAAAAATAGCCTCAGACTTCCCAATTTTGTTTTCCTCCCTACTTTGCTTCTTTATTGCCAGGATTGAAGATCACTAAGAAGTTTCTGTCTACCCAGAATATAGTTCAAACTAGGAAGATTTATTTTCATAGGCAACATAACTATTACAGGGAGGGAATTTTGTTTGATTTCAGTATATTATTTGATATTCATACAAATTGTTATATTACTAATACCATAAAATAATAACAGAAAATATAATTTATTAAATACTTAGTAACTTGTACTGGAAATTCTACAAAGCATTGTGTAGGGTTATTTCATTTATTCCATGAAATAATCCATTGAGGCAAATAATATTCTCATTGCCTAGCTGAGAAAACTGAAGATAAGAATGCTTAAAATCTGGCCAAGTTCACATACCTAGAAAGCAGAAGACACATGATTCAGAAATAGAGCTTTCTGATTCCAAAAATCACGACACGATTGCCACTAAACTACCATGCCTCCCCCATAAGTTCAATCGATTCTTTTTTTTTAATTATTTTTTTTCACTGAGCACCTACTATGGACAATCACTATTCTAGGTTGTAGGCCTAGAGTTAGATCAATGATTAATTCTAAAATTTCCACAAGGATTACTACTTAAGGAGGCTTAGGTCCTATAACCCTGTGACTACATCACCAAGCTAATAATTTGAGAACGTTTTGGCTAACAATTTCATTATAGTCCTGGGTAAGATTCTTCAATTATTAACTTCCTCATCAGTCTCCAAGTTGTGCCTGATAACTCTGTAAACTAGCTGATATTTCTGAACTTTTCTCAGCTTATTATCATTCCCACCAATCCGGGATACAAAATAGGCAGAACTTCAGTTAGTGCCCTGACCTCTGATTTTGGGTGATCCTAAGACTTCATAGAAATCAAAAGCAGTTCCTTTTCAGAAAAAGAGCAAATAAATTATATTGGTAAGAAAATTCTTTCCAAAACTGGCATTGCACTGTCATAATAACGCAAACTTGCTGGCCTTCAAAAATTGTAAAATGTGAAGATAGACTAATTAAAGATGATTTTAAACCCTAGAACAACACTAAAAAAAATTTTAGAGGTATAAGTAATAAATTGGTAGTGGAAATAAAATGGAATCATTAAAAAAAATCCCATTAATGCAAGAAAAAGAGGAAAAAAGAAACAACAACAACAAGAAAATTGTAAAATGTAAATTATTTATTTGATTCCTATAATAATTTGTGCCCAATTTATTGTCAAATGCACTGATAAGTATAGTACAAAGATATAGAAGGACTCTATAGAAGTTAATATTGTTTCTTCAGTGAAGGGTTTCCTAGAAATGTGACAGCAGGGTAATTTTGAATGATTGTGGGATCCGGAGATCCAGTGGTATGACTGCCAAGAGAGGGGCTGAAATGTGCTAACTCCAAAGAAGATCCTGAGGCAAACTCCAGAAACCAGCAAAGGTCCTGGGAAAAATCTGAATTGATTCTCTTCTTAGTCACAAATCCAGACAACAGAAAATATCATTATAACTACTTAGCTTAATTCTATATTTTGTTTGGAGGAACTAAATGTATTGTTTCAGTCTGTATTTATTTTGCAACTAAAGTTCCAGGAATTATATAAACCTGCTTTATAAGCTTAAATTAGATGTACCATTAGAATATTAGTTCTCTTAGTGAGAGATTATATAGGTAAAATCAGTTCAAAACTATTTTTTTACTATAAGGTTATCAAGTTCAACAAATACATCTTTTTATTTTTAATGCACTGAGTTCACAAGTGCACAGAGAAAATTCAATGTAAAAAATTTTAAAGCATACTTCAAAAAAAAAAAACACAGTTCCTCAGTAAGTTATGACTCATTGCAAACTACCTACCATCTGCATAGCTGAAATTTCAAAACCTGCATCTCGGATAGCCATCAGAATCTTTCCCAGCAGTCCTGAAAATACAGAACAAATGAGTGCAAAAAATATAAAATTTCTAAGGCATTTTAGTTTTAGAGAAACGCAAATTTTCTATATCAAAGTACTTTGCTTACATTCTATAGGAAGGAATCACATATTTCTGAGGGAAACTAAACCCCTAATACTGTAATCCCATTTGATTCACTTAGTAAAGTGCTTCAGGAATAACAACAATGATCTTGAAGATTATGCAAAAAACTTTTAAGTTACTATTGCCTGTAAGGACCCTGAGGGCTAGTGATGTAAAGAATATGAAAATCAAACAATTAAACTAATATTACAAAAAAAATGAAATGTTAAAGTACCAGATACAGAAGGAGTTCACAGGAGGAGTTCAAAGAAGGAGAAATATCAAATTATAGCTGAAGAAGGGAACAGAAGCTTCAAGGGGATATGAGAGCATGAACTGGCCCTTAAAGGCTACAGGTAGATGGCATTATATAGGGACAGAGGTATAAAAAAGAGACAAGGCATAATTCTGAGAAAAATGTGAATATGTGTACACAATAGTAAGAAGTCAAAAAAGAAAAAGATAAAAAAGGGAAAGAGATTTAATCCAAATTGATAAAGGCCTTAGATGTCAACATGAGGAATTTGGTCTTTATCCCACGAATAGTAACATTTATAATGGTGTTTGTAGACTCTGGAGGTCTAGAACTGATTTTTGAGATTCCATTAGTCTTCTATAAAAATCTTCTAAGTTTCTTTTTTTCAAGTGAACTAAAATTCTCTCTCTTTCATACACACACACACACACACACACACACACACACTCCATATTCTGGATCATCTTGATGCTCACCTAATCACCCCAAAAAACCAAGTAGTATCAGTGCCCGAATGTGCATTTTTATTTACTATCTTACTGCTGCCAAATAGCCTATTTTAATTGTAGCTGGCTGAGGGATGAAAATAAAAAAACGACAAGGACAGATCTATTTCTCAAATGATATGTTTGTACCAAGTGAAGACCAAATGATACCATAATATGCTGTAGAAACAAAGGTTTCTCAGAAGTTTCAAGAGTAGAATAGGCCCAGTGGTGCAGTGGTTAAGACTCCAAGCTCCCAATGCAGGGGGCCCGGGTTCAATCCCTGGTCAGGGAACTAGATCCCACGTGCGTGCCGCAACTAAGAGTTCACATGCCGCAACTAAGGAGCCCACCTGCCGCAACTAAGACCAGGTGCAACCAAATTAAGTAATTAATTAATTTTTTTTAAAAAAAGAGTAGAATAGGCCCATGCCAAACTCAGAGCACTTAGTACCATATTCATGTTGAGCTTACTGATTAAGTTTCAGCAAACATCTTTTGTCACATTAATGTTAACTTAAATTTTATCCATTTTATAGTTTTGTTTGTAATGAATTTGTAAACTGTTTAGTTATACAGTTTTATGTGCAAACGTTTATATTTACTTGTATATTTGGACATATTTAAGTTACATTATATTTAAAATATTTTATGTCAACACTGGGAATCCATGAGAAAATTTTTCCTTCAAAAGAAACACTGCCAAAAGAAATGAATCACTGAAAATGTTGAACAGGAGAATACAGGATAAATACAGTATTTTAGGAAGATTACTAATGTAATAATAATGGGCAAGCTGGTCTGAAGAAAAGAATAAGGGATAGAAAGAGTAGCAAAGGCCGCTGAAGTCATCTACTATGCTGACTGGACCTGGATGGTAGTAGTAGAGAAATAAAGAAGTAATGAATATAAGATATTTCCAAACAAAAAGTAACAAGACTAAAGTAACAAGACTCAAGTGAACATAGAGTATGAACATGAAGGAATAAAGGTTTTGAGTCTAAGTAACTAGAAGAATGATAGCACTTTTAAGAAGAAAACAAGCTAAGAAACCAAATTAAGAAAAAAGTGAATGATTCTGGACATAGAAACAGAATTTTAGAGCAGAACACTGATAAGCATTTGAGAAGACAGCATACCCAACGGCAATAAAAATCATCAAGAAATGAATGAATAAACTCCCTATACTACATTGGTAATATGGGGTTGTATTCCAATAGATAGACAGATATAATTAGGCTACAGAGAGGTTAGAGCTGAAGTGATGAGAATAGATGACTACTTGTTTGACAAAAAGAAGGCCAAAAGCAAAAAAAGAGTTGGGAGGAATGAGTTTTGAGAAAATATCTAAAGTTTGGGGACATGTAAAAGGATACTTGCAAAAGAATAAAGAAGGAAAATATTACAGTAGTATCAAAAGAAGGAGGAAATTCTTAGAGTACAGGGATAGTTAAGAATTAAAGGAGATTAAGCACCTTGGAACTAAGATAACTCCTTTGGCTTAAGCAAGGGGGTATGATGATATTAAAGAAAGTCATATCAACAGAGTGTTAGGAAAGAGAAGTTAGATAATCTATTAGTAATCTGTACCAAACACTCAGATGGCATCAGGCACAGGAATGTTAACCAAAATTCCAGGTCTTTTATCAATAGGAAAAGTATAGACAAAAGTTAGGAAAGAAGAAAGTAAATTAATTATTGGGGGCTGAGCCCTTTCATATGAAGTTATTCCACTTAATCCTTAAAGCAATACACTAAAACAGGGGCTACCATCCCACCATAAGGTGAGAATATATGAAGATTTGGAGAAGACAAATAACTTGCTCAACGTTACAAAATTAGTGGGTCTCCAAATCTCACTGTCTTTCTGCAAGTTTCAATAGAAAAACAGGAACGTGTATATGAAAGCCTGATATGTAAAACTCACTAGACAATATAACCCCCTGAGGCAAGGGCCATGTTCATTTTAGGACTCATTTTATCTCCAGTGACACTAGCATAGTGTCTAGCATGTAGTAGGTAGTTAACAAATATTGTTCACTGAATTACAAAGTTAATAAAAGAAATAACCAAAGGAAAAAACAATCATAGCTATCTGACTGATCCAAGTCTGAGAAACTCTAAAGCTCTTCAGAGCACAATTAGAAAATACCAGAAAATTGTAAAGGAGTAATTAAAATTAGAGAAGGGAAAAAATTTTTAATTTTTTGGTTTAACAGTTTGAGGAAAAAAGTTCATACTGGCCTCATGCCACATACAAACATTAATCCTAATGAATTCAAGGTAAATGTAAAAAAAATAAAGGCAATTGATTAGAAAAACATATAGGTGATTATACTCATGATATAGGTAGCCTTTTTAAAAGGAAAGAAAAAGGTTGGTTCCTTGCTGTAAGCTTCAATTCCAGCTCTGGATAGACTCACCCTCCTCTAATATGCAATCTTTTTTTTCATATCTTTTTCCATATATTTATTCTTTTCCGCTTGGTCCATTTTTCCTCTCACCCTCACCATCAGTCCACCTTCTAACTCTTTCCTCAGTGTCTCCTGAAGCCCTGAAGTATTTTGAACAGTTACCTTCATGCCCTCAGTCTCAGTTACCCCACCACAAGCTCTTAGAATTTAATCTTCATTTTCATTTACCTGCAATCGTAACAGGTTAAAGGCTTGCCTCCTTTTCCCCCTTGCTATAATTTAAATTTTTGTGTGCCAACCAACTTCATATGTAGCCCAACATGATGGTATTAGGAGGTGGGGCCTTTGGAAGGTGCTCGAGTCATGAGGCTGGAGCCCTCATAAATGAGATCAGTAAAGGCCGAGATTTTAGATGGATTAATAAAACAAGATCCAATTATATGATATCTATAAGAAAGCAAGTTTAAATATGAAGACACAGGTAGGCTGAAAGTAAATGGATGGAAAAAGATATACCATGCAAACAATAAGTATAAGAAAGTTGTAATGATTATATTAATTTCAAATAAAGTAGAATTTATGGCAAACAGCATTACACAGATAAATGTCCCAAGAGGCATTGGGAGACAGTACTTTAGACAGAGAGCTAAAAGAAAACGGATATTCATGGCAAAAAGAGCACTGAGCAAAGGTACAGAGAGGTAAAACAACATGGTTCTTTTGATGAGGGGAAATGAGACAGGAGAGATCATAGGCGAGGTGGTAGAAGCCACTGATAGAAGGACTTTTGGACCACATACAGAGGTTTGAATTTTATCCTATAGGCCAGAAGTTCCCGAAATATTTTGGTCTCATGGATCCCTTAGCTCTTAGAAATTATTAAAGACTCTAAAACACTTTTATGTAAATAGGTTATATTGATAAAAATTTGTTGTATTATAAATTAAACAGCAAATTTTAAAATATTTATTAACTTAAATATAACAAAAAATATTTACATTTTAACATAAATACGATTTTTATGAGCAAAATGACTGTTTTCCAGAACAATGAAAAAATCAGTGCGAAGAAAGATATTGTTTTACATTTTCAAAAAATCTCTAATGTCTAATTTAATGAAAAGCAGCTGCATTCAACTTTCAACCTGCTGTTATGTGTTGTTTGCTTAAAGTATATTTAGTTGGAAAATGGTGTAGTATTTTAATAGCCTGTAATATAATTGTATATATTCTTCTTTACTTGACGAGTGGTAGTTTCTTAAAAGCTCACTGCAACATATAATTTCAAACTTCTACCAACGACCTTTTTTTTAACCCTGTTGCATTAAAATCCACTGGTCAATCTTGTACTTTGTATAAATCTTTTATCCATGCATGATTTTATAACATCATACACACTGATCATTTGGAAAATATTAATTCACTGAGTTATGCAGATCTTCCAAATGATGACTCTCTATTATACCACATCAAAAGAAAAACAAAATCCCATTTGTTAAATACCACCAATTTCATCAGAATAATCTAAGTATTGGAAAGTTGTTGAGTTCAAGGTGGTGCATACAGTTTTCCAAGTTCTTAACTCTAATTTCTATTTGTAATTTTATCTTCTTTTGGATTTTTTTCTTGGGCAACAACTACTGTCAGTTGTCCTTTCTTTTAAATGATAGGCTTATTTTAAAGAAAATGCCAGCCAAATATCCATATCTGAATGACCACAGTTTGTGAGTCATTCTTTCAAGTAAAAATAGTATTCTATGAAAAAGGCATTTAGCTGAGCTCACAACTCAAACAACTGTACATGTGCTTTTCCTAAAGATAGCATTATATTTCAGTATGCTTCAAAAGTGCTTTAGTGATCACTTCATTATTAAGTAGTGTATTGTGTAGCCTCCATGTGTTTGTATTTTTTACACATCTTTTCCTGTAATTGATATCTAGTCTCATAGCGTTGTGGTCGGAAAAGATACTTGATACGATTTCAATTTTCTTAAATTTACCAAGGCTTGATTTGTGACCCAAGATATGATCTATCCTGGAGAATGTTCCATGAGCGCTTGAGAAAAATGTGTATTCTGTTGTTTTTGGGTGGAATGTCCTATAAATATCAATTAAGTCCATCTTATTTAATGTATCATTTAAAGCTTGTGTTTCCTTATTTATTTTCATTTTGGATGATCTGTCCATTGGTGAAAGTGGGGTGTTAAAGTCCCCTACTATGATTGTATTGCTGTCGATTTCCCCTTTTATGGCTGTTAGTATTTGCCTTATGTATTGAGGTGCTCCTATGTTGGGTACATAAATATTTACAATTGTTATACCTTCCTCTTGGATCGATCCCTTGATCATTATATAGTGTCCTTCTTTGTCTCTTATAATATTCTTTATTTTAAAGTCTATTTTGTCTCATATGAGAATTCCTACTCCAGCTTTCTTTTGATTTCCATTTGCATGGAATATCTTTTTCCATCCCCTCACTTTCAGTCTGTATGTGTCTCTAGGTCTGAAGTGGGTCTCTTGTAGACAGCATATATATGGGTCTTGTTTTTGTATCCATTCAGCCAGTCTGTGTCTTTTGGTGGGAGCATTTAATCCATTTACATTTAAGGTAATTATTGATATGTATGTTCCTATTCCCATTTTCTTAAATGTTTTGGGTTTGTTATTGTAGGTGTTTTCCTTCTCTTGTGTTTCTTGCCTAGAGAAGTTCCTTTAGCATTTGTTGTAAAGCTGGTTTGGTGGTGCTGAACTCTCTCAGCTTTTGCTTGTCTGTAAAGGTTTTAATTTCTCCATCAAATCTGAATGAGATCCTTGCTGGGTAGATTAATCTTGGTTGTAGGTTTTTCTCCTTCATCACTTGAAGTATATCCTGCCACTCCCTTCTGGCTTGCAGAGTTTCTGCTGAAAGATCAGATGTTAACCTTATGGGGATTCCCTTGTGTGTTATTTGTTGTTTTTCCCTTGCTGCTTTTAATATGTTTTCTTTATATTTAATTTTTGACAGTTTGATTAATATGTGTCTTGGCATGTTTCTCCTTGGATTTATCCTGTATGGGACTCTCTGTGCTTCCAGGACTTGATTAACTATTTCCTTTCCCATATTAGGGAAGTTTTCAACTATAATCTCTTCAAATATTTTCTCAGTCCCTTTCTTTTTCTCTTCTTCTTCTGGGACCCCTATAATTCGAATGTTGGTGCGTTTAATGTTGTCCCAGAGGTCTCTGAGACTGTCCTCAGTTCTTTTCATTCTTTTTTCTTTATCCTGCTCTGCAGTAGTTATTTCCACCATTTTATCTTACAGGTCACTTATCTGTTCTTCTGCCTCAGTTATTCTGCTATTGATCCCATCTAGAGCATTTTTAATTTCATTTATTGTGTTTTTCATCATTGCTTGGTTCCTCTTTAGTTCTTCTACGTCCTTGTTAAATGTTTCTTGCATTTAGTCTATTCTATTTCCAAGATTTTGGATCATCCTTACTATCATTATTCTGAATTCTTTTTCAGGTAGACTACCTATTTCCTCTTCATTTGTTAGGTCTGGTGTGTTTTGACCCTGCTCCTTCATTTGCTGTGTGTTTTTCTGTCATCTCATTTTGCTTATCTTACTGTGTTTGGGGTCTCCTTTTAACAGGCTGCAGGTTCCTAGTTCCCGTTGTTTTGGGTATCTCTCCCCAGTGGCTAAGGTTGGTTCACTGGGTTGTGTAGGCTTCCTGGTGGAGGGAACTAGTGCCTGTGTTCTGGTGGATGAGGCTGGATCTTGTCTTTCTAGTGGGCACGTCCACGTCTGGTGGTGTATTTTGGAGTGTCTGTGGCCTTATTATGATTTTAGGCAGCCTCTCTGCTAATGGATGGGGCTGTGTTCCTGTCTTGCTAGTTGTTTGGCATAGGGTGTCCAGCACTGTAGCTTGCTGGTCGTTGAGTGAAGCTGGGTCTTGATGTTGAGATGAAGATCTCTGCGAGATTTTCGCCGTTTGGTATTACGTGGAGCTGGGAGGTCTCTTGCGGACCAGTGTCCTGAAGTTGGCTCTCCCACCTCAGAGGCACAGCCCTGATGCCTGGCTGGAGCACCAAGAGCCTTTCATCCACACGGCGACATTCTTCTTCCAGTTAGGCAGGTTCTGTCACTATTTCTGGACAGTGTGCTTTATTTGGCATCTGGGACTGTCAGCTCTTATCGGCCTGTGTTGCAAAGGTGGCTCAGATCCCAAAATACTCTCAATGATGTTGACTCCATAAGGAAGGCTACGGTTCCTACATTTTAAACAGTCAGAAGTGCCAAGAGGTAGAAAAAGGTTTCCTGGTGAAGAGACTTCTCTGCACTGACTGTTTCCAAGAGGAGGTGAAGATGTCTTATGCGGGCGCTGCCACAATTTAACACATGCAGGCTACACAATACACTACTTAATAACGAAGTGATCACTGAAGAAATCAAAGGGGAAATCAAAAAATACCTAGAAACAAATGACAATGGAGACACGACGACCCAAAACCTATGGGATGCAGCAAAAGCAGTGCTAAGAGGGAAGTTTATAGCAATACAAGCCTACCTCAAGAAACAGGAAACATCTCGAATAAACAACTTAACCTTGCACCTGAAGCAATCAGAGAAAGAAGAACAAAAAAACCCCAAAACTAGCAGAAGGAAAGAAATCAGAAAGATCAGATCAGAAATAAATGAAAAAGAAATGAAGGAAACAATAGCAAAAATCAATGAAACTAAAAGCTGGTTCTTTGAGAAGATAAACAAAATTGATAAACCATTAGCCAGACTCATCAAGAGAAAAAGGAAGAAGACTCAAATCAATAGAATTAGAAATGAAAAAGGAGAAGTAACCACTGACACTGCAGAAATACAAAAGATCATGAGAGATTACTACAAGCAACTCTATGCCAATAAAATGGACAACCTGGAAGAAACGGACAGATTCTTAGAAATGCACAAACTGCCGAGACTGAACCAGGAAGAAATAGAAAATATGAACAGACCAATCACAAGCACTGAAATTGAAACTGTGATTAAAAACCTTCCAACAAACAAAAGCCCAGGACCAGATGGCTTCACAGGCGAATTCTATCAAACATTTAGAGAAGAGCTAACACTTATCCTTCTCAAACTCTTCCAAAATATTGCAGAGGGAGGAACACTCCCAAACTCATTCTACGAGGCCACCATCACCCTGATACCAAAACCAGACAAAGATGTCACAAAGAAAGAAAACTACAGGCCAATATCACTGATGAACATAGATGCAAAAATCCTCAACAAAATACTAGCAAACAGAATCCAACAGCACATTAAAAGGATCATACACCATGATCAAGTGGGGTTTATCCCAGGAATGCAAGGATTCTTCAACATACGCAAATCAATCAATGTGATACACCATATTAACAAATTGAAGGAGAAAAACCATATGATCATCTCAATAGATGCAGAGAAAGCTTTCGACAAAATTCAACACCCATTTACGATAAAAGCCCTGCAGAAAGTAGGCATAGAGGGAACTTTCCTCAACATAATAAAGGCCATATATGACAAACCCACAGCCAACATTGTCCTCAATGGTGAAAAACTGAAACCATTTCCACTAAGATCAGGAAGAAGACAAGGTTGCCCACTCTCACCACTATTATTCAACATAGTTTTGGAAGTGTTAGCCACAGCAATCGGAGAAGACAAAGAAATAAAAGGAATCCAAATCGGAAAAGAAGAAGTAAAGCTGTCACTATTTGCAGATGACATGATACTATACATAGAGAATCCTAAAGATGCTACCAGAAAACTACTAGAGCTAATCAATGAATTTGGTAAAGTAGCAGGATACAAAATTAATGCACAGAAATCTCTTGCATTTCTATACACTAATGATGAAAAATCTGAAAGTGAAATTAAGAAAACACTCCCGTTTACCATTGCAACAAAAAGAATAAAATATCTAGGAATAAACCTACCTAAGGAGACAAAAGACCTGTATGCAGAAAATTATAAGACACTGATGAAAGAAATTAAAGATGATACAAATAGATGGAGAGATATACCATGTTCTTGGATTGGAAGAATCAACATTGTGAAAATGATTCTACTACCCAAAGCAATCTACAGATTCAATGCAATCCCTATCAAACTACCACTGGCATTTTTCACAGAACTAGAACAAAAAATTTCACAATTTGTATGGAAACACAAAAGACCCCGAATAGTCAAAGCAATCTTGAGAATGAAAAATGGAGCTGGAGGAATCAGGTTCCCTGACTTCAGACTTTATTACAAAGCTACAATAATCAAGACAGTTTGGTACTGGCACAAAAACAGAAATATAGATCAATGGAACAGGATAGAAAGCCCAGAGATAAACCCACGCACATATGGTCACCTTATCTTTGATAAAGGAGGCAAGCATATACAGTGGAGAAAAGACAGCCCCTTCAATAAGTGGTGCTGGGAAAATTGGACAGATACATGTAAAAGAATGAAGTTACAACACTCTCTAACACCATACACAAAAATAAACTCAAAATGGATTAAAGCTCTAAATGTAAGGCCAGACACTATAAAACTCTTAGAGGAAAACATAGTCAGAACACTCTATGACATAAATCACAGCAAGATTCTTTTTGACCCAGCTCCTAGAGAAATGGAAATAAAAACACAAATAAACAAATGGGACCTAATGAAACTTAAAAGCTTTTGCACAGCAAAGGAAACCATAAACAAGACCAAAAGACAACCCTCAGAATGGGAGAAAATATTTGCAAATGAAGCAACTGACAAAGGATTAATCTCCAAGATTTACAAGCAGCTCATGCAGCTCAATAACAAAAAAACAAACAACCCAATCCAAAAATGGGCAGAAGACCTAAACAGACATTTCTCCAAAGAAGATATACAGATGGCCAACAGACACATGAAAGAATGCTCAACATCATTAATCATTAGAGAAATGCAAATCAAAACTACAATGAGATATCATCTCACACCGGTCAGAATGGCCATCATCAAAAAATCTAGAAACAATAAATGCTGGAGAGGGTGTGGAGGAAAGGGAACACTCTTGCACTGTTGGTGGGAATGTAAATTGATACAGCCACTATGGAGAACAGTATGGAGGTTCCTTAAAAAACTAAAAATAGAACTACCATACGACCCAGCAATCCCACTACTGGGCATATACCCTGAGAAAACCATAGTTCCAAAAGAGTCATGTACCAAAATGTTCATTGCAGCTCTATTTACAATAGCCAGGACATGGAAGCAACCTAAGTGTCCATCATCAGATGAATGGATAAAGAAGATGTGGCACATATATACAATGGAATATTACTCAGCCGTAAAAAGAAATGAAATGGAGGTATTTGTAATGAGGTGGATGGAGTTAGAGTCTGTCATACAGAGTGAAGTAAGTCAGAAAGAGAAAAACAAATACAGTATGCTAACACATATATACGGAATCTAAGGAAAAAAAAAAAAAAAAGGCCATGAAGAACCTAGTGGCAAGACGGGAATAAAGACACAGACCTACTAGAGAATGGACTTGAGGATATGGGGAGGGGGAGGGGTGAGATGTGACAGGGTGAGAGAGTGTCATGGACATATATACACTACCAAATGTAAAACAGATAGCTAGTGGGAAGCAGCAGCATAGCACAGGGAGATTAGCTCGGTGCTTTGTGACCACCTAGAGGGGTGGGATGGGGAGGGTGGGAGGGAGGGAGATGCAAGAGGGAAGAGATATGGGAACATATGTATATGTATACCTGATTCACTTTGTTATAAAGCAGAAACTAACACACCATTGTAAAGCAATTATACTTCAATAAAGATGTTTAAAAAAAAAAAAAGTGCTTTATGGGGGCTTCCCTGGTGGCGCAGTGATTGAGAATCTGCCTGCCAATGCAGGGGACACGGGTTCGAGCCCTGGTCTGGGAAGATCCCACATGCCTCGTTGCGACTAGGCCCGTGAGCCACAATTGCTGAGCCTGCGCGTCTGGAGCCTGTGCTCCGCAGCAAGAGAGGCCGCGATAGTGAGAGGCCTGCGCACCGCGATGAAGAGTGGCCCCCAGTTGTCGCAACTAGAGAAAGCCCTCGTACAGAAACGAAGACCCAACACAGCCATAAATAAATAAATAAATAAAATTAAAAAAAAAAAATTCTGCAAAGCCCAATTAAAAAAAAAAAAAAGAAAAGAAAAGAAACATCCTCATTTGGAGTGAGATTTAAACAAAAAAAAAAAGTGCTTTATGTATACTTCCCATTTCTTCACACAGAATATTAAAAATATTTTGACTTGAGGGTAAAAAATTAATAAAATTAATCATTGTTATTGTTTCATCAAGGACACTCTTAAGTGAAAGTGGCTTTTTTTCTGCAAATGCAAGATGGTTAAAAACACACTAACTGCTAGTACAGTCTGCTGCCACTATCCAGATTTGTGCTAAGGCACCAGCAGTTTTACCCACCATTGCTTCTGCACCATCAGTCCAAATGTCAACATATTTTAAAAGGCAAATAAATTCTTAGTACTTAATGAGATTTGATCTCAAGGATGCCTAAAAGAGGTCTTATTTATTATAATAAAGAAAATATTTTACATGATTACATAAGAATCCTGATCTAAAAAAAAAAAAAGAATCCTGATCTAGATATGAAAGTAGTATTTAGCCCTATGCATTAACCAACGCAAAGAGAAATCTACAATCTATATCTATTCTAAATCTATAATCATATTAAACTATGCCTTGTGGGATGTAACATTTGAACAGAATAATTCTATTCACAAATAAACCAATAAAATTTATAGTCCAAGCAGCACTGACATTGTGCCAAGAACAGTCAGACCTGAGTCAAGGATACTGCTTCTTTTATATTCAGTTGGTTATGTGCAGAGGCAGGACAGAGAGGCATTTAAGAAACCTGTTCTGTGTTTAACAGCTTGAAATGACAAAGTGTCAATAACCATAATCCTTTACTTTGTTCTAGACAAAAAACGTTCTGGTGACTGAACAAATGACAATAACTATGTAAATGAAGTAGCAAAAGAAAAAGTAAAATTGCATGCCCCACAGCAAACATGTTCAAAAGGGTCGAACAAAGCAGATGGCTTATTTTATTGGGCTGGTGTTTGCATAGTTAATTTGTTTTTTAATAGTTTGCTTAGAACTCCATGAATGCTACCTAAATGTTTTGAATGTCAAATCACCTCTCCATCTCCACTCTTTCACATACTCAGTTCATATCCTGATACCTTTTACCTGAATTGTTCTAAAGCCTTTTTAATAAGTGGCCACCCTGTATCCAATCATCAATATCAGACATTGATTACTTTGTCTTTCTAAAACCTCTTGCTTCTTCTGGAATTAGGAGCTCTCATTCTCTTTTAGGAAAACTAAACCATTTGACTGGAAAGGGAGTTGCCATCTTCTTACATGACCCTATAACCATGGGCCTCAGCCAATGGTCAAAAGGTGGACACCAGACCTAAACAATGTCAATCATAGCACTCTGCTCCCTAGGCAAAATAATTCCCCCAGGAATGGGCCTAGAATTGACACAAGCCAATCAGAGTCCTTCCCTGCAATTTTTTTAGCTAGAACAGGGGGAAAAAAACAAAAAAAAAGTTATTTCCAGTGTGTTTCTAAGTATATGAACCTTGCATTGCTGGAAACCCAACCTCTCTCTCAAGGTGCTGTGAAAAGCTAATCTGCGAGCATGAAATTGATAGTCAAAGAGAAGCACATATGAAAGCCAGAGAGAACAAGGATGTTGAACAAGTCTCCCTAAGCCTAGCTCGACCCCTATTCTTCTTCCAGCCCTAAAGTGAGACAAATAGGGAATTCAAGTTGGGTTTCAATCAGTTGTACCAACAGTGTCCTCATTAAGCCCCCCTTTTCATGTAGGATTTTTCATATAGGAGGTGACACACTGTACCCTGAGAAAGAAAGGTTGTAGAAGAAAGGGTGGAGAAAGAAGAAACAGTACTTTTTGAAAGCTGTGGTATTCTGACGGGTGTTGATTCTGATAAAAGAATTACAATCAGCAAATATCCCAGAAAAAAATCCTATGCATAGCCAAATGATCAAAAACTGGGATTAGAAGATCTCTCTTTCTGTCTATAAAGTTCATAAAATGATCATGATTGGAGAGTGGAAGAAAAGTAACTGACAATAAAATATTCAGGTACATTGAAGTTCAAACGGTATTTTTAGAAATAGCAGACTTAACATTTTAAATAAAAATAAACTTGCACCAAATAATGGAAACAAAATTGCAAGGCAATGGAATGAAACAGGCACTTTTTTAACACTCACTGGTATCAATAAGATAAAAAGGACAGTAAAGGTTTTCACACAATTTAAATCACATAACATCACACGGTTTGCACCACTTGGAAGAAAACAAATGGGCACCAGGCTTATATGCTCCAGGATGGATGCACAGGTACCACATAAGGTACCCTAGGTCACCCAAGCAGGTATAATGCTAATATAATGTCTAAGGCTTTTTTAGGTATGAATGCAGCAACATTATGAGAGTCTTGGGGATTGGGAAAAGCTTCTCCCAAGAGTTACTGTGAAAATCTGTCTTGAATTTAAGATGGAAATAAAAAGATGGGATTTTTTTCCAGTTTTAAATAAATACATAAATTGAAGTACAGTATATATTTTTGAGAATCCATTTTTTTCTCCCTCTGACCTGTATCTGGTCAGGGTAAATGAATCAATGTTAACAGATCTGCCTTGATTTGGCTCTGTTACCTATCGTCATCCCTGCAAAGAAGGCCACTTAGACTGAAAGGCAGCCCTTATGAGTTGAAATAGGATTATATTGCTCATAATAACCTAGAGTTGAAAACGAGCTGTTCTCTCTTTCTTTACAGCTGCCAAAGAGGAGTAAAACCTCTCACAGTGTGGCACAGAGAGGAAGACCATCAACAATGACTACATATGATATATTTGGCCAGGGATCAAGTGTGTCAATTTACTCTCCAGGCCACAGATGTAAGGGCTGGTAAATAATCCAGTCTGAAGAGCCTTCTCCTTTGCCTATCTCAGCCTAACCTCTCTATGGTCTCAGTTTCTTTCCTCGTTTGTAAAAGATGGTAATACTTACCTCATAGGGTTTTTATGAAGATGTAATGTGTCTGTATATGTAAAATTCTTAGAACAGCCAGGGGCACACAACAGCACTATTAGCTAATGATAGCAGCAGTAGAGTAGTACTAGAGCCAAGAATAGCCTGAGTTAGGATGCATAGCTTTGCTTATAGAATGAGCACGAATTTAATTTTTAGCCATACTGTTAAAATGCAAGCATTTTATATGTCTCGTTTCAAAGAGAATATTGTGTCACCGGTACACCGCAAGAAGGCTAACGCTAGTGCCCAGGTCACACCAAATGAGATGGCTGCAATGACGGATGAGAAGCAGATAACAGGGTCAGGGCAATACCCAGCTACAGGCACAACAGGGCCTGGCAAACCCACCGGTTCTCAGGAGAAGGAAAGCCACTGTTGTCTAAGCCAGCAGTGCCTGGCAAACATCGCGATACAAATTAGGGGAAGCAGAGCAAGAAAAGAAGGAAGAAGGAGGTCCTTACACAGCACTTGACAAAGCAAGGCCTCTCTCTCCCACTACAAACTCCTAGAAATATTTGAGGTGAACTTTGTAGAGCGCTCGAGCCCTGTCTTAGTAGATGAGCATGTGCATCAGTGAAACAATTTCTGTGGATTCATAAGGAATATGTAAAACTTTAAGCAGAATTTGAAACAGAAAGTTTGCCTGTAAAAACCCCTCTAAGGGGAAAAATGACAAGGTAACACTTTATATTATATATTACATCAGATTTTTGAAATAGGGACTTCCCTGGTGGTCCAGGGGTTGAGAATCCGCCTGCCAATGCAGGGGACACGGGTTCGAGCCCTGGTCCAGGAAGATCCCACATGCTGCGGAGCAACTAAGCCCATGTACCACAACTACTGAGCCTGCGCTCTAGAACCCATGAGCCACAACTACTGAGCCCGTGTGCCACAACTACTGAAGCCCACATGCCTAGAGCCCGTGCTCCGCAACAAGAGAAGCCGCCACAATGAGAAGCCCGCACGCCGCAACAAAGAGTAGCCCCGGCTTGCCGTAACTAGAGAAAGCCCGCGCACGGCAACAAAGACCCAATGCAGTCAAAAATAAAATAAATAAAATAAATAATAATAATTAAGAAAATAAAAAAACAAAAACAAGAAACACTGGCACATATGCACAAAGATGTAAAAAAATATTTTTTGAAATAAAAAATCAAAATCAAAAAATAAGATGGCAAATGTAGGATCAATCAGTTGATAAACCCCCATTTAAAGATAGTCTCTATTTTATATATAGTATTATATATAAAATAGATAACTAGGAACTTCCCTGGCGGTCCAGTGGTTAAGACTCCGCACTTCCACTGCAGGGGGCGCGGCTTTGATCCCTGAGTCAGGGAACTAAGATCCCACATGCTTTGCAGCATGGCCAAAAAAATTTTTTAAATATATAACTAATAAGCTACTGTATAGCACAAGGAACTCTACTCAATACTCTGTAATGGCCTACATGGGAAAAGAATCTAAAACAGAGTGGATACACGTATATGTATAACTGATTCACTCTGCTGTACACTTGAAACTAATACAACATTGTAAATCAACTATACTCCAATAAAATTTAAAAAATATATATATATATAGTCTCAGTTTGAGTGAAATGCTAAAGCCCAACTATGTTCTATTTATGTTCTATTTATATGACATAGAAAGTAAAATTAATTAAAGGTGAAAATTTAATGATAATGATATAGCAAGCAAAACCAAAACACCAAAGGCATAGTAATGTTACCAACGGACAAAATGAAAATTAGGAGAAAAAGTTCTTAGGATAAAAAAGTTAAAACTGGGGGGGGGCTTCCCTGGTGGCGCAATGGTTAAGAATCCTCCTGCCAATGCAGGGGACACGGGTTCGAGCCCTGGTCTGGGAAGATCCCACATGCCGCGGAGTAACTAAGCCTGTGTGCCACGTCTACTGAGCCTGTGCTCTAGAGCCAGCAATGAGGACCCAACACACCCAAAAATAAATAAATAAATTAACTAATTAATAAAATTTAAAAAAAAAATAAAAGTTAAAACTAGGGCTTCCCTGGTGGCACAGTGGTTAAGAATCCGCCTGCCAATGCAGGGGACACGGGTTCGAGCCCTGGTCCAAGAAGACCCCACATGCCATGGAGCAACTAAGCCTGTGTGCCACCACTATTGAGCCTGCACTCTAGAGCCCACGAGCCACAACTACTGAGCCCAGGTGCCACAACTACTGAAGCCTGCGCGCCTAGAGCCTGTGCTGCACAACAAGAGAAGTCATCGCAATGAGAAGCCTGTGCACCTCAACAAAGAGTAACCCCCGCTCGCCACGCACAGCAACGAAGAACCAAAGCAGCCAAAAATAAATAAATAAATAAGTTAAAACTAGAATATCACAAGTCTATATACATAAAATGCATCACATAACATATTTATAAAGAAAAAGAATATTAGAAGTAAAAGAGAAATCAAAAAATACCATCTCAAGTTCTTACAGACTCAATAAAAATATTAATGAGAATACCACAGTTTTTAAAAAATTAAGCACATTCTAAACATACCATCAACATAACTACAATAAGTAGAAATTATATTGGCCATATAATTTGACCAACATATAATAAAATGAGAAAATTTCCATAAAGGTTAACAGCAAAATTCAAAATCTTGGAGATTTACAAATACTCTCCTAAAGAATGACTGGGACAGTGTTGAGTGGCACAAGAATAAAAACCATATAATAAGAATAAATACCATATAATAAGAATATCAGAATAAACCATACTAAATCAAACAATAGTATTTGGAAGTTAGAATATAATGAAGCAGGGACTGCCCTGGTGGCACAGTGGTTAAGAATCCGCCTGCCAATGCAAGGGACATGGGTTCGATCCCTAGTCTGGGAAGATCCCACATGCCACGGAGCAACTAAGCCCATGTGCCACAGCTACTGAGGCCACATGCCACAACTACTGAAGCCCACGTGCCTAGAGCCCCTGCTCCGCAACAAGAGAAGCCACCACAATGAGACGCCGTGCACTGCAACAAAGAGTAGCCCCCGCTCACTGCAACTAGAAAAAGCCCACGCACAGCAATGAAGACCCAATGCAGCCAAAAATAAATTAAAAAATAAATTTATTTTTAAAAAAAGAATATAATGAAGCAGGTAGTCTCATAGACATGCAGCTGTGGAAATATTTAATTGTTATCCTCTTTCTGGAGGATAAATTGGGATTTATTAAAAACTTTAAAATGTTTTTATTTGATGTAAGAATTTCTTGAAATTATTCTAGGGATAACTTAGGTGTTCACAAGGATTTATATAGGAAAATGTTAACCACAGAATTATTAATAATAAAATTTTTAATTATAAATAATAAAACAAGAAAAAGATAAAGAAAAGTATATTCCTATAACTGACTATTATTCAGACTTTAAAATTATGTTTTCAAAGTTTATCTAATTGTGCAGAAAAAATTCAAAATACAATGTTAGGTTTAAAAAGTGCAATATAAATTTATATAAATAGGATAATTCCAATTCATTTTAAAAAACTAGTATTACCTTAATATCAAAATCAGAGTACAAAAATAAAACACACATCAATAACCCTCATGAATACAGATGCAAAATCCTTAACAAAATGTTAGCAAATAGAACTCAGCAATATATAAAAAGAACTATAGTTCTTTTGGACAACAAGTGTTGTTGAAAAAAAATATATCAATGTCATCTGCTATATTAAAAGGCTAAGGAAGAAAAAATCACACAATCATATCAATTGATGCAGAAAAAAATTCAAAAAAATTCAACACCCATTCATGATCAAAACTCTTAGAAGAAAACAGGAATAGATGGGAACTTCCTGAACTTCATAAAGAGCATCTACAAAAACAAAAACAAAACAACAACAACAAAACCACTACAGCTAACATTATGCCTAACAATGAAAGACAAGAATGTCCATTCTCATTGCTCTTATTTAATACAGTGCTGGAAGTTCAAGCTCCTGCAATAAGGCAAGAAGAAGAGAAGGTGAGAGGAAGGGAAGGGAGGAAAGGGGAGGAGATTGGAGGGGAGAGGGGAAGGAAAGGGAAAGGAAAATGGGAAGGGAAGGGACAAGCAGATCAGAATGGAAGAAATATAAATCTCTTCATTTGCATATGACATAATTATCTAAAAAAAGAAAATAAACTACAAAATATATTCTAGAACTAATGACAGATTTCAGCAAGGTTGCAGGACATAAGATAAACATACAAAAATCAATTATATATCTATATATTAGAAATAAATAAGTGGACACTGAAATTAAAACTATAATACCATTTATAATAGCTCAAAAAGAAAAAAATTACTAGGTGTTAATATAACAGAACTTGCACAGGAGTTGTATATGAAAACTACAAAATGCTGGATGGAAGACGTAAATAAGTGGAGGTCATATAGTGTCCATGATTTGGAAATTAACATAGTACAGATGTCAGTTGTCCTCAAATTGATAAATGGGTTTGACACAATTCCTATCAAAATCCCAGCAAGATATTTTGTAAATATAGACAAGATTTTCTTTTTTCTTTTTTTTTTTGGCCACGCTGCGTGGCTTGAGGGATCTCAGTTCCCCAACCAGGAACTGAACCCAGGCCCCTGCAGTGAAAGCCCAGAATCCTAACCACTAGGCCACCAGGGAACTCCCTAGACAAGATTATTTTAATATTACAAGGAAAAATAAACGAACTAGAATAACAAACAATTTCCGAAAAAAAGTAGGAGAAGTCAATCTACCCAATTTCCTGACTTATTATGTAGCTATAGTAATCAAGACTGTGTAGTACTGGCAGAGTGGCACACATATAGATCAATGGAACACAAGAGAAAACCAAAAATGAATATGCCCTGCTGATTTTTGATAAAGGTGTAAGAGCAATTCAATGAAAGAGAGATAGCCTTTCCAATAAACCCAGTGACATGGCCGTACAAGGAAAGTTAGGAAATACAGTCTCTGACAGGACAGTCACATATCAGAAACAAGCCTACACGGTAGAAGAACAAATTTAGGAAGAACAGCTAGTCTTCTCTCTCATGTGTATTGTACATGCTAGTCATATTATTCCTGCAATCCTCTGAAGAGCCCTATGAAGAAAGTACTATTATAATGTTCATTTTATAGATGTTTACCTTCTCTACTAAAAGGTTAAACAACATGCCTAAATAGCTAGTAAGTAACAGAACTGAATTTTAAACACAGTTCTGCTTGCCCCTGATGATCTGAGATTGTTAGATTACAATAAAATAGGCAAAATATTTAATTGGTTTGTATAGATCATTCAATTAAATAATTCATGTATATTAAAGAGTTCAGAACATACCACCCCAAAATATGTTGCTCTGGTATACTATTTTGACTTAAGGCACTTTAAAGACAGCGAATACAAGAAAAACACTGACCTTCCTTCCTTCTCTTAAAAGTGAGAGGAAATTCCCATAAGAAAGTTGTCCTCCCTATGCCAGAAGAAAAGCAGCATTCTCATCACTAAGGATAAGAAGTTGAGATCAAGAGAATTCTATACAAACAGACCTTGTTAAAATAATTCTTATCTTCCTTTAACCTCCCCACATAGTTTAGTCACTTCTCCACAATAGGCACAATTGTCTCTCTTTTGTTTTCAACCTAATATAAAAGCAAGTAGGTTTTCTCTATTTCTTTGGGTCTTCATTTCCTTGTGAAGGCTCCTGTATCATGTAAAACTTGTATTCCATAAGTTTGTATGCTCTTCTCCTGTTGATCTATCTGTCTCATGTCAATTTAATTCTCATGCCCAGCCAAAAAAACTAGGAGGGTAAGAGTTTGCCTCTCCTACAATATACAAAAAATACATTTATTTATGTGTGTTACTTATCTTTTTTGATCTTCTGAAAATATAATGTAAAACCAGTAACAGAAGAATATAGAATTTATATCTAGTAAATTTTGGATTGTTCAGAAGATCATCACCCAACTTACTGATTTTTCAATTTAAGGTTTCCTTCCTTCTTACCATTCTGAAGCTTAACAAATTTGAAGGAAAAAAGAAAGGAAACAATTGATCATTTTACTATTCGTTAGTAGTTCTAGAAGACTGTTTTATAGAGATAAAATAGTTAAGAGCAAAGTTATGTTGTTAACAAGGTAAATGGACAATATTCTTCAAAATTATGACAAAATTGGTTTTCACGTTTAATAATCTAGTAGTTTCAATTTTGCCACCAAAAAATATTTTCTGTAGAAATAACTTATTCTGATGTTAAGGTCTTTCCTAGAGTTGTGATATCTTCCCTTGATATTATAATATCTATACTCTACAGTAAACTGTACACTTGAAAGCAACCTTGCAGCCAATGAACCCACCCTTATACTGTGGAAAAACCTGAAAAACACCTTTACTATGAATGTTAAACTTACTCCTTGCAATAATAAGGTATAAACAGACGAAAACAAGATCTTATTCATAGAAATGAGTGCCCATGAAAAGGACATTTTGGTGAGCAAAACAACTTAGAAAACTCAACATTAAAGAAGCAGCCAGTGTAGGAGAGTTCCCTTTTCTCCACACCCTCTCCAGCATTTATTGTTTGTAGATTTTTTGATGATGGCATTCTGACTGGTGAGAGGTGATATTGATGGGAATGTAAACTGGTACAGCCACTGTGGAGAACAGTATGGAGGTTCCTTAAAAAACTAAAAGTAGAGCTACCATATGATCCAGCAATCCCACTCCTGGGCATATACCTGGAGAAAACCATAATTCAAAAAGATACATGCACCCCAAATGTTCATTGCAGCACTATTTACAATAGCCAAGACATGGACTATGTCCATCAACAGAGGAATGGATAAAGAAGATGTGGTACATATATAATAAAATAATGTCATTTGCAGCAACATGGATGGACCTAGAGATTGTCAGAGAAGTCAGAGGAAGACAAATATCATATGATATCACTTATACGTGGAATCTTAAAAAATGGTACAAACGAACTTATGTACAAAACAGAAATTGAGTCACAGATGTAGAAAACAAACTAATGGTTACCAAGGGGGAAAGAGGGGAGACATAAATTGGGAGATTGGGATTGACATATACACACCACTATATATAAAAGATAACTAATGAGAACCTACTGTATAACACAGGGAACTTTATTTGGCTCTCTGTAGTGACCTATATGGGAATGGAGTCTAGAAGAAAGTGCATGTATGTATATGTATGGCTGAGTCACTTTGCTGTACACCTGAAACTAACACAACATTGTAAATCAACTGTACTCCAATTAAAAAAAAAAAAAGCAGCCAGTCTGTTGTACAAGACAACTCATCACAACCTGGATGATACGCTCCACAGTACTGATACTAATATAGGGGTGGGTGAGATATAAAAATGGCGGATAAAAAAGTGTCAAAAAGAAATCTTGCATTTTACTTGGGTAGGATCTGTGAAAGAAAAGTTTTAATCTTGATACAGCCAAGAATGCATGAACTAACAAAACTGATACATAAACAGATGTGTTTAATATTAATAACCAATTTAAATCAAATTGGAGAAATCTGATTTCTTTTAAAATTTAAATCTAATGAAATAAAAGACATTTTAACTAAAAAATAGGGCTGGTGTTTCCTTAAAATGTAATTAGTGTAAAGCCAAGTTAAAGCTAGAAATTATAAGAGTTTAAGAGTTTAATTTTCAACGCCAAAATACAAAAGAAATCACAAGCATTACTGAATTCAACAGAAGGAATTTAGTACTAATCCTAGCAAACATGCATAACAAATCAATTTAGGCATAAAAGCCAGGTGGAAAAGCTTTCTGTTTCCTAGACAGCAATATGTTACTAGGCAATACCACTTCACTGACAATCTTCCAGTAATTTTTAATCCAATGAAAAGATAAACCCACAGATCAGTTTGGCTTCAAACGTCTGTTATTATTTTTTGCTGACTAGTAAGCAAAAATATTGTAGAATCACATTAAATCAATTGCAGATGAGAGTTTGGATTCAGCAGAATTGTTAAATTGAGAGCTAGTAAGGCACTTAAGTCTTAAAGGATCTCAAATTAATTCATTAGCTGATCATAATTTATTCCAGTAGCAAGTAGGCTTATAAAATATAGACCTAATTCATCTAATAGCATTTCTGATTCTGCACTTGCACCATACACCCAGATCTAAAATGCACATTTCCCTTACCAATGTCCTAACAACCACAATCTGTAATTCCTTACAAAGCAATAAAAAGAGTAACCAATATAGCTTTACAGATGTACCCACAATATGGTAACTTGGTATATTAAAATTCATCATAACGTAATTAAGTGAGTAGAAAATAGTAAAGGCAGGCTCCACACCAACGCAGGAGCAACAGAGAAGACCCACAGGATCTAAAATCTCCAGGAAAAGGCCATCAATAACCCCTCCTTACTGGGAAGACAAGGATGGGCTCAGCATAGCAAAGGAAGCCAAGAACAGCTAGCATGGCTAAAATAAGAGCACAATTTTAAAACAAGGACAGTCCAAGAAAAACATAATAGGGTACCAGGTTGACAGGGGAGAAACTGAAAATTTAGTATTAGGCAAATAGGTCATCAGAAGTCCAAAGTTAATGCCAGGTTACCACGGAAAACAAGTTAATCACACAATCACAAAGCAATGTTATGTTTTTACAGCACAGGATACTGCCAACTTCTAGGTAGGGGGAGATCCTTCCTAATCTTAAAATAGGCCAGCCCCTCTTCTGGAGGGTGGAGTAAGCACAAGTCCCACTGGAAGTTGACTTTATGTTTGCAGGAGATTTTCATGAATTATACAAGTGCTATACATGTTATAACTCATCAGTGGAAATCTGTTACTTTTATAGGCAAGCACAATGAAAAAGACTGAAAAAGTAAATCAAAACCATGGATCCATAAACTCTAACGTGAACAAAACAAAGTAAATCTTTTCCCTTTCTTAAAATTAGCTCTGTTGTTTTGTATCATTTTTTTTAAGACATATAAAGAAAAAGGTTCTCAAAGCTTGTCTTTTGCACAGTT
Organism: Balaenoptera musculus; assembly: GCF_009873245.2. Lineage (NCBI taxonomy): Eukaryota > Metazoa > Chordata > Mammalia > Artiodactyla > Balaenopteridae > Balaenoptera > Balaenoptera musculus. Next base: position 125,353,337 of record NC_045785.1, read on the forward strand.
TTCAAAATTATGAACATTTATTTTCTTTATTCCAGTTATCCAAAGTCACAGTTAAGGAGATCACAAATTTAGACATCTTACTACAAGAACATGGTTTCTTCTGTTGATTTTAAATGGCTCTGACTTCCTCGGCTGGCAAGACCTACATTGCCACTCACAGGCTTAAAAACAGACGTAATGCCACAACATGGGCCACAAATTTTATATAACTCTTACTCCTTGTCTGCTGGAAGCACATACTATATGCACTGGGTATGGGCCTCCATTTTTGTTCTATTTTCCAGCATGTCCTTATGTAGGGGGAAGCTTTGCCATCTAGTGGTTCTCAAAATGTGATCCCTGCATAAGCAGCATTGTCCTGAGCTGGGAACTTATTAGAAATGCAGATGTACCGAGTCAGACACTCTGAAGGTATAGCCCAGGAATCTGTATTTTAACAATTCGGATCCAGTGATCTGGATGCTCACTAAAGTTCGAGAACCATGACCGGGAGCAAGATCTCTGAGGACAACAGAATATCACAATAACCATCCTCCTGGCCATGAAAAAGGGGAATGTTATCTGAAAAGCTTATGATTTTAATTTTCAGTTCAATTCTTCCTTAATCCCTCTACTCCAAACCTGCATCATCTTAAAAAGGAAGTCATAAAGGTATTAAATTCTCAAGTTTTGACTTTTTGGTCTTAATTTCCCCTACCCTGTCTCACAACATTTTTAAGAGCATTCCTCATTGGAAAACATGCAAAATGGAAGTAAAAGGGTATATGGTGAAAGTAAATCTCCCTCCCATCCCAGAATCTCAGTCTTTCTTCTTAGGGGAAATCACTGTCAGTAATTTCTTATATATTCTTCTAGAAATATTCAACATATGTACAAATATATGGATATGGCCTTTTTGTTTTTAAGGAAATAAGAACATACTATACCATCTATTCTATGCCTTGCCCAATTTCTAAATATTTACTGTAAAATATAAAATGTATATGTTTTATGGTAAAATATATAACAGATATGCTCTGTTTTATAATATTAAAGTGAACATATATGGTAACCGCCACTCAGGTCAAAAAAAAAAAAAAATCAGAACACTGCCAGGACCCTAGAAGCTCTCTGGGTGTGCCTCTCCAATCATCACCCTCTCTCCTCTCAGAGACTACCTGACTTTGGGATCACCTTTTCCATGTACTTCTTTTTTCTTTACTACCTACATAGGCATTCTTGAAAAACATAGTTGACTTTTGCCTATATTTGAACTTATGAATAGCATCATATGGCTTCTAGGTTTCTATGTCTTATTTTGTTCAACTTCAAGATTGTGAAATTCATCCATATTGTTGTGTTCAGCTGTTTGACAGAGAAGGAAGAACATGCCACATTGTAAACAGAATCTCTGAATGGTAGAAGTGATTTTTAAAACAAACATTTTTCTGTATTCCTATATTTTCTGTAATGCATATTACTTCTGTTAATACAAGAGAAATTCCAATAAACATTAACAAGACAAATTCCTGGCTAAAACTCAGCATGACCCACCTCTGTATCTCTTTGATGTCTATTCCTTAAGAGGAGCATTCTGGTATTTTCAATGCCTAAAGAACACAGTTCCTAAAGAAAACATTCAACTTTAATTATGTATCAATGTAAGAACTTTTCCTTAGAGTGATGACTTTTCCTAAAGATCTCAAATTGGTTTTATATATATTACCCAATTTATCCTCACACTATACTTGTTAAGAATTTGAGGCATGTGTTTTGAATCACATTAACTAATAGCAATTAGGTTAAATGAAAACTATCATCATACAAAGCCAAACACCATTAAACTCATACTGGAAATTTCATCTTCTGACTCAGCCTAATGCTTAAGTAAGATTTGGCTTAAAGTTTGCCTGCCCTCAAATCCAGGATACTCTAAAGAATAAAAATAAAGAGTAGAGAATCTGGGCATAAATCAATACCAAAAATCTCAAGATACACTTCAAGCACATCTGAGCTCTCTCCGATCTGCTTAAACTAAAATCCTTAATTTTATATATATATATACATATATATGTATATATATATATAAAACTGAATCACTTTGCTGTACACCAGAAACTAACACAACACTGTAAATAAACTATACTTCAATAATGAAAGAATATCCTTAAGATTACCCTGAAGAGACATTGCAAACCAGTCCTTTGATAACTAAGCTATTCCATGATGATCACCATGAAAATGGCTGTGGAGAAATAACTTCCCACTTGGTACACACAAGCCACCATACACAGAGGTATAGTCGATGTAAGGTGGTAACAGGTTACAAATGAACTAACCACCAAAACAAGCAAGACCTTTGAACCACAGACTTTCTAGAGTAGGAAAGATGTGCGAATATGTAGAAAAGCAGGGTACTATTTATTAAACAACTCAAAAAGTAATTACAGCAATCATGTGCCTTCAGCATTTTTTCATAAGTATCAACTGCTCCCGTCTTTTAACATGTCATTTGGAAACCCAAGCTTTCCACCTTTGTAAGGTACCATCTTTTCTTTAGATATGTGCCTTTTTTCTTCCTCATAAGAATCAACTGTAATCATACTGTCAGAATTTCAGCATTTATAATCTGTCATGTAACATGAATCATCTTTCAAAGTCTTACCACACGAGATCATGTGGCTTTTCATTTTTAAAATATTTCCTGATAAAGTAACACGATGTGGCCTGAATCCCTGGACCCCAGCTCCACAGAGATGGGTCCAGCTCCTGGGCTGGAGGTAGGAATCAGCCAGAAGAGCAGAACCACAGCCTAGTGGAAGCAAGTCCTGTCTTCCTTCTGTCATTGTGCAATTACATGGGCATTTCTGCAGAGGAGGAGTTAGGAGGAGATACATAAACCAGTACCAGAGATTCCTCCAAGGCAGAAGAATGGGAACACACTGTCTTTGCAAACTCTTTGAGACAGGTTTTCCTCAAGTCTAGACCATTTCTAGCTATGCTCAGCATTAGTTATGACATCTAAAATTACACGGTCCTCTAACAGTCATATATGTGAAAAATAGGCAAGGGGAGTGGTATTTTGTCATCCAAGTTCTGCATTTAACTTTGCATTGATCCTGTTCCTCCTCAAAGACTCTGTGCATATCTAGAATCTAACAGGTCAACAGATCAATATCTCAAAGGCAAATGTGTCAAGTTGCTTCAATAACGTCATTCCCTGAAAGGTGACTCCTGAATCCTAATATACAAAAAAGTTGGAAAAAAGGAATGGGAAAATGAAGTTTCCAACTTATTTTCAAATAAAATAATCCTCCTGCCAATAAACATCATCCCTCAAGTAATATACATACAGGATGTCCCACAAGTCTTAGTGCAGTAACTTAGAAGTATAAATGATACAAATGTATAATAAAATATGATTTGAAAGTTAATTATATAAATTTCGTTTTTAAATATTTAGCAAAACATAAACTTTATTATTCAAAATACAAAAAATGGAATAACTATAAAAGAAATTTAAATTAATTTTGTAAATGATATTTATTAAGTTTGTTGCATTTATAGTCCTAAAGTTATGAAAGCTTACAACTACACTAAGACTTCTGAGAGATCTTAGAAGTCACTTTCCTTAATGTTACACTTCTTCTAGCGCTCTTTCAATGAAAATGGGTTTCATTCTAATCTCACTAGAGAGAAATGTCAATCTAAGGACTGCCTAGCCACAGATAAACTTTTCTGTTATTTTTGTTAAACAACTGCTAAATAGAAATAAACAAGTATTTGAGATGCTACTTTGGTAAAGCAGAGTGCCCTGGATACCCAAATTTTCCATCACTCCAAGAAATTCTCACGAACCTGAAATCTAGCACAGGGAACTACCCCCGTAGAGTCACACGAATAACTGAAAACCAAAAGGTGACTCTTCCTTAACCTTACCCATGGTTGCTATTAACCTGCCACAGAGAACAAGCTAGGAATCTTCCAATTGGTATAAAATTTCCTAAGGCCAGCTTCTGATAAAGGCAGATCACCAGAGGAAATGCAGGGTGTTCCCTGTCTGCAAAATTTCTGATAAATGGTTTTCAAACTGGACATTAGGTGTTCATCAGGACAACCTGGGGAGACTATTTACATGCTTATTTCTGGGCTCTAGTCCAGACTTACTAAACTAAGTTCTGAAGTTACGGCCCAGATATATGCATTTTAAAAGTCCCCCAAGTGGTTCTGGTGCACACGAAAGTTTGAGAAGCACTGTCTAGCATACAATTACACACCACCACTGGTTTGGGTTCGAGTACCACATTCCTACCGTGTTAAGGTCTTAGGATGCTTTATACCACTTGAGGGAAACTGCTACATTGGCGGTCCCCAGTGAATCATGATCCCTGGTATTCACGCCTTTGTGTAATTCCTCTCATAATGATTTGGCCACATGACTAGACTTAGTCATTGGGACATTAAGGCATGATACAAGCAGAGGCTTGATTAGCACTTGCACACTGAAGATTGTCTTGGAATGCTCCTTTTGGAAGCCAGCAACCATGCCATAAAGAAGCTTAGGATAGACTACTGAATGGTGAGATGCCATGTGGAAAAAGTCTCTGAAGGATGAGAAACTATCTTGTACATTTCAGTTCCAGCAGAGCTCCCAGCTGAATGAAGCCACCCAAGTGACCCCAGGTATACCACAGGAGAATTCCCAACTGAGCCCAGGTAATACACAGAACTGTGAGAAACCATTTTTAAGGAACTAAGTTTGGTGATGGTTGTTATAAAGCAATAGATAACTAAAACACAACTACTTCAGGTTTTTTAAAAATGTGTCATGTGATATAATCTCTAAAACTGCTACTGTTAATAGCTAACACTTTATTGTATACCTACTATGCAAATTATTCCAAGTGCATCACATGTATTAACTTATTTATGACGTAGGTTCTGTCACCTCCATTTTGCAGATCAAAAAAATGAAGCTTTAGGAGGTCAAGAAATGTCTTCAAGGCCACATAATTAGTGTCAAGCCATAGAATTATAACAGTCATTCCAAACATTATATACTATGATCATTCTTGCCAGGTACAGTAGGATTTTCACTGAACTCTCTGCCATTCTTTTATCTATATTCTTGTTTCTTCTAATTCAGACATTTGAGTATAGATAGATCTTTTGCTTGTACTACACTTCACTAGGCTCTGAAGAGAGCCTAAGATTCCTGATGCACACATCACAGTTGCTAGGTGCTAGTGCTTTGGCTGCCTAGCAACAGATGTTTCTTTATTCCAGTCAGGTGTGAAGAGCAAGCCCTGTCTTCCAACAATAAAAGACACAGTGATTTCTCATTGCTTTGTCATTGATTAAAAAAAAAAAAAAACTATAATCATAAAGGCACACAATTAAGCCTGGAATAAATCTATTCAATCCTCCTGCTTTCACACAGTAACATTCAAACAATCAAAACTACTCATCCTCTAAATGTCTGCAAGGAGACATCAACCAGGACCAAGTTTATCCATTAAGAAGGACTTCTTAACTCTAAGAGTTTTAGACACTGTATTACAGTGCCAGAAATGTACAATTAGAATGTGTGCATTTTATGTTATATAAATTATACATCAATAAAGTTATTTAAAATTAAAAAAGAAGAACATTCTCTCAGCAATAACTTGGAAGATGGGAAAAGAAGATTTCAGCGGCTGCTTAAAGCATTCTAAAGTCTTTGTCTTTGGAAAAATTTGGACAGAGTGAACAAGTTTAAATTTTATTAATAAAATTTAGAGTTAAGTACATATGCTAAAATTTAGGCAGAACCAATTTAAAAATATACACTCTATAACAGAGGTCAGGAAACTTTTTCTGTAAAGGGTCAGACAGTTAATGTTTTAGGCTTTTCAAGTTTTACTGTATCTGTCACAACTACTCAACCCTACTATTGTAGCAATAAAAGCAGCCATAGATAATCCAGAAATGAGTATGGCTGTGTTCCAGTAAAACTTTATTTATAAAACCGGGCAGAATGCCCGACTTAGCCCAATGGCTATAGTCTGCTGATTCCCTGATCTAGGATTTTCTTTTATAAAACTTTCTTTTATAAGAATTTTCAATACAGTTTCACAGAATAATAGAATATCTGGGTTTAAAGGCTGAGAGGAAACTTTTTAAACCATCGTGACTCATTTTACTGAGGAGGAAACTAAAATGATACAATGCAGTAAAATCGTTTAATGCAGAAATCTGTTATAAGAAAGGAAAATTTCCAACAAAACTTCAGGGTTCTAATACTTCAAAAGGCTAATTTTTTGGCCATTACAAGTGCAAAAGCAGCTCTCCCACATTTAGCTACCACCTCCTGCCCAGTGCCAACCGTAATGGACGATCAGAATATGTAATTGCTGATAGCTGCTGAATCGACTAGATGGAAGCAATGATCCTACTTCATGGGCTTAAGTTAGACCCAGACTTTAAGAAAAATAAAGTATTTTGTTCCTTACACACTAATAGCGATTTTCTTTCTTTCTGTGGATGATGGATGATGGATTTTGTTAATATTTTAAACTATTGCTTTGTTTCTAAGGAGTCATTCACCTTTAGTTAAAAATTAAAAGATAATGATATTAGTAGTAGTGGTAGTAGTAATAGAGTAGTAATCATAATAGTAATAATGTCTAACACATATGTAGCACTTAAGTAAGTGCTGGGCACTGCTTAGGACATTAATCTCTACATTTAATCATTTAGTCATCTAACCATTACATTAAGTGCATTTAAACCTTACAATTACCTTGTGAAGAAGGTATACAATTATTCTCATCTTATAGAGGAGGAAACAAGGTACAAAGGGGTTAAGTAACTTATCCAACATCCTCATGGCTAGTAAGTAGCGGAGCCAGAATACAAACCTACACAGCCTGATTTCAGAGTAAAAATAATTCATTTTATCAATGGAATTAAACTAACTACATATAAATAATACTAAGGACATCAAAAACAAACACATTGCATAATTTTTAAATTAGAAAAAAACCAGAAAAATTCACCTTGTTTTTCTTCCCTTTTAAAACCTGAGTCCCCAAATGACAAAATATATTTCAATCTACATATGTAAAAAGACTGCAAATACCCTAGTATATCCTATTATTTTCTTCCACCATCTATTCCACAAACTAAGCTCTTTTTTTCTAGCTCTCTTAGAAGTCAGAAGTGAATCACCGCATCCATGTAAATTAACTAAAGGACTAAGAATTAAGGCCGCCTACATCCACATGACATTATCATTTGTGCCAAGAAATTATTACCCACAAAGATAAAGCTGTAAATCATTAAATAACTTCATTGTTCACTTCAGGAACCTCCCAAAAGTCCATTTATCTCAACAATAGTCTATTCAAACAGTTCCCTTTTCACAATATTCCCTCAACTGGGCAAATAACTCACTCATCAAACAGTTGCATACTTTTAAGACTTGGTTAAAATCCTTGCCTCACTGTTTCTACTAATTCTAAACTATTATGTCATAAATTTTGCCCCATTTCAATCATATCACTGCATTGACAGACCCACCTTACATATCTCAAGGTCACACCTGAAATTCTACAATATCTGCCCATGACCTCTCCATTGTGAAGTCCACTAAGACTCCATCCAGGTGTGATCTCCTTACTGCAGTAGGCAGTAAACTCAGTCTTGCTTAATCAACAAGCCATTCAGGCCTTCTTTGGGGGAGTGGACAATCAATAGAAGATAACATTCCCTGTTCCATTTCAGCTGCTCTCTTCATAACTCCTCTTTTAAAAATCTCTTTTTCTAGACCACAGGTGAAATTAAATATACCAGGAAATCAGATCATTACAGAAAAAGAAACATAAACCAGTAATTGAAAGGGGGCCAAGTAAAGCTAATCATAAATTCAACATGAAACTTCAAACTATATTTAATTGTAACCACAGTTTAAGCTGAATTGGGTTAATTACACATTTCAGAATGGTTTTAAAGCAGCCCTAAAATTGAGGTTTTAAAAAAAAAGGAAAAAATGCCTTGAAATGTCAAAGTTTAAATAAAGTATTCTGCCATCTGACTAGATTTAACAAAAATTTCTTATACTTTAACTCATATGCCTCTACTGTTATATATCAAATATGGGTATATGAAATATAGTTTTAATCTTTAAAGACTAAAAATTATTTAAACCTATATAATATTTAGAAAACGAAATTTTTAAAAATCCATTCATTCATCTATTATTTAGTATATTCTAGTTTTTTAAGGATGATCTTTTAAATTATTCCCCATCTCATTTCCAAAGGATTTGGGATGGCTGACAAAAACACATTGAGCAGACTAAAACAAACAGATGAAGGAAAATGAAGAAAAAAACGTACAAACTCTCTCTCTCTCTCTCTCTCACTCACACACACACACACACACACACACACACATATCAGTCAAAGAACTTTGTTTCAGATACAGAGAACCAAAAGAAGTTTCTATAGCTTTCTCAGAAAGGGCATACTGCAGATATGGTAGATATTGTTTTAGATTAGGAGTGCTGTTTAAGTGAATTAAGTGAATCACAGTTATGTGGTTGGGAGGAGAGGAGGCAGAGTAAAAGTCAAGGAATCAAGACCAGTAACAGGACGAGCATGACCATAATCAGCAACCCAAGGAACACCTTTTAGAAATGCTCAGATACAAAGAGAAAGATATAGATTCAGATAGATTTTGCCCTCATATTATGTCACCTTTATTCATGTGCCTTCAAAAAACATGAATGGAAATATTAAAATTATACTTTAATTTCTATATATAAAATGTATCAAGAAAAAACAAACATTAACAAAATAAGCTTCTATTAGCAAAATGTATTGGCTATATTGTATTCAACACAGCACTTACCTTCACTGATGGCATGGGGCTTAACAATGCAACAAGTAGTACAACTGGTAAATTTAGCAGTGTTTGCTGGCCCACAAACTCCACTCGAAGGAAAAAATAACTCCATTTCCTAAAGACAGAGAGAAATGACTTTGGCACATGGAATCTTGTTACACATCTGTAAAACAACTCAGGAAATGTGCACAGGATACTATTATCCAGGTACTTCAGAGAGGAGCTAAAGCAGAGGATATGGGGGAAGTGTCTGCCTCAGGAAGGCCCCAGAGGGTCCTGCTCCGCTACAATCTCTTCTCAAATTCCTAGGATATTTACGTGAGAGGAGAAGAACTATGCAATTACTTTTAAAGTTTCACAACATAAATTATTTTCTTCAAATTTTCTACAAATGCTTTTTACAAAGACTAACTGAACCTTGTTTTAAGTCTTAAAAGAACATATAAAGAAGTATTAAAGCAATGACGATATGTATCATTCTGTCTCAGGATTAAAGCTGAGAATGTCTTAACATATTTTGAATATTGGAAGTAATCAATATAAAGTTCTTATTTTACCCAAAGCATCAGTTTATGAGACACAGGTCCAATTTTAAACTTTTCATTAAAATATGCAAAATTCAATTAAAAATTAGGAAATCTTTATAGAAACAGATTAGTATTCAAGAATCAGAGCTACAGTTAGTTAAAACTAATTAACTACATATAGTGCTAAAGTCAAATCACATGAACCTTATTTTATAACCAGATTCAGGCTGTGCTATTTGCTTTGCACATAGTTCATTAAAATAACCACCCAGCAATTTGAACTAGCCACAAAGATGGCCACACTAATCAGTAAACTATTTAGACATATGCTTTCCTGCTTCTAAGCTTTTACTATTATTTCTATTCCCTACAAAGCCCTCTGTCCCAAAGAACCATACCAACATGTAAAGGGTCACTTTAAATATTACCTCCCCCAGGAGCCCATTTTGATGCACCCCAATCAGTACACTGTACTCCTCCAAAGTTGTGGTTATTTTGGTAATTGCCCCCCATGAATTATAAATTTGAAGAAAAGAACTAACTTGCATAGCCATGTAGGTCCTTTAGCATCTAAAACAAATAGCTCAAAGTAAATACTCACTTTTCACTGAATTTAAAAATTGAAAGATCGTAGGATGTGTTAGTGTACCACACTGGTGTTCATTAAAAAAAAAAAAACGATCTCGGGAAGATGAGGAAATGTTCAAATCGTAGCGTATATACTTGAGTGATTCTGGGGTTAATGACACTTTAGAATTAAAATGTTCCATTCCTTAGACAAGTATCTTTCTATCGCATTGCTGCCTTTGCTTATTACTCTTCTTGATCAGTAACAGCAACTACCGCTTGTAGTCCTGTACCAGATGCTTTGATTACATGTTCTCAGAGAACGTGTAAGGTACAGGTGAAAACTCAGATACCTACAGGGTCCTGGTAGGTAATCAATGAGTGAATGAAGTAAACCTGGTGTGACAAGACGGCATGGTAGAGGGTTGCAAACTGGCATGCAAAAGGGCATGTCCCGTCTACAGTTCCCCTTTCTCTGCTTCCTTGCAACAAAACTCCTCAAAAGAGATGTCTTTATTCTCTGTCTTTACTTCTTCTCTTCCATTTCCTCTTAAACTTACAACTAATTAGGCTTTCATTCCACAAAGGCTATTCATGAAAATCCCTAATCACCTCCACATTGCCAAGTCCCCTGGTTAATTCTCAGACCTCAACTTACCTGACCCAACAGCATTTGACACAATTGATCCCTACATCCTGGAATGCTTTCATCACCTGGTTTTCTTCCCACTGCTCCTTTTCAGTCTCCTTTGATGATTTTCTCCCCTTTGGCAGACCCCTAAGTACTAGAGAGGGGTCTAGTACTATCTATTGTCACTGTTCTACCTCTTGTCACTCCCTTGTTGAGGCCCTCAAGTCCCATGGCTTTAAATGCTACCTGTATTCTGATGTCTCCTACATTTTAACCTCCAGCCCAACCTCCTCCCTAAACTCCACATCCATATCTATCTACCACTTACAGACATTTCATATTTAAAACATCCAAAACAGACTTCGAATTTCCACTGTCTCCCATAAATCTGTTCAATCCCACCCTTTTCCTTATCCTTCAATTGCACAAGCCAAAAATAAATAACAAAAAGCAAAAACAAAGAACACAGTGATTCTTGATTCCTCTCCACCTGTCCAATCTATCAGGAAGTCCTTTAAAATATAACCAGAATCCAACCACCTACCTCCACATCTGTCACCTTGGTCCATGTGACATGCCACCACCATCTCTCCATTTAATGACTGCACTAAACTCCTAACTGATCTCCCATTCCAACTTTTCCCACAACACAAGTACCCCTACCCTGCCTGGTCTATTATTAACACAGCAGTCAGAATGAAACTAATAAAAACAGATCATGTCACTCCTCTGCACAGAGCCCTCCACGACCTCCTATCTCATTCAGAATGAATTTCAAACTCCTAGATATCCTACAAGGCCTTATGTGACCTGGACCCTGGCTATATGTGACCTAATCTCCAGCTACTTCCATGAAACACATTTCTGCCCCAGCATCACTGGCCTCACCTCCTCACTGTTCCTTGAACATAGCAAATATGTTCCCACCTCAGAGTTTTTGCATGTATTGTTCCCTTACTTGCTGGAACACTCTTTCCCCCAGACATTTGCTTGGATTTCTCCCTCACTTCTTTCTGATCGCTCCTCAAACCAGATATTATAAGGACTCTCTATATGCTATATTTAATAGCATTCAACACCACTACTCCACACACAATCCTGGTCTTTTTCTATGTCCTTCCCCTGCTTTATTTTCTTCAGAGGAATTACTAATAGACATCAGAGTTATAGGTCTATTTATTTACTATCTGACATCCCCCCATCAGAAAAGCTATAAGCTCCATGAGTCAGGACTTTGCTTTTTTCACAGTAGCTTCTCAATAAATAGTTTGGAATGACTGAAATTCAGAAACATTTTATTTAACATTTGTAGAATTTATATAGACACAGAGACTCAGAAAGGTTAAGAAACAAGTCCTTGCAAGTTAGCAAGTGGCAAAGTCATGATTCAAATCCAGGTCATACTGACTCCAAAGTCCTGAACTTTTTCTATCATCTTTCTTTCAGATGTAAAAAGCTATGCTAGAGGGGAGACCTTCAAGATGGTGGAGGGGTAAGACGTGGAGATCACCTTCCTCCCCACAAATATATTAGAAATACATCTACATGTGGAACTTGGGGTTTGCTTTCTGCATCTAATTTGTTTCTGGTTTTCTGCTTATCATAGTTTAGTATTTAGAGTTTAATATCATTGGTAGATTTGTTTATTGATTTGGTTGCTCTCTTCCTGCTTTTTTTTATATATAGATATATATACATTTTTCCTTTTTCTCTTTTTGTGAGTGTATATGTGTATGCTTCTTTCTGTGATTTTGTCTGTATAGCTTTGCTTTTACCATTTGTCCTAGGGTTCTGTCTGTCTGTTCTTTTTTCTTAAGTATAGTTTTTACCACTTGTTATCATTGGTGGATTTCTTTTTTGCTTTGGGTGCTCTGTTCTTTCTTTTCTTTTTGCTTTCTTTTTAAATTACTTATTAATTTTTTTAATTCTTACTAATTATTTTTAATTTTTTAATTTTTTTTATTTTTCATAATTATTTTTTATTTTAATAACTATTTTATTTTATTATTTTTTTCTTTGTTTCTTTCTGTTTTTCCCCCTTTTATTCTGAGCAGTGTGGCTGACAGGGTTTTGGTGCTCCGGCCAGGTGTCAGGCCTGTGCCTCTGAGGTGGGAAAGCCAAGTTCAGGACATTGGTCCACCAGAGACCTGCCAGCTCCACATAATATCAAATGGCAAAAGCTCTCCCAGAGACCTCCATCTCAACGCTAAGACCCAGCTCCACTCAACGACCAGCAAGCTACAGGGCTGGATACCCTATGCCAAACAGCTAGCAAGACAGGAACACAACAGAGAACACAACCCATTAGCAGAGAGGCTGGCTAAAATCATAATAAGGTCACAGACACCCAAAAACACACCACCAGATGTGGTTCTGCCTACCAGAGAGACAAAATCCAGCCTCATACACCAGAACACAGGCACTAGTTCCCTCCACCAGGAAACCTACACAACCCACTAAACTAACCTTAGCCAATGGGGGAAGACACCAAAAACAACAGGAACTACAAACCTGCAGCCTGAGAAAAGGAGACCCCAAACACAGTAAGATAAGCAAAATGAGAAGACAGAGAGACACACAGCAGATGAAGGAAAAAGGTAAAAACCCAGCAGACCAAACAAATGAAGAGGAAATAGGCAGTCTATCTGAAAAAGAATTCAGACTAATGAGAGAAAAGATGATCCAAAACTTGGAAATAGAATGGAGAAAATACAATAAACGTTTAACAAGGACCTAGAAGAACTAAAGAGCAAACAAACAATGATGAACAACACAATAAATGAAATTTAAAATTCTGTACAAGGAAGCAATAGCAGAATAACTAAGGCAGAAGAACAGATAAGTGACCTGGAAGATAAAATATTGGAAATAACTACCACAGAGCAGAATAAAGAAAAAAGAATGAAAAGAATTGAGAACAGTCTTAGAGACCTCTGGGACAACATTAAACATACCAACACTCGAATTATATGAGTCCCAGAAGAAGAAGAGAAAAAGAAAGGGACTGGGAAAGTATTTCAAGAGATTATAGATGAAAACTTCCCTAATATGGAAAAGGAAATGGTTAATCAAGTTCAGGAAGTGCAGAGAGTCCAATACAGGATAAATCCAAGGATAAACACGCCAAGACACATATTAATCAAACTATCAAAAATTAAATACAAAGAAAAAATATTAAAAGCAGCAAGGGAAAAACAACAAATAACATACAAGGGAATCCCCATAAGGTTAACAGCTGATCTCTCAGCAAAAACTCTGCAAGCCAGAAGGGAGTGGCAGGACATATTTAAAGTGATGAAAAGGAAAAACCTACAACCAAGATTACTCTACCCAGCAAGGATCTCATTCAGATTTGACGGCAAAATTAAAACCTTTAGAGACAAGCAAAAGCTAAGAGAGTTCAGCACCACCAAACCACCTTTACAACAAATGCTAAAGGAACTTCTCTAGGCAGGAAACACAAGAGAAGGAAAAGACCTACAATAACAAACCCAAAACAATTAAGAAAATGGTAATAGGAACATACATATCAATAACTACCTTAAATGTAAATGGACTAAATGCTCCAACCAAAAGACAAAGACTGGCTGAATGGAAACAAAACAAGACCCATATGTATGTTGTCTACAAGAGACCCACTTCAGACCTAGGGACACATACAGACTGAAAGTGAAGGAATGGAAAAAGATATTCCATGCAAATGGAAATCAAAAGAAAGCTGGAGTAGCAATTCTCATATCAGACAAAATACACTTTAAAATAAAGACTATTAGAAGAGACAAGGAAGGACACTACATAATGATTAAGGGATCGATCCAAGAAGAAGATATAACAATGTGAATATTTATGCACCCAACATAGGAGCACCTCAATACATAAGGCAAATGCTAACAGCCATAAAAGGGGAAATCGACAGCAACACAATCGTAGTAGGGGACTTTAACATCCCACTTTCACCAATGGACAGATCATCCAAAATGAAAATAAATACGGAAACACAAGCATTAAATGACACATTAAACAAGATGGACTTAGTTGATATTTATAGGACATTCCATCCAAAAACAACAGAATACACTTTCTTCTCAAGTGCTCATGGAACATTCTCCAGTATATATCATATCTAGGGTCACAAATCAAGCCTTGGTAAATTTAAGAAAATTGAAGTTGTATCAAGTATCTTTTCCAACCACAATGCTATGAGACTACATATCAATTACAGGAAAACATCTGTAAAAAATACAAACACATGGAAGTTAAACAATACACTACTTAATAACCAAGAGCTCACTGAAGAAATCAAAGAGGAAATCAAAAAATACCTAGAAACAAATGACAATGAAAACACGAGGATCCAAAACCTATGGGATGCAGCAAAAGCAGTTCTAAGACAGAAGTTTATAGCAAGACAATCCTACCTCAAGAAACAAGAAACATCTCAAATAAACAACCTCACTTTACACCTAAAGCAATTAGAGAAAGAAGAACAAAAAAACCCCAAAGTTAACAGAAGGAAAGAAATCATAAAGATCACATCAGAAATAAATGAAAAAGAAATGAAGGAAACAATAGCAAAGATCAATAAAATTAAAGCTGGTTCTTTGAGAAGATAAACAAAATTGATAAAACATTAGCCAGACTCATCAAGTAAAAAAGGGAGAAGACTCAAATCAACAGAATTAGAAATGAAAAAGGAGAAGTAACAACTGACACTGCAGAAATACAAAGGATCATGAGAGATTACTACAAGCAACTATATGCCAATAAAATGGAAAACCTGGATGAAATAGAAAAATTCTTAGAAAAGCACAACCTTCCAAGACTGAACCAGAAAGAAATAGAAAATATAAACAGACCAATCACAAGCACTGAAATTGAGACTGTCATTAAAAATCTTCCAACAAACTAAAGCCCAGGACCAGATGGCTTCACAGGCAAATTCTATCAAACATTTAGAGAAGAACTAACAACTATCCTTCTCAAACTCTTCCAAAATATAGCAGAGGGAGGAACACTCCAAAATTCATTCTACGAGGCCACCATCACCCTGATACCAAAACCAGACAAAGATGTCACAAACAAAGAAAACTACAGGTCAATATCACTGATGAACACAGATGCAAAAATCCTCAACAAAATACTAGCAAACAGAATCCAACAGCACATTAAAAGGATCATACACCATGATCAAGTGGGGTTTATCCCAGGATGCAAGGGTTCTTCAGAATACGCAAATCAATCGATGTGATAAATCATATTAACAAACTGAAGGAGAAAAACAATATGATCATCTCAAAAGATGCAGAAAAAGCTTTCAACAAAATTCAACACCCATTTATGATAAAAACCCTCCAGAAAGGAGGCATAGAGGGAACCTACCTCAACATAATAAAGGCCATAGATAACAAACCCACAGCCAACATCATTCTCAACTGTGAAAAATTGAAACCATTTCCACTAAGATCAGGAACAAGACAAGGTTGCCCACTCTCACCACTATTATTCAACATAGTTTTGGAAGTTTTAGCCACAGCAATCAGAGAAGAAAAATAAGTAAAAGGAATCCAAATCGGAAAAGAAGAAGTAAAGCTGTCACTGTTTGCAGATGACATATACCATACACAGAGAATCCTAAAGATGCCACCAGAAAACTACTAGAGCTAATCAATGAATCTGGTAAAGTAGCAGGATACAAAATTAATGCACAGAAATGTCTTGAATTCCTATACACTAATGATGAAAAATCTAAAAGAGAAATTAAGTAAACACTCCCATTTACCATTTCAACAAAAAGAATAAAATACCTAGGAATAAACCTACCTAAGGAGACAAAAGACCTGTATGCAGAAAACTATAAGACACTCATGAAAGTAATCAAAGATGATACAAACAGATGGAGAGATATACCATGTTCTTTGATTGGAGGAATCAACATTGTGAAAATGACTATACTACTCAAAGCAATCTACAGATTCAATGCATCCCTATCAAACTACCAATGGCATTTTTCACAGAACTACAACAAAAAATTTCACAATTTGTATGGAAACACCAAAGTCCCCAAATAGACAAAGCAATCTTTAGAAAGAAAAACGGAGCTGGAGGAATCAGGTGCCTGGATTTCAGGCTATACTACAAAGCTACAGTACATAAGACAGTATGGTACTGGCACAAAAACAGAAACATAGACCAATGGAACAGGACAGAAAGCGCAGAGATAAAGCCACACACATATGGTCACCTTATCTTTGATGAAGGAGGCAAGAATATACAATGTAGAAAAGACAGCCTCTGCAATAAATGGTGCTGGGAAAACTGGACAGCTACATGTAAAAGAAAGAAATTAGAACACTCCCTAACACCATACACAAAAATAAACTCAAAATGGATTAAAGCCCTAAATGTAAGGCCAGACACTATAAAACTCTTAGAGGAAAACAGGCAGAACACTCTATGACATAAATCACAGCAAGATCCTTTTTGACCCACCTCCTAGAGAAATGGAAATAAAAACAAAAATAAACAAATGGGACCTAATGAAAGTTAAAACTTTGGCACAGCAAAGGAAACCATAAACAAGACAAATAGACAACCCTCAGAATGGGAGAAAATATTTGCAAATGAAGTAACTGACAAAGGATTAATCTCCAAAATTTACAAGCAGCCCATGCTGCTCAATATCAAAAAAACAAACAACCCAATCCAAAAATGGGCAGAAGACCTAAATAGACATTTCTCCAAAGAAGATAAACAGATTGCCAACAAACACATGAAAGGATGCTCCACATCTGTAATCTTTAGAGAAATGCAAATCAAAACTACAATGAGGTATCACCTCACACCATTCAGAATGGCCATCATCAAAAAATCTACAAACAATAAATGCTGGAGAGGGTGTGGAGAAAAGGGAAACCTCTTGCACTGTTGGTGGGATTGTAAATTGATACAGCCAGTATGGAGAACAGTATGGAGGTTCCTTAAAAAACTAAAAATAGAACTACCATATGACCCAGCAATCCCACTACTGGGCATATACCCTGAGAAAACCATAATTCAAAAAGAGTCATGCCACAATGTTCATTGCAGCTCTATTTACAATAGCCTGGACACAGAAGCAACCTAAGTGTCCATCGACAGATGAGTGGATAAAGAAGATATGGCACATATGTATAATGGAATATTACTCAGCCATAAAAAGAAACGAAATTGAGTTATTTGTAGTGAGGTGGATGGACCTAGAGTCTGTCATACAGAGTGAAGTAAGTCAGAAAGAGAAAAACAAATACCATATGCTAACACATATATATGCAATCTAAAAAAAATAAAAATTGTTCTGAAGAACCTAGGGGCAGGACAGGAATAAAAACACAGACGTAGAGAATGGACTTGAGGACACGGGGAGGGGGATGGGTAAGCTGGGAGGAAGTGAGAGAGTGGCATGGACTTATATATACTACCAAATGTAAAATAGATTGCTAGTGGGAAGCAACAGCATAGCACAGGGAGATCAGCTCGGTGCATTGTGACCACCTAGAGGGGTGAGATAGGGAGGATGGGAGGGAGACGCAAGAGGGAGGAGATATGGGGATATATGTATATGTATAGCTGATTCACTTGGTTATAAAGCAGAAACTAACACACCATTGTAAAGCAATTATACTCCAGTAAAGATGTTTAAAAAAAAGCAATGCTAAATTGTTTTACCTCTAGTTTAACCAATTATTTGACCAATTATTTTTGTCTCAACTTCTCTAATTTTCTTTTTTGCTCAGTTTTTAAAAATGTAAACACAAGTTTTTCAAGTACTCATCTACATATGCTGAATATGTATTTAAGGCAAAGAATATAAAGATTGTCATTTAAATGTATCTTAGTGAAAGTGAGTAATCCCATGCCTTTGCTTTCTCTTTCTCCCTGTACAGGTTGTCGTATCTGTCCCACCTATTAATCCAAGGTAATATTTGCAAGAGCACTGTTACTAGGCCATTGTTATATGGCAACTAATTCAGACTTTAAACAACAAATGTAAAGTCACACAAAAAAATTCATATTCCTCTGTGATTTCAGGTGCTTTAAATATTTTGCATAAAGCTTTTCTCTTTCCAAGGTTCCCTGCTATTACTCTTAACCTTTTACATGGCCTTAAATGACCTAGCCAGGAAGTATAAAGATAATGTAACTTTCCCAAAAATAAAACTCACACTCAATTTGATAAGCTTTAAGTATATAGTTTTTTGTACTGTATTTTATACAACAAATTGTTAAGTATATAGTTGCACCATTTCATAAATTTTACCCTGACAAGACCCCATGGGAATCTCACTAAACCATTTGACTAATTTACATTCATATCTTAAATACCATAATAACAGTATTACTAAATGGTTGCCAGTTACAAGTTTCTCTAAAGATTTCACACAGTAATTTTAAATATCACTTTTGTAAAGGACCCAGATTAAGATATTTTAAAAAACACTGAACTCTATTTATTCTCCTAATATCAAATATGAAATCTGTCCTCAGAAAATAATCCAAAATATTAATGAAATATGAAATCACATGATCAATGCACCCTTATTTACAAATATGAAAAGAATTAGAACCTAACAAAATGTCCAAAGGTAAGGAAATACTGAACTAAATGTTTTATCCATGCAAGAGACTATTCCACAGCCAGTAAAATTCACTCTTATGACAGTAATCTGGTAACATGTAAAATATTATGATATAATATTAAGTAAGAAAAATCAAATTAAAATTAAACCCATGTAAAAATGATGTTTACTATTTAAATTATATAAATGATCAATGGGAATGACTTGGAAGGAATATAACATAATAGGTAAACTATAAACATTGCTGGCAGGATTTCTGATGACAAATTTTCTTTTCCTTAGTTTCCAAATTCTCTGAAAAGTATTTCCATTACTTTCATATTCTGAAAGACTATAATATTGAAAACAAGGTAGGCCACTACTTTCAGCATACTCAGTGGACAGTGGTGGTTAAGCACAGGGGCTTAAACTGGTATTCTTAGATGAGTAAGTCATACACTGATGAGCCTCAGTAATTTAAATCTTTGGAACAAAATGGGACAATAAGTATTTTAATTGGAGAAAACTTATTCTGACCATGACCAGGTTACCAGTTCTCAAAGGAGACATGTCACTGAAACACTGTTAATCCTAGGCAAAAGGTCAAAGGTTTTCTCTACTGCCTGACCACCTGTATAAATCCACCCTAAGTCAGCAGTGACAAAAGGCTTTACTCTGACATCAAACATTTAACAAAACCAAAACAGAATTAAAGTAGTTTAAAAACACCTTACTCTGGCAGCACAAGCGAAAGAATCAGGGCCATGAGCTGCATTTCTTATGCCATCTGTTCCAAAGAGGGCTCTAATGCTTCCAGGAGCATCTGTACGCGCCAGTCCAGAGTTTGCAGGTCCAAGAAGTCTTTTCCATTCACATATAGCATCGTCTCTTAAAATCTCCATGGCAATTACAGGACCACTGGTGATAAACTGGATCAGCTCACTGTGAAACAGGTGAAAGATTGATTTGCTTCATTTTTCTATCAACCTAGGTACCTCTCTTAACAACAAGGATATATTACAATTTGAGTATTTCAACACATACTCATGATCATGATCTCAGAACTACTGGACATAGTGAATTTTACATGGGCAAGATAAAATTTTCATAAATTGAGTGCCTTACAGTGGCCCGAGTCTCTACAAATCACTCGTGCTGTCAATTACTGTTAGCAGAAAAATCAGTCTTTCATTGAACTAAGACTATTTCTTTGACTTAAAATGCAAATTTTTGATCTATGCTTTCTGCATTGCTCTGAAAGGTACAGAAGAATCTTTATGTTTTCATATGGTTTACCATTGCAGTCAAATAAAATCGCAATAGAGAAAGTGATGAGTGATGTATTGTAATATATTTGCAGTAAGAATTTACTTAATTATTTTTGTGTAGATCTATTAGAATTCAAAGAATGACAATGAATTTTCAGTCAATAAGCATTGAGTTGGTCTAGTGACATACAAAACATTACACTAGAAGCTGTACTACTATAAACACATACGAAGACTATAACAAAGAATAATTTCCAAGACAATTGTAGATGCCTATTCTACACAAGGTTTGAGAACATTTTTATAATGCTTGGTTTAAAATAATCGATACCATAATGATTTTCTTATGTAAAAATTTTCTTTAATAAGGCACTATTCTGTACAGGACACCAAATAGCATTTCTATTGCAGCAGCTTGGCTAATCCTTCTTTATTAGAAAAGTGAGCATTCCTCCCTTGTCAATAGCAATATGAGGTGCACAATATTCACTTAACTTTAAATACAACCCAAATATTTAGAACATAGTTTCAGTTTCTAACATATTTGTCGCTATATTTCAAAGAACAAAACGTATATCAAACAACTTAGTTAACGTATAAAGGTTCTTTGAACAATGTTTTATATACATTGAGAATGCTAAAATAAGAGTTTAAAACACAATAGATATTCAACATAAAATGTAATTATCTCTCTATTTTTAATCTACTGAAATCTAAAAAGAAAGCTATGCTCCTTATAATTTAAACAAAGCATTTTATTTGCTTCTGATTAAAGTTTAATATGTTGATTTAATGATAAGAGAATTTTCAATTAATAAAAGGAGAGAAAAAAACAATTCTTAGAAAAAAAGCTCTCTGCAGTTGCAAGATGTTGCTAAGGATTTTTTGACAAATTATTCTCATGTAACAAATTTTTGAATTGTAAAATTATAACTCTTTAGTTTTCCACGATATCCTCCATTATATCCCACGAGCCCCAATTTCAGTACCTACTTTAAAAAGGGCCTTGACTGATGATCTATATGAAAATCTGTTGCTTCTTTCCTATAAAATAATCAAAATGACAATAGTTAAGAATTATGTAAGGAAATTATTTTAACTTACATTAATAAAATAATGAAATTCTCTATGTGATCCGTATGTGAGTTAAGGACTTTTCACCAAACATTCTGCTCAAATCTCCCCTCTTTTCAAATTTTTGCTAGTATGGATATCTATGCTAAGATGTAAAATTAAAATGAACAAAAGAGGCAATACTTACTTTATTACTCATGTTCAAATCTACTATCTTCCTTTTCACTAGCATCTTTAACATTCTAAAACCAAAGTTTAACATATGACCAATAAAAATTATTTGTTCTTTAAAGTTCAAATAAGTTACATCAAAAAATGCAAAGCCATCTTCAAATTCAAAATTTGTTACCTCCTTCTACAGGCTTTAAACTTGAGAGGTTAGGCTAGAATTTTAATGTAATAGTTATAGTTTTCTTCCTTAGATCGCTCTAAAAGAAAGACTATATACTTGTGTTTTTAAAAACTGCTTGACAAATTATGCATATCAATGTATTTTTATTGGTTTTTAATGTATTAAAAATGAACCCTTGAACTTACATCCCCCCAAAAAAGGGATAATATGGAGATATTCAGAAATCTGAATTTATTAAGGGCAATCGGGATTTACTTTTAAATTTATAGTCCCACAACTATAGAAACAATGAAAGGATAATGGACTTTTACACTGATTTAAAAAGTTATTTAGACTTTTCGGTTAATCAAACCAAGTGTCTCAAACTTGTACAGTTTTCTCAAAGGCTTTAAACTGAATTCACAGTATATGACAAATATATGTCAACATCAACTTTTTAAAATAGCCAATTAAAGTATCCCCTAACAAAAGATTAACCTTTCAGGCTTGATAATTTAGTATGCAATGCTTTAAGATCTTATAGGCCCATTACAAAATGAATTCACTTAATAAGCTATATCAGGATATACTTTTATTCAAACCAAGTGTACTAAAATATTCTCTTTGGCCATGAAAAGATTATGAAAGTATACTATGCAAGTATAGAAAATGAAATTCATCCCAAGAAATGGAAGGGGAAGAAAACTCATTTTTTCTAGAGGCTATTATATGCCCAACATTAAATTTTATTATTCCTCATAACAATATATTGAAATAGGTATGATCATCTTCATTTTACATTTGAAAATAATGAAGTTCAGCATGATTACATAACTTGTCCAGGTCAAAGTGCTGGTAAGGGAAGAAGGACAGGGAGATTTGAACCCAAATCTCTGATTGCTTATGACCTTACTATTACCAACTTCAGAAAAAAAAAATTCTAGCGGGTAAGGAAAAGAATTCATAAAAATGATATGGATATTCTGTATTGCAGCCTAAAATGAGGTAAAACTGAGTGTCTAAAAAACCTCAAGTGGGGAGTATTTTAGAAGAGTTAGCAGCGAGACTACTAATATGACCAATTCTAAACTTTAACACAAATGAACCACTAAGAAAAATCATAATGTTTAATATCAGTGAAAAGAAAAATATTAATTACTGAAAGTATCTTATTGCTTTCTTCTCATATGTCACTGACCCCATAGTTATTTCCACTGAAAATCTATACCTGACACCAAGATGAGAGTTCATGAATTCTTTTCTCATCATTCTTATTTAATTTCTCCCTTAAAAAGTTTAGATGGAGAGAAAGATTAACAAGTGCATCACCACCTAGAGGAGTCTCTTTGTTGTTATTTTGTTATGTTTTGTTTTGTTGTGTTTTTATAAAGAAACTCACCATTGTCACAAAGATCTATTAATTCTTTTACGAAATACTTACTTAGTGCCTACTTTGAATCAGGCACTGATCCAAGAACTAGAAGTACAAAGTTAGATGGAACTCAGCTTCTGCCTTTCAGATACTGTCATGAGGGAGGAACTGACATTTGAGCAAATAAGTTTAGAAAAGATTTAAGCATTGGGAGATACTCCTCCATGGGTCTCTGCCACTCCTAACGTGTCTTATTGGGTATGCCAAGAATGCAAGGCCCCAGCTACTCTTTATCCTAGCCATTTCTTGGAGTTATGTTTATAATGAGCAACTTTGAGGGATGAGGTCATGTCTCTTCAGTACAAAGAGCAGGCTTGTTTACTGCTCGTTAATGAAACAGTGGGTAACCTAAGTTCAGTGCTCCTCAGGGGTGATGCAATCAACTGTGTGTACAACATCCACCCGGGCCCATATCATGTTATTCCCATGGGACATGAAAGCAAAGGGAACCAACAGAAACATGATGTTCATGCTGTTTACTGAGCCATACTCAAGCCCTCTGTCTCTGACTCAGAAGTCTCACGTCTTCTGCTAGCATCCCTGAGAGAGTAACAGACTAACTTATTAGCTTTTAAGTTGGGTAAAATCCAAGACTTGACAGTCATATTAATAGAGATGTATGAGGTGCTATAAACAATTTAAAAAGCTGTTAAGTTTTCTTGGGCAACTTTATTGTGGAAAGTTTGACACCAAATTATCAAACACTGGAAGTGTAGAGACATAAAAAAGTTTTAATCTCACTAAAACTATTCAAAGTCATCTCTCCAGAATTCAGTCCCATAGCCTGCTATGAGGGCAAGCGTTCTCGATACAGACAGAAATGGGACAAATGCAACTATGCTCATAAAGGATCATGACCTTTGTTTCTACTAAATAATAGTGATATCACTAGTACTACACTACTACCACTCATAGCTAACACCTATATACACCTACTATGTGCCACGGTTTTTCAAAGCACTTTACTTTTATTAAACTCACATAACCCTCATAACAACTTCATGATACAGGTGATGTTATAACCTCTGTTTTGCAGATGAAGAAACTGAAGCACAGAGGTAAGTTGTTCAGAGTCACAACCTAGTAAGCGGTGCAGTTACAAGCAATCTGGCTCTAGATTCTGTGCTCTGAAATAGAAGACGCCTGCCTTTCTAGAATATATGTAAACTGGGAGATCTTACATAGGGGAAAAATTCAAATTATGTCATTACTGGGGTAAAAATGAGAATGTTTTGTTAAGGTTTCTAGGGATCAGACTTATCAAAGCTACGCTGACTCTCTACTGCTCTCCATCGTCCCTGTTCTCACAGAGACAAAAAAGCAACCATCCTGTGGGATAAAGAGCCAGGAACATCAGTGAGAAGACACCTAAGCAAACAAACACACACAAATCAGCGAAGTACCCTAAGAAAACTGCTGGGTCGAGCCCTGCCTAACAGCTACATTAATGTCCCTACCTAA
This sequence comes from Balaenoptera musculus, assembly GCF_009873245.2. Taxonomy (NCBI): domain Eukaryota; kingdom Metazoa; phylum Chordata; class Mammalia; order Artiodactyla; family Balaenopteridae; genus Balaenoptera; species Balaenoptera musculus. The sequence continues at coordinate 125,378,087 of NC_045785.1, forward strand.
CACTAAGTCTTATTTTCATTAAATAACTTAGAAAATATCTGGTCAGATAGAATGGCTTGCTTTTCAGAGCAGTAAATAGGTATATCTGCCAATTATATATATTGGAAGGAACTAAAACATTTCCAAACACATGACTTTTGAAAATCTCAACAGTAACATTCCCTTGTCAAATAGAAATAATCTAATATTCATTTCTTCTATACTTTTTATACAATGTGTTACATTGTATAAAAGAAGAGATTACAGTTATGAAACACTGGTGTTATAAAAGCAGATGGGGTTATGAAAGACAATGAAGAGTTCATGTCTAATACATAGTTAATAGTATAACCTGACAACTCCTATTTGCTGAGAGTTCAATCATCCTTTATGCATCTGATTACCTTTTGTCGTCCATTTCCTCATTCTAATAAGATTACTATACTATTCTTTGTCATTCTGTGGAAGTTTTTAAACAATGACATGAAAGATAGATGATTTTTTTTTTAAAAAAAGGAACCAGACATTACATAACTGAGAATACTCAAAAAATTTACCTTGAAAGTGTCATCATTTTGAGTTTGGTTAGAGTAAATCCAGCTTTGCTTATTATTTCAATGATTTCTCCTGCTTTTGATACTGCATCTGGTTTAATCAGGGCTAATGTTCTATAAAGAAATAAAGAATAAATTTAAAGATAAAAATAGTTTGGCAGTTTTTACTTATAATTCCCAAGCAGTGGTAATTTCCTTAAAAATCCTAGATCAAACATCAAAGTGAATTATAAACACAAGTGTATTAATGGTCTCTTAAAAACTTACACAATGGAAGTTTACTATTTTTTCACAAGGAAATAAAAATTAGGTACCCAATCTAGAAAAATCATAAAAGCTTAGAGGGAAAAAAAGTTAAGACTCATTTTAAATATGTCCACGTTATAAAACACAGGTGTTTAAGATTTCTATTTCTTAGCATACGCTTTATAAAAGACAACAATTCTCTAAAGAGTTGCATTAAACATATTAGCTTGATTTTTGGTCTCTTAGACTTTAACATGTGTATGCCACGCAGTCAGTTCAGCATTGATTTGGAAATAATATAAATTCTTCTATTAACACTTTATTCATAGCATGAATGATATACAAAGAACTAAATGTCTTCTTACCTGAAGATGTATATGGCTAGCAAACACCCTGCTAACTTTTAAAATCACACTTTCCTCTTAGAGGACACACCAGAGCTATGCATTCTCCCCTCTGACACAGAATTAATGGATTTTTAGAGATGGAGATCACCTGAATTTCCTCAGTTTACTAACAAGGAAACAAGGCCCAGAGAGGTAACGCTCCAAAGATCACACAGCTGGTCTGTGGCCTCCTCAGGACAGAACACCCAGCTCACTCGACTCTTGGGTCTGTGCTCCTTCCACACCACACCACAAATAATGTTGCTATTAATATTAGCAAAAGGGAGCATAATCACAAATCCTCAAGACTAACATTTGCAAACGCAAGGTAAAATCAGATTAGTTGGAGTAATTCAGTTTATCTGGCACACAAAATAAGATAAAAAATTGCTGTCACTTTCCCTTTATTTTCAATTGTTCTGACACACTGGCATTAACTCAAGGAATCCATAAAAGGAGACTGGTAGGCTTTTTCAAAGTAGGCTTTTTTCACCAATGAGACAAACTTAGCTAAGGATATAATGATACAAATATCCTTACTTACAACTGGATATAACTTATGGCTGGCTTTTAAAACTTTTAAATAACAAAAGTTGTTCATTTTAGTCCGATAGGGCTTGTGATAAACGGACTTTTTATTCTGAAGCAAGTGAGTAACTTCTAGCATTTTATATGGCTTCAAAGATAGTTAAAACTTGTCACTTTTTTAGCTCACATTGTTTAAAATATTATAAAGCCAAACTAACCCATGATTGTTTATGCTAAACTCTGGAAACGTCTTCAAGAACCAAAGCTCTTAAAGAAAATATAAAACACATCGGCAGTGAACAACAAGCAATATGAAAAAAAAATGCAGTTTCATTTTCTCTTTAAATGCCTACAGGAGACAAAGCGTTGATTACTGTGATTAATTACTCCAAGCAAGTTCCTCTGTCACCTCTTCACGGCTTAATTGTTCAGTAGATAATAGTTAAAATGCATTTTGGAGGGAAAATAAGATAGGCTTTAGGAATCATATGTATTATTTAAAAGTGAAGATAGCACACAAAGAAAGTAAAGCGCCACGAAAATATATTAATAGTGCCGCTGTTATCTGTTGCTGCATAACAAACCACCCCAAAATGTAGTGGCTTAAAACTACCAACAACTTCTCAAGGTCATGTAGGTTGGCTGGGGAGTGGTTTCACCTGGGATGGGTCACACTGCTGCATTCGGCTAGTGGGTCGGTTCAGACAGCCAGGCTTCTCTTTCCTTGAGGCCTCAAGAGCTGGAACAGGCAGGGAGATGGATTCTCCCCTAAAGCCTCCACAAAGAAATGTAGCCTTCCCTACCAACACCTTGATCTTAGCCTGATGAAATCTGTGTTGGACTTCTGATATATAAAACTAAGATAATAAATTTGTATTGTTTAAGCAGCTGACTTTGTGGTAATTTGTTATGTCTTCAATAAAAGACTACAGAGAAAAAAAAACTGGAGAGGAAAAACACCTCAACAAAAGAATGACAAGAAGAAAAAAATAGAAAAGCAGGAAAGCAGTAAAATAGTTGAAATATGTACAAAAATACTAATACAGCATATGTAAATGTACATGTACTAGTCTTACCAGTGAAAATCTAGGTTTTCAGACTGATTTTTTTTTAAAGAGCTGCATGCTGTTTACAAGAGATATATCTACAATATAACTTAACAAGGCTGAAAGTAAAGCAATGACAAAAAGATATCAACCAAAAATACATTATCAATCAAATCCATTCTTGAGAAAGATGGCTAAGGCCACCCATTCCTTGGCTGTGGTCTCCTTCCACCTTCAAATCTAGCAATGGAGACTGGGTCCTTCTCACACTGGCATCTCTCTGGTTCTCTGCAGCCAGAAAGGTTCTCTGGTTTTATGGATTCCTGTGATTAGATCGCACCCACAGGAATGATGCAGAATAATTTCCCCATCTCAAGGCCTGTAATCTTAAATCTGCAAAGTCTCTTTGCCATGTAAGGTAACTGTTGGGCTGCACCCGCAGGCTTGCAAGCCTTGCAGATGCCCAGCCTCGAGAGAGAAGAAAGAGCCCAGAGAGCAGCAAAAGAGACCTCAATGGTTTAATTGATGGAGGAGCTTACATGTCTGAAGCAAGGTCCTGGAGCAACACCCCCACGGTGTGCGGCAAACTGTAGGCAGGCTGTAGCAGCAGTCTTGGCTACTCAGGATGGAGGGAGGCTACCATTTACAGGGGGGAATTGATGTCAGGTGGGCTCATTAGTTACCAGGGGCTAATTAACAACCCTTACAATTAAGAGAATTGGATAGTCATGTGAGTGAAGCAGGGCCTAGTCAATCAGGGGATCTACAGAGAGCGAGAGAACAGCCATCTTGAATGGCCTGACCATACAGTAACATATTCATAGGTTCCAGAGATTTGAACACGGACATCTTTGAGCAGTCATGATTCTGCCTACCGTACTCTCTATTGGTGTGGAGTTTATACACTATTTTTCTAGTGGTTAGCTGTGAAACTTTTTCATACTTATTTAACTTAAAATTCTTAAAATTGTATAATATCTTGACCCTTTAGAAAGACTTTAGAACACTTTAGCTCCAATGTTCTCTCTTCCAACTTATATAGTTTCATTGTTGTTTTGGACGTTCAGTTTCTTGCCTGCATGAGTAAGCCATCTTGGACGATGAGACCGTAGGTAAGTAAAGATGAGATAAAGATTGGCTGCAGGGGGGTGAATTTTTAGCAAGGCCTTGGTAATTGAACTAAAGTCTTACTTGAATGCGTTTCAGTGCCTTTTTGCAGCCAAAACTCAACTGCTCACCACCACCTAGGAGGATATGTAAAGTAACAGTAATTGGTATTGAGGGAGTAGTTTCCCAAAGGTGAGAACAGAACTGAACTAATACCAGTAATTGTCTGGTCTCCTCCCCTGAGAAGTAGCCTTGGTCTACTTAAAATTGTTAGGCCGACTGGCTTAAAGAAATAAAACTCCAGGAACAATGAGAACATGTGTACCTTTGCTCCTCGTGGGTAAAGTGACTTCTACTCCATTCCCAGGAGGGCGCTCCCTCTCTCCACCCCCTTCATTTGCTCCTCCACATATGGTCACATTTAAGGGTTTCTCGTTGTATGCGGCCCTGCCTCTTCTCTCTCAGGCCTGCAAGCCCTCATGCAGGACACAGTCTATAGTTCTTCTCCTGCTTCCATCTGGTTAGCACAGCGGAGGCAGAGGCCAGCACCTGCATGGAAACCTACCTCTCTCTGGTGCTCTGTCTCCCACGCTGGATGGGCAAGTGTGCTCTCAGGGTTTGCTCTAAAGGTATCTCTCTCCCTCAGACAGGCCCCAAGGTCCAGACTGGGAAGGAGGGCAGGGGGTGGGGTGGAGAAGTAGGAATAAACCACAACCGTTCTCAGAGCTGGCTTATACTAGACAGCCTAAACCAGCACTTTACTTTGATTTGCATTTGGCACCTACATTAATGCTCCATCAGTTAATATTCGGAAGGGAGAATGGAGACTAACTGAACCCAAGAGATGACAAAAAGCCTGTATGATGTCTTTACATCTGAATAGTAAAACCATAAAGCATCAATTTATTACCATCTAAAATTAAAGTTGAATACTCTAAAAAAAAAAGAAACAAAAATTTTAAAGAAAAAAATGTTTTTAAATCAAATACTATGACTCATTGACAACTGATAACACTTATCCATTTGATTTGAGGAGCTTTATAAGGAGAATAGATTAAAATTAGCTAAGAGAGTAAATCTTTCATTAAGTTCCCTTACCACAAAAGAAAAATCAATATAAAAAATAATAAAAGGGTGGGAGGAAAATTTTGGAGGTAATAGATAAATTTATATCCTTGACTGTGGTAATGGTTTCATGGGTATATACTTAGCTCCAAACTCACCAAGTTGTATGTATTAAATATTTACAGCTTTTTGTTTGTCTATTATACTTCAATACAGAGATTTTTGAAAAAGAGAATAGAAATGTAAATCGAATGTCAGATTTCTACAGTTAACAGGAATTAGAAAGCTGAGGCTAGTTTGTTAGCTAAATTGAATTACATAGAATTATCTTGATAAGTGCCTCAAAATTAGCAGACAGGCACCATGAAGATCAGCTTTACTCCTCCCTCTCACTACAGGCTTTACTCCAAAAAGAAAATAGTTGAGTATGATAAATATAATAGGGATGTAATTAGTTCATAAATTATCCTTGACACTATATAAAACTGAGAACTAGGCTAAGTTATAATTATTACATAGAAGCTATTTCCATGGGACCATGATAGACATGCATGTATTTCTCCATATGCCTACTTCTTTGGTCATTTAAATGAAACAATATATTTTTAAAACTCTTGAATTCTGAAGTTTATTTAAATCACCCAAATGGTTGCTGGATTTAACCCACTTGCAGTTAGGAGAGAATCAGAAGAGAAAATGGTGAAACAATTGAAGTCAGTAAAAATAGAATATTGCACATATTTTAATTAATTATATTTATAAAGCCCAAATATTTAAAATCTGTCTTCACATTCTTCTGTTACTCCTATTTTTAAATCAGTCCATTCAATAGTATTTACCGATATATTAATTAGAGGTTTTAATAAAAAGAGAATGAGTTTTAAAGTCAAACACAACAAGATATACTTGTTTCCCTTTACTTTGTAGCTGTGTGACTATGGCTGTGTTCTGTAAAATGGAATCAACAACATTCACTGTAGACAAATCAATTAATATATATATTAATTATAATTGTTACAGCTATTATTATTTTATTTTGATTGGGTCATACTATTAACCCTGTCTCCCTAATTCACTTATTTTTGCTAGTTTAAATGAAAACTTGAAGTGGTCTTGAACTGAGATGCCTACCACATTGGCTGGCATATAGCATGTGATCAAAAACTAAGTTATAAATATTTATTACTTGTAAATAAAGGAACTGTGGTTGGTGTTTCCTTAATCCCATAGACTTTTATCAGTAGATCTCATAACAATGAGATTCCTATTTGTCTAACATTTTATTTTTTTTTTCATATTTCAGAGTTGTCCTGTGAATCTTTGGTTTTCCTTTTTTATGAGTCATTCACCACCTCACTGATCCATCACCACCTGTGTACTAATACCACACTGAGCATCAAAGAACCTCCAGAATTATAAAGGGCTTGTAAAGAAGTCACAGAAAGAATATTACTATGGGGGGGACTCAGGTATTAGGTAGATAACCAGCTATTATTTGGGTGGCAAACCTCAAAATATAGTTAGACAGATTTTTTTTCCTATAGAATTAAATAGTTTTGGGAGCTTTTTATACATACAGCCTTAACTTCCACCAGTGATCCCTATTTTTCATTACTGCAACAATCACTCCACAAATCCAAAGAATCCTCCAAGTCAGCACAATATAATATAAGCCACAGAAACCAGAGCCAAGAAAGATGACCAAAGAATTAACATTCCATTTCAAATATAGCTCGTGCTAGACTCAGAAAGCTGCAAACTCATAAATGTAGAGGTTGAAAATTACAATGTCATTTTAGTATTATGTTTTCTGGCTAGCCTAATTTTCAGCTACAACTGCAACTTGTTCTGTCTCTCCTCTAAATCAAAACTGAGGGAAAGTCAGAATGACAAACGTAGCTACGACAAACAATGAAGAGAGAAGACCAGAGAGACACACAGAAGGCACCATGCTGCAGTTTCTCCGCTTCACAGGAAGAGCCACATGCAATGGGAGGGAGGGAAGAAGGCAGGGAGGCAGCCAGCGGGGAGCTCTGCCTCCAAACACAACGACTATTTTCAACAACATAAGCTCATTCATTCAACAAAGTTACGTGGGGCATCCCCTGTGAATAATGCACTGTTTGAGGCATCACCACCACGGCCTTTAGGGATGCAGTTGTGATCCCAAGACAGATTAAGTTTCTTTGTATCACAATGTTTTTGTATATTTTTTTCTTTTCAAAATACTCACATATCCTGTCTTCAATTGATCAGTCAATATTTATCAGATATCTATTACGTCTGCAAATAAAACTCAAAAATAGACAATATATATTCCAAACAATCTAGACAAAAACACCTTTGTCAACTAGATCAAAGGTCATCATTTGAAAACAGGGAGGAAATGAAGAAAAGGAAAGAGTAGATAATAAATTTTAAATTGTTATTCAATGATTCATTCATCTAACACAGACAAGGTGCTTGTAATGTATGAGGAGACGTGTTAGGTGCCACAGGAGACATAAAAATGAATTGAGACAAAAAGAAGACAATCATTTTGCAGGTCCTATCCATTCTCCTGTGATTAAATCCTCCTATTCTTGATTCAGACAGACGCTGGGCTTTAATCTTGTCTCTACTCTGTGACCTTCAGCAAGTTACCTAACATCACTAAGCCTCAACTTCTCCATCTGCAGAGTGGAGCTAATAATAATATTATGAGCTTGTGTATTAGGTTGTTGTGGGACTTAAATAAATGATGCATACAAATCATTTTAACACAATACCTTTTATAAAAATAGCTAACAGATATTAATGCTTATCATTACTACTATTACTGCACTTCGGTTAATCACTTTCCTTCCTTCCTCTTCATACCTATTGCTACCATCCTAATTAGTCTATTTTACTATTTAAATTTAAAAAAATTTTTAACCACCAAGCCAGTCATGAAGAACAATGAGCTCTGCCTAGTGCATAACATTCTGTTGTATTTTTGCTCATACTCATTCCTCTGACCAGCATTCCTCCGACTTGATCCAACTGGGTAAAAATTCAATCCACCTCTCATGATCCTGTCAAATACCTTCACAAAGCCTTCCCTACTCTTCTACAAGAAATAGCTTTACTTTCCTCTGAGTTTCCTTTGAGCTTCTGGCAATCACTACTTCCCCCCCATAAACCATCTTTATGCTGTACACTAAGACTTATATTTTCAGTTCCCAATTAGAAGAATGACGAGGGTGTATAAAAGGTTTGCACTTTTTCCTCTGGAAAATAATCATTGCCTAAGACTATGGGCATCACTTTGTTACCTCCACAAAATTCTAAAATTGTCATAATACTGAATTGGATCACTGAAAAATATCTACACCGTAAAAACAAAAGATAGAAACAAGAAGTTAGAATTTGGTATCAAGACATACATAATGTTCTAAGAATTTTAAAAAGATTATATACTTGTTTTCTTACTTTTCTTTCCTACTGCCCAGTTGCCGAGCTGTATATTGATCCCCATAGTCAAGTAGCACCAGTTGTCGAGAAAAGACATTCACTTTGTTGCCTATAAATAAATCTTCCAAGTGAAGGTCTTCATATTTGGTCCGCTTTAAAAAGGTGCGATGATTCTTTACATCATGCTAGAACCAAAAACAATACAATAAAACAAATAATTATCAGTAGGTAATGTTAACCTTATTATAAAACTAGAAATAGTTATTAATTTTGCTCTATTAAACATAAGTTACATTCTGTTTCATTTTTGCTATAAGTACAAATCATAATTTCTTTCATAACTTATGTAGTTCCTAGTCTACTCTAGTAATAACATAAAAATTACAAATTTAATACTTTAAAAAACCCTGGATAGAAAGATTTGTTTATTTCCAAATCACTGCAGCAAATTAGTGCCTATGAAATCCCAGAGACATTCCAAATTTCTGCTTTCTTGCCGACACAAAATCCCAGTACCAAATAGGTCCACGTGCAAAAGGAGTCGTCAACAAAGGGACACAAAGAAACAAGCAGGACTCTTTTAGCTCAGCCTTCTTCAATTTGACTTTTTGTAGCGATAACAGCATTCAACAATGGTGACATATTTATGAGCATGATAATCTTTATCTATAGCCACTTATTGACTATCACTTAATCCAAAGCATAAGTAATCCCACTTCAGTTTTCTAACCAAAAAAATAATTTCTATTAAAAATAAAGACACAAGGTATCTTCTTGTATTGGAATTATAATACCAAAATTTTAAAAATTCCCAAAATAAAAAGAATGTATTTTTAAAAGCAACTATAAAAAAAGGCAATTCTATTCCTCTCTGGATCCCACCTTCACTCCGTTTGCCAACTTTTAAGCAAAAAAAGGCTCATTTACCATTTCAACAGATCCATCCCCTGGGTAAAATAGAAGCTCATAACGTCGAAATAGTGAAGCATTTGGATCATACCACTCTGCAATGAAAACGAATCTTTCACCATGATTCTGTAAAGAAGGATAGAAGAACTTTAACACTAACATATAAAATATAAGCACTCTTGTAAAAATCATACAAATTGAAAGAATTATCAAATATTTGTGATGAAGAAATTTGTTATTACTTATTGTATTGAATAATTCTGCTTTTCAACAGTATGCCAGTTATCAACATACCCTCATAAATATTTCCTTCTAATTTCTTATTAAACATCCTTAGATATCTCAAAGATGACTTATGAACTGCTTAATACTTCACAGCCATCCAAACATCCTGGGTAAATTGATACTTTTTTTAGAACATGAGCTCCAGATCTGACTACTGTGATAATTCAGTCCTTCTGAAAGCAAGTTTACATATAAGCAGATAATCAATAAACTAGTATGAGAAAAAAAAAAAGAAGAAAAAATTAGTATGAGAAAAAATTTCTGAGTGGCTAGCTCTCAATTACATTTAGAACATAACTGTTCTAAATTTAAGACTCCAGCAGTATTAGAGTATTGTTGTCATTCAAATTATAGTAAGCATCTTTACTCTCCTTAGTAATTTCACATGATAGTATCTTTTTATAGAAAGAGTGGGAGAATGTGTTAGTCTAGGTCCCCGGAGAAGCAGACACGATGCCAAGATAGGATTAAACATGCAAAAATTCTATTCTGTAAGAGAAATTCTGTACAGGAAATTCCTACAAGAGAAAATAGGGAGGGATCCAGGGAAGGCTGACAGACCACAATACAAATCTGACCCTAAGTGAAGGAGAGAGTGAAGGAAGACTGGATAATATCCTTCTGGACTGCTCTACAGACTAAGGAAGGTTCAGCAAGACCACTACTACCAAATGTAAAATAGATAGCTAGTAGGAAGCAGCTGCAAGGCACAGGGAGATCAGCTCGGTGCTTTGTGACTACCTAGAGGTGTGGGATAGGGAGGGTGGGAGGGAGACGCAAGAGGGAGGAGATATGGGGATGTATGTATAGGTATAGCTGATTCACTTTGTTATAAAGCAGAAACTAACACACAATTGTAAAGCAATTATACTCCAGTAAAGATGTTAAAAAAAAAGACCACTGGGCAGTGCTCAAGCCAGTTAGCCCTCAGAGAGTTCTCTGACTTCCAGGGACAGGCCTGCTTTAGTATCCCTGCTCTCTCAGTCACGGGCTGGGAGCAGCCCTTGGGAAGCATGTCCTAAGCACAAAAGCAGCAGTAGATTCCAGAGCACAGGAGCTGAGGCCCTTTGATCATTTCAGCTCCCTCTAGTTGAAGATCTGTGAGGTGCATACAATGAAAACGTAAGTCAAAGAATGGCCCTCTTTCCTTGACTGTTAGGCAGGATTTCCTAGGCCCCTAAAGGTCCTTCATCACAATAAGCAAATGAGGACATAAAGAAGAAAGGAATCTAAGGGTTTCGTTGCTAATTCTGGATTTAGCATCTGATTCTCTGGTTATGGTATATAGATGGGTTCCTTTTATGTTAATAATTCACTTATAAATTCTAATAGTACTATGTCTAGTTATATTTATGATTGTACTCATAAGCTATAATGGAGATAATTTTAAAGACACTATTTTATTTTTCCCACAATCATCCAAAAGACACATTTAAATAATGTTTATTAGTCAAGAGAAAACAAAGGTAAGAGATATACTATAACAAGCCTTTCTTCATTCATTATTTTTCATATTGATCCTTATAAATACAGCTTTTTTATTTTTATTTTTTAATACAGCTTTTTAAAATTTAGGTTTCACTGTGCATTCTAGTATTATACTCTCCTTTTAATATAAAATTTAAATATTATTAGTTTATTAAAATTTTTACTATCTATATTAAAATATTCATTCACTCAAAAACATCATTGAAATACTGCCTTCACTAAAATAAAATTATGAAATGGAAGAAATGATGAGACATCTAACTGAAGGTAAAAGGGCAAAGAAAATGATGCAAATGAAAAACCAATGAAACTTGGCACTTCCATTTATCCAGGCAGCCTTAACCACAAAACCTGCCAATCATGCTCTTTAACTCTGAGGCAGGTAGTAGAATTTTTCATGATTCATCATCCAGAAAACAGTTTTAATACAAAGAAAACAAACTGAGGAAGTACTGTTTCTGGCTGACAACGTAGCTTAGAGCAAATCAATGCTACTTTCCAAGAACTAGAAAAGTGGGATGTTAAAAAAATGTACCTGTTTGATGATGTTGGAGAGCATCTAAGGCAGCCAGATTTGATGATCTAAGATTCAGAAAGATAGGAAGTTCACTGAGGTGAGCACAGCATTCTTTATACTGCTTTTACCTGAGGACATGTGCTGAGACTTAAGTCAAGCTGGACAAGAGACTGAGAAGCCCAAGAAGCTGGTAGGGGAAGGCTGCTAAGAGGCAGTGAAGCTAGCAGAGCTTTTGACAGTGTCATGGGGATAAGTAGACAAACACTGGAATTTGGGCCTATCAATGCAGCCAAGACTTGAGGGGCAAAGACCCGGAAGAAAAGGAAACCATAGAGAAGTGAGTTCAAACCTGTGTTTGTTCAATGGAGCTTTACACTCCAGGGGCATAGGCAAATTAAAGGTAAACTGATCCTTACAAAATTTGAAACAAGTTTTGTGTTCACTCAATGCTCAATTATGATAAGTGATGTTTCCTCCATTCCACCCCCCTGCAACTCCAGAAATGGAAATATGGCTTTTCATACACAATGTCAAGCTTTCAAAGACAAACTACCAGATATACCAAAAAAAGAAGACCAAGAGAAAAAAAAAAGACAATAGAAAGAAATCCATGAACACCCTAGTTATTATATGAAAAGGCTTCAAAATAACAATGATAGGTAGGAAAAATATACGTCAAGATTAATAATTTCACCAGAGAGCCAGAATCTACTTTTTAATCAATCAGAAATTCAAGAATGAAAAGTAATTGCCAACACAGCATTCTATAACTAGCAGAATTACCCTTCAAGAGGTGAAGGTGAAATAAAGATATTTTTAGACAAGCAAAACCAGAAAATTTATTGCCAATGCACCTGCATTAAAAGAAATTCTAAAGGAAGTTCTGAAGGAAAAAAGAAAATGATTCAAGATGATTCAAGGAACAGAAGGACTGAAAAACAATGGAAATGTAAATATGTGGGTAAATCTAAATAAATAATGCATATACAAAATAACAATAATGTCTTGTGGGATATAAAATAAGTAGAATTTGAATTCAGATTAATAAGAATATAAAGGGTGTGAGGGGAAGACAATATTCTTCAAATTTTGTGAAGCAAAAAAAAAAATCTCCTACATCAGTTGCTCGACCTTTTCTCAAATTCCAATGAACATCAGTGAAGAGAATGTCTCTTAAGCTAATAGGCACACAAACTGGAGACATTCTGTTCAATTTTTCACCCTCCGTTCTGTTAGAATGACTTTTCTTCATCTCCTAGTGCTCAGACAACAGGAAAACAATTCTCAAAATGTTTAATAAATCAGTGCCATTCAAACTTTAAGAAATTAATGATAACCATTAAACATGACAATAATAATAATTTTTAGAGTAGCTATTAAGTAGCAGGTTCTTTACATACATTATCTCATTTCATTCTCACAACAGACAATGTAGGTTGACAGAAATAGGGATACTATTTCATGGACAAGGATAGTAAAGCTCAGAAAACTTGAACACTGGTCCAAGGTTACAAAGCAAAGAAATGAGTAAGTCAGCCCTCAAACTTTGGTTCTTCAGACTTTGCAAAGCCCATGTTTTGTCCCATTAAACAGCACTACCTACATAAAATGATGCAAAAGTCAGTGTTAAAGAAAGCATTCAGTGGGCCTAAACTAATGATGAACTGAGTTATTTAACTACTCCTCTATGTAAAGTTAAATAATTCTAGACAGGGTCAATTTTGTAACCCTTAACAAACATGTAGGAGAAAGGGTATGGATTATTACAAAATAGGATAAGGAAATCAGGTTACTCCCTGTGACATCAAACATACTTAACAAAATATCTCTTTTCAATTATATCCCAATTTCAGAATCTTAAGAAATCAAGAGTCAGTGAGGTCTGTCCTTATAAAATACCAAAAAAAACTTAAATATAAAACTATATTTTAAAACCTATATAACATTCATATGGAAACCCAAGAGACCCAGAATAGCTAAAGCAGTCTTGAAAAAGAAGAACAAAGTTGGAGACCTCACATTTTCTATCTTCAAAACACTGCAAAGCTACAGTAATCAAGACAGTGTAATACTGGCATAGAATAGATATAGATTAATCTAATAGAAGGGAGTCCAGGGGCTTCCCTGGTGGCGCAGTGGTTGAGAATCTGCCTGCTAATGCAGGGGACACGGGTTCGAGCCCTGGTCTGGGAAGATCCCACATGCCACGGAGCAGCTGGGCCCGTGAGCCACAACTACTGAGCCTGCGCGTCTGGAGCCTGTGCCCCGCAACAGGAGGGGCCGCGATAGTGAAAGGCCCGCGCACCGCGATGAAGAGCGGTCCCCGCACAGCGATGAAGAGTGGCCCCCACTTGCCTCAACTAGAGAAAGCCCTCGCATGAACCGAAGACCCAACACAGCCAAAATAAAAATAAAATTTAAAAAAAAAAAAAAAAAAAAAAAGTGGAGACCAAATCTTCTATATAAATAAATTGTAATATACTTTAAAAAAAAAAAAAAAAAAAAAAAAAGAAGGGAGTCCAGAAATGAGCTCAAACATATATGATCAACTGATTTTCTTCAAGGGCAGCAAGACCATTCAATGGGGAAAGAACAGTCTTTCCATAAACAGTGCTGGGACCATTGGATATCCATAGGCAAAAAAAAAAAAATGAAATTGTATCCCTACCTCACACTATATACAAAAATTAACTCAAATGGATCATAGACCTAAACACCAAGAGCTAAGCTAGAAAAACTGCTAGAAGAAAACATCTGTGACTTTGGGTTAGGAAATGGTTTCTTAGACAAGACACCAAAAGCACAAGTGACCAAAAAACGAAACAAAACAACAACAGCAAAAACATAGATAATTTGGACTCCAAATGATACCATCAAGGGAGCAAAATGACAACCCACAGAACTGGAGAAAATATTTACAAATCATATATCTGATAAGGGAGGATCTAGTTTCCAGAATGTATTAAGAACTCTAACAACTCAATAATAAAAGACAACCCAGTTACAAAATGGGCAAAGGATCTGAGTAGACATTTTTCCAAAGAAGGTATAAGAAGATATACAAATAGCCATTAAACCTATGAAAAGATGCTCAATACCACTAGCTATTAGGTAAATGGAAATTAAAACCACAATGAGATAGTACTTCACACACACTAGAATGGCTATAATAAAAAAGACAGGCAATAATAAATGTTGGTGAGGATGCAGAGAAAATGGAACTCTCATATGTTGCTGGTAGAAATGTAAAATGATGCAGCTACTTTGGAAAACAGTTTGGCAGTTCCTCAAAATGTTAAACATAGAGTACATAGGACCCAGCAATTCCACTCCTAGATATACACCCAAGAGAAGTGAAAATATAGTATATACCCATATAAAAACTTGTACATGAATGTTCATAACAGCATTATTCATTGAAAATATACTATACACCCATACAAAAACTTGTACATGAATGTTCATAGTAGCATTATTTATTATAGTCAAAAAAGTGGAAGTGACCCAAATGTCCATCAATTGATGAATGGATAAATTGTGGTATGTCCATAAAATGGAATATTATTTGGCAATAAAAAGGAATGGAGTACTGACTCATGCTACAATATGGATGAATCTTGAAAACATTATGCTAAATAAAAGAAACCAGTTACAAAAGATCACATATTCCATTTATATGATTTCACTTATATGAAATGTTCAGAACAGACAAATCTAGAGACAAAAAGTAGGTTAGTGGTTGCCAGGGTTTTCAGGGAGGGAGGGATGAGAATGACTACTAATGAGTATGGTATTACTCTTCTGGGGTAATGAAAATGTTCTAAAATTGACTGTAATGATGAATATGCTAAAAACCACTGAATTGTACACTTTAATTGGTGAATATTATGGCACATGAGTTATATTCAATAAAGCTGTTTTAAAATAAAGTAAAATAAAATACCATCAGTTTAAGATACCAAACAGAATTTTACAAAGCAGATGTTATTTAGGAAATTACAGAAAGTATATATATACACACACACACATATATATATTGTGTTGCCAATAAGTTGCTGCTTTGAAACCATTTTCACTGTGAGTACTATATTCTAATGTAGTCATGACCTCTAAGAAAAAACAATAAAAACAATTACTTTTTTATTGTAAAAGAAGAAAAAAAGTAAATAGATACCAGAGGTCACACTTTTGAGGGGAAAGGATAGAGTTGTGTTAACTTTTAAAATTCCATCAGAAACCAAACAACCTAATGCGATGTCGAAAGGAGAGTTTGCAACACTACAGATCAGTTCAATAAATCTCTGATAAATAACTATCACACAGAAAAAGATACAATAACTATGTCCACAAGATTTCAAAAATGCTTAAGCTCTTGGGTCTGACCTCTTGAAATTTTGGCATCGCGTTTCACAACAGCACCTACACACAAAGAAAAAATATTTCATAATCTCTCAAACAATTAGCCCATTCCTTCATCTATAACTGTGATTTACCTCAGTGAGATTGTTAAAAAACTATATATGAATAATAACAGAATATCTACTTAATAGAAGAAAGTAACTCTCAAGCAAGTATTGTTTCCTCTATGAAAAAAGGTTTACCATGCCAAGTAAAAATTGTATTCAAACTTGATTTAACCTTAACCTTTGCAGTAGAAACTTTAGTTATTTCCTAAAGTCAAAAGATGTCTAGAGATATAACAGTGGTACATCTGGACTTGGCAGAGAACAATGGTACATCTGAACATCTCATTCAGGCTGGTCTTTCAACTAGTTGCCTCACTACACACACACACACACACACACACACACACACACGAGCACATATCCACATCCACACACCTAACCCAAAGTTACCTTTGAAATTTTAAGAATTTTAGTTTCAGCTAAGTTGAGGCAAATCTAGCAAAGAACTCCATTCCTTTTTTTTTTTCAGTGATGTCAAAGCTGAATATCATTGTGTTCAAACCCTTCATTTTATGGATAAAGAAACTGAGGCAATCAAATATAAATGACTCGCATAAAGTCACAGAGCTAGTTAATGACTGAGCTAAAACTTGAAACTCCACTTGCTATGACTCAGATCTTTCCATAATACTGGGCTTCCAGGGCCAACTCAAGAGGGAGAAACTAACACCTTAGTCACACATAGGGACACTTCCAGTTTTCTGCCAGATCTTCGGACGAGAATGTCACTGCCTGGATGATCACAGGGACAATAGAGATTTCCATTTCTGTCAGAAATACCATTATGCAGAACATTTAAAGATTATGCTCTAGCAAAAAGAGACTTTTTCTTGAAGAAGCTAAATCTTTTCCTTCTTCTGAACATTTCAAATATAATTTATACATAATAAAATATTCAAGCACACTTTGTTCCAATTTTGTAAATAATCACCAATGTGCCATCTCATTTTTTTTTAATATTATAAGCAGATAGCCACATTATAAGGTTCAAAACACACTACTCCCAACATATGAAACCTTGGCATATTGAATATTTTAAGCCAAAGGAGTTTGAGAGAACAACAGAAGCAAGAAGGTCACTTTGACCTTTACCCAACCCTTCTTCCCTGAAATAGGTCATAAAACCCTCATGTGAGGGCTGCCCTGCCTATACCCTTTGTCTTTGAAGACAAAGGGACACCGAGGAAAATCCCAACAAACAGCCCAAAATTAAAGATCAGAATTTCAGGGTGAAATGATGACTTTCTAATCTCAGAGCATCTCCAACATCTCCAGTTCTTATAAGATTTAAAATTAGAGCTAAGATTTTAGGAGAAATTGACACAGGGTTCTGCAAGTGAGCATTCACTTGAAGGGCTGTATGATAGTGTGTTCAATCTCATGTCTACAGTTCAAACCATGTATTTCAGTATTCTCTGAATTAATAAAATGCTTACAACTGTCAAAGTGACTTGCTTCAACCTATTTATATCTCTATATACAATCTTACCATTATTTAAGTATAGGCCTCACTACTTACATGATGAAAAGGATAAGGCAAAGCTATCACACCTTTATACATCATCTGATTTCCATCCACCAATTCATGTATTCAACAGATTGACCACTTACCATGTTCTAGGTACTATGCTAGGTACTAGGATACATCAAGACATGACAATGATGATTAGAAACAAATATCGCCCTTGCTTTCATAGACCTTATAATCTAGCACGGAGAATAGCCAATCAAACAATCACACAAATTCTTTTTCTTGACCAAAAAAAAAACAAAAAAATAGAAAAAGAAAAAACTATTGTGTTGCGTTACTCTTATTTATTTCTGAAAACTTAGAACTCCTGGCTCTGAATTCACTGTTCTACTATATCACAATTGACTCAGTTAAGTAGGTCATTTAATTTTTCTCTCATCTTACTCAAAACCCATTTTACACTGGTTATATAACTAGTCATCAGAATGTGCTGTAAATCACTTTACAACCTTTATTTTTAATTTCCCTTTGATGGTATGCATTTTTTTTTAATTTTTATTTTTATTTATTTATTTATTTATTTATGGCTGTGTTGGGTCTTCGTTTCTGTGCGAGGGCCCTCTCCAGTTGCGGCAAGCGGGGGCCACTCCTCACCGCGGTGCGCGGGCCTCTCACCATCGCGGCCTCTCTTGCTGCGGAGCACAGGCTCCAGACGTGCAGGCTCAGTAGTTGTGGCTCACGGGCCCAGTCGCTCCACGGCATGTGGGATCCTCCCAGGCCAGGGCTCGAACCCGTGTCCCCTGCATTGGCAGGCAGATTCTCAACCACTGCGCCACCAGGGAAGCCCGATGGTATGCATTTTTAAATGTCGAAAAACCTTAGATTGTTTTTCCAAATTTATTTTGTAATGCCTTCTAAAAAAGGAAAATGTCATTTTAAAATGTAGCATATGAAAATTGCTGTCCATTCAAATGACATTCTGGTATGAATCATCTCCCAGTTCAGTCATTTTTTTTTTTAAATAGTAGGCTTATACCGTGTACAGGCTGATTACTTAGGGAAGTTTCTTCCATTCATTTTGAAAACATTTTTCCTTCTTTCAATTCCTTTTTGAAAAATAGGTGATAACCGATAGAAATAATAATGTTCGTTAGTAAAACAGGTAAATTTAAAACCATATGTACGTTGATTAAAGCATGATAATGAATGAACTTGCAGATAATGCTGGAAGAAAGGATAGGATTAATACAGATGAGTTAGCCACACCCCGGCCCTTGCTATTACCTGAAGGTGTTCCACCACCAAATTCAGGGATTCAAGCATTCTCTTCACTGCCCATATCCTCCTGTCCTTACAGTTAGTTTGTTCAACTTCTCCCTCTTTTACATCATCAGGTTTTCCAGTGCAGCAGCCTTTTCGCACATTCCCAACCCACCAGCCTCTTTCCTTCACTTCCTTCCCTATCCATCGCAGATTCCTTGACTTGTCAATCATGCTCTTAACAATTCTTTTCATTGCACCATTTGGCCAGGACCCAACACTAGATGAAGTTAACCACTGTGCTTTCTCTGTGCTTGCAGTGGAGTTTATAGCTTTGCATTTTACATTTAGGTCTGTAATCCATTTTGAGTTAACTTTTGTGAAGAGTATAAGTTCTTTGTCTAGTCATTCATTTTGGGTGATATATATGTAAAAAGGAAAGCCCAGCCCTACATGGATCATGTGAAACTAACAATCTTTCCCATGCACGTATGCTTTTAAAAAAAAATCCCTTAGTTCAAGAGTAAGTTTATTAAGCTTGTGCCACCAAGTATAATTGTACCTTGGCCTCATACACTTCCATATTACTGGTCAGAAAGAGCCATTCCAGAAATTTCGCCAACATGGATGGACCTAGAGATTATCATACTAAGTGAAGTCACACAAAGACAAATATTATATGATATCACTTATCTGTGGAATCTAAAAAATAATGAAAATGAACCTATTTGCAAAATAGACTCACAGACAAAGAAAACAAACTTATGGTTACCAAACGAGAAAGGGTTGGGGGAGGGATAAATTAGTAGTAGTAGATTAACAGATACTACTATATGTAAAATAGATAAGCAACAAGGATTTACTGTGTAACACAGGGAACAATACTCAATATCTTGTAATAACCTATAATGGAAAATAATTTGAAAAATATATATGTATATATTCTTTGCTGTACACCTGAACCTAACACAGTATTGTTACTGTGAATTAACTATGCTTCAATTAAAAAAAAAAGAACCATTCCATTTCTGATGATCAATCAACAAATACTGATTGGACCTGGCATTACCAGTATTTGGCAATGCATATGCCAAATCGAGCCTGCTGCTGCTACTATTGCTGCTCTCATTTGCTGGTAGCCTATAGCAAGTGACATGGCTCTGAGCTGTGCTGCTTGAAAAGAAAATCCAGGAAACTATAAAGAATTTTCTTTTGGGGTCAGATGGGGAATACTTCAGGATAGTTAAGAACACGGGCTGTAGAGTCAGACAGACCTGGGGTGGGTGACATGGACAAGATACTTAACCTCTCTGAGCCTCAGTTTCCCCACCTATAAAATGGGAATAGTAATAGTACTTTCCTCCTAGGGTAGTTGTGGGGATTAGATGACTTAGTGTATATAAAGCAGTAGGATTTCTGTTGCCTAAGTCTTATAGCAGTGACGGTGGCTTGTAGGGCCACATGTGACTTTCGAGCTGCACTGCACACATTCATCTCCCTTACTGGCCTTTTTCTGATATACAAGAAGGGCCTCTTTTGATTTGTGATGCTGCAGCCTGCACTGCAGCAAATCCTAGTAAGTAGTTCTTTAAAGGTCTTTGCAGAAAAAATCAGTAGGAAGGAAAAAAGAATTTGTGGCAAACAGAAAACCACAAATGTGACTAAAATTGTATTTATTATGAAAAGAATAGCTACTGAACATATACAGTTATTTCTGTAAGTAATTTTTTATAAAGGACATGTAGTAAATCAGAGTCAGTACAAATTCTTGCCCTATAGGGAGCTCAAAGTTACAGGTCTGTTTTTACCAGTACAAAATTGAGCAACAGTTTTCTTTCTAAATTTTATGACATCATCTATTATACATTAATGATTAGTATTATAATTCAAACTTCTCAAAGGAAAAGCATCACTAGAAAAAAATCACAGATTACATTAATCAACACGAAATTACTGCTGCAACTTGTAGATGTGAAAACTTAAACCATGTGTTTTGGCTTGGCATGGAAACACAGAAATGTTATGGAAAATAATAACAAAGCATTTACATTCTATAGCTAATATAATATTTAAAGTCATATTGGACATTATATTTATTAGCAACTTATATGTTCAAAAGAGCAGGTATCATATCTTACCATTTAACTACTCTAAGATGCAAAATTAATTATGTGACTAGTTTCCAGGACCAAGAAGAAATCTGAGAAGCTATGTGAATGTTTATGAAATAGGAGTAAAATCTGAAGAATCTGCCTCCAATTCCACAAAGCAAAGCAGAAATGTTCTATATTTTATTTAAAAGAGAGAAATATGTACTTATAAGAAAGCATGTCAGTCCAAGGCTTCTCTGGTATCTAAAATAAAACACAGGAAATAATTTTCAAATAAATTATCTAAATCTTCATTTAATGGCTCAACAGTGAAATAAAATGTCTACTTAAGGTAACTTTTCAAGTAAATTTTTATTCCTGATAGCAATAAGCCTGGGAGAAAGGCAGGAAAAATTGAAAATCATACTCATTATCTAATCCCACATCAATTATAAATGCAGAAGAAACAAAATAAAATATTAATATGGATAGAAATGTACCCCCCATACATAAGTACTTGGGGTAAAGGATGAGTTCATGGGTGTATATGCGTTTGTGTACATGTTAAGTGAAGATGAATTATTTCTGAATAATACATGATAATAGCATAAAATTATCTTTATTACTATTTACAAATAAACTACAAGGTTTCTGAAGAGGAGTTTTGATTATAAATTGCTCCATTGTAATAGAGCCCCTTAACAAGTCCTTTATTCTTCCAGGGACCTTTCATTCTGATAAGGCCTCTAGAGGATATTGGAAAGATAAGGTATCAGCCCAATACATACTGACACAAATGTTACCACCTTTAAAGACTGAACACTTAAAAATGCTTAAAAAGAAAGAAAGAAGAAAAGGAAGGAAAGAAGGCAGAGCCATTATTGTTTTGTTTTGTTTTGTTTTGTTTTGTTTTTTGGGGTACCAACTATCATTATCTTGCATAAATCAATGGGATCCACTGTTTACATTTGATTGCTTGTACTTATGACTCTTCTAGTGTTTTCTAAACTGCTACTATTTTAATTAACGTTTACAAATCTTATTTACCTCTCACAACTGTTAGAATCAAATACTGAGTCATGCAGATAGGGAGGGAAAAGGGAGATAAACTAACAGTACATTAGGGGTAGGTAATACACTGTCTAGGTTATTCCTCACCAGAAACTTATCATGGAGGTACTCCCCCAATTTTCACCCATGAGAAACAGATTCAGAGACATTCAGGTTAATTGTCCAGAGGTTACACAGATCAAACTGTTAGTCAGGGCCAGTGCTGGAATTCAAAGAAAGGTTTGTCTGATGCCAAAAATCAATGCTCATTTCCAGATATTGAAAGCACTGAATCAGGAAAAATATCAAAATCAAGAGTTTTGGGTCAGCCAAAAGAGCAGCAGAGACGAGAGACAGTGAGAAAAGTAGCCTGTCTGCAAGGTACATTTGAGCACAAAAGCAGACTGCAGTAATAAATCAGAGGAGATCACTAACAATGAAAACTGTTTGGCCTCAATCCAAGAAAGAACAGGAACCATTCTACAGTTATAGAAGGACTCTGTCAAGGTTACTGAGGCCCTTCTTACATGTTTCTGGAAACTGCATTTAAGATGTGTTGTAAGAGATTAAGGAAAAGGAGTTACTCAAGGTCAATACAAGACTCCTAGGGAATGAAAATCAGTTCATGGAATAGAAAAAAATAGAAGAGAAAAAACTGCAGTGGCAACAGTAGTATGATGTGGTGGTGTGGATTCAGAAACACAGCAGATGTTTGTCTGGAAATGTCTTGATTTCACCTCCATTATTTTGAAGGGTATCTTTGCTAGTTATACAATTCTATGTAGTAGAACTATTGAAGAAACAATACTTTGGATTCTTCTGCCCCAAAACAGTAACTGAGGAGAAAACTATCCCAAGTAACTTCAGTTATTCAAAGAAATGCATCTTTTAAAACTTAGTGACAGGGCTTTCCTGGTGGCGCAGTGGTTAAGAATCCGCCTGCCAATGCAGGGGACACGGGTGCGAGCCCTGGTCCGGGAAGATCCCACGTGCCGAGGAGCAACTAAGCCCGTGTGCTCTACAGCCCACAAGCCACAACTACTGAGGCTGCGTGCCACAACTACTGAAGCCTGTGCACCTAGAGCCCGTGCCCTGCAACAAGAGAAGCCACCACAATGAGAAGCCCGCGCACCACAACGAAGAGTAGCCCCCGCTCACCGCAACTAGAGAAAGCCCGTGTGCAGCAACGAAGACCGAATGCAGCCAAAAAAAAAAAACTTAATGACATTATGTACCAATCATCTATTACATGTCTGAAACCAGCACTGTACATCTAGTTTCTGAAATTGTCAAAGGTGAAATTTTTAAATGGCTGCTGCTTGCATATCTTACAATTATAGAACGCAAAGCGTCATTGTTAAGAGAGAAATACTAATTGAGAGTCATCAAAGTACAAAATAGTATATTGGGCACAGAGGATAGGAGTGGAAAACATTTACAAAGTTGAATGAGTAAGACTGATGAAGGAGCTTAGAATCTAAATGAGAAAAGATGCGTAGTTGTTAGTAATTTTTTAAAATTACAGAAAGTATATGCAATTTAGGAACAATTACTTATTATCAAATTGTTTTTTTTCCATATGCTTAAAAACCCATTATAATAGTGGCTTTCAAACTTTTGACTATTACAGTAATAACTTCACATTATGACTCAATATACACATACATGTAAATATGTTACTGATAAATTTCACGCAGCAATATTTATCCTTACTATGCACTGTGTACTAAGATATTTTTTCTTTTCTTCTTTTATTTTTTTAAATTTATTCTAATTTTCATTTTATATTGGAGAATGGTTGATTAACAATGTTGTGTCAGTTTCAGGTATACAGTAAAGCGATTCAGTTATACATATACATATATCCATTCTTTTTCGGATTACTAAGATATTTTTTATTCCAGTCTTTTTTTAAAACATCGATAGAGACCCACTAAACTGATTTTATGAGCTATAAGTAAAGCCAAACTTTTGAAAAACATTGTATTACCACCCACTGCTCCCTTCACATCCTCTCCTTTGCTTTCAGGCTCACCACCCTCAAAAAGGAGAAAAAAAAAAAGGATTTTCCCTACTGGAACCAAGCAATATATCAGTCACTAAAATAAATGTGCCTGAATTGCCTGAACTGACAACAGACAGTACAGAGAGAAACAACTGTATGTTCAAAAAGATGGAAGAAATCATTTCTGAGGGGTATTTTAATTCACGTTGGCTATTGACCCATCAGTGCATGAGAGTAGTAGCTCAAAAGGAAGAGGAAATTACAACTCTGTAGTTCAATGAGGTTGTAAGGAAACAGCCTGTCATGCTATTGGGTCAGGACTCAGCGGCATAAATAGTCAAACTGCTTAAAACCCTCATAGAAAGATGAAGCAAAGAAAGAAGCAGTGTTTCTGAAATCAGGTATCTAAAACAGAGTCCAGTGAAAGAGCCAATACAACCCTTCACTGGGATTAAGCAATTATATCCTAGCCAGCAAGAACAATCACTTCTACAGAACTAGTTTAATAGCTAAACACCAAGTTAAAAATGTGTATTATTTAAATATTTATTTGTATAAGTTATTTGAACCTATGAGATCATAACTCAGTGACACTTAGAAGTTTTACCTCTTCCAGCAAGCAATGAAGTACTTGGCAAATTTTTAAAAACATATCAAATTTGCTGCAAGCTTTGTTAGTGTATTTCTCATTAAATATTCCCACTTGCCCAAGAATTGAGAGTGAACTTTTGCAGCTTCCCTCATTTCCTATGGGATCTCACAATTTAGCTGTCTTCTATAAATCAGTATAAGTGTAACAAAATATTCTCATTACTATTTTTAAAAATACTTTAGCCAACTGTAAGGAACTAGGAAATTTTGGCTGAAGTTTTAAAATACTAGCTCTCCTCATGATTGGACAGCAGTAAGCACCCTCTGTTGCATTTCGGTTTATTACTTAATGCAAGGAAATGTTTAATATCTAAGCAATGTAAAACTGTTTATACCTTTCATCTTACTCTCGTCCTTCTACCTTCATCCCCTTTTCTACTCTTCCAAATTTCAAAGTATTTAATTTTGACACAAACTAAACTGTCTTTTATTGAATCCTCTGTTCATTGAGTGAAAGCTATTTAAAAAGTAGAA